>NW_027491465.1:0-1224393 GCF_021521415.1 Bidens hawaiensis
AGTAGCAATTGCATACCCTAAACCATTCAGCTTCGGCGCGTAGCAACCTTTTGAACGAATTGTAGTTACACCCACCTCGGACTCTCCTTTCCTCACCAACTTACACAGACCTAACCTCACTCGAGTCACCTTTCTTATTCTCATCACCCTTCTTACCACTCTCCCCTGTCCTCTCAGCAGTCCTTGCATGGCTTTCAATAGACTTACTAGGATGCAGATTCTTCACTACAGCTACAGCTTGAGCAATGGCGGCTTGAACAGTAGGATCAAGTTGATATCCCTCATCGTTTCTCTGATCTTGCACGGTTGCACCTTTTTCCTCTCTTGTGTTAGTAACTGGTACTTCAGAAGGTTCCCAGACAATACATGGCCAACCACGACGTCAAGTATGACCTCCTTGGCCAACAACCCTTCTTGCTCCAACCATTCGTATTCTATAAGGAAACACAAACGTCATCACTCAAGGAACTATTTAGTACAAGGATTGTAAGGCTAATAGGTAATAACAATGGCCAGCTGTGATTAGCTGATCACGTTACTCTTCGTGTCCTATACACTTCCCTTTGTGACTCCACTTCTGCTAGGTTCTTCTTTTAAACGGTTAAACAATCAATCACAATCCACAAACAATCAAATAATCCTATCTCTAGCAATTAAGCTAACTTTCTTACATTGCACCTGAAATTTATCATATACTTTACCTTTACTTAGCTTGCTTAAGTGACACATGGCTTTCTTGAACTAGCATCTTCTTTCTTTTCTTACTTAAGTTACATTCTCTATTCGTGTTTATGTATTTAGGATGCTTTTTTCTCTCGAACTTATGCTCTGATACCAACTTGTAAGGCCCCAGTCCTGGTGCCCTACATTGGTGTTGGATTTACTCATAAACACAATTCTAAATATCAAATTGAATTAAACTTTTCGCGGAATATAAAACTTTAGTGACTTTACATAATCATTCAATCTTTTCATAACAATAAAACCTTCATCTTTAAACATAATATAAAAAGTCAGATTAAAACATCACAACATTCTTCTAAAGATGCAAGCCTCTTCAGTCCAATGCCATGTGTCTTCGTTCAAGCTAGTTGCCTTAGCATATTTTCCTGCGAGCATACAAAAAGTCAGCTACGCTGACTGAGTTCTAGTTAATCAGGTAACATACTTTACATTCACATATACGTGCCCGAAGGTATGTATTACATACTTAACATGCTTATCATTCTTCAATATATACAAACTTTCATTCTTTCATACTT
Source organism: Bidens hawaiensis (assembly GCF_021521415.1). Lineage (NCBI taxonomy): Eukaryota > Viridiplantae > Streptophyta > Magnoliopsida > Asterales > Asteraceae > Bidens > Bidens hawaiensis. The sequence goes on from NW_027491465.1 coordinate 1,263, forward strand.
TCTTTTTTTAACATACAAAGTACATTCATAACTATTCACACTTTATAAAGAGCATTTCGCCCAACATACCTCGGAAATTTTTAGGGTATGGTGCCCTTCAGCCTTGGATATTATTAGGGTCCGGTGCCCTCCATCCTCGGATATTATAAGGGTCATGTGCCCTCCATCCTCGGATATTATTAGGGTCTGGTACCCTTCTTTCCATGCAACCATTACCATCATACATTCCTTTCATTACTTTCATATTTATGTAATTTCATACATACTCTTAACATTTCCTGAATCATTCATGGATCATTCATACCACATTCATATATCATTCATACATCATTCATAACACATTCAAATATAATATACTTATCACTTAAGGTAAGTGTATTAACTAATCACATCGAGTATGCACATAGCCCCAAAAATATAACAAGAAAATGGGACTAGAAACTCACAGTGTCCTGCTTCTTTCGAAATTTTTGGTAACACCTCTCTTCAACCGAGAATAGCTAACTGTGTAACAAGGCACATAAGTTTTACTACTACTCTCGTGCTCTTACGTATCTATTCTATCCTCGGTCTTTCTTTTTAGGTCTTTATCATTTTTAAAAATTACTTTTTTGTATTAATTTATCAGTTATTCTTTTCTTATATACCGTATGAGTCACACACATCATACACGTACTTATTCGCCACACATCTTTCTTTTATTTGGAAATTCACTTAGGCCCGTATACGTTATTAGGCGTATAAGTGTCCTCCATCGTATAAGTCACTCGCGTATAAATCATTCATGTAAAAGTTATTTTTTAAGCTCACCCTATTCGTATAAGTTATACATGTATAACTTATACGTCTGTATAAGTTATACACCATATAACTTATACGTTGCGTAGAAGTTGTACGTTGTATAACTTATACATCCCGTATAAGTCATGCGCTGCATAACTTATACTTATGCACCCATTAACTTATGCGTCCCCATACATATGCACCTACATCCTTATATGCGTATACATGTCCGTTCAAGATCGGAGAGTACGGGTTTTATTGCCTTTAATATTTCGTTTCTACTGTTTTTCACCATGATTTCTTTTATTACTATTTTCTTGGATTTTTAGATGCTAGGGTAAACATTATAGACTGCCTAAGCTTATGATAAACCTTTGTTAATGTTTGATAATATTTAAATTATGCTTTTCGTTATGGTTTTATGAATCAGTAAACTGTTTGATTTTATTTGATTGATGCATATGTGTGCTTGGTTTTGATTTATGAGTTTTATTATTCCACAATATCCTTGGTGATTGTCTGTCATATAATTCGATTTTTTTAGGTCATCTACTGTGTGTTCTTGACTACTTTCTGATTGATTTGTAATAAGATCATAGGAATAATAATATTAGTCAAACAAATAAAAGTGTGTTGCTAACCTAGAAAGTTGTAAGGTGATAGGTTATTGTTTGATCTTTGTTGATTAAGATTGCTAGATTTAATTCTTCGTAAGGAGTCTGTATAGGTTTGATTAATTAATATTGTCTAGCGATTCAATTGAGTTTATTAAATTACCTTTGATTTTCGAGTTGTAAGGAAGGATTTCACTATAAAGTTACTCTTTCATAATTAATTAATAACCGTAAGGAAGTCTAATATATAAATTGGTGTGTCTTGAAACATATTAGAAACCCATAGGTGTCTTCTTGAGAAGGGTCAGGGTCCTGTTCGTGTTTTCTTTTAGGTATCTATTTTACGATCTCAGTTCCATAACTATTATCTTCCAACTATTTGATAACTGAAACTTTGGGGATTCCAACCTGGGAGGTTTTTCATTACCATCTGAATCACTAACCTAAACCCAATTCATTATATTTGTATAAAAATAAAATTATTTAGTTAATATAATATTGAAATTATGTAAGTAACTGATGAAAATGACATTCTAGGTTTCAATATCCTGAATGATTTTTGGAAGCGAAAATTATGAAATGGGATTCAAACATATTTTTTGGTTTAATATTTTGAATGCTTTTAATTAAGTATTTGTCTTATAAGGCATGTTAAATTAGATATAAAAAATGTATAAAAAAGTACAAATCAAGTCATAAAATATACGTCTATGAAATATTTTGGTCTGAGTTACGGAAGAAAATATTTAAAACTAAATATTGACCTTCTTATTGCTATAAACCTTTTTATTAATAAATGACAAATAGTTCGTCTCACACCCCAACCTACGGCAGAAATGTCGGGGCGCGACTGTTGGTTCACAGCTCATAAGACACTAACATACAATATTAGTGACGATATCTAATTATTTAATTAAATTCAAATCAAGTACACATTATTCAAAATAGATTACAAATAAAGATAAAACAAATATAATAGTAACATCTTGTCTTTTTTTTATAACCTAAGAGGAAAATAAACTGAGTTCTTCAATAACTTCAAACATCCAAGATAATTATCCCGCAGTATGCGAAAAATAGGTTTGTCAACAACACATGTTGAGTATGTAATCACCAGATTTTGATGTAATAATATATTATATATAAAATTATGCAAATCAACACATGAGTATCAACAATTAAATATTAAGCAAGTAATGATCAAATAATTGGTGTCGTAAATTTGATTAAGGGATTTTTCTAATTAGATAAAATAAATGTTTTTATGAAGAGAACTTACTCGGAAGATGAATGGAACAATATGGAATCACGAGTCAAAGGGTCTTGAAGCTTGAATGTCAAACCAAAAGATGAAAGTTCTTGAAGAAACCACCATGAAGTATTATGAACTATTATTTTAGAGGTGGGGGCTGAGATTCCAGATTATTTTAGGGTTTAGGAATATGTTTTGTTTAAATATTAAGGGTTAAGGCTTGTTTATTATGAAATAGCTCGTTTAGGAAACTGAATAATCAACAAATGACCAAATCAAGTATAATAACCTAGAGATTTTGTTTGCACAACAAGAAATGAATGTGGACAAGTTATAATATCTGATTACATGACTTTTGGCTTAATTTTCATGATTATGGTCGTTTAAGGAAGGATTTAGCATTAAACGATAATCGAAAACGAAATTGGTTGGACCCCACTTTCTTTGCGCTACGCGAAGCAGAAGAGAGCTCTTCCTTCATGCTAGGCGAAGGGTGTGTTCTTACCAGATTTTAAAAAAATTGTCATTTCTAGTCACTGAAGTTTCATAAATGCATTTTTTAGCCATTTTAAGCGATTTTAAGAGTTTCTAGGCATTGTTTGACGAGTTTAAAAGTTAAGAAAATATAAATTAAGTTTAACAAAGTTAAATACTAATAAATACAAACTTTAAATAATTCGAAAGATCTGAGTTATATTCCGAGTCGGATTAAACATAAACGAATTCAAATACGAAAAACCCGAAATGTTACAGTTCATATATTAAATCCTTATACATATGGATTATAATTATAATATTCAACTCCAATAAGTTAATGCTAAACACCAAGATATATATAATAGATTTTCTCCATGTTTCCAATATTTATACAAAATATTTGGAGAAGATAAAATAAAATACACATTTTCTTGAGTTAAATGCATATGAGAAAAATTTAAATCCAAAATTGAGAGAATCTTATATAAAATATTATGCATTGCTACTTGAATACCGGTTTAAAAACAATTTTTAGTTTACCATACAAATCCAAATTCTTAGACAATGATGCACCTTTATTTTATTTAATTTGCAGTTACGTGTGACTTTAAAAAGTTTATTCTAACAAGTCTGCTACTTCAATTTTGATATTTTCTTATTTTCTTATTTCACCAGTAATGCTAATGAATGAATCAGTTAAGATATAATTTAATAAAAATAAACTTGAGTTCATATATTAAAATGACTTAAAAGATAAGGACCATATATTGAAATAAGTTGTAAAAAAGGAGGGGATTGCTATAAGATTGACAAGTGACAAGAATGAGTAACATATTAAAGAATATATTTTCGGATGTTTTTCTTAATGTTACAAAGTTTTTGAGCATGTAACATATGAATTAAATAAATTTGCATGTTTTTCTAAATGTATTTTTTTGGTTCATGATTTAAGTTATAAAGATGATTGACCTTGTAATTTTACTCTTATAAATACCTTATCATTCATATAGAATTATATTTTTTTAGAAATACAACTTTGTACAATTCTTTATATTGTATAACATATACATATATATGACATACTATATATTTTCCACCTGTGTCGTAAACGGTTCATTGATTTAATAACCTGTGTTGAACATTTCTCTTTTTATTTTAAAATAATTTTTTTACATCCAACCCTTGGCATTTGTAAATTTATATTTTAAATCCGTTGCAACTTTTTTTTTCTAATATCATTTTTATACATACAAAATGTAATATAATAATATCGGTATGAATGTTTTATTTTTAAAATAAATCATACCAAATTTGGCTTGCCACTTATAATTAATAGTGCATAAATATATCAAAAACTTATTAAAAAAAGTCATAAATAAATATTATTATTTGAAATAACTTAATTTAGGTATTACATATCATAATTGTCACGACTTAAGGTGGATCTTTAAAACATCATTTATTATTTTTATCTCAAAATCCTTTGGTTCAAGGATACCGGATGGTAAGAGATTGTTTTAAAAACGATATCGGTATGGATTTAAAGTTGTGCAATATTGAAACAAGGCAAAAGGATGCAAGGACTTACAACCTACCAAAACAGCGTTAATCGTTGGTGATATTGGTGACACAATAAATAAGTGTGATATAATTGCAACAATTCAAAGAAAATATCTAGCAAGAGTTGGAATATAAATGAAAGACCCGTTTTTTACTTATGGTCAACTATATGTTGCTTTATCAAGATAAAGAGTACAGATTGTATTAAAATGCTTATTTTGGATCGGCAATGTAAAGTTACAAACAACACAACAAATATGGTTTATAAGGAAATATTTAGCATCTTATGAATTTGTAATTTTTAAAGTTTTTAATTTTTTTCCAAGAAATGTCCAATGAATCTTCTTTTTTAGTAAGTTTATGATTTTAAGTACTTTTTTTACAAACAAATATGAATTGCAATTATATCAAAGAATTCTCCCAATAAACGTATAAGACAAACTTTTGTTATCTTAAATATTTATTTAGTTGATGATTTCTATATTTCCACCCGTGTTGTACACGGGTCAATAACTTAGTACAACACTATTTATTGTATGCAGTACACACTAATGCTATACGTAATACGACACTACTGTACATATGCACTATATCATTTTTATTTTAATTTTTGCATATAATATAACATTACTGCATATATACAATACAAACAATTATATGTATGTTATTAAACACTATTGCACATACAAAATACACACTACTGCACTTACGTAATACAAAAACAAGTCGATGTATTGCGTATATGCACCACAACGAGTTTTTTTATTATTTTTTTATTTTTATATTATTTCAAATGAAGAATACTAACATCTAAAAAGGATAAAAGAAACAAAATTAAAAATATATTTTTTTAATTAAATTAAAAATAATTTTTTATTAGTTATATAGTTCTCTCCATAAAATGGAGTTCTCTCATGATCATCTCCCTATATATATATATATATATATATATATATATATATATATATATATATATATATATATATATATATATATATATATAGGGAGAAGATCAAGAGATAACTAATAATGAAGTATTTTTAATTTAATTAAAAAAAATTTAAAATTTTTTTCTTTCATCCTTCTTATATGATGTTATTCTTCACCACAAAAAAAAATAAAACTAAAAAAAATAAAAAAAATTAATGAGTACTGCATATATGTAATACACCGACTTTTTTTATAATGCATATGTGCAATAGTGTGCATTTTGATATTTGAAATAGTGTTGAATAGCATATATATAGTTGTTTGTATTGTTTATTTGCAATAGTGTTATATTATATACAAAAATTAAAAAAAAAATCGATATAGTGCATATGTGCATTAATGTTGTATTACATATATGCGATAATGTGTTTTGCATACAATTATTAGTGTTGTATTTGCATATATTCAATAGTGTGTATTGGATAACGCAATTGTGTTGTATTATATGCAATAAAAGACTAGTGTATATATGCAATAGGCATTAGTGCACATATGCACTATAGTACTACACCGACAAGTTTTTTTTCCTTTTTTTTAGGGTCAATATCATCTTATTAGAATGAGGAAAGAAAAAAAATCACAAAATAATTTTTTTACAAATAGTTAAAAATAATTCTTTACTGGTTCTCTAGTTCTCTCTTTAAGAGGAGTTCTCTCTATATCGCATACCTATATATATATATATATATATATATATATATATATATATATATATATATATATATATATATATATATAGTAGGATTAAATGAAAACCCAATTAAGTTGTGAAAACCCTTGAAATATCAATGAGTCATTGATCTACATGATCCAATTGGGAAGATTTATTGAAACAATTTCTTATTTTTTTATCATAAATATGGTAGAAAAGTTGAAGAAAGGTAAATAAGTCAATTAATTATTGAAACAATCTATACTCCTTTCATACTCTCTCTCTCTCTCTCTTTCATCGGGTTTTCGAACAACTTTTAAACAAATTTGCATTTATTTGGCGTTCTTTGGAACTCCATCGCACCACATGTCGATCTCTTGGTGGGTTTCCAATATGAAAGTAAAGTAAAATAAAAGAGTAAGTTACATATGTTAATTGTATAAAAATACAATGTTATCAAAAATAACAAAAAACATATGTATAATGCTTTAACATATGTTCCTTTCATACTCTCTCTCTCTCTCTCTTTCATCGGGTTTTCGAACAACTTTTAAACAAATTTGCATTTATTTGGCGTTCTTTGGAACTCCATCGCACCACATGCCGATCTCTTGGTGGGTTTCCAATATGAAAGTAAAGTAAAATAAAAGAGTAAGTTACATATGTTAATTGTATAAAAATACAATGTTATCAAAATAACAAAAAACATATGTATAATGCTTTAACTTATGTTCAAAACATATTTTATTATTTATTAGTTTTACATTCTTAAAAGGATAAAATGGCTAATTTAATATGAGATACTATTAATTACCAAGGAATATAATCCTTTAATATTAATAATATATCCCATTTACATCTACGGTTTATATATATTGAACTTAGAGACTAATCAAGTATATTCTTGAAGATGGAATAACTTCAAGAGATCAATTTTAAAAAGCACGGATCAATAACAAAATAATAATTAATAAAGTTGAGTCATTAGTTGTATCGTTGCTTTCATGGCTTCATGGTTTGTCAGCCGAACATAGCCAAAAACCACCAATCGCCGCTCACCACCACCACAACATCGACACCGCTGCTTAAATCTTCATCGCCATTTCTTCGAGTTATCCATGGTTTCTCTCTATGAACGGTTTGCCCTAGAACTAAGCCCTAGAGTAGATCGGGTCTAGATGAACCATAAAAATGTAAACTTGATAGTTATTATGGACTTAACGAACTCATGTATGTATGCGGCTCATGAATAAACCCTAGATCTAACCCAAGAACATTTTACACCCATAAAGGCCCAAGATTTATGGATAAACGGGTTAAGTCTTGGCCGAAAATGGAAACGAGAACATTTAAGGGTTTATGTAATACCATAATAGAAGTTTAGATGTTAAAATATCCATAGATAAAGAGGATAAAAGAAGCAGATAGTGCAGGTTATTCAAATACATGTGTGTAACTCGATTACAATACATGGACTCGATTACATATAGAAATTCGAATACAATGGCCAGGTTCGCATACAATACAAAGACTCGCATACATCTATATACTCGAATACATTGATAAACTCACATACAATGTATACCCAAATACAATGAGGCAATCGATTACATGCATGGTTCGATTGCACTGCATACGTTCGTATACATGGACGAATTCGATTACAATGTTCTTATTTGAATACATTGGATGGTTAGATTACATTACATGGGTTTGAATACATGCACATATTCGATTACATTATGGTTCGATTACAATGTGAATTCGATTACCTTATGGTTCGATTACAATGTGAACTCGATTACATTATGGTTCGATTACAATGTGAACTCGATTACATTATGGTTCGATTACAATGTGAACTCGATTACATTCTGGTTCGATTACAATGTAAACTCAACTACATTAGGGTTCGATTACAAGTGTACACTCGATTACATTGTAGAATTGAATACATTCTAGACTCGCATACATTAGGTATGTTCGATTACATCAAGACTCGAATACATATTAAACCCGAATACAACCTTAGGCACAGCCTATTCGAATGGAAAGCTATGTGAAAGCCCATTCGAATACGTACATATTGAATACATGCTGTTCTCCCATTCAAATGCATATTGTATTCTAAATCTAGTCATTTGCATGCCTTAGTGATGGAACGTAAAGGATGTTCCAACACCAAAGTCAGAGTACCTGGATGTTTGGATAGTTGCATTTTAAATTAAATGAAATCGAATACCTTGATGTTTTGATGGTACTCTAACACATGACCATTCAATAAAATGTCTTGTAAGACCATTAGAATAGACCAGACTTAGTCTTTTCTAGTGAAACCTGAATAATGTGATTAGGACAAGTATTGGTACACGTGATTAATATACAGTTAGTAGAGCTCAGTTAAAGAAAGGAATAATCGTGAACGGAGAACGTAACAGGATTCATGTGAGTTTCTATCTCCATCTCCTTTTTATGTTTTCGGGGCTGTGTGCATAGTCAATATGAATGTTAATACGCTTACCTTAAATGGCAAGTGTATGTCCTGATGATGAATGTGACAGTTATGTTTATATTATCAATGAATGCTTGATGGTACGTGAACGATCTTTGGATATTGCATGTATTGTTAAGGAACGTATGTATAGAAAGTTATGGATGGTTATAGGATATGTGGAAGGTTACAGGGTGGAATACCCTAATAATATATGCAAAGGTTACGGGGTTGCATACCCTAATAATATATGCGAAGGTTACTGGGTTGCGTACCCTAATAATATATGCGAAGGTTACGGGGTTGCATACTCTTATAATATATGCGAAGGTTACGAGGTTGCATACCCTAATAATATATGCGAAGGTTCAAGGGTTGCATACCCTTATAATATATGCGAAGGTTCAAGGGTTGCATACCCTAATAATATATGCGAAGGTTATAGGGCATAATGCACTTTAAAATATAATGTATGAATATGAAAGAAAGAAAGAAGGTACGAAGGTAAGTACGTATGTTATAAACAAAAGTATGAAGTATGTACGAAAGTATGTAATTATTTGTAGTATGTTGTATGATTAACTAGAACTCACTCAGCGTAGCTAACTTTTAGTATGCACGCAGGTGAGTAGAATGAGACAGTTAGCTTGAGCGGGACACATGGCAGAAGAATAAGAGGCCGGCATCTGAAGACTTAAGATGTTTTTATGATTAATGTTTTATAATATGAAAGACAAAGATGTTTGTTTAAGACAAGTTATGACATGTTATGAATGTTTAATGCAAGTTTTACATTTGGTGTAAAGTTTTGATTAACTGTGATTTGTAGAACTGTGTTTATGAGTAAATCCACGTCCAACGTAGGGCACTGGCAACGGGGCCTTACAAGTTGGCATCAGAGCAAAGTTCGAGAGAATTAAGCATCCTACATGCTTAGACTCTAACAGAGAATGGGGTTTAAGTAAGAAAGGAAGAATATGCCAGTTCAAGATAGCCATGTATCACTCGAGCAAGCTAAGTGAATGTAAAGTGTATGGTTAAATAATGTATATTGATGTTAGCTTAATTGATAAAGAAAGGATATGTGAATGTTATGGATAGGATTAATTGATTTTTGGATTTATTAACTATTTAAAAGTAGAACTTAGCACAAATAGACTCATAAAGGAAGTGTATAGGAAAGTAACATGATCATCTAATCACAACTGGCCAGTGTTATTACCTATTAGCCTTACGATCCTTGTACTAAATAGTTCCTTGAGTGATGATGTTTGTGTTTCCTTATAGAATACGAATGGCTGGAGCTAGGAAAGTTACTTGAAAGGGAGGGAGTACAGGACGACGTGGTAGGCCATGCATTGTTCGAGAACCTTCTGAGGAACCAGTTGTTAACTCTACTGAAGGACCTAGTGAGACTCTGTGAGGGCCAAGCCAGAATGAAGGATATCAACTTGACCCTGTTGTTCAAGCTGCATTGCTCAAGCTGTAGCAGCTGCCGTGAAGAACTAAAATCTTGAAAAGTCTGCTGGAAGTCGATGCAAGAACTGCTGAGAGGTCAGGGGAGAATGGTAAGAATGATGATGAGGGAGATAAGGGTGACTCGAGTGAAGTTCAATCTGTGAAAGTTGATGAAAGGAAGAGAGGCCGAGGTGGGTGTAACTACAAGTCGTTCAAAGGTTGCAACCCGCCAAAGCTGACTGGTTTAGGAGATGCAATCGCTACTCTCCAACGGATAACCGCAATGGATAAGGTTATCCGAATTAGCGAATGCCGTCCCGACCAAGCTGTGGGTTATGCTACCCAAACATTCGGTGAGGAAGCAATGTACTGGTGGGAGTCGGTTGAGCAAAGAAAGAGTCAGGAAGAGATTAAGGCCTTGAAATGGGATGACCTGAAGGAGATGGTCATGAAACGATTTTGTGCTGATGTAGATGTAGAAAGGGCTGAGTTGAAGTTTTTGAATCTAAAGGCTTGTAAGATGACACAATGTGAGTATATTACCAAATTCAATCGAATATCTAGGTTGGTGCCTGATCTGGTTAACACCGAGGCCAAGAGGATCAAGTTCTATGTTATAGGACTGCCACAGAATGTCCGCACGCTGGTCAGGACAAATAAACCGACTACTTTTGACTCTGCTGTCGAACTCTCAGAGATGGTTTATGATGACCTGGCAGTGGACGATGTGGTGGTGGAAGATAAGAAAGATAAGAAATGGGTAGCTCCTAGAAAATGACCCAGTTTCAGTTGTGGAACCCTAAGGATAAAAAGCAGAAGGTGTGGGAGAGGAGATCGTGTAAGACATGTGGTAAGATGCATGTTGGTGAGTAAGTGAGGTGTTGGGACTGATGTTTGTCGCAAATGTGGAAAGGCTCATGGGGGAGAGTACAGGGTTGGATCAAACGCATGTTATAAGTGGGAAAAGGTAGGGCACTATGCTCATGAGTGCATTGAGAAACCAACATGTTTCCGGTGTGGTAAGACGGGTCACATGGCCAGGGAATGTACTGAAGCTGGGGGAAGCGGAAAGAAGGATGCTGAGCCATCAAGATCAAAGACCAGAACCTACATGTTGACTCAAGAACAGGCCAAGAAGATCCCAGATGTCGTGACAGGTACGTTTCTAGTAAACGGTATTTCCGCTTCGTATATTTTGATTCAGGTGCGAATAAGAGTTTTGTAGCTACGACATTTAGTAAATTAGCTAAAATGAAATGTTACCGAGTGCCTGAAACATTTATAGTAGAAACCGCTAGTGTCACCTCGGTTAAAATAATGAAAATGGTTAAGGATTGTAAGATAGAGCTAGAGGGACGTGAGATCCCTGTTACTTTGTATGTGATGACCTTAGGAGGGTTCGATGTGGTTTTGGGAATGGATTGGTTATCTGAGTTTGAAGCTCAGATAGTGTGTAAGAGTAGGATAATAAGGTTAAAGTCCATGGATGGTAATACGGTGACGGTTTATGGTGATAAGGAAAGTTCTGGGCTTAATGTCATTTCGAAGATAAAAGCCGAATGTTTGTTAAGGGGAGGGTGCGGTGCCTACCTAGCGTATGTTGTCAACGCTACGGCCGAGATGAAAGAAATGAAAGATGTTTCCATCGTTTGCGACTACCCAGAAGTATTCCCTGAGGATCTTCCTGGGTTGCCATCGGAGCGAGAGATAGAATTCCAGATAGATTTAATACCGGGAGCCCAGCCCGTTGCGAAAGCACCATACCGCCTTGCGCCATCCGAGATGAACGAACTGATGTTCCAAATACAAGAACTACTAGACAAAGGTTTTATAAGACCAAGTGTTTCCCCGTGGGGCGCACCGGTGTTGTTTGTTAAGAAGAAGGATGGAAGTATGAGAATGTGCATTGACTATCGTGAGTTGAACAAGCATACGGTGAAGAATAGATATCTGTTGCCATGGATTGATGATTTGTTTGACCAAATGCAAGGTTCGAGATGGTTCTCCTAAATATATCTCAGATCAGGATATCATCAGCTAAAGGTGAAAGAGGCAGACATCCCTAAAACAACGTTTCGGACGCGGTACAGACACTACGAGTTCCTCGTAATGTCATTCGGTCTAACGAATGCTCCCGCAGCATTCATGGACATGATGAATAGAGTGTGTCTGTCAATGCTGGATAAGTCAGTTATCATTTTCATTGATGATAAATTGATTTATTCAAAGAGCGAGTCTGATCATGCCAAACATCTAAGGGAAGTATTGGAGGTTTTGAAGGAAGAGAAGTTATAACCTAGATTTTCGAAGTGTGCGTCCTGGTTGAGAGAAGTGTAGTTTCTAGGTCACGTGATCAATCCTGAAGGGATTATCGTGGACCCAGCTAAGATTGAGGCGATAATGAATTGGAAAACTCCGCAGAACCCGACTGATTTACGAAGCTTCTTAGGGTTAGCCGGCTATTATAGGAGATTCATCGAAGGCTTCTCCAAGATAGTTGCACCGTTGACCGGTTTGACCTGAAAGTCTGTAGTATTTAGTTGGGGTAAGTTCCAAGAAGAAGCTTTTGAGGAATTAAAGAAAAGACTCACGCAAGCTCCAATCCTAGCTTTACCCGATGGTGACGAGGATTTAGTTATTTGTACTGATGCTTCGCATCGTGGGTTAGGTTACATGTTGATGCAACGATGAAACGTGATAGCTTATGCGTCTAGACAATTGAAAGTTCACGAAAGTACTTATCTGACGCATGATTTAGAGCTAGAAGCTATAGTACATTCTCACAATATAGGGAGATAGTATCTGTATGGTACTTAGTGTACTATTTACACGGATCATAAGAGTTTAAAGTACTTCTTTGAGCAGAAAGAGCTGAACATGAAATAGAGAAAATGGTTAGAGTTGATAGAGGACTACGACTGCGATATTAACTACTATCCGGGTAAAGTTAATGTGGTCGCTGACGCGCTAAGCCGTAAGAATGAGGAAGTCATTGCGACAGTGAAGTCGTATAAGTTGATTGTTAGCTCGGATCTCTTTGTAGAAATCATCAAGGTACAATCTGAGGTGTTGGAAGATGATTGACTAACGAAGAAGGAAAGAATTGTTGGACAACAAGACGAACTGATGGAAAACATTCATGGTGTTAATATTAGGTTTGAGCGTATGTGGATTCCACGCCATGGGAATCTCAGAGGTCGAATCTTAGAGGAAGCTTACAAGTCGAGATACTCGATTCATCCAGGATCCACCATGTGACAAATGGAAAATTTTGCTTATACGAGTAACACTGCCCAAATATTAGTGGCACAAACATATAGACTGAAAGTCTACTAACGTACTGAATGTACAGTGAACAAACATATAGACTGAAAGTGTACTGAGGTATTGAATGTACAGTGAACAAACATATAGACATGAAGTCTACTGAATTTACTAAGACCAAACACATAGACGAAAGTCGACTGGTGTACTTAGTAGCATGTCAATTTTCGGGACGAAAATTCTTTCAACAAGGGGATGATGTGACACCCGACATTTGTAGGTTAACCCCGTTAACTAAACTCGGTTAATTTTGTTAACTTAGTTAGAAAAATATCATCCATGTCGCATGTCACATGTCTCATAATCACACACAGGAGTTTGTCTGAGTCGTTGGCGACCTAACAACAATAACAAGTGCTATTAATTAAAATAATAAACTTGTTATAAATGTTATGATACATATGGTAGGTAAAATGTTAAGTTCTACATGTTACGTGTTATATAAACTAGTGTGATATATATTACATACTACTTGTAACATGTTACATCATAAACTAATGTGATATATATTACACACTACTTGTCACATGTTACATTATGAACTATGGTAATATATGTTACATGCTACATGTCTATATGTATGTTATGTGTAATAAATGGTCAAGAATGATTGTTACATGCATCTTATATTAAATGTACATGTTAATTATTAAAATGTACCATGAACTTTAGATTATGTTATGCCTAGTAAACTTGTATTAAAAATGTTACATGATACATGTTATTAAATAAAAGTCTTAATCTAAAGTTTATTATTGATTAACAGTAGTTAAATTGTTGTAAATGAGAGTTAATATGTTTTTAATAAGATTTTGATTACATAACCTTTGATTTGAAAACCTTTTCTCTTCCTTTTCTCCTTCCTTGGCCGAAATCCACACTACACACACATCACATTTTTCTCTCTAAACAACACTTTCTTTAAACTCCTCCCTAGACATACTTACAATTGATTTTGGTGATTCTTGAATCAAGGTTTTGGAGTCTTCATTGATGAAACAAGAAATTAAGCATGTTTTTATATGTTTTGTTTACTTTTCTTTGATTTGTGATTGTGGGATGAACATATCCAAGCACATGAAATCATAAAAAAACAAAATATGATAAACTTGACAATCTACATGTTAAAATTGTTTTATTTATTTCATGATATGAAAACCCTTAACATCTTTGTAATATATGTATGAACAATAAAAAGATGTGTTTTGATCATATAAAATGGTCCCTTGGTGATTTAGGATCATAGAGATATTAAAATCATGATTTTTGTGACTTTTGGTTTGAATCTGCTTGTTGATAGATTCTGTGTTTTAGATTTTAGATTGAATAACTTGATGATATGTTGATGTTTCTGATTGATTTTTGATTCTATGATTAATTACATTGAATCTAGTTTTCAAATCGTCAAGAATCATAATTTTTGGACTTTTTTTGACTAATTTTTATTAATTTACAAAATCGGGTTGCAATCCTGATTGAAAGGGGAATTTTCTAAGCTGTGTTATAAATTGCATAACTTGATATTAAAAATGGATATGGGTGGGATTACAATTCTGGAATGTTATAAATTGAAGTAGGAATCTAACCCAATTCGTCTTGCATCAATTGGATAAATATAGAATTTTTGGCAAATATTTTTGTACTGCTGTGTTAAAATAGAGACTGAAATTAGGATGTTGTAGAATGTGAATCTTCTGTATGTTTGGGTGAATTGGAAAATTATAAGAAAAATATATGTTATACCTAATACTTTTAAGAATATGTGTGAATTATTTGGTAATTTAATAACAAGTTTTGGTTGGTTGGAAAAATCAATTTTGATGATTAAAAACTTATTAAGGATGAGTAACATATTGGTTAGTAAAAATAATTGTGGTTTGTAATAGAATGATTGTGATAAATTGGATTTTGACTTTATGGGTCAACTTAGAACTATTTGACTAAGTGGTTAGTTTTACTTGTGAAGTGTTGAAAGTGGTAGAAGTTAGACTTAGTCATAGAATTGTATGAAAAGTAGCTAAGTGCACATTACTTGATTGTTGTTAAATTGTGACTAGGAACATCCAGTAATCATTTTAAGTCTAGATTATTGGTCAAAAGTCAGCAACGGGTCGTCGGTCAATATTTTGGTCAATGCTCAACATTTTGGTCAACAGTTAACAAAACTCAAATTTTAGTCTTCGGGCATCGAGACTTGGACTTTTTAGTCAACGGTCAACAACTTGGACCTTTTGGTCAAAAGTCAAACGAAAAGTCAAACTTTGGTCAAAGTCAACAAAAAGTCAAACTTTGGTCAAACTTTAAATAAACAATGGAATTGTTTGGATACTAAGGGTTCTAGGAATCGTTTAGCAAATACTTATAGTGCTTGTATGATTTAGGCATTAGAACAACTTTGACTTAAGCAGTTGACTTTCAATTTGAACCGCATTCGAGGAGAGTTTCACTACCCCACTTTTTACTTACTCCTTTTGGGGGGAAGCATGCAACATACAGACTTTTTGGATAATTGTAGACTTTTTAATACCTCATGGGTATATAGTGCACTTAAACTGAAGTCCCCCATGCACATTGGACCGTTAACAATTGTACATTGGCTCGGTAATGAAAGGTAGTACTACTGGGTTTGACAAACCCCCTCGGGGCTCTCGGTTGAGGGATTCGCCGGGCGTTTCATTTACTAGGAACGCAATATGCACTAGTCTTATATTAGACTCCGTGGGTGGCAAACAAACTAACAAGTCAGCCTCGGTCACAATGGAAATCACACTAATGTAACATGATTGCTAGCGTAACTAACTAGCGGTATTACTAATGCATACATTATTCATGCTTTATTGTTTACAACGTTACTTACTAAATGGTTTGTTTAACAAACTTGTTTTTAAACTCAAACCTGTGAACTCGCCAACTGTTGTGTTGACCCGTTTTAGAATGTCTTTCTCAGGTGTTTAAGGTGCACGTGCGAAGTTGAAATGAGTCTAGGATGCATGAATCCCACTAAGCATCAAATTATGCTGGGAGTCTTTAATGAAATGTTATGTCTGGGCGTCTTGACACACACTCTGGGTTTTTAAGTGTTTTCATAAATTATACGCTTCCGCAAATGTAAAAACTTTATTGTAAATGTACTTACCTCATTTATGATGAGCAATAATATTTAAATATTTTCCATTATAAATTGGTTGTTCGTTATGACACATGGCTAGATCCTGGTATGTCACGCGCCTCACGGTAAAACCCCGTTAGTCAAAAATTGAGGGTGTGACAGATTGGTATCAGGGCCATTGGTTATAGTGAACTAGGTTTGTTTTCAAAAACCAGTCTATAACCGTTTTCATAGCTTTGTGTCAGTTTTAAAACTTACAAACCCAGACATACATTTCATTCATGCATGCACTGCATATGTGTACGTGTTGTATTCGCACCGCATTGATTTCGCACTTAGCTTCTGCACTCATTCATGACAAGCGTATTATTCATGCATTTGCATACACGTTTATTCTGTACTTGGGGTACGTAGTATGTTAGTACATAACTACTTAACTCTACAATGCCATACGGGTATGTCGACATCATCCACAACATTATCCTCGGATAAGGAGCATGCTACTCTTTTTGTCACATTAGAACCTTCACCCTTCTCACATAATTGGAGCCGAGGAAATACGACTTAAATATAGCAACGACATTGTCTAGAATGATGAGTCATCTCAGGCCCTTGCACGGGCAATGCCAAACGAGTATAACCTCTTCAAGCGTTGGGTATGTTGGAAGTGAGTCTCTTATCTAACCATCTTGAGTATCCTAAACTTGCTAGCCATACTCCACTCAAAACTCCAAACTTGAGTCTCGGGTGAGACACTCCTCTTTGAGACAGACCCTTGAAGGTATTTTTTATAGAAATTTATCGGTATTGAGTTGCCATAATTTTCATTCTTGACCCGCGCGCTCATTTCATTAGTCGATGCTGCTGGAAGAGTAGATTGACTGCGTAACTGAAAACATCTTGCTTATGGTACACTCAAAGTCTATTCTGACATAGAGGGGAAAAATGGTTACTTCACTTTATTTCTAGCTTATGTCTAAGTCATACTTCGATTGCATGTTTGCTTCCTGAACATGTATTCTTCTGCCATCTATAAAGCTGAAATCTTAGTGTGTTCGAATTGAGTGAATACTCAGATAATCTATTCCCAACCAAATTTTTGGATGAAACTCCGAACTAATCTATGTACGATCAATAAAAAGTCTTTTTCCTCACATTTTCATGATTAGTATCATTCTGTACTAGACAATCCTAACTAAGGGACAACTTGACGCATGGTGGGAGGAATCGGGCTGATCATGTAAACCAAATTATTATTTTGGGTGCATACTTAATAATAATTTATGGTGCATGTGAATCCTGATGAATCCTATAGTGTGGTCATAGTCCATGAATCTCAAACCTAAGTTTCCACCATTGCTGGAATCTCTCATAACTCGTCCAACACTAGTAGAAATTGTATAATATGTTCTATAACTGGTAGAAACGACTAGCCGATTGAAGATGGATCCTTATAAAATTTGATGTTTTAGTTACCAATATGCAAGTTATTTTGGCAAGATTAAGATATCTTTTACAAACCTTGTTATGAGAATAATCTGAATTCAAAAGCTCTCTAGCGTTTCGTGGCAAGACCCCTAACCCTAGTGTATATGCGAAGTTTTAAGAACCTCTTGTAAACCAACACCATGTTTTTGCGACCTAGCTAAAAGTTCATCTTGATATACTTACCCTGACCAAATGTTAACTTCCATTTTAGCTTGAAATTTTTTTTCTGACCATGACAAACTCTATAATAAGACCATTCCATAAGATAATCCCATTTTCTCAAGGACATTGGAAAACATAAATTAGACCATCGAACCTCTACTAGAATGCGATGAATTGGAATACTTTATGCACGGATGGAATCGTAACCCTATAACAAGACTCTTTGAGAAATATCTTCTTTAACACCCCTCCTTGGCAAACATTCTCAAAAACAATTTTAATCACTCGCCTCATCTTGACCCCGTGAACTAGCTACTAGTATGGTCCTACCTCAACTCTCGTTGAAATCGGTAATTTAGTTATGTAACCTTTCATAAAGCGGTGAATCTTCATCTAGACCCATATCTCTAATGTATCTCCCTAGTGATTGAGTAATTCCCTATGATCCCTTCTCTAGAAATTTTTGGCCTCGGAGCAACAATTCTTAATCGTTTGAAGTAACGCCTTGATCGATTGAGAAAGCTGATAATGTAACTCATCTCATGTGCCAACGAATCAGTTGCCTTACAAAACCTCTAACACTAACTCACCCTAGTTTGAGTCAAGCCTCAAATAGCCTAAGTATTATTGAATGCCCTCATGAAGGAACCTAATTTGATTTTACAATTTGCCATTAGTTCATGCTTGAACCCACTATCACCAACAGCTTGCACGCAAATAATGAAGTGGTAAATCTCAAACCTAAACTTGAATACATCAACGAGTATGACCCTAACGAGACATATGGATGAACTTTTCTTCTAGTAAACAAGGCGCAAGGTGATGGACATACTCTCCAATAGCCGAACAACCTCCGATAATAACTTCGACCGTGACAAACCTTAATTTGAATGAAACCCAAATAACCGAGTCCTCATTTTGACATCTATTTCTCCATAGGAATAAAGTTTGAGGAACAGTGTATTTCTATTCTCGAAGTACCTTATACCGCCCGACTGAGGACTAGATAGTTAACGTGAATAAGTCATGTCAGTTGGCGTAAGACCGTTCATCATCAAAACCCTCCTCAGATCCGTAACTCACAAGGAACGACGAGTAACCGACCATCCAATTATTCATATGGATTCATATTGATCTTTCTTAGATGGAAAACCTGTACTCATCTTTTCATGCCTAAAGTGGAGAAGATAAATTTACCAATTACACTTGACACTGGGAATATACAGTTTGGTTAGGATTGGTAATGAGAACCACCGAAGATATGCTATTAGTGTGGTGAGTTAGCTACAGTGCACCCTATATATAAAAGCTAACAGGATGTTGATGTTGGGGATATCACTAACCGACTTTCCTACCTTGAGCATAGTTATATTCGCTTCAACCAGAATCGGTATTCACACCAAAGTGGTGGAGACAAGGGCTACCTTACGACCTAGAAATGATTCTCTCATGTTAGGAGAGATATTTTCTAAATATGTCTTGTTCGATGTTGGACTTGAATCACAATGCCCGCTAGAGCGGAGGGCAGGGGAAATCGTGTCATTGTGACTAATGATTAGTATTCCTATATAAGATACATTAGATGCCCATCCTACCTAATGATTAAACCTGCTGACCGAGCTAGTTAATGACGTCTTTTCTTTCAATATCTTGAACTAGTTAAGGCCAGTCTCGTCAGAAACGTTAGCTAGCTTGTTCATCAAAGAGGTTGTGACTAAGCATGGGGTGCCACTGTCAATTGTGTTTGATAGAGATACTCGGTTTACTTCGAGGTTCAGTAAGAAGTTCCATGAAGCTATGGGAACAAGATTGAACATTAGTACTGCGTATCATCCTCAAACGGATGGACAGTTTGAAAGGACAATCCAAACCCTTGAGGATATGCTACGTGCTTGTGCTCTAGACTTTGGAGGAAGCTGGGATGATCATCTTCATCTGGCAGAGTTCTCCAATAACAATTCAAGTATTGGTATGCCACCGTTCGAAATGTTGTATGGAAGACGTTGTAGAACTCCTGTCTGTTGGTGTGAGATTGGTCAGAAAAAGCTCGGAAGTTTAGAAGTTGTTCAAGAAACTTGGACAAGGTTCGATCAGATCAAGGCAAGAATGAAAACGGCTCAAGACCGTCAGAAGTCATATGCTAATAAGAGGTGACGACCGATTGAGTTTAACGTTGGTGACAATGTGATGCTCAAGGTCTCGCCTTGGAAAGGAATTATCCGTTTTAGGAAGAGGGGAAAGTTGCGTCCGAGGTACATTGGACCATTTAAGATTATAAATCGTGTGGGTGAAGTGGCTTATAAGCTAGATTTACCCGAGGAATTAGAAGGAATTCATTCAACCTTCCATGTTTCTCATCTGAGGACATGTCTAGCTTATGGCACGTCTCATATGCCATTGGTAGATATTGAGGTCAATGAACAGTTGAACTACATTGAGCTACAGTTAGAGATAGTTGACCCTTAGTGAAAGTAGTATGGAAACATCGCAAATGATCAGATGCTACTTGGGAAGTTAAGGAAGAGATGTGCAAGTTTTACCCGGACTTGTTTTAGTAATAGTTAGGTTTCGGGGATGAAACCTCTTTAAGGAGGGAAGACGATGGGATGAGCCTTAGGTCCATGGGCTTAGGAGAGTACAAATACTCCCTTAAACCTCCCTAAAACCCTGAAACCCTCATTCTTATCTTCTTATTCACTACACACTCTAAAACACACACACAAACACAATATCATGGTCGTGAACCAAGAGAGAAGATTCGAGACCAAACCGAACCTATATCTTGGTAAATCTTTTATATACAAGCAAGATACAAGATTTTTGTTCATAACCGAAGCTAGTTGTGACCTAACAAACGTTTAAAGGTGTTTTCTTTATCTTTAAAGGTTACATTTTTATCAAAGATTTGCCCTAAAACAAAGCCCTATACTAGATCGGGTCTAGGTGAACCATAAAAATGTAAACTTGAGAGTTATTATGGACATAACAAACTCATGTATGTATGCAGCTCATGGATCAACTCTAGATCTAACCAAAGAACATTTTAAACCCATAAAGGTTCAAGATTTAGGGATAAACGGATTAAGTCTTGGCCGAAAATGGAAAAGAGAACGTTTAAGGGTTTATATAATACCATAATAGAAGTTTGATGTTAAAATGCCCTTAGATAAAGAGGATAAAAGAAGCGGATAGTGCAGTTCATTCGAATACATGTGTGTAACTCGATTACAATACATGGACTCGATTACATATGAAAATTCGAATACAATGGCATAGTTCACATACAATACAAAGACTCGCATACATCTATATTCTCGAATATATTGATAAACTCGCATACAATGTATACCCGAATACAATAAGTCACTCGATTAAATGCATGGTTCGATTGCACTGCATACGTTCGTATACATGGATGGATTTGATTACAATGTTCTTATTCGAATACATTGGATGGTTCGATTACATTACACGTGTTTGAATACATGCACATATTCGATTACATTATGGTTCGATTACTATGTCAATTCGATTACATTATGGTTCGATTACAATGTGAACTCGATTACGTTATGGTTCGATTACAATGTGAACTGGATTACGTTATGGTTCGATTACAATGTGAACTCGATTACCTTATGGTTCGATTACAATGTGAACTCGATTACATTCTGGTTCGATTACAATGTAAACTCAACTACATTAGGGTTCGATTACAAGTGTACACTCGATTACATTGTAGATTTGAATACATTCTGGACTCGCATACATTAGGTATGTTCGATTACATCAAGACTCGAATACATATTAAACTCGAATACAACCTTAGGCACAGCCTATTCGAATGGAAAGCTATGTGAAAGCCCATTCGAATACGTACATATTGAATACATGTTGTTCTCCCATTCAAATGCATATTGTATTCTAAATCTAGTCATTTGCATGCCTTAGTGATGGAACGTAAAGGATGATCCAACACCAAAGTCAGAGTACCTGGATGTTTGGATAGTTGCATTTTAAATTAAATGAAATCGAATACCTTGATGTTTTGATGGTACTCTAACACATGACCATTCAATAAAATGTCTTGTAAGACCATTAGAATAGACCAGACTTAGTCTTTTCTAGTGAATCCTGAATAATGTGATTAGGACAAGTATTAACACATGTGGTTGATATACAGTTAGCAGAGCTCAGTTAAAGAAGGAATAACCATGAACGGAGAACGTAACAAGATCCAGGTGAGTGTCTAGCCCCATTTCCGTATTGTGTTTTCGGGGCTGTTTGCATACTCAATATGAATGTGAATACACATACCTTAAATGGTAAGTGTATGTCCTAATGATGAATGTGATAGTATGTTTATATTATGAATGAATGCTTGCTGGTACGTGAACGATCTTCGGATATTATATGTATTGTTAAGGAACGTATGTATAGAAAGTTATTAATGGTTATAGGATGTGTGGAAGGTTACAGGGTTGCATACCCTAACAATATATGCGAAGGTTACGGGGTTGAATACCCTGATAATATATGCGAAGGTTACGGGGTCACATACCCTAATAATATATGCGAAAGTTACAGGGTTGCATACCCTAATAATATATGCGAAGGATACCGGGTTGCATACCCTAATAATATATGCAAAGGTTATAGGGTGTAATGCACTTTAAAACATACTATATGAATATGAAAGAAAGAAGGTACGAAGGTAAGTAAGTATGTTATAAACGAAAGTATGAAAGTATGAAGTATGTACCAAAGTATGTAATTATGAATGTGTAGTATGTTGTATGATTAACTGGAATACACTCAGCATAGCTGACTTGTAGTATGCACGCAGGTGAGTAGAATGAGACAGCTAGCTTGAGCGGGACACATGGCAGAAGAATAAGAGGCTGGCATCTGAAGACTCAAGATGTTTTAATGATTAATGTTTTATAATATGAAAGACAAAGACTTTTGTTTAAGAGAAGTTATGAAATGTTATGAATGTTTAATGCAAGTTTTATATTCCGCGTAAAGTTTTATTAACTCTGATTTGTAGAACTGTGTTTCTGATTAAATCCAACGTCCAACGTAGGTCACCGGAAATGGGGCCTTACATAATAATAAATAAAAAGAAATTTCATTTATTTAAGGGTGTGTTATTATCTAGTTAAGTTTAATAAATAAAAAGTGTGGGCTTGGACAATAAAAGATGGAATAAGTGATGATGATGGGTCTTGGGTCCATGGGCGTAAGGGTATATAAACTCCATTAAACATCTCTAAAACCCATATTTCCATTTTCTAGCCTCCATACACACTCAAAAACACAAAAACACTCTCATCCATTACAGATCATATTTAAATCCGAACCAAGAAGGGTTTGTGTTAGATCTTCACTATACAAGCAAGAAACACGTCCATAATCACGTGTGGTATCAAACCCGTGGCTCAAAATGAACCAAAAAGGAATTTTTTGAATTAAAGGTTACGGTTTTAAGGTTTGTTTGCCCTAGTGTTTGATACAAAGGAAAATTGGGCCTTATTAAGTAGGAAAGTTATGAACTTGGGCGTAAACGAGGTGTTTTGGAATGATACGGGACAAACGGGTGACGATTGGACCGTGTTAACGCAAGGAAATGATGTCGTATAGACCAAGGCTCGTTCATTATGAAAACCGGGCAAAATGAGTCGAAAGGAAAGGCTGGAAAGTGATGAAAATGTAATCAAATTGAATGGCCAGAAAAGTATTCGAATTGAATGACCAGAAAGTATTCGAATCGCATGTGAAGAAGTATTCGAAACGAATGGACAGAAAAAGTAATCGAATCGGGTGATTCGATTCGATTAGAATTTCCATTCGTCCATTCGATTAGAATTTCCATTCGATTAGAATTTCTATTCGATTAGAATTTCCATTCGATTAGAAATTTCATTCGATTAGAAATTTTTATTCGATTAGAGTTAGGATTTGATTAGATTGATTCAAGGCTTTTCTCTTTGGACCCTGCTAGGGGCTGCTTCCCCTAGACTCCGCTGCCAGGGGCGCTGCCTCGGACCCCCGTAGCTACAGGTTTCACTAACATAGAAGTATGATAAAGTTAGAGTTAGTTAATTAACACTTAAACTTTTTACACAGTTAGTCATGCACAGCTAAGGAAGGGTGTTACCATTAACTCAGAGAAGAACAGAACCCAAGTGAGTTTCTAGCCCCATGTCCTTGTTATATTTTCGGTGTTGTTTGCATACTCAATGTGATTAGTTAATACACTTACCTTAAGTGGTAAGTTTATGCTAGGTGAATGTTTATGAATGATGTATGTACATATATGAATGTATATGAATGATATAGAAAAGATAAGAGTACGTATGAAAGTGTGTATATATATATATATATATATATATATATATAAGAAAAGGAAGGTATGTATGAATTGACGGTAAAAGGGTGGCAAACCTTAATAATATCTGTGAAGGAGGGTGGCAGACCCTAATAATATCCGTGAAGGAGGGTGGCAGACCCTAATAATATCTGCGAGGTTATAGGGCGAAAAATTCTTTAAAACGTACGAGTATGTATGTAAAGTAAGATGGAATATGAAAGTATGAAAGCAAGAATGAAGGTATATACTATGAATGTACAAAAGAAAGTAAGGCTAGTTAAGTATGTAGTATATGAATGTATTGTATGTTGCTTGTTTAATAATAACTCACTCAGTGTAGCTGACTTTTAGTATGCACGCAGGTGAATAGGCTAAAGCAGCTCGCTTGAATGAAGACGTATGGCATTGGACTGAAGAGGCTGGCATATTTAAAAGAATTTTAAGATGTTCAAATATGACTTTTTATATGTTAAATATAATATTTTATTTGTTACAAAAAGATTTCAATGGTTATGTAATATATGGTTAAAGTTTTATATTCCGCGAAAGGTTTTAATTAACTCTGATATTTAGAACCGTTTTTATGAGTAAATCCAACGTCCAAGTAGAGCACCGGGATCGGGGCCTTACATGGAATCTTGAAGATGGATCGATTTGAGAAGTCTTAGAATTAGATTTGGATCTTGAAAAATTGTGACATATGAAATAGAGAGAAAGACGAAGTAGTGTTATTTAAAGAGAGAGAAATTCTTAATTACACTTTCAAAATGTTTGAATTTTATAATAAATGGGTAGATGTGGCTTGCCATGGACCACATATTTGGTTCAATGGTTTTCACATCTCAACCAAGTTTTCATCCTATATATATATATATATATATATATATATAGTCTTATAATATATATAAGAAGGGCAAAAAAGTAATTTTACAAAAACTTTTAAAATTAAAAGTTTTACAAGATTTAATGCTTGAGGTACAACCATTCCCCATATGTTTT
Source organism: Bidens hawaiensis (assembly GCF_021521415.1). Lineage (NCBI taxonomy): Eukaryota > Viridiplantae > Streptophyta > Magnoliopsida > Asterales > Asteraceae > Bidens > Bidens hawaiensis. The sequence continues at coordinate 26,995 of NW_027491465.1, forward strand.
GAAAGAGGCGGACGGGCATATCTGATTTTAGGGTTTCAAATTCAAACAAGATCTCATTCACTATCTCCCCTTGTCCATCTTCAAACTCTTTGCCAGATCTTAATAGTTGGTCAACAGATGGCAATTTCGAGTTGTTTTTTTGCTTAGATCTAGCGAAGGCTATGACGCAAACTATGATACTAGATGGCAACGATGGTTGTAAAGTCAGGATTGTCGAAGGTTAAGTATACTCTAGACCCGATCTACTCTTGGTATTTTCTTTGTGCCTTCTTCTATAAAATCCTAGCAATTGTGTAGTTTGTATTTTTATTGTCGCATGTGTTCTATAGGTTTATATGTATATGCTTACACATCCTTTTCATTTCATATCTAAACTACCATACATGGTAATCATAATCAACCAGCTGGATGTTGATCTGAATAATGTTGGAAGACAACTAGTAGCAAGTTATATCCCAAAACAAAGTAATTATCTTTTTTCATTAAATACTTTTAATTTATCTTTTCTTATAAAATTGAGTAGCCAAAAAATGTGCAATGTTGTTGAAGGTAGCTAAAAGACTATCAACAGAGTCTAAAAGAGCTCTTGAAATATGTGGGGCTCCAGGTATGATTCCTGTAACTGCTTATAATTTCTCTGCATATATGTTCCTTCTTGATTATTTTTCTATATTGTTAATCAGGTAGTTCAATATCCTAAACTTAGAGAGAGAAATTTAAGTGATCTTTAAGGTATTGTATATGATGATGCACCCAAAATGAAACTCAAGGCATATAAAGCTCTTCAATATAATGAAAGGGGCATTGAAATTGCAAAGATTTTGATAATCTTTTCGACTCTTCGAATTTTTCGAGAGAAATCAGCAGGATTTTTTGTATTTATGACAAGCTATCATAGTAAAGGTAATTTCTTACTTATTTAGTGTTTTAAAATACTATGTGGAATCACAAGTATCATCTTTATTCAGTGGGCATTATCTTATTGAATTCTAATGGTGAAAGGAAAATTAAAGTGAGTGATTCTTCCAGATGGATTTTCATTTTTGCCTTCACGGAAGGTGGCTTCTGGTTTGGTTTTACTGGCATTATTCAATGGTAGAAGTTATGACAATGGGAAGAACTGAACATGTTGTATGAATTCCCCATTGATGTTATGATAAGGTAAACACGGACTATTTAGTTTTCTTATTAGACATGTTTCTTGGTTAATGCTTAATATGCGTAATGTTCAAATATAACGGAAAATGTTGTGTATATTCCAAATAGCATGAAACTGATTTTCACTTTCAATGTTAGATTGTGTTTTAAATATTAGTTATTAATTTAAATTTAATAAAGTAATTATTAGCATTGATTTGAATGAATATTCAAACTTCGTATAAGATTTGGCCAAACAGTCAAAAAAGCAAAATAAGGAAAAATAAGTTAAAAGGGCAAAATGGTAATTATATGAAAATCGTTGAGATACCAGAAGACCAATTGGAAAAGTCAGTTGTTTTTTATGGTGGGCTTAATCTTACAATTAGGGAAAATAGACAAATACGCAAAAATCAAAATATTGAACTTTGACTTTTTATTTTTGTTAAAGTTGGTCTATTGGCAAATTAGACTTTTTTAAAAGGCATGACTTTTTGGAAAACGTTGAAATCATTTATTCATCATCTGTAGGTTCCTAGCCGGATCTACACAGGAGTATCTCGTAACACGAGGGTGCGTAACCCCCACGTATACGATACGAGTATTGAGACGATTAATACGTTGAATATATGTAAACACACGAGAATATAAGATAATCCTTGATATATTGCAATGCTTAATTACCAAGGTAACAGACACGTGACACAGAGACTCACCAAAACCAATCGTCAAAAGTCTACTCAAAACAGCCGAAGTTATGGGTTTATAACACTCGACAACTTCGCCTAACATACTAGGCGAAGTTGTCATAACTTCGCTGACTTCAAGTTCGCTTAAAACAAGGCGAACATATAAGAACACGTTTTTAATACAAACGAACAATATAAACGATTACAGACACAAATAAACACGAGATACTGAACTACTGGCATTATGCACCAACAGACTCCCCCTTGGAAGTAGCTTCATATCTCTATCTTCTTTCTCGTGTCTTGTAATCACAAAAATCTCGTACCGATCGTCTACAAGCTTGAACGCCCTGTCTCACACAGACAGAGACAACCCTCTAGTACTTCTTTGCTTCCTCCTTCCATGCAGGAATATAGAAAATCTTCTTATCATTAAGTACCTGCAAATCAGCTTGAGAAAAATTAACCAAGTGCATGGGATCATACACTCTCAGGATCTCCTGTTCATCCTCATCTTCCATAACAGCTTCAGCAATTTGGCAGTCAACGTACCACCACCTGAGATCCTTCAACACATCCTTGGGCATCATCTTCATCGGAACCTCTTTCAAGCAGCGAATCGGCTTGTATTTCATCACCATCCAAGGCTTACCATCAGTCCTCATACCTTTTTCCTTGTCTTCGACCAATTTTGCTTTCTATGGTTTCAACAACTCAAACTTTTTCTCTTTCACACTTTTTTCCACACAATCCTTCCAACCCATCTTGCAAAGTTGTCATCACTTCGATTAATCAACCTCAAATGTGCCAAATCTTTCAACTCACACTCAGGCAAGGTGTTAAGCGATCTCAAAGCCTTCTTAAAATACTGAATCCCATCATATCGCTTTATCACAAACAACTTCAATTGTTCGTCATACTACCAGCAAATGATACCTTTCTTAGACTCAGCGTAGCCCTTGATATTGTAACTCTTCTTAAACATTGTTGGTACCGCAGGCTTATTTGTCTTGAAGAACCACTGAGCACAACCTTCTTTCCGTCTTGGTTGTTCTTCCCACTCAGACTCATCCGACACATTTTCATCTTGACTCGGCTTCACCTCATCAATACCTGGAATATCATGCTCTACACCATCATCAACTATCACCCCTTCTTCCAACTCACTATCAATCTCTATCTGTTCCCCAATCTTTTCAATCTCATCAACCATTAACACATCATCAGCTAACTCCTCATCATCATTTCCCAAAACCCCTTCATCGTCTATAACCACCACTGTGTCACCACCTGTAATGCTTGACGGACCAGCAGACTCCCCCTGAGATGTGGAAGTCCCAAGATTCTGTTCAGTTCTTGGCAACTCACCACCTGCATCTTTCGATGCATTGGGATCATCGTCTCTGTCTTGCCTCTTCTTTGTTCTCAGCTCATCACCCTTGCAACTATACTCCCCCCTGAGATGCTAAGAAATCTTTAAGCTGATCAAACATCTTACCGTGCTCAATAAGCAGTGTAGTCTGAACTTGATTTTGTGCCACCAGACTATTAATAGTCTGAGACTGAATAATATTTACCCGTGACTGTTCAGCAACCACCCTTTCAAGAGCTACAATCCTCTCCGAATCAGACAAAGTTGAATCAAAATCAACATTCAAGTGAGAGGTAGCCTGAGCAAACCGTAGTGGGATTTCCAAGCTTGCAGGAATAATAGGTGTAGGCTCAGTAGGAATTGGGTATGGCATCGATACAGATAAACGAGCAGTAGCTACCAGTGTGGACTCAGCAAACATAACAACCACCTCTGATGGAATAAGAGTAGGGGGCGGTAAAGAAACAATCTCTGGTGCCGTAAACTGAAAACATGGTCGGAGGAACACCAAAAGATGACGAAACATTCACCAAAGGTACACTCGAGGTCACCAACAATGTTATAGTAAAAACAGCTGGTAAGATAGTCATACCTGATAATGATGGTGGAGTAAAACGAACAACCCTCGAGCTTTCACCAACTCTTGAACTTTCACCAACCCTTGCCTTCTTTGATCTTCGTACCAGACGATATAAATCCTCCTCATAATCTGAATCACTGTCATCTGAGTCTTTCTTTCACTTGCCATGAATCTTTTCTTGTCTGGCAAGGATTTGTTGTGCTTCAACGATATCGTCAGTGGAGGAGTCAGAGTCAGTTCTCTCAGAATCCGCCACAGATGTAGCAACCATGGAAATATTCACACCAGACACCTCAGCTACTGAGGTTTGAACTTCAGCAGCTGGTTCAAGCCTTTCCATGTCAAAGAAACCTTGCCCTCCAAAGGCAGCTTCAAGATTAACCTGTTCTTCTGGAGCGACAACAGGATCAGCAGGCGGTGCTTGCTGCACCACGGGTGGTTGACCGACAGGAGGTGGTGGTTGAACCACAGGAGGTGGTTGAGGGACATCGGCCTGTTGCGGTACCGGATCAAGAAATTCATCACCAGGAGGAGCAACATATGCAGGATTCACTAACTACCCAAATAATGTTGTGTGCCTAGGACGTAACTCTTCCCTACTACGTGCACTCGAAGAATGACACTGAGCAAAAATTCTCTTAGAAACACTCAAAACTAGTTATCAAATCATCATCAATACACCATCAAATCAACAACAATCATATGAACACCATACATAGGAAAAATCGGACCTAGGGTTTGTAATTTATACCTTCAAAAGCACCAATACAAGCAATAGGAAGGTAGGAGATGGCTAGAAACGGATATAGGATGCTTCAATTGTGAAAAACAAGATCAAAATCCAAGAGGTATGTGTGTGTGTGTGAACTGATTGTGAGGAGAGGGGGAGGGGGGGTTTGGCCGTCGGCTATGTGAGGGAAAGAGGGAGGGGAGTTAGGGTTTATAATAATATTATTTAATAACATGTTACACTTTAGTCCCTAAACTTCCAAATGTTACATCTCTAGCTTAATTAACTTAGTTTTGCACATTGAGTTAACATTATATAGCGTGTTATCACATAACACATAATCCTAACACATAATTATCACATAATTAGTGTTTTGACGTTTTTAGTTTATTCACCAATCGTTTGCGTCAACTCGTTTGCGTTTCGGTGCAATTCCCGAAAGACTACACATGTAGTAAGTGTTAAGCGTCATTTAAACCCTAGTTTAAATGTAATGAGGTGTGCGTTATAGATTCAGTGATCTAAAGTTTGAATTGACGGAGTTGAGTTAACGGAGTTAACCTGAAATTGACGATTGTCATAAAGACAAACTGCAAACATAATGTCAGGTCTAGATGCAGTTAGATACATTAAAGAACCCATGATTGCTCGATCTTGAGTGGGATCCACATCTTCATCACTGTCGAAATCAGCACCCAACTTGTGGTTGACGCAGATTGGAGTGTCGAACGGGGTACTATCATCCATCTTGAATCTCAACAAGTCAACTTTGTTTGATGAACATCATGGACATACTTTGTTTGATGAACAAACATGCCATCTTTCTTCTGATCTACCTGCAATCCCAAAAAGAAAGTTAATTCGCCGATGGCGCTCATCTCAAACCGTTTCTTCATGACTGCTTCAAACTCCTGACACATAGTAACTCTTGAGGCAGCAAAGATGATATCGTCCACATAAACCTGAACGAGTAGAAAATCACCCCCTTTCCGTTTGACAAACAAGGTACTGTCGATCTTCCCTCTCTCAAACCCATTCTCTAGCAAGTAATCTGACAAAGTTGCGTACCAGGCACGAGGAGCCTGATGAAGCCCATATAATGCTTTGCTTAGTTTGTACACATGATCAGGAAAATCTGGGTCAGGAAAACCCGAAGGTTGTTCTACGTATACCACTTCATCGACTTTTCCGTTAAGAAACACACTCTTCACCTCCAACTGGAACACTTTCATCTCTTTGTGTGAAGCAATTGCCAGAAACAGTTGAATTGCCTCCAGTCTGGCCACAGGAGAAAACACTCGTTGTAATCAATTCCTTCATGTTGATTAAACCCTTTAACTACCAATCTTGCCTTGTTGCGAATGATTATCCCTTTCTCATCTCTCTTACATTTAAAAACCCACTTCGTACCGATAGCGTTCACTTCTTGTGGTTTTCAACTAAATGTCATACTTCCATCTTCTAAACTGTGTCAGTTCTTCCTTCATGGCTTCAACCCACGAGCTATCCTGGTGTACTTAACCTTCCTCCCAACAATATTTACCACCTTGGTAATCAAGTTAATTACCAACTGAACTGTCTCATCTTTTGCCTTCAGAAAATAGACCCAAGATTATCGTGAGTAATCATCGATTACCACCAAACAGTATGAAGTTCCTCCTAGACTCTTTACATTCACAGGACCAAAGAGATCCATGTGCAGTAGGTCCAATGTGCTAAAAATTGAGTTAACCTTCTTGGAGTTATGAGGCTTCTTGTGTTGTTTTCCTATCTTGCATGATACACATTGGTCTTCAAAATTGAAGTTCTTCAAAGGAACTCCTAGTACCAACCCATTCTTGACTATGTAGTTCATCTTATGAAGATGTATATGACCCATTCTTCGGTGCCACAACTCTAACTCAGACTCTGTTGCTTTTGACAGAAGACATGATTCTTCATTTGCCATCTCAGTTGTTCTCATATCCATTACATACGTGTTCTTTTCTCTTGGAGCCTTCATCACGATCCAGGTTTCAGGAATCTTGAAACCAGGATAAAGTACGAGTGCCTCATCTTTAGTAAAATGAACTGTGTATTCTTTGTCACAAATCTGAGAGACACTCAACAAGTTATGCTTCAACTCTTCCACAAAATTCACTTTTTCCAACTTTATTCTTCCATTTGTCACAGTCCAAATACCACTAATTCTTCCTCCACAATCTCCTGCGAAACTAACCCTTCCTCCTTAAACAGACTTCCAGTCATGTAACAATTTCTTGTTACTAATCATGTGCCGGGACCAGCCACTGTCAACAACCCACATATTGTTTACAGCCCTGTTTGACTGTTCCTGCACGATTAAAGAAATAGATTAAAATCTGGGGACCCAAGACCTTCTGGTCTTGGGTTGATTAAACCTGTTATCCGGCATCTAGTACCTTGGTTGCCCAAGGTCAGTTTGAGGAGAGTTTCTATAAGTTCTGAAAGGAAAATTTCTAGATGACTGGCTATGAGGCCATCCAAACCTTCGTGAATTAATGGAATTATAATTGCTGGTTTGGTAATTCACTGGGAAAGAACGAGGCTGATTTCTTTGAAATCTTGGATTAGTCCAATGGTTGAAATTTGGTGTGTTCACCTTCTACCAGCATCATAATTAGTATTCATTTTATTCTCAGTTTTAGTAGGCCTCATATTTCTAGATTTTCTCTGTTTCATAGGACAATGAGCGACAAGGTGTCCTATCCTGTTGCATCTAAAACAACTTATGTTCAAACTATTTTGGCTGTTTTGAACATTCGTTTCAAAAGTTGTTGCAGATGTCGAGGTTGAGTTACTATCCGTTTTTCTCACATATGGTGGGACGAACGGATTTAGGGAAGATTTCTTTTCATCAAACTTATAGTCCTCCCCTCGTTTTAGTAACACAACCTCTTCTTTTATCTCACCCGATTCGGACGACTTGTCCGAGTTTGGCGAGACAGAACTAGAGACAGAACTTGTGACATTAGAACTTGTCTTACTTGTTTCACTCTCATTAACTTCAGTTTCTTTAGCAGAAACTTTTATGGGAACTGTCTGACTAATTTCAACATTCGCAGATTGCTGATTACTAGGATTATATGTATAGTTATTGTTGTATGGTGGTGGAACTTTAGAGAATCCAATTCCCCCTTTGTTAACCGGGGAACGTTGAACACTTAAGATGTGATCTAACATCGCAGAAGAATTTCTAAATTGTTCAATTTTTCTGTTCAGTTCCACCACTTTTATCTGGTAATCAGCTATCTGTTTATCTTTTTCAGCAATTAGTTTGGTCTTTTCTTCTAACACTTCATAACTAAGATCAATCACTTGTATTTTTTCAGCTATGGTGGCTTTAAGACTTCTGATATCCTTTTCACTAGCTTTTATTTTTACCGAGTAACTGTTTTCTTTAGTTTTAGAATAGTGATGTTCTTCTTTTAAATTTTTAAATTGAGTGTCCAAACTAACAAACTGATCAGTTAATGTTTTCAATTGATCAGACAGTTTTTCACATTGTTCACAATGAGATTCAGAACATACCTCTGAGAGTTGATCGTTCACTTCTGCCATGTATGCTTGATCTTCCTCTGTCTCTTTGTCACTTCCTCTAGTTTCGATGTTTACCAGATTTGCCTGTTCGAACACCTCATCAACTTGTATATTCCAGTTGTATCCACCGTTTTGTTGAGATACCGTAGCCTTATTTTCACTTCCACTCCCATCCTGTTGAGCAGGCCTATTTGCCTTCGTTCGACTCTCTCATTTGTACACTCTTTAGCAAAGTGACCATTTTGTTGACAGTTATAACAATGAACTTTGGACTTATAAAACCCCGGTCTTTCTCCAACGAACTTTCTACCAGTTTTCTTCATAAATCTCTTCACCTTTCTAACTATCATAGCCACCTGCCACTGCAGATCCATTTCTTCCAGATCATCAGCGTCGATCTGATCATAGTCTTCATCCAAAGTTGCAGGGTCGCCTATTTTTCCTTTGATGTAATTCTCATAAGATGCAATGAAGGAGGCATAAAGAGCAAACTGTTGTTCAGCTAATTTCACACTCATAGGCATCTGTGAGTAGTTCTTTCTAGAAGCATTGGTTGAGAAATTACCAGTTGTGGTTTGAGGTTTTGAGGAACTACTACCTTCTGCTACGAAACATACGTTACCATCCATATTGAGAATCACATGACCATCTGGAGTGGAGTTCGGTTCCCCCTTTGAGTAGTAGGCAGTGGATTCTGATTTTGAACTTGAGTTTGGAGTGACTTTAGCACCATACATTCCCGGATCCTGAACCTGATTAGTAGGTGTCTCCTTTCGAGCCATGTTAAGTTCAAAATTCCGTAACTTATTTACCAGCGTCTCCAAATCAATCTTCTCAAAGTCCTTATCTTCTCTCATCAGAACAGTGTACATCTCCCATTTTGGTAGGAGAGCATCAAGAAGCTTTTCCACTATCTCTTCTTCCTTGTATTCAATGGAGTAGTTATTTAGCTCGGTCATCAGATGATAATATCGTGTGATAATTTCATCAAGTGATTCATTTTTCAGATACTTGAATACTGAGAATTGGGTTTTTAGCAGCTTTGTTTTGGAAGTTCGTATCCCAATATTTCCTTCATATCTATTCTCTAGTGCTTCCCATAGCTCTCTAGCAGTTTTCTATTTTTTGAAAGTATGAAGAATCTCTTGTGGAAGTGCCATGGTTATAGCTGCATGCGCTTTACTTTCTGCCTCATACATTTTCTTTTCATCATCTTCCATCTTACTGTACTTCTTAATTTGTTCACGACCATCAAAAATGGACGTTGGTGGAATGCACCCGTCTTGAATGCAGACCCACATCTTTGCATCTTGATACTTCACATACTGTTCAAATCTATCTTTCCATGCAACGAAATCAGTACCTTTAAGCAGTTTTGGAGCTTTAGTTGCTGAACCAGCTTCAACCTCCATCTTTACCAGTTCAGTGATGTTTATCGAAGTCATACTTGAATGAAACAAGACTTAGAACTTAAAAACAAAATTATGTGTGCAGTATGAAGCGAAGTTAATACAACTTCGGTTACACAACTTCGCTGAATATATAACTTCGCTGACTACTCAACCTCGCTGACTTATCAACTTCGCTGACCACACAACTTCGCTGTATCCTATATCTTCGCTAAAAACCCAAGTTTGGGTGACGGAAACTTCGCCGGCAGAATGAACTAGGTTTGCAGGTCAAACACAGTAGATTTCGAGGGTTGTGAGGTTGTTTGGAAGATGTAATTGATGAGTATTGAGGGGAAATGGACAAAAGAGAGGTTTTTCAACGTGAAACAGTTCCGTGAATTGTCTAACGGAACAATCTTAACACTCGTGTGATAATCCCGAACCACACAATCACGAGCAAAACGCTCTGATACCAATTGTAGGTTCTTAGCCGGATCTACAAAGGAGTATCTAATAACACGAGGGTGCGGAATCCCCACGTATACGATACGAGTGTTGAGACAATTAATACATTGAATATATGTAAACACACGAGAATATAAGATAATACTTGATATATTGCAATGCTTAATTACCAAGGTAACAGACACGTGACTCAGAGAATCACCAAAACCAATCGTCAAAAGTCTACTCAAAACAGCCGAAGTTATGGGTTTATAACACTCGACAACTTCGCCTAACTTACTAGGCGAAGTTGTCATAACTTCGCTGACTTCAAGTTCGCTTAAAACAAGGCGAACATATAAGAACACGTTTTTAATACAAAGGAACAATATAAACGATTACAGACACAAATAAGCACGAGATACTGAATTACTGGCATTATGCACCAACAGACTCCCCCTTGGCAGTAGCTTCATATCTCTATTTTCTTTCTCGTGTCTTGTAATCCCAAAAATCTCGTCCCGATCGTCTTAAAGCATGAACGCCCTGTCTCACACAGACAGAGACCACCCTCTGGTACTTCTTTGCTTCCTCCTTCCACGCAGGAATATAGAAAATCATCTTATCATTAAGTACCTGCAAATCAGCTTGAGACAAATTAACCAAGTGCATGGGATCATACACTCTCAGGATCTCCTGTTCATCCTCATTTCCATAACAGCTTCAGCAGTTTGGCAGTCAACGTATCACCACTTGAGATCCTTTAACACAACCTTGGGCATCATCTTCATCGGAACCTCTTTCAAGCAGTGAATCGGCTTGTATTTCATCACCATCCAAGGCTTACCATCAGTCCTCATACCTCTTTCCTTGTCTTCGACCAACTTCCCTTTCTGTGGTTTCAACAACTCAAAATTTTTCTCTTTCACACTTTCTTTCCACACAATCCTTCCAACCCATCTTGCAAAGTTGTCATAACTTCGATTAATCAACCTCAAATGTGCCAAATCTTTCACCTCACACTCAGGCAAGGTGTTAAGCGATCTCAAATCCTTCTTAAAATACTAAATCCCATAATAACGCTTTATAACAAACAACTTCAACTGTTTGTCATACAACCAGCAAATGATACCTTTCTTTGACTCAGCGTAGCCCTTGATATTGTAACTCTTCTTAAACATTGTTGGTACTGCAGGCTTCTTTGTCTTGAAGAACCACTGAGCACAGCCTTCTTTCCATCTTGGCTGTTCTTCCCACTCAGACTCATCCGACACATTTTCATCTTGACTCAGCTTCACCTCATCAATACTTGGAATATCATGCTCTACACCATCATCAACTATCTCCCCTTCTTCCAACTCACTATCAATCTCTATCTGTTCCCCAATCTTTTCAATCTCATCAACCGTTAACACATCATCAACTAACTCCTCATCATCATTTCCCAAAACCCCTTCATCGTCTATAACCACCACTGTGTCACCACCTGTACTGCTTGACGGACCAGCAGACTCCCCCTGAGATGTGGAAGTCCCAAGATTCTGTTCAATTCTTGGCAACTCACCACCTGCATCTTTCGATGCATTAGGATTATCGTCTCTGTCTTGCCTCTTCTTTGTTATGAGCTCATCACCTTTGCAACTATACTCCCCTTGAGATGCTAAGAACTCTTTAAGCTGACCAAACATCTTACCATGCTCAACAAGCAGTGCAGTCTGAACTTGATTTTGTGCCACCAGACGATTAATAGTCTGAGACTGAATAATATTTACCCGTGACTGTTCAGCAACCACCCTTTCAAGATCTGCAATCCTCTCCGAAACAGACAAAGTTGAATCAAAATCAACATTCAAGTGAGAGGTAGCCTGAGCAAACCGTAGTGGGATTTCCAAGCTTGCAGGAATAACAGGTGTAAGCTCAGTAGGAATTTGGGATGACATCGATACAGATAAACCAGCAGTAGCTACCAGTGTGGACTCAGCAAACAAAGCAACCACCGCTGATGGAGTAAGGGTAGGAGGCGGTAAAGAAACAATCTCCGGTGCCGTAAACTGAAACATGGTCGGAGGAACACCAAAAGATGACGAAACATTCACCAAAGGTACACTCAAGGTCACCGGCATTGTTACAGTCGAAACAGCTGGTAACATAGTCATACCTGATAACGATGGTGGAGTAAAACGAACAACCCTCGAACTTTCACCAACTCTTGAACTTTCACCAACATTTGCCTTCTTTGATCTTCGTACCAGACGATATAAATCCTCCCCATAATCTGAATCACTGTCATCTGAGTCTTTCTTTCGCTAGCCATGAATCCTTTCTTGTCTGGCAAGGATTTGTTGTGCTTCAACGATTTCGTTAGTGGAGGAGTCAGAGTCAGTTCTCTCAGAATCCGCCACAGATGTAGAAACCATGGAAATATTCACACCAGATACCTAGGCTACTGAGGCTTGAACTTCAGCAGCTGGATCAAGCCTTTCCATGTCAAAGAAACCTTGCCCTCCAAAGGCAGCTTCAAGATTAACCTGTTCTTCTGGAGCGACAACAGGATCAGCAGGCGGTGCTTGCTGCACCACGGGTGGTTGACCGACAGGAGGTGGTGGTTGAACCACAGGAGGTGGTTGAGGGACATCGGCCTGTTGCGGTGCCGGATCAAGAAATTCATCACCAGGAGGAGCAACATATGCAGGATTCACTAAGTACCCAAATAATGTTGTGTGCCTAGGACGTAACTCTTCTCTGCTACGTGCACTCGAAGAACGACACTGAGCAAAAATTCTCTTAGAAACACTCTCTACATAAGAAATCGGACGTCGTTGTGGCAAATTGGGAGCTACATGATTGAGGATCATCTGTAAGAATCTCGGGTACATCAAAAATCTTTCCCGAGCCACTGCACATCTCTGTCGATCAATCTCATAGAAAATCATCTGACTAAAGCTATAGGGCTTGTTGTAAGTCAAGGCAGTCATCGCAGATTGCATCGTTGCACCCATACCGTCTGTACCAGATTTACGACCCGACATGCACACTATCATCACGTGCATCAGAAATCTCCACTAATCTAACAAAAACCCCTTCCTTCTCTGAGAGTCTGCCAATGGACCTGAATACCCCATACGAATGAATGCACCGTTTCAGAAAGTGGCCGAAAAGTACGTAGGGTCGTCAGTAGTTTCAACCCCAAGCTGTAAGGCTTCCCGGATCTATTTGGCTGAGAACTGTACCACTTGATTGTTGACTGTAGCACGCATCACAGGAGGGTCAACACGATAGTCATACTCAACAGTGTTCCAGAAATCTTCTATGTTCGGTAATGAGATCGGATGAGTAGTAGTAATGGCATGAAAAATACGTGAGCGAATGAGAATCGTAATGATCTCGTGAAAGTCATTATTTCCTCGACCATCCGGATCCAAGGTGATATACATGTTGTGACCCGGAAAAAACTGTCTCTTATCACCTCCTCCTTCGTCACCACCAGTTCCACCAGCACCAGCCACAGCGGTTATATCTGCAAGACAAACGAGCCAAGTCAGATCATGGTCAACTTCGCTCTTTTGATAACTTCTTCCCAAAGTCAACTACGCTTAAAACCAACTTCGCCCATTGTGATGTTGACTAAAGTTAAGAAAATGTGATCAAAAATAAGTAACCGTGTGTTTATGAAAACATACCATAATATAACATACATAACAAAATAACAAAATAAAAATAAAAATAATAAACGGGATCAAATTTCAGTCTTGACGAGAACCTGCATGTTTTTGAAAAGATCCTAACAGGAATCATACTGATTAAGTGGCTGTCACACAGATCCATGTTCAGCGGTATTATGACATAGAGAAACAGGTTGTAGGCAGGTATAAAACTTAGTATGGTTTTCATCGCTTCTGTGATACGGATTAGGTTCAATTAAGCTCAAAATTTAGATGGACATCACATGAGAGATTGTGATGCCTCCTATCTATTCTCAAAGCGTATTTGGCTTTCCCCAAGTCATCCCGAGTTGACTTCGACCCGTAGTGTCTGATCAATCAATGTGCACATGTCGACCTTCCGATTCATCTTCCCGATCTTTCTTATACTTTGAAAATATTTTTTTTTCTTGCCTCTTTCTTGATATTTGTAACGAGACTAGCTTCAAAAGGCTTAACGATAATAACTAGATTTATTTTTTTTTAAAGACAATAATAAAACTGCAAGTCTAAGACAACTGCAAGTCCCGAATCTGGATCACTGCAGATTACTTAACACTATCTTCGCGGGAATCAGAACACTCACCGGCTCGTGTATGACTGGGTAATCACTTTTCTGCCTATCATTCGAAAAGATGTATGTGGAGACATGCACAACTCAGAATGACTCTCCACAGTAAATCGAGAAGATTTAGTTTGTATCACTTCAACTTTTACGCACTATAGAAAGCTACCACAACATACAATGACTGTTCTAGAGTCTTTTAGGCCGAATTACTTCACCAGTTAAACACACAAATTCAGTTTATCTATCACTTTCCAAGGTTGGATCAATTTTCATTTTAACACCGTATTGAAACTTCTTGCGAAGTTATAGACTGAAAAATTATATAATTTCCCAAAAAAAAAATTAATTGCAAACGCCCCGATCAAGTCAAAGTCTTTAGGTAAACGGCTATCCTGAAGATCTAGTGGATCAGCTGGACCGACCACATACGAGTATGTGTCCCTGTGACTAAGTATGAACGACTAATTTTAAGCAAAAGAATAAAAACCCATCATAAACCGCCCCGGTCGCTTTCAGTCATCTGGTTAATAGCTATCCTTATAATCTACACGTAGATGTAAGGACCAAACATATCCTTGGGATATGTCCTTCAAACTTGAGCAACCGACATAATTTTAAGCGATAGTGATTTTTTTTTTAGGTTCCTAGCCGGATCTACACAGGAGTATCTCGTAACACGAGGGTGCGGAATCCCCACGTATACGATACGAGTGTTGAGACGATTAATACGTTGAATATATGTAAACACACGAGAATATAAGATAATCCTTGATATATTGCAATGCTTAATTACCAAGGTAACAGACACGTGACTCAGAGAATCACCAAAACCAATCGTCAAAAGTCTACTCAAAACAGCCGAAGTTATGGGTTTATAACACTCGACAACTTCGCCTAACATACTAGGCGAAGTTGTCATAACTTCGCTGACTTCAAGTTCTCTTAAAACAAGGCGAACATATAAGAACATGTTTTTAATACAAACGAACAATATAAACGATTACAGACACAAATAAACACGAGATACTGAACTACTGGCATTATGCACCAACATCATCTATTTATAATATTTTTAAATGTTTTAAATCGTTGTCACATATTACAAATATAGGAATCTTGAGGTGGCACCGACTAAAAGTTTTTTCTAGGAAACGGGCCGGAAGGAAGACTTACCCAAGAATTCAGTTGTTGACTCGTCTGATGAAAACAAAGATGATGCAACAAATTTTGATGTGCAGATGCGTCAACAAATACTGAAAAAGAAAAGGGAAGTTGGGGACATGCGTCAATTTTAGTTTTACTCTCTGATTGGTAACATTTGAAACTCTTTTTGGATTTACAGTAGACCAAGTCTACTAGATGTTGCACTGCTGCGGCCCGGTAGATTAGATCGCCTACTTTTCTGCAATTTTCCATCACCACAAGAACGACTGGATATTCTTACTGTTCTTTTTAGAAAGGTGAGAATTACTAAAGGTTACGTATTTGACCCGTTACCTTATAAACGGGTCGATCAGGTTATGCTTATATCTCTTAACGGGTCAAATGGGTCAAGTCAATGAGTCAAATAGTGTCAAATTCATCAGAAGAGAGTTCAATACAAATGCATTCTAAATTATATTATCAAGTTGTTTGTGGGTTGGCCCAACCTTAAAATTACCATTTTAACCGAAACCCACTTTGACCCACCAATTTTGCCTATCTTTTTAAGGATTAGGGGTGTTAAACAGGTTGTGTTTGCCTGTTGGCGGATCCAACCCGACGCAGCCTGAATTTTTGAAACAAACCTGAACACGACTCGTTTGACCCGAAACTTTTTTATTGTTTTTATTTACTAATACTTTAAATTTTCATTTTTACAACAAAATATTATAAAACAATTTTCATTTTACTTATAAAATTTTATGTCAATTTTCTTTTCAGTTTTAAATTTTATCGTATGATACCCAAAAATTTAATCTATTAAAAAACATTTAAATAAAAAGTAAGGGTTCGTGGATTGCCCGAACACGACTTGTTTTGTCTAAATGGGCTTGCATGGTTTGACTTGAAACTACCTCGACCCGTTTATACCAATCCCAAATCCATGAATTTCGTGTTAGGTTCGTGTGGTGTTTGAAATTCACACTCGTATTAAGGACGCACGATCTCATTTTCAACCTTTTGAATATCAGTTATCGTTGGCTAAAGATTTTAATTTAGAAGCCATAGCTCAAAAGACGGAAGGATTTAGTGGAGCGGATCTCCAAGCTCTGTTATTGGATGCACAACTGGCTGTTCACGATCTTTTAAATAGAAAAGAAGCTCACGAGCCCGGAAATATGCCACTCATTACCAATTCACTTTTACGGTCCATTTGTGACAATGCGCGACCTTCGGTTTCAGAAGCTGAAAAACAGAGATTATACAGCATTTATGGATGCCAAAAGATCTGCTGCTGCACAGGTATTTCTCATACACCCTTTTGAATTTTTTGGTCAACGAGATTTTTTTTTGTTTAAATTATGATTGATCAAGATTCTTTTAAGTTAGCGTCAATATGCATTATAATAGGAATGCTAAACCCGTCGTGTTAGCATGGCCCGTTACGAACTTGAAAACTGTGCCAGACATATATGCATTATATCAGGACTGCTAATCCTGTTGTGTTAGCATGGCCCATCATGAACCTGAAATTGTCAGATGAACATTCAAGGGTTGGTACAAACATAACCTATATAACCCGAAATTGTTTTTTTTTAGTTTTTTACGTGTTAATACTTTATAATTACAACTTTACTACAAAATTGGAAGTTTGTATAAAATATATATCTCTTGATTATTAAATATTATGTCAGTTTCTGTTTTTCTAAAGTTTAACATAAAATACTTAATCAGTTTAATTATTAAGAACAAACACTTTTCTTAGAAAAGAACTGAAAAGAACGAGTTAGTTGGGCCAACCCAACACGGCTTGTTTAGCTAAGTGTTTTCGTGAGTTTGACATGAAATTGACCAGAAAACACAAATTTCTTATCGGGTTCGTGTTGTGACAAAATGGGTGGGTTGGGTGAAAGTAATCAAAATGGGTCATCTATTACCTGGATTTTTGTTCCCTTTTTTTAATAAAACTATGATCATGAAAGATATGTTATTTCAACCATTATGTAATGTTGTTAAATTGACCAGAGCATATGCGTTTGACTAAGCCAATTTCTTGACTTGACTCTTTGTGCAGTCAAGAGATGCAAAAGGGAAAAGAGCAACCCTTGCATGATGATTGACCAACCACTGTTTGATGCAATACGTGGTTATTTCAATGGCGGCCCACGGAGATGGCAACTGAGTTTTCTACAGTCAGGTTGCTGCCGGTGTGTTAATGCGACGGGTGCGGCACTATTCGATTGATCATAATAAGGAACTTGTACTCTTTATTTTTTTTAAAGAAATCTATAATTTTAGATAGAATATTATTATTCACCATCCATGGCAAATTCTTCACATTCGACTGTTGGTGTCTGTACTTTAAGTTTGTTTAACGAAAGACCTGTATACTATTTGAGTTGTGAAGTTAATAAGGTTAACTGCAAATGATGGTGAAATCTGGATTTTTATCAAAGGTTTGTGGGTGATGTTAGATTTGTGAAATCAAATATAGGCAAACAGTATAACGTATGCACCGTGTATTAACCTACCTTGTGTTACCGATTAACATGTGATACTAATAACACATTACTATATGTGTTATTGTGTGCGTTTTACTATGATACTTCAGAGTATGTATTAATGGTTACTTAACATGGTTTACTAACGATTCTCATTCGTTCAATTTTAATCTTTATTTTCTCTTCCAATTCAAAATACGAGACACAAAATCTAGAGAAGAAAAACAATTGAAAATCACTTTTAAATTGCAGTTGTTGCTTTGTTTATCATTCAAATTTGCCCAGATAGAAAGAGCTTTTCACTTTTGAAAGACAAAGTGATTCAAACATTTGGATGATTCTTGGCATTATTAATTCCATGTTTATATTGCAAGCTAAACCACCCCCCCCCCCCCCTTTGAACAGGGATGTGAACGAGTCATGTAAAGCCCAAGCTCAACTCGTGAATAGTTGTGAAAGTTGAGACCGGCTTACTTTTCATTTATTAACAAACTTATAAACATTTATAAATTGTTTATATATATATATATATATATATATATATATATATATTATTTATAATTAAAAATTTTACATAACAATTTGTATTTACTTAACTTAATTATCTTATATACATCTTATATATATATATATATATATATACACACACACACTATATTATAATACATATATGCACATATCTTGATGTTTATTTTTGTTTTGTAGCACATGAAACTTGAACGGATTGTAAATTATACGTGAGAAACCTTATCGTAACACGTGTTTTTTTTAACATAAACGAGTATCATGTTGTAACTTGTTGGCTCCGCCGCATCGCGCGGGCACCTACTAGTGTGTGTGTATATATATATATATATGTTTAAGTTCAAGTGAGAAATGATATTATTGCAAGAAATGCGAGAAATGAATATGGACCACTAGTTTTTTTAAAGTTTTAAATACTTAAAAATAAATAAGCATCGTTTTGAAGTCTTAAAACATTTTATATTTTTCTGGTTTTTGGACAGAAGTTGCATAACATCATAGTTGATTTTGTGTATTTTTTTTAGAATTATCTGAATTCGTTTGATGTGGTTTTATGGATTTTGTAATAATAAAATAGTGATTTTCAGCAACAAGGTTAGTCGTTTGCATATATTGTTTGGGGCATTAACCATTTTATTTAGACATGATTTTTGGTGTGAAGTTGGGTCATATCATAAACTATTTTATGTATTTTTTGTAGAATTTTCTGAATTCAGTTGTCGCAGTTTTATGGATATCGTATCAACAAAATAGTGATTTCCTGAATGTGCTTAATTATGACCTAGCGGGTCCAAAGCATATACGTGAGTAACCAAATTCCGCACTAATTTATAACGTAAAGTTATTTATAAATTTAGAGCGTTACAACGTTAAAACTGATTTCCTATCTTTGAGTTAATGACTTTTATGAGGTCAAACTTTAAAGAGCAATTTAATCAAAACCTTTTAAATTACCAAAAATGCCCTTGGTTATCGATGCAGCAGCCAGAAATTAATATATGCAACCAATATTCAGTTTTGCACTTTGACCAGATTAGCCTCGGGTTTAATATTCTGAGTGAATCAGTCAGTTGATCTTTTCGTAATCGTCACCCAACCAACATAAGACAAAAACATGCAAAAAGTACAAATGCATTTGATACATTTTATACATTTGTGTTAAATATAAAAACAAACGATTCAAAGTTAAATATACCCAACAGCTTTTCCAATAATATGATTCCTTTGCAACCACATTTGTCCTTGAGCACACAAGCACCCTATCATCTCCAAGATTGTTGTCTCGTGTAATGACAGTTAAATAATCAAAGATTTATTATCAAATTGCTTCAATCAACTCAACTTATTTTTTAATATGTGATCTTGTTTAATTGGATTAACTGTTTTAAGATCATCAACTTCTCCATCTACATGTTCATGAACCAGCATAAATATATATCAATGATGATTAAGGTGTGCTTCAAATATTCCAAGACCGACATTAATACGAAGAAAAGAAGAGAAGATAAAAACCATTCTGAAAGGGTGCACCCTAATCACTCGATGCAAGAGCACAAATACACATCAGCAAAGTTGATACTGTCAAGTATTAATTTATTAAAGATTGTGATGCTAACATATAATCTTTTGATAAATAGTAAACAATTGAGTAATTGCTGCTTATAACTAACAAATTCAAAAAATCTTGGTAATAACAAAAGAACATATTAAGAATCATACATTGACATTTGAAGACCACGATGCCTCCAGCACGAATTTGTTCCTTACTCATGTGCAAACATAATATCACTCAACAAGTTATAGCTACAAATATTACTCTCTTTAACAAACAGTAAACAATGATCTAGACAGGTAATTGTTCGCTTGCCCTTTAGGAGCCAGGTTCCGTACTTCCAGAAAGCACAACCGGTGATTCACTTATAATAATGCGCATGAGCCCATTCCTTATTATTAATGCCGATGTAACAATCAAAATGTAATCATTATTAAATGAACAAGGTTCAATACTAGCACCACTATCCAAAAACTAAGATATACAAAGCCCGCACAAGGGCACATTGCAACATAGTTTAAGTTAGGGGTGTAAATGAGTCGTCTTACTCGAGATTCAGGCGTAAAAAACTCGAGTCGAGCTTAGGCTAAAAAAGCTCTGCTGGCTTGTGAGCTTAAATGAACATTTATTTCTACTTTTTTATTTAGTATATTATTTCAAAATCATCTTCATCTTACTTGAAGAGTTGCCACCAACGTTCAATCTGAATACTAAGACGACATATCTGCCGTCCCCTGCAAAATAAACAAAAAACTAACTTTATACAAAAGATAAATGAATTTAAGTTTTTTTTTATCTAAAGTTGCAGAAGTGGTTAATGATTAATCTTTAAACTTAATTATTTGTTCAAATGATACCTAATTTATTTGGTAGATCCATCTGTGGTGGTAGATCCATCTGTGGTGGCAAGCCAGCTTCAAATATATCTTCAACAAAAAATCAATTCCACAAGTTTCCATTCCATGTAAAGCAACAACATTGCCTTTGAACGGCAACATATAAATGACGTTTCAATAATAAAAATATTAAATACAAATCATGTGCTTATATTCATTAGTTTTACACTATTTTGATATAGACCTGTTACATATACAGAAAATGATGTACGTACATTACCTTTGAAGACAATTTTATTTATGACACGGTTAACTGCAAAATAATCTTTGATGAATCTACCTATAATTCAAACAGAGAGTAAAGTCAAAATTTATATTTCCAAGCTCAAAGTGAAGTAGAAGGAAGTTGTGATGGGCAGGTTTCATGCATGTTCCATTTGAATGATTGAAAACCTGCAAGTTACAATCACAATCCAATATAACATGGTCAAAACCCATATATTAAGATGATTTGCATAGTAATTAATTCAAGTATAAACATATTATCTAGAGTAGATAGTTTATTTAAACTCTTTATCAAAACGCGAACCAAGCATGGCCTCGTTCATTTTTGATTGTTTCATTTTTATCAGACAAATAGTGGCTCATAAACACATAATCAAACGAAATTTCTTGTTCATGTTCGTTCTTCAATTTTATAGACGAACAAACATAAACATATATTAGTTTGAAAAATAAATTTGAAAAAACCAATCGGAATCCAAATCGATCTTCAACAGCATAGACCTGGAGTGCAAAGTAGTCGCAAGCAGCTTCCAATTAGGGTTTCCAACGTACAATCAACATGCTCTAAACGATTTACGTCATATAATCGACCTTCAAAACTGATGAATGTAGACCAGAATTGAAAGTCGTCTTAATGCCACCGCCCGTTACATAGAAATCAGATGCCAAAACTGAATGGCGTCTTTCTTGTAGGGGAGATGGTGCGTCTGGATCACCGAAGAATGTGTCGCCGACAAAAAATGAAGCCGGGTGTCATAAATATAGTGGCTTCCTCATCGGAATGTCTTTAATCAAACGAAATTTCTTGTTCATATTCGTTCTTCAATTTTATAAACGAACAAACATAACCATATATTAGTTTGAAAAATAAATTTGAATTATACATATAAGCTTCTTATTACAAATGTAACTATACATAGGGCTCATCGGCCAGCACGTCTGTTACATACATGAAACCTTTCTTCATTCAACATGGAGACTATTTTAAAAGGGATAAATTCACTTTTGCTTCCACACATTTTTTATGTGGGATGCAAAAATACAAGTAGTTCTATTTTTATAAACATTTAGACATTTATCCAACCAAATAATAGTTTTATATATACACAAACCATATAATTCAATGTATGTATTAATGTCTAATCCTTAATAACCTTTTTCATTCAAATCAATATTAATAATTAAATAATATCGAAAACCTCTAATGAAGAAACTTAAGCAAACAAGCATGAACGAACACAATTGAATGCACATGACCTGTGTTTGTGTTCTTTTATTTAGTTAATCGAACTGAATTCCATATTCATGTTCGTTCATTTATTAAACAAACAAAACGTAAATGAACTTCCCGTCGAACGACTCACAAACAATTCAACGAGCTTTCAGTTCGTTTACACTTTACAGCCCTATTAACCACCGTCAAGTTTTAAGATTCATAGTGTTTAGTTCAAAATTAATGACGCATAACGTACCCTTGAACTTTCCTACAATGTTGATTCCGTAAAGAAGCCTCACTTATGAATCAGCTGATGTAACAATGACTTCCTTGAAGTCAATCAGGCAAAAATGAAAAATGAAACATTATTGAATTACAACATATTAATACACACGAAACAAGCCTAATAAATAAAATACAGTAAACTAATACCTGAAATCCAATTATCCTCTTTGCCCACTTATTTTTGGTCATTGACAAAACTTAATTATGTAGTTGCAGCCATTAATTGGCAAATAAGTTCAAAGAAGAAAGTTAATTGTATGAAAGAGCTCTTTTAATGTAAACATAAAAGCATACCAATAATATCATAGAAATTGCATTTTCCATCAAAGTTCCCACAATGCTTGCCTATATTAAGCAAATAAAGATTCTGTTTTTTAGTTTTAATCCAACTTAACAAAGCAAGAAATATAATAAAGATTATTTCTTTAGTGCATAACAAACCCTGTCATCTGGATAATAACACACAGCAGTGACAATATCATCAACATATGTCCAATCAGTAACCTTACAACTGAGTAAAGGCTTTAAGTCATTCATGATGTCGAAGTTTCCACATACACACAGTTTTATCTGTTTCTGTGTGATAAAAGATACTATATCATCAAAATTAAAAACAAAAGCTATTCATTGTGTTTTTTAAATAGAGTTAATAAAACGTATTAGAATAGAAACCACTAAAGTAATCATAGACACAACAAAATATAACCCACAAAATTACCAACAGAAACACCATATAAGTATCAAAATCATCCAACAAACAGCAATTTCTCACCGAAAACCAATAAAAAAACCGAACGGTTGTAAACTAACCTTGAGTGTGTTAGTGCAGCCACAAACCAGT
Organism: Bidens hawaiensis; assembly: GCF_021521415.1. Classification (NCBI taxonomy): domain Eukaryota; kingdom Viridiplantae; phylum Streptophyta; class Magnoliopsida; order Asterales; family Asteraceae; genus Bidens; species Bidens hawaiensis. The sequence goes on from NW_027491465.1 coordinate 50,349, forward strand.
CCAACTTCAACAAAAATAGATGCCCTAAAATAATATTTTAGAATTAGAATAGTTCGAGTATGATAACAGATGGGATTGAATACCTTGAAATAGATAAATATGTTGATCACCTATTGTTACCAAAAACAAAAACAACCGGAATCCAATTTAGGGAAAATAATAATCGGTTTAGTAGTTAAGAATCGTACCTTTGGGTTTCAATTTGATTTCTGGAGATTACCAAACCAGACGTGATTGATTACCTTGAAATAGATGAGAGAATGAGAACCGAGCGGTTATGGCTAGCTTCATTCGACTCCAGAAAGCCCTAAAATTGATTCATCATTAGAGGAAAGGGAAACGTAAATCAGTTCTCCAGCCCTAAAATTGAAGATTGGGAAATAGCAAATAATGAACAACCTGGTTGATTGTAACCGTTGAAATCAATGGATATTAATGGAGGCTGGAGTCATAAGTCATAAGTCTTTAATTACCGTTTTGTCTTACTAATATGTTTTATATATATATATATATATATATATATATATATAAAAGTGAAATATAGAGAGAACTTTTAAAAAGGGCGCTAGAGAACTAACAAAAAATTATTTTTAACTTTTTCTAAACAAATATTTTGTAATTTGTTTTTCTTTATCCTTCTAATAAGTTCATATTGTTTCTAAAAAACTGTCGTGGTAGTGCATATGTTCAATAGTGTGCATTTCATATATACAATAGTTTTTTATTACACATAATACAACACAAGCGCATTATACAATACATACTATTCAATATATGAAAATACAAAACTATTGCATGTATGCAATACATACTGTTGCATACAACACTAATGCACATGCACTATATCGATTTTTTTTTATTTTGCATATAATATAACACTATTGCACATATACAATACAAACAATTGCATATATGATATTCAACACTATTGCACAAATAAAATACACTCTAGTGCGCATATGTAATAAAAAAAAGTCGATGTATTGCATATGTGCATTGCGAGGTTTTTATTATTTTTATATTTTTTTTTGTGAAGAATAACGACATATAAGAAAGATAAAAGATAAAACATTTAAAAAATATTTTTTTTACTAAATTAAAAACATTACTTTATTAGTTATCTAGTTCTCTCTATAGTAAGAAGCTCTCTCTCTCTTTCTCTCTCTCTCCCTCTCTCCACACACACGCGCGCGCGCGAGCATACACACACACACACACACACACACACACACACATATATATATGGGTGGGTTATTGTATAATAATCAGTTATCATACATTACATAAGCAACCTTTTAGAATGTTGATTTCACTTTCAGACGGTGGCATAATCGTAAATAACCTAAATCTAATTCTACCATCTAATTCATCAACTAATTCATCGAGCATCCATCCATATCAATATATAACTTAACCGTCGACCCATATCAAACTAATTTGCAGGTCGATATCAAACTAAATTCAGTTATCTAACCCTAAAATGTTTGTTACCTGCAAATAAGACCTCAAAATACAATTGGTCAATTTTTTACAATTAATCAAACAATTGCAGTCTGTTCTTCAATTTTTCACCTAATCATACTAATTTGAGCCATTAATTTTACTCATTTCAATCAGTTGTTGAAGTAGATACCAACAAAATAAATTAAGTGCTTTATCTTCTAACTGATCAGAAATTGATGATTTAATCAATTGAATTGATATGTAAGAGGCTTTAGAATCATCGGTCGATTATGAAATTACATAATAATACACTCAATTGAGTTATGATTATGATTCAAAATATTATGTTTAAACGTACTGACCAAAACTGAAATGTTCATAAACAAAACTTAAAACGTGCTGAACAAAAATTTAAGAAGTTCAGAACAAAAATCTAAAAAGTTCCGAACAACAAAAGTTTAGAAGAAAAGCTAAGAAGTTCAGAACAAAAGTCTAAGGAGTTCAGAAGAAAAAACTATGAAGTTCAAAACAAAAGTTTAAGAAGTTCTGGCTTAAATCTTGATACATTCAAGGTTAAACCTAAAACATTCAGTTTAAATCATGATACATTCGTAGTTAAAACCCATCACTCACTCAAAACTCAAAATTTATCGATTGAAACATCAAATTGATAATTAATTGGATAAATTTCAAGGGTAATTGATCACTTAGGTTCATCAATTTCAATTTCATTTCTTATCGAAAGATAAACAACCTGTGAAGAACAATAGGCGACGGTGTATGACGACTATGGATGGTGCTTTCGACGATGGATGGAATCTTTGCACGGTGACGGACTGCTGAATAGTGATAGTGAAGGTGGACGGAATCGATAGGAGCTGAGGTGGACAAAGACCGGCTAGCGTGATTGTGATTTTAGGGTTAGCGTGGTTATTGAAAATCGACGTTCCAAGGTATCGCATACCTATTTTATGATAAAGGGTTAATGTATCGAATCTTTTATCTATATTTTAAAACTAGTTTTAATCACCCGTGTTACGAGGGTTGTGTTTTTTTTCGTGTCTAATATTTATATATTTTACTGCTTTAATTTTATTTATTGTAAGAAAGTTAATAATATACTTAGGTTTTGATTATGAAAGGGGTTAACAAATAAATGAGATGTTATAACTCGTTTAAAATCTATGGGTTTGGTGAGAACCATGACCCACTATATTTTTTTTTACTATAAAATTGTTTCTTACTATAAATAATACTTTTTTTTTACAAAAATGGATATTAAAATTTAGTATATCCCTATTTTATAGGATTTTCATATCAAATATTTGGTGAGATTAATTTATAATATAATGAGATGTTATAACTCGTTTAAGGTTATCTGGATTTAGTGAGACTCATACCCATGAATTCAGGTCATGTCACACCCCAACCTACGGCGGAACATGCCGGGACACGACATTGATTGTATCATAGCTCGGAAGACACTAAATAAAATACACGTGTGAATATCTAAATTATTCATTCATATATCAAATTCCAAAAGCACAAACATTGTCTCAAAAATACCTTTACAAATCAATAATTCAAAGCATAAATAATTTAAAACAAAAGTATTCCTCATTCATCAAAGCATCCTAAGGTCTCATCTAACTTCCAATACTTGATTCATCCGATAAAGCTACATGTGTCATGCGTTAAAATATATATTTTTTGTCAACAAAAAGTCGGGCAAGTAAACCACAGTTTTTGAGTATATATAATAATAAAAGAACAATTCCATTAAATAATTGTAAATTACCACAACTAGTAAACAATAAATAAAAGTTGTCTTTTCAACCGAATCGCGTTGATAACGATTTACTTCGACGACGTATGATCATACTAACGAGGATGAGGAGGAGGTACCAACTAAAATAAATTAAACACATAGTCATATTCGCACGTAACAACTAATCGAGAAATTACAATTATGCATATAACTGAATTGTAGTGAAAACAATAAATTGATTTTGAACGCATAACGCCCCCAAAATTGTGAAACGGTAAAAAGGGGAATGTGAATTTACGTACCTTTAATGAGTAGGATAAACGAGGATGAGATAGTAAAAGAAAAGCTAGGATGGAAAACGATCAAGCTCCTCAAGGTTCACCGATAAGTATTCCTAGTTTTTAACGATAGAGTGAGTTAAATATAGTCATAACGAAATATTGAGATTTATGGCGGGTTTCGATGTGGTTAAAAATATTGAAAGTTACATTATCGTTAAATATAAAGGTTATTATTATTATTATTATTATTATTATTGTTATTATTATTATTACTATTATTATTTATGTTTGCTTCCTTTATAAAAATGAGTATTCTATAAAGTGATATAGAAGTTGTAAAAAAACTAAGACGAAAACGAGTCTTTATAATGAACAAAAATTTATTAAGCGAGTTGTCATCACACATATATTCATACATATATACATATATAAAGGCTTTTATGGAGAAAAATTAAGGTTCAAAGACTGGGAAAACAACCATACTAGAGGCTAAGTTTAACCAATTTTCGTTTATTAATGTCATACACATATATTAATATAAAAGACAATTGTTTAAAGGTGTTAAAAAATCAAAACCGCGTCCAGGGCGGCTCGAACCCACGCCTGGGCGGTCTTAGTGGTTTAACCAAACATGCACCAGCCATTGGGCTGGTGCTACAACTTGTGAAAGGAACAATATCAATAAAGTAAATACAGACAAGCCAAAGAAACCCCCAAAATCAAATATGAACCCTAAATCTGGGTTTGTTTAATTTGTTCTTAATTTATTTAAATTGAGTTACGGGTTTCGTTATAGATTAAAAACGAATACCAAGGAATGTTTTATTACCGTATATGATGATGGATTAAGGGATATCAATGAACTAGCGTTTGCGGCTCAAAGTTGATCTCAAATATGATATTAACGAACTAGTGTGTTGTAATTAGGTTAGGATTTTGATTAGTGATGGTTTGAGGAACGTGTGTGTACGATTAATTGAGATATAAACAAGTTTATATATTGTATTGAGTCAATGGCAACCGCGGTTCATTCTCAATGAATTAGTTGTCAAATGTTCATAATTTACCATGTTAAGGGTGTTGGTAAGATCATATTAAGGTAAGGATTGATAGGGTATGATCAATTAAGCGTTTAACGAGTCCGAAATTGAAGGGGGTGGGGGTATGGCGTCGACAGGAAGAGGGAGAAGAGAAGAGTGAGATATTTTGAATGTAGTTTGCAATTTGGGTCCTCGGGTGTATAGATGGAAACGAGAATGGATTAAAGTTTAAGTTTGGGTGAAAGTTGCAAGTTCTTGTAAGTTTAAGCATTAAAACTACCAAAACAACAAAAATACTCAATAAATACGTTTGTTTTATTAAATGAGTAACCCGAACCCTTAAACGGGTCAGGTATAATTACCAGAATATAAAAAAATGAAAACTCGAAATGTTACAGCATTCGCTACTTTAGGAAATTTCGTCCCGCAATTAGGAATTAAGCCGTAACGAAGAGTTGCGGGTACTTGGACTCCATTTGATCTTTACGTTCCCAAGTGAACTCGGGACCACGTTTAGATTCCTAATGAACTTTGACAAGTGGAATACGACAACGCTTGGTTTCTTTGTCCATATGATCCACGATTTCAACAGGTTTCTCGACAACGCGCATAGATTCGTCAATCCGGACTTCATCGAGGGGTATGTGGAGATTCTGTAACATCCCGTTTTTCTAGTTTCGGTTAATAAATGAAAATACGAGTTAATATGAGTCGGGCTAGTGTTGGGTAAATGGATATGGGTTATGGGCTTGGGTTATGAAAGAAAGAAGGAAAGACCATGGGCTTAAGCCCATGATCAATAAATATATATACCTTTAATCACCCATTTAATTTCATTTACACATATTCCATACACCACCAAAACACACACTTATGCTTTCTCCCTAGTTTCTCCTTTTCTCTCTAGCCGAACCCAAGGGTAAACCGAGCACCTATCTAAGGTAATGATAGTATGATGTTGTATGAGCTTAAACCCGTTAGTTATGGTCACGAAACGACGAGTTGACACTGTTAAACCGTTAAAGTCACGAGATCTGGGTGGAATCGGGTATAAACATAACCTAAGATGAGCTTAGGGATCACCCTAGCTCATATCTGGATCGAACAGGGTGAAAAACGGTGAAAAACGAGTCAAAACTAGTTTTTCCGGCGAAACCGCGTTTTTCCGACGACGGCGCCTGAAAAGTATACGAGGTAAAGGAATGTCAGAGAATTTTTCTAACATTCTTTGACCTAACCCTAATTTTTTAGTGGGAAGTTAACGAACTAGGGGTGATTCGCTAGTTGATTCGTTAAAGAAAAACATAACGAACTAGCTTTAGTTCGTCTTCAATTCCGGGAAAAAGGATAACGAATCACCCTTGATTCGTTATAACCAGTTCGTTAGAAGAGGTAACTAATTTGATAGACTAATTCGTTATATGGCTGGTCCGCTATGGACTGATTCGGTATAGGAACCAGTTCGCTAAGATAAGCCAATTCGTTATGAACCAGTAACGAATTAGAAGTTTAACGGAATGACAAAAATGATCCCTGAACTTAGAAAAATTATGATTTAATTACAAAGAAGCCCTTAAACATTTAAATAGCAAATTAATTTAATGATTCAAAATGCTAATGGAAAATATGATAAGACAGTTAATAGAAACAAAATTTTTCCAAGCTGACCTGGCAGCTCGACCCCAGCCAGGGGCTCTGACCCTTGGACCCTGCTAGGGGCTTCCGCCCCTAGACCCCCGTTCGTTGAGGTTTATAATTGGACTAGAAATACGATATGGATAGTGACAGTAATTAATATGCGTAATTGTTATACAGTTAGTCGTGCACAGCTAAATAGGGGAATAACCATAAACGGTGAACGCAACCGCATTGAGGTGAGTTTCTAGCCTCACTTCCTTGTTATGTTTTCGGGGCTGTGTGCATACTCGATGTGATAGTTAATACACTTACCTTAGGTGGTAAGTGTATGCCTTGTATGATTTATGTATGATGAATGCTTGATGGTGTGTGAACGATCTTTGGATATTGCATGTACCGTCAGGTGGAAGTTAAGGATATGATTGATATGTATGATGTATGAATGATGTATGTATGAATATGTATGATGTATGAATAATGTATGTATGATATGTTGATGGTACGGGATCGCTCTTCGGAGATTGCACGCATTATCAAGGAAAGTATGTAAAGGACAGGTATGTTATAGTAGTGCTAATGTAGGGAACCGACCCTAATAGTATCGGCGAACGTAGGGAACCGACCCTAATAGTATCGGCGAATGAAGGGAACCGACCCTAATAGTATCGGCGAATGTATGGAACCGACCCTAATAATATCGGCGAAGTTAATAGGGCGAAATGCTCTTTAAACGTATATGTACGAATGGAAGTATTACGTAAGTATGAAAGAAAGGATGAAAGTACGAATGTATGTAAGCATGTAAGTAAATATGAAGTATCTACCTTTGGGTGCATATGTCAGTATGTGAATGTATTGTATGTCGTCTGATTAACTAGAACTCACTCCGCGTAGCTGACTTTTAGTATGCACGTAGGTGAGTAGAATGAGGCAACTTGCTTGAGGGGAAGCACATGGCATGGATTTGAAGACACTGGCATCTCAATGAAGTGTTATGTTATGATATTTAAAAGACCATGTTTTATGTGTAAATAATTGAAATGCTCGTTAAGACAAGGATTAATGGTCATGTAATGTAATGGTTTGAATGTTTTAATATTCCGCGAATGTTTTTATTAACTGGTGAGCTGCGTGCTAGCTTGTATAAATATGAAAGGTTGGATATTTAGCTTTTGCACAAGATCGTGTTTTAAATTTATAAAAGTGATTTCTACAAGACTAAACACACACAAAATAGGCAAGTGTACCTATCGTATATGTAGAATAGTATTAGTAAGAACCAAGTATCGATCCATGGATACAAAGGTTTCTAATAATAAATCGTTGTTTTACTTCAATAGGAGGTTTTAATCATATTGGGGTTGATTTTTAACTTTTTTTATAAAATATAAATACTTTCATATAATATATAGGTGACCGAGAAAAGAGATTCTAAACGAGTTGTTCAATTATGCGAAGGTTACCATCTAAGATCAAGAATCCACTCCATTTTAGCATTGATAATTAATATGTATATATGTGATAAACTTGTCGTAGAAATAAATGATAGATAGCTCCTTAAATCTTAAGTGAGCATCTTCGGCACTAAGGAGATGGTATGCGCATTTTAAAGTCCACCATTTCCTAATGTCATACCATCTCAATGATGTCGATTTGAGTTGACAAGTAGTTTCGTAAAGTAGAAAGATTAGGATTGACTTCGATTTCTCAAATACCAATTCTAACAACTTCGGGTGGTTGTAGTTCATCACACAACCTCCCCTTGGTTGATTTATGTAGGTTATAATTACACATTCTGTTAACATATGGTTTCTTTAACTAATTTGATATCCTAAGCAAAGCCATTTTCGGATTACCAAGGTTTAGAAAAATACACCATAACTTATATCTCATCATTTCTAAGTACAATATAAGGATCCATGTTTCGATAATGTATCAAAGTATTTCTATCTTTCAAGAACATGAATCGATCATGAACGATTGCCAAAGATATTGACAACCACCAACTTTGATTTAGTGATTTAAGATGGTGAAACATTTCTCATCAAAAGATAATTGTAATATAACCATGTACTTTACTAGACTACATCACATGTCTTGATTAATTATCAAGTAAAACAAAGCTTCTTCATAGATTTTAGATGGTAAAAGGAGTTTAGCTCATAATGAGCATAATGATGAACATTAAGATGATTGATAATAACAAATACATGATTAAACTTAGAACAATCTAACCAAATGTAGATGAATCCTTCTTCTTAATGATGGTAATGATGGTTGATGATGATGATTAGTGGTGATGACTTCCAAACCTTCAAACTCTTCACTAGATCTTCAAAGTGAGTGTTAGTGTGTGTTATTATAAGTGAAAACCGAAGAGAATTCTTTTCAAGGCACACTCTTCAAATGGCACAAGAGCGGTAAGTAAATATTACCTTCTTCCTTATGCAACTCTTCGTTCAGTCTTGAAATGAATAATTGTGACAAGTTCTAAATCACATGAAACATATGACTCACTCAAAGCTTCCAAAAAAAATATTTTTATGGCATGAGGTTTGTCTCACAGTAACGGAGGAATTGGGTATTAACGCCATATTTTGCATAAATTTATTCTCAATATTACAAAACTTTTTCTTACTTTTTCACTTTTAGATGATTGGTTATTTGCAAAAAATTTTCTTGGATTTCTTTTTAGGTTTAGAATAATCTTTGTCTGCTGCAAAAATATTTTTAGAGAATTTTTACAATTAGTTGGACAAACAATTGGTCAAGTAATTCCCCTCCCCACACTTGAATCTCACATTGTCCTCAATGTGACAAGATTCATGAAAATATAAAAATTCTAATTTATGGGTAAAAATGGAGAGTTACTTCCCTACGCGTTAACGAAATTTCGATAGAGCGTCCCCTGTTTTTCGTCCGTTTTCCTGTTTTTGTACCTGTATAATATAAAATTGCAAACATCCACAAACAACCAAGCATAACTACTGAAAATTGGGTATGAAATCATCCATCCCTTGCCCTATCGGGCTAAATTAGTACCTAATAAAATGTCTTTGGCACTCATGGCCATAATAGTATCCAAACCAACACAAACACAAATAAACAAGTACGACGAAAAGTAAATTGTTCAAACACAAATAATAATAAGTTCATAAAGTACTACCAACCCATGCCCGTGCCCATGCCCAACTACCTGTGCCGTCAGTCATCAGTTACCCGTGTCCGGGTCAAACGGTCCCCACTGCCTGTCCATGCGATTGCCCAATCGCTCAATCTCTCGCCTCGTTGCTTCATACTCGGCTGCTCGCTGTGCATCGGAGGCAGCCATTTGCTCGTTGATCCTGTCAAACGAGGCGATAATGTTAGTTGAGAATTGATCGATCAGTCCATAAATACCCTCCAAAGAGTATCGGCTATCATGTGATGAACTGGGGCTGGCCCCTGATGAAGATGGGCCTCCTGTCTGATGGTAGGTTCGGCGGCGGTGTTGTCTGGGCGGTGATTGTCGTCTCTCATGCACATCCTGTATCATCATCTCTGACGGGTCTTCTGGGTCCCAAATCTAATTGTACTTGTCACAAAATCTCCACACACCCGGGCTGATTTGCTGAACCATCTGCATGCTCTCGCAGTAATCAAGGTTGAGAGCTATTGAGTCTGGGCTTGGGTTCCTTCTGTGTCTGCACCATATGCTCTGTAGAGGCTGTAGATCCAGGGACCTCCAAAGATCGGGGTATTTCCTCGGGCAGTGGCATTTGACATGAAAAGCTTGCAGAATAGCATAGTAATATTGCATGGTATTTCGTATTTTAAGCAATACAATGCCCAAAGGTCCTTTAGGTTAACAACCCCTTCGCTCTGTCCTCGAGTTGTGACGGTATGACTCAGTAAACGGTGGATGTACCTCATCAGCGGGTCACGCAGTGTTGTGCTCTTTGAAACGCTCGGTCTATACCTTGCTGTTCGATAACTCAATTCTTCCCAAGCTTCTTCCCTTATTACACCTGCTTCAGCTTCATCATCTTCACCCTCATCTGTAAAGGTTGTTTTACCCTCGTACCAGATGTTTGTGTCAGTTTCCTCGGCTGTGTAGATACCCAAATCAATTCCCAGTTGAGTGACAGAAGTTGTATACCAAACACCCCCTCATCGGAACTCTATTGCCTTGGTATCCCCCATGTCAAACCTTTTCTTCTTCAGGTTGAATGAGGCTAGGAACTCCTTTGTAAATTCGGTTACTGAATCCCCTGTCTGGTTAAAAACTCGTTTCCATGGTCCCGGGACGATGTTCTGATAGCGATTCCATTGGTTAACTTGTCTGAGGTTTTCTTCACATGCATGAAAGTGAGCTTCAGGATATCTATTGTTGAGATATGTTAATCTTTCGTTTGCCGAACGATCCTTAGTCTTCCGGTTTCCGAAGACTAGGAATGCATGAAACTCTTCCCCATACTCGGCCATCTGCAATTTAAACCAAATTTAGTCAAAACTTATGCAAAATTTTCAATTTGCTGAAACAGAGAGCAAAGCACGGTGGCGTGCTTTCAGAAGCACGGCCCCGTGCTGCTACTTCTGGTTCGGTTTTCTTTGATGTTTTACTTTTGGTTGACCACGGCTCGTGTTGTTTTCGCACGGCTCGTGTTTGTAATACCGATTTCTAACTTACTTAGATTCGAACCCTCGTTTCTAACCGGTTATATCAATTGGGTTTAATGGTTCGTCGGGTATTTGTTCTAACACCCAAAACCCGAATTGTTTCTTTCAATTAATCCCTAACCATCAAACATTCAACAATCTACTCATCATAATCAAGCATAATAACCCATAATCAAGCATAATAACCCATACCCTTTTAGGGTTAATCTAAACCTAGAATGACAAATCTGAGTAATGCAATTGTTAAATTAACATACCTTAGTTTAGAATCGAAGATTAGATGAAGAAATTAGCAAAATAGTTGAAGGTCGACGGTTTCTTGGTTCAGAACACAGTGAAAAATAGGGTTAGTGGTTGGAGAAAGTTATTTTGTCAAGTTAAAACTCATAACTGCCCTGACACCAAAAACACAGCCCCGTGCTTTTGGAAGCACGGTACCGTGCTGCTTAGTGCAGATAGTACTGTCTTGTTTATTTTGTTTGTCGAGAATGGTTTGTTTTTACTGTGTTTTTATTTTCTGATTAGTTTAACATGGTAATTAAGAATCCTAGATTTCATTAAAACATAAAACTAAAGGACATAATTAAAGATAGATGAAATGAAAAGTATAACAACAATTCTCGGGTCCTAACACATAGTACTAGCGGAAACAACTTAAACATGAAACAAAGTCAGAACTTCAACGGCCACCACTCCCGAACAAGTCCTGGATGTGTGGTGGTGTTCGTTTGGCTTCCAAAAGTTCATCAAGATTTTTGTTGAGCGTGACGAGTTCTTAGTTGAGAAAGTTAAGTTTGGAAGTCACATCTTTATGGTGGCCATCCACAACATGGAAGTTCTCGAACCTAAGCAGGTCGACTTTGTTAATCAACTCGATTACTCGAGCCTCGGTCTGCATGTTGCTCTCAACTTGGTCTCTTACGATGCATTGGAGTCTCATGATTTGTTCCTCAAGGAAGGAAGATTCATGTTGTTTCCCCGTCTTCACTGGCTTCCGTTTAACCCGTTTTCCTTCCATTTTGGTAGTTTTTTTGTTTGGTGTGAATGGAATAGTGAATTTATGCATGTATTATATTGAGACTGGAAAGTTGAACACATCACCGTGTTTATTGGAGCACGGCCCCGTGCTGCTAGAAGAATAAATGTTTCTGAGCCAGAGAATTGTACGGAGTCAGCGCGTATCATGCTGAAGATTCTGGGTGACCACGGCCTCGTGCTTAGGAAAGCACGGCCCGTTCTTTTTGTCATAGTGTATTTCTTTTAGTTTTCAACATGATTCAAGATTCGGAATTTTTAGAATGACGTTTATTGTAATAATTTGGAAGTTTGGTCATCTAAAAATTACCTTTCATTAATTAAAAATCCTAGAACAGTTACGGGATAAGCCCGGGTTTCCTAAGAAAAGAAAATAATCGGGTTAAGCCCGAAGTCCTAACACATTGTGCTTAATGCACTTGTTAACAAATAAAAACATAAAATTATGTTTCCTAGAGATCTCCGAAAGGCTCTCCTCCTCCGAATGGTCCTGCTGGTGGAAAATACGTGAAACCGAGAACTTGAAACTGGAGTTGTTCGTTGATGTTTCGGAGTTCCATTTTCATGTTTTCCACCGATTCGGTGAGTTGCACTAGACGCATCTCGGCAAGGACATTCATTTCAGTGAGTTCTCCCACGAGCTCTTGAAGTTTCAAAAGAAGCTCGGTTTTGGAAACATGGCGGGCATCGTTTCTCGGATGTCGGAAAACGGGAATTGCTTCATTCATCTCAGTTGGCATGCTGAATTATCAGAGGTTTTTGGTTTTGGTTTTGGTTTGTGCATGGAATGCAATGACATAAGGTGCCTTTTATAACCAAACAAGAAACCGAGCACGGAACCGTGCTTCTGGGAGCACGCCCCCGTGTTTTTACTCTGACAATTCAGTTACAAACCAGTCTGACTGAGATTTTTGCAGCGTATATGCCGGCCCGCATTTTTAGGCACGGGGTCGTGCTTTAAGGAACACGCCCCCGTTGGTTTTTGATTTTTTTTTAATTAAGTGAAACAATATTTACAAGGCCTATTTTTGTGAAGGACTTGGCCAGACCTTGTTTCTTTAAAGCCTTATTTAAAAAGTTTGGAGGGTTAGTACCTCCAAAACTTCTTTAAGTGGGCCGTCGATGTATGGTTTTAATCGATGTCCATTGACTTTGAACTTTTGACCGTTTGAACTTGAAATTTCGATGGTTCCATAGTCAAAAACTGTTTCAACTACGTATGGACCTGTCCATCGGGATTTCAGTTTTCCTGGAAAAAGACGTAAACGAGCGTTGTATAACAGTACACGATCGCCAACTTGAAATTTTTTGTTTCCTTTTAAATGAGCGTCGTGTATGCGTTTAGTCTTCTCCTTGTAGGACCAGGAATTTTCGTAGGCCATTGTTCTCAGCTCCTCGATCTCACGAATTTGATCTTCCCGGTTTGCTCCAGCGGACGTAAGATCAAAGTTCACCGCTCTGAGAGCCCAATAAGCTTTGTGTTTTAATTCCACTGGTAGATGACATGCCTTCCCGTAAACGAGCTTGAAGGGTGTCGTTCCTATGGGAGTTTTGTAGGCCGTCCTGAGGGCCCATAATGCGTCATCTAACTTTTCTGTCCAATTTTTGCGATTCATTCCTATAGTTCTTTCTAAAATCCTTTTAATTCCTCGATTCGAAACCTCTACTTGCCCACTGGTCTGTGGGTGATATGGTGTTGCCAGTCGGTGGTGAACCCCATATCGTGCTAAGACCTTGTCCATCAGAGTGTTACAGAAGTAAGTACCTCTGTCACTGATGAGAGCTTTTGGAGTATCGAATCTTGAGAATAACTTTTTCAGAAATCGTACAACTACTCGAGCATCGTTGGTGGGAAGAGCTTGTGCTTCTACCCGTTTAGACACGTAGTCGACTGCTACAAGGATGTATTTATTTCCGAATGAGTTAGGAAATGGCTCCATGAATTCTATCCCCCATACATCAAAGATTTCACAAATTTGAATGCCTTTTTGAGCCATCTCATTTTTCGATGAGATGTTCCCGGCTCTTTGACAATCATCGCATGCTTGGATCAAAGAATGTGTATCTTTGTATATAGTGGGCCAGAAAAATCATGCATCAAACACTTTCCTGACTGTGGTGGCGGTACCGTAGTGTCCGCCTGTTGGTCCTTCATGGTAGTGTTTGAGAATTTCTAAGTCCTCCTTGCCTACTACGCACCTAAGAATTACTTGATCCGCACCTATCCTAAACACGTATGGATCTTCCCATAAGTAAAACTTAAGATCGGAAAAGAATTTCTTCCACTGTTGATGAGTAAGTCCTTTTCTGAGGATCCTACAAGCTAAGTAATTGGTGAGGTCGGCATAACAAGGACTTTCGTCCTTTTCTCCCATCACTCCTTGAATGTTCATGAGAACCTCATGTGGGAAATTATCGATGATAATTTCTTCGTGAAGCTCTTCGGGAGTTGGACATTCTAATCGTGAAATATGGTCTGCGGCTACATTTTCTGCTCCCTTCTTGTCTTTAACTTCGATGTCAAATTCTTGGAGTAGTAAGATCCATCGGATGAGTCTAGGTTTGGCATCTTGTTTGTTAAATAGGTATCGTATTGCGACATGATCGGTGTAAACTATGGTTTTGGAAAGAACTAGGTATGATCTAAATTTTTCAAAGGCAAAGACTACTGCTAGTAACTCTTTTTCTGTTGTGGTGTAATTTTCTTGTGCATCATTAAGAGTCTTACTAGCATAGTAAATTGGGTGAAAGTGTTTTTCCTTGCATTGTCCGAGTACGGCTCCAACTACAAAGTCACTTGCATCGCACATGATCTCGAATGGAAGGGTCTAATCGGGTGTAGTCATGATTGGTGTGTTGACAAGTTTGTCTTTCAGTGTATTGAATGACTCAACACATTCCTCAGAGAAGACGAATGGTGCGTCTTTCTCTAGAAGTTTGGTCATAGGTCTTGAGATTTTTGAGAAGTCTTTTATGAAGCGGCGGTAGAAACCGGCGTGACCTAGAAAACATCTAATGGCTTTGACTGAAGTTGGTTGTGGGAGTTTGGATATGGTTTCTATTTTGGCCCTATCAACTTCTAGTCCGTTTTGAGAAATCTTGTGACCTAGAACAATGCCTTCCTTTACCATAAAGTGACATTTTTCCCAGTTGAGCACTAGATTTACTTCTTCACACCTAGCTAGCATTTTGTCTAGGTTTTTTAGATAATGATCGAAGGAATCTCCAAAGACTGAGAAGTCGTCCTTGAAAACATCCATAGAGTTTTCAATCATTTCATGAAAGATGGCCACCATGCAACGTTGGAAGGTGGCTGGAGCATTACATAATCCAAATGGCATTATTCGGTAAGCGAAGGTTCCGTATGGACATGTAAAATTGGTTTTCTCCTGATCTTCTGGAGCAACGGGGATCTGAAAGTATCCGGAAAATCCATCAAGAAAACAGAAGAACATTTTTCCAGATAATCGTTCGAGCATTTGATCTATGAAAGTATGTGAAAAATGATCTTTTCTTGTGGCATCATTAAGCTTCCGGTAATCGATGCAAACTCGCCAGCCTGTGATGGTCCTCATTGGTATTAGTTCGTCCTTCTCGTTCATTACGACTGTCATTCCTTCCTTCTTGGGTACTACCTGAACGGGACTTACCCAAGGTGAATCTGAGATTGGGTAGATTAATCCGGCGTCAAGCAGTTTGATTACTTCCTTCTTCACCACATCTTGCATGTTGGGATTGATACATCTTTGATGTTGGACCACGGGTTTGTATTCCTCCTCCATGAGGATCTTGTGGGTACAAAACAAAGGACTGATTCCCTTGATATCCATGATCTTCCATGCGATAGCCTTCTTATGGTTTTTGAGAACCTTTAAAAGTTTATATTTCTTTTCTTTAGAAAGGTGAGATGAAAAAAATACTGGGAGTTGAGAATCTTTCTCTAGAAAGGCGTATTCGAGATGTTTTGGCAGTTCTTTTAACTCTAAGGCTGGTGGTTCTTCGATTGATGGTTTTGATTTTTCATTGTTTTCAATGATTTCGTATATCGTTTCTGATTCTTCATGGTGGTTGTTATTGAAATTTTCATTTTCTAAAATTGGTTTGTTTAGTGTTTTGTCTAAGACTTGTGTTTCTAGGGGAGTATTGATGGAGGAATCTCGCATATAGCAACTTACGATGGAGTCTATGATATCAACACAGTATAAGGTGTAATCATGTTGTTGCAGATATTGCATAGATTTTCCTATGTCAAAAGTGATTGACTCGTCATTGACCCTAAGAGTGAGTTTTCCGGTGCAAACATCAATGATAGCCTTTGCAGTGGCTAAAAAGGGTCTTCCTAAAATTAGAGGTACACTTTTGTCTTCCTCCATGTCTAGAATCACAAAATCTACTGGGAAATAGAACTTGTCAATTTTGACAAGCATGTTTTCAACAATGCCCCGAGGGTATTTAACGGATCGGTCAGCTAACTGAATGCTCATGCGGGTGGGCTTTGGTTCTCCTATCCCTAGTTTTGCAAAAAAAGGCATTAAATTAATACTAGCTCCTAGGTCAGCCAGGGCATTGCTAACAGATAAATTTCCTATGAGACAAGGGATAGTAAAGCTCCCTGGATCGGTCATATTTGTTGATAGCTTGTTTTGGAGGACATCTGAACATTCTTCACTTAGGGTGACATGCGAGAGTTCCTCCAGCTTCCTTTTGTTTGTCAGCACTTCTTTGAGAAACTTTGCGTATTTTGGCATTTTAGCGATAACTTCGACAAAAGGGATGTTGATATGGAGTTGCTTAAAAAGTTATAGAAACTTCATGTACTGGGCTTCCAGTCGCTCCTGCTTCAGTCTTCCAGGGTATGGAATAGGCGGAACATAGGTTCAGACTGGTTCCTTAGATTGTACTGTGCTTGTTGGGGTCAGTCTTTCCTGTGTTTCATCAGGAGACTTTTTCTCCAAAGTTGGTGAAACAACAGTGGTTGTACCACTCCTGAGTGTGATGGCGTTAGCTGTCGCATTTGAGTTGGTGATTGTATTGCTTGGAAGAGTGCTAGGTGGTCTTTCGGATAATTGTCGGGTAATTTGTCCAACTTGGGTTTCTAGGTTCTGAAGCGATGCTTGTTGACTTTTGAGATCGACTTCATGTTTTAATAATACTCCGCTGATATCAACAGCTCTTGAGTCAGCTTTCTTTTCTGCTTCATTTGTTTTGGTCATCAATTGAATTAGCATTTCTTCAATCTTCGAGTAGCTTGGGTTTTGATGGCTACCAGAACTCTGATCTTGAAATTGAGGTTTAGACAGGAAGGGTTGATTCATAGGTCTCTTTTTGAATCCGGATAAAGGTTAAGTGTTGCCTCCGTCTTTCCAGCTGAAATTTGGGTGGTTTCTCCATCATGGATTGTAGTTATTGCTGAAAGTGTTGTTCTGTCTAGCGATGAATCAACTTCTTCCATGGCCATAATGACTTGTTTACAGTCACTCATCTTATGACTTCCTCCACAAGTGTCACAGGTGAGTCTGGTTTTTGATAGTTCGGCTTGAAGTTGTTCTAATTTTTTAGAAATAGCTTCAAGCTGTGCTGTGACAAGAGTGTTGGAGTCTACGTGGTGTATTCCTTTATGGGTAGGTGTAGATCTTGGTGGGTTGTAAGCGAAACTCTTCTTTGCGGCTTTCTCCAAGACTTCAAATGCTTCGTTAGGGGATTTGGATCCCAGGTCTCCACCAGCGATCTGGTCGATGGCCTGTTTGTTTTGACTGGATTGTGCGTCAAAGAAAGTTTGGACTTGTAACCACACGCTCAGTCCATGATATGGGCACCTTCTTAGAAGACATTTGTATCTTTCCCATGCTGCGTGTAGCGATTCATCATCATCGGTCCGGAATCCGGTAATGCTGGCTCGGTATTTGGCAGTTTTGTCAGGCGGAAAATATTTGAGGAGAAACTGTTCAACCATTTGGTCCCAAGTGGTGATGGAACTAGAGGAAATAGATTCTATCCATTCTAAGGCTTGGCCCCTTAGAGAGAAAGGAAAGAGTTTAAGTTTGATTTGATCGTCTGAACAGTTTTGAATTTTAAAGGTTCCGCAGATTCGTAGAAATCGAGATATGTGAGAAAGAGGGTCTTCGTCGAGGAGACCATGAAATTGAATTGAATTTTCCACCATATGAATGGCACTAGATTTGATTTCGAATTTTTCGGTAATTTCGGGTGGAGCCACTCCATTGCCACAGCCTTCGAGAGTTGGCTTGGCATACTGGCTCATGTTCGGCTCATTGTTCTGGGCCGCCATCATTTCTTCGGTTTGATTTTCTCCTGATGCGGTGGCGTCTACTGATTCGTCTTTGATTGCTTCGGCGTTTTCTGCAGTCCGTTTACGAGCTCGTCGACGAAAGAGTCGTTCCGGTTTAGAAATTGGAGAAACAAGCTCACGCTCAAAAGTAGAGGACATACATGAGGCTAAATCAAAATTATACTAAAGTAAAAGTTAGCTAAAGTTAATCTAAAGGTTAGTCTAAGCTAAACTAAGCTATTTTAAACTATACTAATGTCTAAGTTAGTTAACTAAAGTAAAGTAAGGTAACTAAGGGTAAAAAAGTAGGCTAGCCGTAAAATTATATAGTTTAATATTTAATAAGAATTAAAGATAAAATAAATTAGAAGTTAAAAATTTGTATAATTATAGACAATGATTAAATTAAAACTTGGATCGTTCTTAGAAACGTATCGTGTATCCCCGGCAACGACGCCAAAAACTTTGATGAGCTGCGTGCTAGCTTGTATAAATATGAAAGGTTGGATATTTAGCTTTTGCACAAGATCGTGTTTTAAATTTATAAAAGTGATTTTCTACAAAGATTAAACACACACAAAATAGGCAAGTGTACCTATCGTATATGTAGAATAGTATTGGTAAGAACCAAGTATCGATCCGTGGATACAAAAGTTTCTAATAATAAATCATTGTTTTACTTCAATCGGAGGTTTTAATCATATTGGGGTTGATTTTTAACTTTTTTTATAAAATATAAATACTTGCATATAATATATAAGTGACCGAGAAAAGAGATTCTAAACGAGTTGTTCAATTATGTGAAGGTTACCATCTAAGATCAAGAATCCACTCCATTTTAGCATTGATAATTAATATGTAGACATGTGATAAACTTGCCGTAGCAATATATGATAGATAGCTCCTTAAACCTTAAGTGAGCCTCTTCGGCACTAAGGAGATGGTATGCGCATTTTAAAGTCCACCCTTTCCTAATGTCATACCATCTCAATGATGTCGATTTGAGTTGACAAGTAGTTTCGTAAAGTAGAAAGATTAGGATTGACTTCGATTTCTCAAATACTAATTCTAACCACTTCGGGTGGTTGTAGTTCATCACACAACCTCCCCTTGGTTGATTTATGTAGGTTATAATTACACATTCCGTTAACATATGGTTTCTTTAACTAATTTGATATCCTAAGCAAAGCCATTTTCGGATTACCAAGGTTTAGAAAAATACACCATAACTTATATCTCATCATTTCTAAGTACAATATAAGGATCCTTGTTTCGATAATGTATCAAAGTATTTCTATCTTTCAAGAACATGAATCGATCATGAATGATTGCCAAAGATATTGGCAACCACCAACTTTGATTTAATGATTTAAGATGGTGAAACATTTCTCATCAAAAGATAATTGTAATATAACCATGTACTTTACTAGACTACATCACATGTCTTGATTAATTATCAAGTAAAACAAAGCTTCTTCATAGATTTTTGATGGTAAAAGGAGTTTAGCTCATAATGAGCATAATGATGAACATTAAGATGATTGATAATAACAAATACATGATTAAACTTAGAACAATCTAACCAAATGTAGATGAATCCTTCTTCATAATGATGGTAATGATGGTTGATGATGATGATTAGTGGTGATGACTTCCAAACCTTCAAACTCTTCACTAGAACTTCAAAGTGAGTGTTAGTGTGTGTTTTTATAAGTGAAAACCGGAGATAATTCTTTTCAAGGCACACTCTTCAAATGGCACAAGAGCCACTATTTATAGGCAATCTGGAGTGTGAAGCACGGCCCCGTGCATTTTTATAGCATGTGCCAGATTTGTTTTGTCCTTTGAGTGAGCTGGCAACGGCCCCGTGGTTGGAAGGCACGGCCCCGTGATTTTTAGTGACATGTGCTAAATTCTTCTTTGTCTTTTCTGTGTTCCCGTCCACGGCCCCGTGCATGATGAGCACGGCCCCGTGCTTTTGCTTCCATATTTTGTCTTTTCTTGTTTCAGAAGCATGGGGGCGTGTTTCTTGAGGCATGGGGGCGTGCTTCTTTGTTTTCTTGTGTTTTCTTCTGTTTTTCTTCGTCTTTTTGCTTGTTTATTCGTTTGAGGCTTGGTTTCACCTGAAATTATGTTTTATTATGATAAGTAGTCTTTTATGCTATGTTATTGGATAGAAATTGTAGTTTTTAGAGATTATTTGATGCCGAAAAGATGTATATTTATATATACATCAAAAATCCCTCCACTTGAACATTGCTTGTCCTCAAGCAATCCTCGTATAAATATCCTCTAAAAACAGCAAATTTAGATCATAGCTACCCCTTAAATGAGCTTCAAGAAGACGAAACAAAATAACCAATCTTTATGTTAGTGATAAAAGAGAGAACTTTTGTTTTTATGAGTTTCTGTTTATGCAAAATGTCACGTTCTCAATGTTCAATCACACTCGGTTTAATATCTGATCATACCTGTGATGTAAGTATGTGAACACTCTTAGCCAAAATGCAACCTGTGATAAATAGGTTTGTAACAAGTTCAAATCTCCACCTTTTTGAAGGGTTGCATAGCTTAGAAGGTAAATAGGGGTTTTGGTTTAGTGTGAGTCGGAATTGGTATTTTGTGGTGATTCAAGGGTTAATGGTAAATACAACTTCCACTTGTTTGGGAGTTTTGAGATGTCTTCAATGGTTAGCTCCTTTTCCTCAGAGAGTTTTTTTTTATCTAAAGACTCTGTTAAGGTCAGATCGTCAAGACCAGTTTTATCGAGGATGTGGATCAATTCTTCCTCAATCCTATTCTGAATATAACTTCCAACTCTAATGGATCGTTCGGCTTTGAGCCTAATAGCCCCCACCCTCATTATTTCGGTATATTCATGCTGAGACTGAGTTTGACTTTTTCTACATCTTCCTTCGTGGGACCAGTTTCCGCAACCTTAACATCGTTCATATCTTTTTGCTCTTCTCTTCATTGCGTTTTTGGAAATTCCATAGAATGGTGGCCTTTGTTCGTTTTGGCGCCACTTTTTCCTTACTCCATTTCTAAAGAGAAAGATTCTCTCATTAAGTTCTGGAGGCAACTTAGGTTTTGCGAAATGTATGCAGCAAAGGAAATTGAAATCGAAAGAATGTATTTCCAGTTCTTTAGGGTCTGCCGGTAAAAGACCAGTGTTGTATTTTACCGGTGAAAATGGGTAAAGTGATAGGGTTTTTGGGTTTTGTAATTTGATAACGGGTTTGATGGACTGGTGTAAATATTACCTTCTTCCTTATGCAACTCTTCGTTCGGTCTTGAAATGAATAATTGCGACAAGTTCTAAATCACATGAAACATATGACTCACTCAAAGCTTCCGAAAAAAATATTTATATGGCATGAGGTTTATCTCACAGTAACGGAGGAATTGGGTATTAACGCCATATTTTGCATAAATTTATTCTCAATATTACAAAACTTTTTCTTACTTTTTCACTTTTAGATGATTGGTTATTTGCAAAAAATTTTCTTGGATTTCTTTTTAGGTTTAGAATAACTTGTCTGCTGCAAAAATATTTTTAGAGAATTTTTACAATTAGTTGGACAAACAATTGGTCAAGTAATTCCCCTCCCCACACTTGAATCTCACATTGTCCTCAATGTGTCAAGATTCATGAAAATATAAAAATTCTAATTTATGGGTAAAAATGGAGAGTTACTTCCCTACGGGTTAACGAAATTTCGACAGAGCGTCCCCTGTTTTTCGTCCGTTTTCCTGTTTTTGTACCTGTATAATATAAAACTGCAAACATCCACAAACAACAAAGCATAACTACTAAAAATTGGGTATGAAATCATCCATCCCTTGCCCTATCGGGCTAAATTAGTACCTAATAAAATGTCTTTGGCACTCATGGCCATAATAGTATCCAAACCAACACAAACACAAATAAGCAAGTACGACGAAAAGTAAATTGTACAAACACAAATAATAATGAGTTCATAAAGTACTACCAACCAATGCCCGTGCCCATGCCCAACTACCTGTGCCGTCAGTCATCAGTTACCCGTGTCCGGGTCAAACGGTCCCCACTGCCTGTCCATGCGATAGCTTAGTCGCTCAATCTCTCACCTCGTTGCTTCATACTCGGCTACTCGCTGTGCATCGGAGGCAGCCATTTGCTCGTTGATCCTGTCAAACGAGGCGATAGTGTTAGTTGAGAATTGATCGATCAGTCCATAAATACCCTCCAAAGAGTATCGGCTATCATGTGATGAACTGGGGCCGGCCCCTGATGAAGATAGGCCTCCTGTCTGATGGTAGGTTCGGCGGCGGTGTTGTCTGGGCGGTGATTGTCGTCTCTCATGCACATCCTGTATCATCATCTCTGACGGGTCTTCTGGGTCCCAAATTTGATTGTACTTGTCACAAAATCTCCACACACCCGGGCTGATTTGTTGAACCATCTGCATGCTCTCGCAGTAATCAAGGTTGAAAGCTATTGAGTCTGGGCTTGGGTTCCTTCTATATCTGCACCATATTCTCTGTAGAGGCTGTAGATCCAGGGACCTCCAAAGATCAGGGTATTTCCTCGGGCAGTGGCATTTGACATGAAAAGCTTGCAGAATAGCATAGTAATATTGCATGGTATTTCGTATTTTATGCAATACAATGCCCAAAGGTCCTTTAGGTTAACAACCCCTTCGCTCTGTCCTCGAGCTGTGACGGTATGACTCAGCAAACGGTGGATGTACCTCATCAGCGGGTCACGCAGTGCTGTGCTCTTTGAAACGCTCGGTCTATACCTTGCTGTTCCATAACTCAACTGTTCCCAAGCTTTTTCCCTTATTACACCTGCTTTAGCTTCATCATCTTCACCCTCATCTGTAAAGGTTGTTTTACCCTCGTACCAGATGTTTGTGTCAGTTTCCTCGGCTGTGTAGATACCCAAATCAATTCCCAGTTGAGTGACAGAAGTTGTATACCAAACACCCCCACATCGGAACTCTATTGCCTTGGTATCTCACATGTCAAACCTTTTCTTCTTCAGGTTGAATGAGGCTAGGAACTCCTTTGTAAATTCGGTTACTGAATCCCCTGTCTGGTTAAAAAATCGTTTCCACGGTCCCGGGACGATGTTCTGACAGCGATTCCATTGGTTAACTTGTCTGAGGTTTTCTTCACATGCATGGAAGTGAGCTTCAGGATATCTATTGTTGAGATATGTTAATCTTTCGTTTGCCGAACGATCCTTAGTCTTCCGGTTTCCGAAGACTAGGAATGCATGAAACTCTTCCCCATACTCGGCCATCTGCAATTTAAACCAAATTTAGTCAAAACTTATGCAAAATTTTCAATTTGATGAAACAGAGAGCAAAGCACGGTGGCGTGCTTTCAGAAGCACGGCCCCGTGCTGCTGCTTCTGGTTCAGTTTTCTTTGATGTTTTACTTTTGGTTAACCACGGCTCGTGTTGTTTTCGCACGGCTCGTGTTTGTAATACCGATTTCTAACTTACTTAGATTCGAACCCTCGTTTCTAACCGGTTATATCAATTGGGTTTAATGGTTCGTCGGGTATTTGTTCTACCCAAAACCCGAATTGTTTCTTTCAATTAATCCCTAACCATCAAACATTCAACAATCTACTCATCATAATCAAGCATAATAACCCATAATCAAGCATAATAACCCATACCCTTTTAGGGTTAATCTAAACCTAGAATGACAAATCTGAGTAATGCAATTGTTAAATTAACATACCTTAGTTTAGAATCGAAGATTAGATGAAGAAATTAGCAAAATAGTTGAAGGTCGACGGTTTCTTGGTTCAGAACACAGTGAAAAATAGGGTTGGTGGTTGGAGAAAGTTATTTTGTCAAGTTAAAACTCGTAACTGCCCTGACACCAAAAACACGGCCCCGTGCTTTTGGAAGCACGGTACCGTGCTGCTTAGTGCAGACAGTACTGTTTTGTTTATTTTGTTTGTTGAGAATTGTTTGTTTTTACTGGGTTTTTATTTTCTGGTTACTTTAACATGGTAATTAAAAATCCTAGATTTCATTAAAACATAAACTAAAGACATAATTAAAGATAGATGAAATGAAAAGTACAACAACAATTCTCGGGTCCTAACACATAGTACTAGCGGAAACAACTCAAACATGAAACAAAGTCAAAACTTCAATGGCCACCACTCCCTAACAAGTCCTGGATGTGTGGTAGTGTTCGTTTGGCTTCCAAAAGTTCGTCAAGCTTTTTGTTGAGCGTGACGAGTTCTCGGTTGAGAAAGTTAAATTTGGAAGTCACATCTTTGTGGTGGCCATCCACAACATGGAAGTTCTCGAACCTAAGCAGGTCGACTTTGTTAATCAACTCGATTACTCGAGCCTCGGTCTGCATGTTGCTCTCAACTTGGTCTCTTACGATGCATTGGAGTCTCATGATTTGTTCCTCAAGGAAGGAAGATTCATGTTGTTTCCCCGTATTCACTGGCTTCCATTTAATCCGTTTTCCTTCCATTTGGGTAGTTTTTTGTTTGGTGCGAATGGAATAGTGAATTTATGCATGCATTATATAGAGACTGGAAAGTTGAACACGACACCGTGTTTATTGGAGCACGAACCCGTGCTGCTAGAAGAATAAATGTTTCTGAGTCAAAGTTCTCGACAAACAAAATAAACAAAACAGTACTGTCCGCACTAAGCTTAACTTTCTCATCCAGGACTTGCTAGAAGAATAAACAAGTCCTGGATGTGTGGTAGTGTTCGTTTGGCTTCCAAAAGTTCGTCAAGCTTTTTGTTGAGCGTGACGAGTTCTCGGTTGAGAAAGTTAAGTTTGGAAGTCACATCTTTGTGGTGGCCATCCACAACATGGAAGTTCTCGAACCTAAGCAGGTCGACTTTGTTAATCAACTCGATTACTCGAGCCTCGGTCTGCATGTTGCTCTCAACTTGGTCTCTTACGATGCATTGGAGTCTCATGATTTGTTCCTCAAGGAAGGAAGATTCATGTTGTTTCCCCGTCTTCACTGGCTTCCGTTTAACCCGTTTTCCTTCCATTTTGGTAGTTTTTTTGTTTGGTGTGAATGGAATAGTGAATTTATGCATGCATTATATTGAGACTGGAAAGTTGAACACATCACCGTGTTTATTGGAGCACGGCCCCGTGCTGCTAGAAGAATAAATGTTTCTGAGCCAGAGAATTGTACGGAGTCAGCGCGTATCATGCTGAAGATTCTGGGTGACCACGACCTCGTGCTTAGGAAAGCACGGCCCGTTATTTTTGTCATAGTGTATTTCTTTTAGTTTTCAACATGATTCACGATCCGGAATTTTTAGAATGACGTTTATTGTAATAATTTGGAAGTTTGGTCATCTAAAAATTACTTTTCATTAATTAAAAATCCTAGAACAGTTACGGGAGAAGCCCGGGTTTCCTAAGAAAAGAAAATAATCGGGTTAAGCCCGAAGTCCTAACACATTGTGCTTAATGCACTTGTTAACAAATAAAAACATAAAATTATGTTTCCTAGAGATCTCCGAAAGGCTCTTCTCCTCCGAATGGTCCTGGTGGTGGAAAATACATGAAACCGAGAACTTGAAATTGGAGTTGTTCGTTGATGTTTCGGAGTTCCATTTTCATGTTTTCCACCGATTCGGTGAGTTGCACTAGACGCATCTCGGCAAGGACATTCATTTCGTTGAGTTCTCCCACGAGCTCTTGAAGTTTCAAAAGAAGCTCGGTTTTGGAAACATGGCGGGCATCGTTTCTCGGATGTCGGGAAACGAGAATTGCTTCATTCATCTCAGTTGGCATGCTGAATTATCAGAGGTTTTTGGTTTTGGTTTTGGTTTGTGCAAGGAATACAATGACACAAGGTGCCTTTTATAACCAAATAGGAAACCGAGCACGGAACCGTGCTTCTGGGAGCACGCCCCCGTGTTTTTACTCTGACAATTCAGTTACAAACCAGTCTGACTGAGATTTTTGCAGTGTAGATGCCAGCCCGCATTTTTAGGTACGGGGCCGTGCTTTAAGGAGCACGCCCCCGTGGGTTTTTGAATTTTTTTTTTAATTAAGTGAAACAATATTTACAAGGCCTATTTTTGCGAAGGACTTGGCCAGACCTTGTTTCCCTAAAGTCTTATTTAAAAAGTTTGGAGGGTTAGTACCTCCAAAACTTCTTTAAGTGGACCGTCGATGTATGGTTTTAATAGATGTCCATTGACTTTGAACTTTTGACCGTTTGAACTTGAAATTTCAATGGTTCCATAGTCAAAAGCTGTTTCAACTACGTATGGACCTGTCCATCGGGTTTCAGTTTTCCTGGAAAAAGACGTAAACGAGCGTTGTATAACAGTACACGATCGCCAACTTGAAATTTTTTGTTTCCTTTTAAATGAGCGTCGTGTATGCGTTTAGTCTTCTCCTTGTAGGACCAGGAATTTTCGTAGGCCATTGTTCTCAGCTCCTCGAGCTCACGAATTTGATCTTCCCGGATTTAAGAACAAAGTTCACCGCTCTGAGAGCCCAATAAGCTTTGTGTTTTAATTCCACTGGTAGATGACATTCCTTCCCATAAACGAGCTTGAAAGGTGTCGTTCCTATGGGAGTTTTGTAGGCCGTCCTGAGGGCCCATAATGCGTCATCTAACTTTTCTGTCCAATTTTTGCGATTCATTCCTATAGTTCTTTCTAAAATCCTTTTAATACCTCGATTCGAAACCTCTACTTGCCCACTGGTCTGTGGGTGATATGGTGTTGCCAGTCGGTGGTGAACCCCATATCGTGCTAAGACCTTGTCCATCAGAGTGTTACAGAAGTAAGTACCTCTATCACTGATGAGAGCTTTTGGAGTACCGAATCTTGAGAATAACTTTTTCAGAAATCGTACAACTACTCGAGCATCTTTGGTGGGAAGAGTTTGTGCTTCTACCCGTTTAGACACGTAGTCGACTGCTACAAGGATGTATTTATTTCCGAATGAGTTAGGAAATGGCCCCATGAAATCTATCCCCCATACATCAAATATTTCACAAATTTGAATGCCTTTTTGAGCCATCTCATTTTTCGATGAGATGTTCCCGGCTCTTTGACCAGCATGGCATGCTTGGATCTAAGTATGTGTATCTTTGTATATAGTGGGCCAAAAAATCCTGCATCAAACACTTTCCTGACTGTGGTGGAGGTACCGTGGTGTCTGCCTGTTGGTCCTTCATGGCAGTGTTTGAGAATGTCTAAGGCCTCATTGCCTCCTACACACCTACGAATTACTTGATCCGCACCTATCCTAAACACGTATGGATCTTCCTAGAAGTAAAACTAAAGATCGGAAAAGAATTTCTTCCGCTGTTGATGAGTAAGTCCTTTTCTGAGGATCCTACAAGCTAAGTAATTGGCGAGGTCGGCTTACCAAGGACTTTCGTCCTTTTCTTCCATCACTCCTTGAATGTGCATGAGAACCTCATGTGGGAAATTATCGTTGATAATTTCTTCGTGAAGCTCTTAGGGAGTTGGATATTCAAATCGTGAAAGATGGTCTGCGGCTACATTTTCTGCTCCCTTCTTGTCTTTAACTTCGATGTCAAATTCTTGGAGTAGTAGGATCCAACGGATGAGTCTAGGTTTGGCATCATGTTTGATAAATAGGTATCGTATTGCGGCATGATCGGTGTAAACCATGGTTTTAGAAAGAACTAGGTATGATCTAAATTTTTCAAAGGCAAAGACTACTGCTAGTAACTCTTTTTCTGTTGTGGTGTAATTTTCTTGTGCATCATTAAGAGTCTTACTAGCATAGTAAATTGGGTGAAAATGTTTTTCCTTGCGTTGTCCGAGTACGGCTCCAACTGCAAAGTCACTTGCATCGCACATGATCTCGAATGGAAGGGTCCAATCGGGTGTATTCATGATTGGTGCGTTGACAAGTTTGTCTGTCAGTGTATTGAATGACTCACCACATTCCTCAGAGAAGACGAATGGTGCGTCTTTCTCTAGAAGTTTGGTCATAGGTCTTGAGATTTTTGAGAAGTCTTTTATGAATCGGCGGTAGAAACCGGCGTGACCTAGAAATATGCTAATGGCTTTGACTGAAGTTGGTGGTGGGAGTTTGGATATGGTTTCTATTTTGGCCCTATCAACTTCTAGTCCTTTTTGAGAAATCTTGTGACCTAGAACAATGCCTTCCTTTCCCATAAAGTGGCATTTTTCCCAGTTGAGCACTAGATTTACTTCTTCACACCTAGCTAGCATTTTGTCTAGGTTTTTCAGACAATGATCGAAGGAATCTCCAAAGACTGAGAAGTCATCCATGAAAACTTCCATAGAGTTTTCGATCATTTCATGAAAGATGGACACCATGCAGCGTTGGAAGGTGGCTGGAGCATTACATATTCCAAATGGCATTCTTCGGTAAGCGAAGGTTCCGTATGGATACGTAAAAGTGGTTTTCTCCTGATCTTCAGGAGCAATGGGGATCTGAAAGTATCCGGAAAATCCATCAAGAAAACAGTAGAACATTTTTCCATATAATCGTTCGAGCATTTGATCTATGAAAGTAAGTGGAAAATGATCTTTTCTTGTGGCATCATTAAGCTACCGGTAATCGATGCAAACACGCCAGCCTGTAATGGTCCTCATTGGTATTAGTTCGTCCTTCTCGTTCATTACGACTGTCATTCCTCCCTTCTTGGGTACTACCTGAACGGGACTTACCCAAGGTGAATCTGAGATTGGGTATATTAATCCGGCGTCAAGCAGTTTGATTACTTCCTTCTTCACCACATCTTGCATGTTGGGATTGAGACGTCTTTGATGTTGGACCACGAGTTTGCATTCTTCCTCCATGAGGATCTTGTGGGTACAAAACGAAGGACTGATGTCCTTGATATCCATGATCTTCCATGCGATAGCCTTATTATGGTTTTTGAGAACCTTAAGAAGTTCGTCTTTCTCTTCTTTAGAAAGGTGAGATGAAAAAATTACTGGGAGTTGAGAATCTTTCTCTAGAAAAGCGTATTCGAGATGTTTTGGCAGTTCTTTTAACTCTAAGGCTGGTGGTTCTTTGATTGATGGTTTAGATTTTTCATTGTTTTCAATGATTTCGTATATCGTTTCTGATTCTTTATGGTGGTTGTTATTAAAATTTTCATTTTCTAAAATTGGTTTGTTTAGTATTTTGTCTATGACTTGTGTTTCTAGGGGAGTACTGATGAAGGAATCTCGCATATAGCAACTTACGATGGAGTCTATGATATCAACACAGTTGAAGGTGTCATCGTGTTGTTGCGGATATTGCATAGATTTTCCTATGTCAAAAGTGATTGCCTCGTCATTGACCCTAAGAGTGAGTTTGCCGGTGCAAACATCAATGATAGCCTTTGCAGTGGCTAAAAAGGGTCTTCCTAAAATTAGAGGTACACTTTTGTCTTCCTCCATGTCTAGAATCACAAAATCTACTGGGAAAACGAACTTGTCAATTTTGACAAGCATGTTTTCAACAATGCCCCGAGGGTATTTAACGGATCGGTCAGCTAACTGAATGCTCATGCGGGTGGGCTTTGGTTCTCCTATCCCTAGTTTTGCAAAAAAAGGCATTTAATTAATACTAGCTCCTAGGTCAGCCAGGGCATTGCTAACAGATAAATTTCCTATGAGACAGGGGATAGTAAAGCTCCCTGGATCGGTCATCTTTGTTGGTAGCTTACTTTGGAGGACAGTTGAACATTCTTCACTTAGGGTGACATGCGAGAGTTCCTCCAGCTTCCTTTTGTTTGTCAGCACTTCTTTGAGAAACTTAGCGTATTTTAGCATTTTAGCGATAGCTTAGACAAAAGGGATGTTGATATGGAGTTGCTTCAAAAGTTCTAGAAACTTCCCATACTGGGCTTCCAGTTGCTCCTGCTTCAGTATTCCAGGGTATGGAATAGGCAGAACATAGGTTCGGACTGGTTCCTTTGGCTGTACTGTGCTTGTTGGGGTCAGTCTTTCCTGTGTTTCATCAGAAGACTTTTTCTCCAAAGTTGGTGAAACAACAGTGGTTGTACCACTCCTGAGTGTGACGGCATTAGCTGTCGCATTTGGGTTGGTGATTGTATTGATTGGAAGAGTGCCAGGTGGTCTTTCGGATAATTGTCGGGCAATTTGTCCAACTTGGGTTTCTAGGTTCTGAAGCGATGCTTGTTGACTTTTGAGATCGGCTACATGTTTTAATAATACTCCGCTGATATCAACAGCTCTTAAGTCGGCTTTGTTGAGTCAAGATTTAACACAAAGCTGATCAGATGGAAGATTGGAATCTTCTCAACCTCCTCAGAATTCGCTAAGTATGGATCCGGGTACACCTCAGACCTCCGAGCATGCTTTTACTTAGCCAGGTACAATACTTTTTCTCTCGGGTAGAGTTATCTTCTCTAAGTCTTCTTTAGTGAATCTCCGAGCAAGGTTTGCAAATTAGAGCACTACCGGGTATGGTTCACTAGTATATGCAAGTCCGGGCAAGGATCACTTTATCAAGCAGGTTTGTTCTTCATAGCCAAGTAAAGTTCACTTCCGAGTAAGCTTTAGGATAACCAAGCTCATGAAGCCAAGAAATTGGAAGACCAGGCAAGGTATTTATTAATAAGTATGGTCCAGGTAGGCTTGATGATTTAATGATATATCTCAAGTATCATCGGGCAAGGTTCAACTTAAGCAAGGAACAGTGCAACCGAGCACACTTCGCTAATAAGTTATTTTCTAACAAAGGGTTGAAGGGACCATTGAATAACAAGGTTGCTCGTAAGGGTTTGTCGGGCAAAGTCTGGCAAAGTCAAGAAGATTTGGTAAAATACTCTTCAAGTAAAGTCTACCCGGAAACTGATCCCAAACACACTTCTATGTTACCAAGTTATGAAGGATGGCCGAGCATACTTGGAAAGACAAGATTGATGCAAAGCTTACTCGAAAGACTTGTTTTACACTTAGAATATTTTTGAATATGTAATTTGAATATGTATTATCGGATAGGGTTTCTAGAAGGAATGACAGCTTTCCACAGGTGTCAGGTCTGTAAATAGAATAATTTAGGGCACACCTGGGAGACGACACACACACAACAAGGAAGATAGTCACATTTATTAAGAAAAGAATATTATGTGTGACGGCTGAAACCTTCCTTATCAAGAAACCCTAAAACGATTATCCACTTTGTATGATTCATTTGTATAAATGGAAATCTTTTGAGTAAATCTTGTTTTGTGTTGATTACCTTTGAATACTGTTTAAGCAACCATATGTTTGTTATTGATTCCGCCTTTAAGAAACGGTGAACTTTCTAAATATAGCAACCCGTCATAACTCCCTTGTCAACACATTTATTTGTGTGAGTTATGACATGATTTAAGTGAGATTCAGCTGAAATCGGGGACTTGACAAGTGGTATCAAAGCTGATTGCTGCTATTTTGGAAAGATTCTTGTTGCTGATTGAAGATTTGAAGAAAGATGACGTAAGCAGACCACTGTTTCATTGATTTGTGACGTCAGCAGCTCTGTTTTTCATTTTTCTTTCAGATCTACAATAGACCGGTGTTTTCTCTTCCTTATTTCAATTAAAGCTTTAATCTTTATATCTAAATCTTGCTCTAATCATATCAAACACATCAGATCTGAACAACCTGTTTTCAGATCTGATTATTTTTTAAACTTTGATTTTTACTAAGAAACTGATTTTTTTTGTCTTTGAAAATGTCTGCATATGAGGAACAAGAGGTGTCTACTAACAAGTTACCAAGATTGTATGGACAGGAAAACTTGTAACGATTCCGACGAAACCCGGTATACCCTAACCGGTAGACAATAGTTACGTCATATTTAATGTCGGGTACATGAGTTACCATAGTAATTATACGAGAATACATGGTTCACTGTATTGATCGTACGTGAATATATAATTCATCGTATTGAATATGCGATTAATCGATCGATAGTTATTGAAACCCGAACGAATCGAGGGTTCAGTTATAGACGAGATATATGATATTTAGTGATGTTTACGAAGTATTAAAGCTTCGGGATAAGTGAATTAAAGCACAGAAAAAGAATTTCGATTTAATGGTACGTCGGTACATTAAACGAAACCTTTAATACCAGACCGAGCAAGAGATGATCGATCAAGCCGAAAAAGATGCGCGATAATTAGTGATATGATGTTTTAAGTTAATAAACGTCATGGTTTAAGTTTTTAAAGTTTTTAAATCGGTTTTATATAAATTTCATTTTTAAGCCGAAAAACGACCGTTTTAACCTCGTTTAAAGCCGAATTAGACATTTAACCGAAAAACGAACTGAACCAGATTATCCAAAACATTATCCGGATATCCGAAATCCAAACATGTGGCCTAGAATGGAGAGGTGGGTCTCACCCCACCCCCCTAAGAGTTCCGATCAGATTGGGGAAAACCCCATAGGCCTTTATTTATTATTTTTCATCCAACAAATCAACATCCATCTCTTCCTCTCAAGATCATGATCCAAAACCGAGATTTTATAGCAAGAAAACAAGGTAAAGAATCGAGTTAATCATGTTTCCATCTTCGTTTCTTGAGTTTATTTGCAAGAAAATGAGGTTTCAAAGATGAAAACCGATTCTTGCATGATCAAGTGATGTATACGGGTTATACAAGGGATCTTGGTCCAAGAAAGGAATTAAACGAATCAAAAACGAATTTTTACGGTTAAATCTTTGTTTTTGAATCATAACCGAAACCATGAAAGAAATGGCTTGATCGTGAGTGTAACTTGCTTGGTATTGTGGTATGTTGGTTGTAGGTTCTGTATTTAGTGGTAGATAAGGCGGAAAGACGAGTTTGTAGCTTGTAGTGGCGGAAAACGAAAGGTATATTCGGTTTATGTTCGGTTTTGGAGTTTTTGGACAGATTGTTGATGGTTTAGAGTTAGGTCACAAAATTTCACAGGGATGATCTACACATGAAAATATGAGTTCTGTGAATGTTTGGTAATTTTTGGATAAAGGATGAATATTTGGTGAATTTAATGCTCGGTTTTGGCCAAAACTGATGACAAATAGTTACATATCATGAAAAATTCTGGAAAATTTCAGATAAGCTTTTTATATCATGAATAAGTCACACACAAAATTTTAGGTCAGTTGGAGAAGTCTAAGTAGGCTTTTCGGTTAAACGAGTTTTAGGGTTTTCTAGCTCGGTTTTAGTGAAAATGGCATGTAAAGGAAGATTTTGGTTCTGGAAACATTACAGGGGACTATGTTGATGGCAGGGGACATCCAGAAGAAATTTGGGATTTTTCTAAGATAGTTTGGTATTTACGACATATTTAGTGTTTAAATGGTGTTTAAAAATAGATAAATAAATTATAAATATAAAAATTAATTCTGGAAATATTTTTATAAAATTCCCCACTGTCAAAAAGTGATTTGTGCAAAATTTCAAGATCCGAGACTAAACGGATAATTATTTGTGCTAAAAAGAAGATAAAAACAAACTTTTAAAGTCTAAAACGCATAAACCGGTAAAGTTCGTCTAAACGAACTGACTGGTGTATAAAAACCCTAAAAATGAACTATTTTCATATAATAGAGTTAAACAAGTAAAAATGAATCATCCGAAAGTAATTCGGATGATTTGGGTATTTTTAACCGATTTAACAGTTTACGGTACGCCACAGACGGAAACGGGTCCCGCGGCCAATCGGGGCGTCTAAACCGAGCTCTAATTTCACAACTTTAACTAAATTATCAGTCAACAACTATTTTCGGGTCGTGTGTGACCAAACTCATTTTTGGAACGTAAAAACGGATAACCGTGCTAGGCACGCAAAACGGGAAAAACGACTAATAATAATTTTGACCAGTGAACTCTAAACGATATCACAATCTGAGTCCGGAGAAGTGTTTCTGGGTTAACATTGCCCCCAGAACGGGTACAGTGCTGGGTTAACAGTGTCCCCAGATGTACCGGTTAACTTGGTTAAAGTTATATTAATAATGAGTGTATAGTAACAATCGTAGGGATCATATTACAGATTGGACGTGTTAACTGATAATGATTGTTGTTACCTGCTTGCATGTGCTAAGGTGAGTTTCACGAGCCCTTTTTTCTGAATTATTTTCAAATATTTTCCCGGGGCGGAAGCATGTTACTATTGAAATGTTTAAGTACACACTGAACGCATGGATTTGCGTGTATTTATAAATATTTGATTGTACGGGAATCGTACGGAATGGGTACAGTACTGGGTTAACAGTGTCCCCAGATGTCTCTAGAAGTGTTTCTGGGTTAACATTGCCCCCGGAATGGGTACAGTACTGGGTTAACAGTGTCCCCATATGTCCAAAGAGGTGTTTCTGGGTTAACATTGCCCCCGGAAAGGGTACAGTACTGGGTTAACAGTGTCCCCAGATAATATTATATTATGATATTGATTTATCAAGGTTTACTCCAATTGTGAAACTCACCAACTATTCGTAGTTGACCCGTTTTCTCACATGCTTTTCAGGTACAACTAAAATGAAGTGATTGCTTACGTGCTAAGTGCTTGATGTGTGTAAGATTTGCGTGTGGGATGTTAGGATACATTATATTACATAGAATTATGTATCGTATGGTATGATGTGTGTATCACCTAGACGGTAATGAAATACGAGATAATGTAATTTGAAGTATATTAATGTATTAAGTTTTCTTTATAAACAATGTGGTTGATATCAGATGTGCCTGTGGC
Organism: Bidens hawaiensis; assembly: GCF_021521415.1. NCBI lineage: Eukaryota > Viridiplantae > Streptophyta > Magnoliopsida > Asterales > Asteraceae > Bidens > Bidens hawaiensis. Next base: position 85,218 of record NW_027491465.1, read on the forward strand.
ATCCCGTTTACATTTCCGCTGCGGTTTCGGGGTGTTACAGAAGTTGGTATCAGAGCCATTGGTTATAAAGATTTAGGATGTCTTTAAAAGATACCAAAAATATAACCAGTAGCTCAAGTATTATAGGATCTGAATATAAACTAATAATATATAGTGACGGGATCTGGATGAACTTGAATGGACAAGTGAGTTATTATGGTCCGGAACATAATAACAGACTTGTCTGCACGAGGGAATTCAGGGGAAGTCACTGGGTACATTAATAGATAAAAATGGCAACATATGTGTAAAGTATATAATATTATTTATACGTGCTAATGTGTATATATATATATGTACATATCTTGTGGGTACATGTATTGAGAAATGGGACCCGGATAAGGAACCGGGGGATGAAATAATAAAAGTACCGAGGATGCTGAAATTTCTAGAGCATCGGTTGATAATGAGTCTGACTTATCGGGCCATAGTTATGATAGTACCAAGTTAGATCTCCCGTTTGACATTAACCAGAAATATCTAGTAACCGTCACTCCCAACCAAAATTGATAAATCCCTTACCCTACCAACACCGGTACCGTGTATTCTAATAACCCCCTATGTTCACCCGAACCGCCAACCCTCACGTACGGACGGACCTGTACGTGAACCTATTCTTATTCCGTTAAAAAAAATAATAATAAAAAAAAAAATTTTGATAATAAATGAGCAGATAAAAATAATATATAGAAATATATATATGTAATTCTCACTCTCAAACATAGGAGACATACCACCTCCAGATCGAGAATTACCGATTTTTGCGAACCTAGAACGCCTGAGGACATTGACTGAGCAAGTGATAGAGTTTCCCATAATAATAATTGATAATATTTGAAGGCAACCCATGTTGCGCGATTACCTTAAACCTTGTAACTCCCTATGTTATCCTTACATCCGTTAAATGTCTATACCTATGTATTCTCGAATAGAATTATTACCCATACACAGAGAGGTGTGGGAACCATTATAGCATAGTTGGTTGTTCGTTCGTATGTGGTATACCGTGTATGCCGGTTATACAAATAGACACGGATAGTATAACTCCGTGGTACGTAATCGTTGGTGCTCACGGTGAGCATGTATCGGTTATGCTGACATGCAGAAGGATATTGAAATCAAGCATATTAAAACATTAATCCTTATTGAGAAAGATCTATATGTCAGTTGGTGACAAGGGTTATGAAACATATTTAAACGTTAACCGACGTCAGGTTAAGTCCATGTGTTATTATATTTGTGGGACATATATATACTAGATACTGGTATGTGTAATATGTATGATAATATTTGGTGTGTATGTGTACCTGCTGTTATGATTGAGCTGGTAACGAGTTATATGGTGAGATTAGTATTGATTACTGCGTACGGGATGAGTACGGCATAATGACATAAAATGAGTAACTCCAATGATGGAGATTGATATGATTCAGTTGATTGCTCAAGGATAGCAGATGATGATACCGAATGTCGTATCACAGATCACTGCTAGTGTTGATGCAAATGTGATCGCAGACTTATAGATCGAACAATCACTTGATTATGAATATTTCAATTCTTAGTGTTATTACTAAGAGTGTTAATGTCTCACCGAATATTATTATGACTACAAGTATTAGTTATAAACTAAACATGAATAGTAGTCATAATGAATTAGATCCGGTATGAAGGATATGTTTATCGGTTGTGATAAGGGGATTATTAATAGTTTACTGATGGTAAAGGGAGGAATAGATTAGCGAGTGGATAGAAAAGATCGAAATGGTTAAGGATATTGGTAAGAGTCTAGAACATTGTGTAGTGAAATATGCTACAGATATGTTGGTAGATTATGTTGTATCGTGATGGAACACGATGGTACAAAATTATAGTTAGAAAATTATTGCTCAAATGATATGGTCAGGATTTAAAATTCTTGTGCTAGAGCACTTTTATTCGAGTAATTAAACTCAGAGATTGGAAACTGAGCTATGAAAGATAGAAATGTTGTGTGCTGATCACTTAGAACACGCTAATCGTTTGAAGGAATTGTCATGTCTGGTAACATGGCTAATTACTCCTGAAATTAAGCGAAGTGAGCGCTATATTGGGAGCTAACTCCATCGATAAGGAGTATAGTCAACCCTGTAAAATATACAACCTTTGGAAGGGTTGTGTCACAAGCCAGCATTGATATATTTGATTCTATGGGAAGCGGAATGGAAGGACGTTAGGTGAAACGTCGAGTGTTAAAGAAGGGAAATGATAAAGGTATAGTGCAAGATAGACTTGTGAATAAGTAGGTATGTCCTACAACCCAGAATTATACTAAGACTAGTTCTTGTGTGAAAACATGAACCGCATAAAGGGTCCTTCCTTAAATGTGGAAAATATAGTTATCGGCAGAAAGAAGAATGTCGGGTGATAGTAGGCCACAGGTATGGTAAAGATGGACGTAATGCCCCAATTGTAGAACCAACTGAAGCCATGTGGACCGGCAACCCCAACCCATTCGTGTACAACCACTCCGAACCCAACAACCTCAATAACAATCCATCCAAAGAAATCAAATTATGCCAAACAGTTGTACTTGCTATGAATGTGGCAGTACAGAACGTTTCAAGAGAAATTGCCCAAAGTTGAACCAAGGTGTCGTTGGAAGACGAACCTCAAGACAAGCATCAACCTCGGATCAAGCAAGGAGCCGTGCTTTTGTGAGTAATTCGAATAAAGCACGTCATGATCCAAAGGTGGTATTAAGTACGTTGTAGTTTTAAATCAATGGGCTTCAGCAATTTTTTTACGGTCGTCGATAGAAGTTAGTTCCTGCTAACCTCCTATCATTTGGAAAGATACCGATTAGTGAAACTATAGAACCCCATACGGTAGAATCGCTAACGGTAAATCCCTAATGGTTAACTAAATTGTTCGGAATTGTCCTATTACTCTGAACGATTAATCCTTTCCTTATTGACCTACGACCAGTAAAGTTTAGAAGTTTTGACGTAATAGTTAACATGGATTGGCTAACTCAACATGAAGCTGAAATCAAATATGAAAAGGAGATGATTAGAAGCTCTCCTTCGGACGATGAAGCGATTAGATACAGAGAAAAGTGTACGGTATTATGTTACCACTCTAATCTCATCTTGAGATGTTATAATATTTACGACAAGAAGACGTGGTGTATTTAACAAACGCGATTGCCAAAGTATTTAAAAGAAAACATATAGAAGATGTTTCGGTGATACTTAAATATCCAGAAGTTTTCCCAGAAGAACTTCCTGGATTACCGCCAACCCGACAGGTCGAATTCAGAATCGATTTAATACCTCAAGCTGGCCCTGTTGCTAAAGCATCTTACCGACTTGCGCCAACTGAAATGCAAGAATTATTGGATAAAGGTTTTATACGACCTAGTTAGTCGCCATGGGGTGCACCAGTGTTATTTGGGAAATGAAGGACGGAAGTGTTAGGATATGTATTGATTAGGGAGAATTGAATAAAGTGACGAACAAGAATAGGTATTCACTTTTTCGAAGTAAATGATCTGTTTAACCAACTGCAAAGGGCGATTTATTTTTAGAAAAATTGGTCTTAGATATAGTTATCACCAAATGAAAAATCCAAGAGGAGGACGTTGCAACAACAGCGTTTCGGATTCGCTACGGCCATTATGAATTCTTAGTTATGCCTTTCGGGCTAACAAATGCGCCGGCAGCATTCATGGAACTCATGAACCAAGTCTGTAAACTTTATTTAGACAAATTTGTCATAACATTCATTGATGATATTTTGATATATTCGCAACGTAAAGAAGAGCACGAACGACGGTTAAGGAAAATTGTGGAAGTGTTAAAGCAAGAGGAGCTATACGCGAAGTTTTCGAAATGTGATTTCGAATAAAGAAGGCATAATCCCTTGGTCATGTTGTAAAGCAGCAAGGATTTCACAAAGATCCAAATAAGATAGAAACCATTAAAATTGTGCCAAGCGCCGATTTTAAGTCTCCCCGATGGAGACGATGGTTTTGTCGCGTATTGTGACGCATCGCGTAGAGGGTTAGGATGCGTGTTGATACAGAATAATAAGGTTATAGCCTATGCTTCCCGACAGTTAAAAGTACACGAGAAAAATTACACTACTCACGACTTAGAACTGGGAGCGGTTATCTTCGCACTTAAAATCTGGAGACATTATCTCTACGGTACGAAGTGCACCATCTTCACCGATCATAAAAGTTTGCAGCATATATTCGATCAGAAAGAAATGAATATGAGGCAACGAAGATGGGTCGAGTTGTTAAACGATTATGACTGTGACATCCGTAATCACCCCGGCAAGGCTAACGTCGTAGCCGATGCCTTGAGTAGGAAAGATCGGGTTAAGCCATTGCGAGTGCGAGCGCTGGGGATGATAGTCCAGTCGAACCTTTCGGACCTGATTCGAGTCGCTCAACGTGAGGCGTTAAAAGAGGAACAATTGGAAAAGGAAGGATTTCACGGCAATGAGAAGAATTTCGAACAGCGCGTGGACGAAATTCTCTATTTCAAAAATCGGGTTTGGATCCCGACCCTCCATGACCTTCGTGATTTAATCATGGACGAAGCGCATAGATCGAAATATTCCATACATCTGAGATCGGATTTGACTATTGATGATACGAATACCTGAAAGGATTTCATTAATAGCCGAGTTTGGAGAAATATATGGTTACGTATTTTGGTGAATATTTAAGTTATGCAAGAGATAAGGCTGCACACCAAAAACCCTAGGGAACGCCACAACGACAGAAAATTCGCCAATGATAGTGGGAATAAATTATAATGGGTTTCGGGACGCAAATTCCCAAGATATATCAAAGACACGATGCAATTTGGGTAATCGCGGATCGATTAACCAATCCTCGCATTTCATCCCAATCTATGACGATTACCACGATGAATTCTCGCCCAAATTCATGATGGTGAAATGGTATCTCGTCTTGGAGTACCATTTTCAATTATCTCAGATCGAAATAGCATCCTACTTCCATTATTGGAAGGCGGGGAAGGAAGCATCGAGAGCTTGAAGCTTTCTATGGGTGAAGTAATTATCACCAATTTGTTAAATTTAAAATGGGCGTCAATCAAGCCATAAGATTTGAATTGATTCGGGAAATAACCAATCGGATTTATAATATTTAAGATGAGTTGAAAGCAGCGCGAGATTGGCAAAGGATTTATGCCAACATTCATAGGAAACCATTGTCATTGGAAAGAGGTGACAAGGCATTTTTAAGGCATCACCTTAGAGAGGTGATATGAGGTTTGCCAAAACCGAAAATAGCTCCTTAATATATTGGACCTCATGAGACTATCTCCATGATTGGTCATTTAGTTTATCGATTAAAGTACTCCAGGGGCTAAGTATTATACATGATGTTTTGCCATGTATACGGATTGAAAAGTACCTAAGCGATGAGGCAACGAAAGTACTAGTAATGGAAGTACTCAATGAAGACATACTTGATATCATAAATAATTCCGTTGAGATAGTAGACGGGAAAACTAAACAGTTTGGACACACCAAGCTTTATTGATTAAGATTAAGTGGAATTCACAGCGAGGACCAGATTATACCTGGTAACGCGAGAGTGAATTCTGAAGGAAAAACCCCCCACCCTTCTCTCGGAAGGGAATAGTAGGCGTGTAAAATTTCGAGGACGAAATTTCTTAACGGGGGGAGAATGTAACGATTCCGACGAAACCCGGTATACCCTAACCGGTAGACAATAGTTACGTCATATTTAATGTCGGGTACATGAGTTACCATAGTAATTATACGAGAATACATGGTTCACTGTATTGATCGTACGTGAATATATAATTCATCGTATTGAATATGCGATTAATCGATCGATAGTTATTGAAACCCGAACGAATCGAGGGTTCAATTATAGACGAGATATATGATATTTAGTGATGTTTACGAAGTATTAAAGCTTCGGGATAAGTGAATTAAAGCACAGAAAAAGAATTTCGATTTAATGGTACGTCGGTACATTAAACGAAACCTTTAATACCAGACCGAGTAAGAGATGATCGATCAAGCCGAAAAAGATGCGCGATAATTAATGATATGATGTTTTAAGTTAATAAACGTCATGGTTTAAGTTTTTAAAGTTTTTAAATCGGTTTTATATAAATTTCATTTTTAAGCCGAAAAACGACCGTTTTAACCTCGTTTAAAGCCGAATTAGACATTTAACCGAAAAACGAACTGAACCAGATTATCCAAAACATTATCCGGATATCCGAAATCCAAACATGTGGCCTAGAATGGAGAGGTGGGTCCCACCCCACCCCCCTAAGAGTTCCGATCGGATTGGGGAAAACCCCATAGCCCTTTATTTATTTTTTTTCATCCAACAAATCAACATCCATCTCTTCCTCTCAAGATCATGATCCAAAACCGAGATTTTGTAGCAAGAAAACAAGGTAAAGAATCGAGTTAATCATGTTTCCATCTTCGTTTCTTGAGTTTATTTGCAAGAAAATGAGGTTTCAATAATGAAAACCGATTCTTGCATGATCAAGTGATGTATACGGGTTATACAAGGGATCTTGGTCCAAGAAAGGAATTAAACGAATCAAAAACGAATTTTTACGGTTAAATCTTTGTTTTTGAATCATAACCGAAACCATGAAAGAAATGGCTTGATCGTGAGTGTAACTTGCTTGGTATTGTGGTATGTTGGTTTTAGGTTCTGTATTTAGTGGTAGATATGGCGGAAAGACGAGTTTGTAGCTTGTAGTGGCGGAAAACGAAAGGTATATTCGGTTTATGTTCGGTTTTGGAGTTTTTGGACAGATTGTTGATGGTTTAGAGTTAGGTCACGAAATTTCACAGGGATGATCTACACATGAAAATATGAGTTCTGTGAATTTTTGGTAATTTTTGGATAAAGGATGAATATTTGGTGAATTTAATGCTCGGTTTTGGCCAAAACTGATGAAAAATAGTTAAATATCATGAAAAATTCTGGAAAATTTTAGATAAGCTTTTTATATCATGAATAAGTCACACACAAAATTTTAGGTCAGTTGGAGAAGTCTAAGTAGTCTTTTCGGTTAAACGAGTTCTAAGGTTTTCTAGCTCGGTTTTAGTGAAAATGGCATGTAAAGGAAGATTTTGGTTCTGGAAACATTACAGGGGACTATGTTGATGGCAGGGGACATCCAGAAGAAATTTGGGATTTTTCTAAGATCGTTTGGTATTTACGACATATTTAGTGTTTAAATGGTGTTTAAAAATAGATAAATAAATTATAAATATAAAAATTAATTCTGGAAATATTTTTATAAAATTCCCCACTGTCAAAAAGTGATTTGTGCAAAATTTCAAGATCCGAGACTAAACGGATAATTATTTGTGCTAAAAAGAAGATAAAAACAAACTTTTAAAGTCTAAAACGCATAAACCGGTAAAGTTCGTCTAAACGAACTGACTGGTGTATAAAAACCCTAAAAATGAACTATTTTCATATAATAGAGTTAAACAAGTAAAAATGAATCATCCGAAAGTAATTCGGATGATTTGGGTATTTTTAACCGATTTAACAGTTTCCGGTACACCAAAGACGGAAACGGGTCCCGCGGCCAATCGGGGCGTCTAAACCGAGCTCTAATTTCACAACTTTAACTAAATTATCAGTCAACAAATATTTTCGGGTCGTGTGTGACCAAACTCATTTTTGGAACGTAAAAACGGATAACCGTGCTAGGCACGCAAAACGGGAAAAACGACTAATAATAATTTTGACCAGTGAACTCTAAACGATATCACAATCTGAGTCCGAAGAAGTGTTTCTGGGTTAACATTGCCCCCAGAACGGGTACAGTGCTGGGTTAACAGTGTCCCCAGATGTACCGGTTAACTTGGTTAAAGTTATATTAATAATGAGTGTATAGTAACGATCGTAGGGATCATATTACAGATTGGACGTGTTAACTGATAATGATTGTTGTTACCTGCTTGCATGTGCTAAGGTGAGTTTCACGAGCCCTTTTTCCTGAATTATTTTCAAATATTTTCCCGAGGCGGAAGCATGTTACTATTGAAATGTTTAAGTACATACTGAACGCATGGATTTGCGTGTATTTATAAATATTTGATTGTACTGGAATCGTACGGAATGGGTACAGTACTGGGTTAACAGTGTCCCCAGATGTCTCTAGAAGTGTTTCTGGGTTAACATTGCCCACGGAATGGGTACAGTACTAGGTTAACAGTGTCCCCAGATGTCCAAAGAGGTGTTTCTGGGTTAACATTGCCCCCGGAAAGGGTACAGTACTGGGTTAACAGTGTTCCCAGATAATATTATATTATGATATTGATTTATCAAGGTTTACTCCAATTGTGAAACTCACCAACTATTCGTAGTTGACCCGTTTTCTCACATGCTTTTCAGGTACAACTAAGATGAAGTGATTGCTTACGTGCTAAGTGCTTGATGTGTGTAAGATTTGCGTGTGGGATGTTAGGATACATTATATTACATAGAATTATGTATCGTATGGTATGATGTGTGTATCACCTAGACGGTAATGAAATACGAGATAATGTAATTTGAAGTATATTAATGTATTAAGTTTTCTTTATAAACAATGTGGTTGATATCAGATGTGTCTGTGGCATCCCGTTTACGTTTCCGCTGCGGTTTCGGGGTGTTACAAAACTTTACCAAGTGGAAAGTACTTTTTGAAGCAGCAGTGTGCTACAATGATGTTGATATGTGGAACTTCATCAAGAATGGTCCACAAGCTGCAGCTGAAGAAGGTGCAAATACAGCTGGAACTGCAGCTCTAAGAGAAAGAATGAGAAAGGTGGATGACAGAGCCTTAGCTATAATTAATCTAGGACTGTCTTGGGAAATTTTAACCAAGGTGGCACATCACACAACTGCCAAGCAAATGTATGATGTCATCCTTGAGATGTATGAAGGGAATACTGAGCTGAAGAACATAAATAAGCAGAGATTGAAGTAACAGTTGGAAAGGTTCAAGTATAAGGAAGGAGAAAGGTTGAAATCAATACTAGAATGCTTTCTAGGTATTGTGAATGAGTTGAGGACAACTGATTATGTCATGACTGATTTTGATTTAAACATAAAGGTACTCAACTCAATGCTAAAAGAATGGTATACTGCTTGCAAGTTCATCATTCAGAAGCATAATTTCAATGACTTGATATTGGATGATGTGATATGCTTCCTTTAGGCTGCAAAACTGGAGATGATAGAGAATGAAATGATTAAAGAAGAAAGACCCTGCTTCAATATTTCAAATGCATTGATTGCACCCATGGGAAATTTGACTACCAAGAATCAACAACAAATTCCCATTATTGAAGAACCAGTTGAGCACAATGTTGATACTCCAAAGCCTTTTATTGGTGATAGCACAAGTAATCAAGGAAATCAGCAGAGATTCAATGTGAAACTAATTGATGACACTGATACTACCTCAATGGCAAGTGGGAATGTACCTCACTCTAGTGGTGGAAATGGTCAAAGCAATGAAAAACAGGCATTGCTGTCTATGTTTACTGATTCTTATAATGCATTTGTTGCAAAGAATCTAATTCACACAAGTGTGGTACAAGATGATTTAGAGAAAATTGATGCAGATGATTTAGAAGACATGGATTTGAAGTGGCAAGCTGCCATGTTGGCTTTGAGAAGTAAGAGGTTGTATAATAGAACTGGTAAATCTCTGGTTTCTCGCCCTAATGAGAGGATTGGATTTGACAATTCAAAGGCAATCTGCTAAAATTGCCAACAGCCAGGACATTTTGCAAGAGAATGCAACTTGCTAAGGAATTATCAGATGAATCAATTCCAAAATAAAAAACCAAGAGGTCAGCAGCAATACCAGCAGAATCAGCAAAGAAACAACAACCAAAACTTCAAAAATAACTTCAATCCTCACAACAATTACAATCCCAACTTCAACAACTTTCAGCCTCAAATGAATAATCTTAATCAAGGGGTGCATCAGAATCAAGTTTTTCAAATGAACAATAATCAGAACCTTCAAGCAGTTCAAAATGTTCCAAACAACACTGTTCCAGCTAACCAAAATCAACCAAGAAACCAAGGAAATGTGGCAGTTACTACACAACATGAAGGTAACTTTGATTGGAGCAAACATGAAGAAGACATTGCAGATGATATCAAGAGAGCAAATGTGGCATTCATGGCTATAATTTAGAAAGAAACTGCATTTTCATCTCAGGTACAATCTGCTCCTACTGTTGATTTAAATGAACTTATCAATGAATTGAAAACAAAAGCAGGCAAGATGGAAAGAGAGTGTTTTAGGAAACAAAGTATCATCAATACATATGAGGCAAGTGAACTGATAAGTGAGGAAAGAATGAAAAGTTTGGAAGAGGACTGTATAAAAAGCTACAGAGCTCAAAAAAGGTTCACAACTGAAATAGATGGGTTGAAGAAATTGGTTATAGAAGAAAAGGTACAGAACACAAAACTACAAGCTGATAATGAATTTTTGAAGAACTTGATCGCCACTGGAAACATCTGTGGAATTTTAAATCAAGTTAAGGAAGAAGACAAGTACAAAGCAGTACCACTACCATTCAACAACAACTTTATGCCAAAAGTTGATAAAGAGAAAAGAAATGCATATCTACAACAATTCATAGATGTTTTTCAAGACAAAGAAGAACTTGTAGATTTGTATAAGAATGTTGAGGTGAATGAAGAATGAGAGTTTGTTGTGAAGAAAGAATTAAAAGAAGAAAAGTAAATTGGAGTTCAAGTCTCAGAAGATGACCTTGATTCAATTGATTTGGATCAAGATGACTTGAGTGATTTGAGTGATTAATTACTAAAGAGAAAATCAAAGCTGCTGAAAGAGAAAGAAAATTCAAGAAACCAGAGTCTGTTGATCAACTTCAAAAGTATCCACCAGTCCCATCAAGAATGAAGAAACAAAATGATAAGATGAAAAGAGAACATGTATCTTTTGACATTTGTGAAAAGAAGAAGATAAGCTACAATGCAGTCAGGCCACCAAGCAAGCCTGTGCTGGAAAGGATAAAGCAAAACAAAAAAGAGAGAATAACTGAAGAAGTTGAATCAGAAAACTTTATCCCAGTTTATCCAGTTTCTCTAGTCATGAAGTACTAGATGTTGGAGAAGTAGAAACAATGGAAGAATATGAAAAGAGACAGTCAAGGGTTAGAGAAAGCAGTGATGAAGAACCTATGATTATGGAAAAGGTTATCTTTGTCAAAATCAAACTTGACAGACAGGATATCAAGATTGAGGAGTTTGTGCCTTTTTCAATTGATTTTGATGGTTTAAAGAATCAGAAGACTCTAGGAGTCAAGACACCTAAGCCAAGTGAAAGGTTCAAGAAACCAAAAGAACATGAAAAATTTAAAGGTATGGTTTGGTGAAAGAAGTGTGATGAATATGGTCATCACACAAACTCATGCAATGAGAGATTGAAATTTCAACCATTTCATGTCCCAGATGGAACAAAGTATGGTCAAGACTTTGTCCTGTACAAACAGAAGTATGATGTATATCTGGGAAAAGAAAAGGTGTGTGGAAATGAAACCATGAACAAATAAGAAAAGAAATCTGAAAAGGAGACAAGGATTGAGAAGAAAGTTGAAGTAAAAACAAAGAAGCAAGTGACAGAATCAGCAAGGAGAAATAAATCTCCTAAGAAGCATGAGAAATTGACCAAAAAGAACTATCAGCAATTGAGAATCAAACAAGATACTCAATCAGTCAAATCTGATGAATCTCAAGAATTATCAAGCAGTGAGAAGACAAGAAGAAAAGATGCTTATCCTAGAAAGAAACCAGCAGAACTCACTGGTGATGAGAAGTTTTTGCTAAAACATGGATATGAACCACATGGTTTCCTTTGGAAACCCAAGACTGAAACTAAAGTTGAGATAGTTGCTGATGTGAGAGACTACTCTGAAAAGAAAGATTATGTGATCAAAGAGTATAACACTGACTCAGCTGAATTACAGACCTCAACTTCACTTGATAAAACCCCAAGTGAGTGTGGTTATGAAACTGATAATTCAGACAACTTAGAAGTCACTCATGAAGATCCAGAACCAACAACACTCACTTCCCAAGCTGTCAAAGAAACTGAAATTGATGAGTTGCAAGCTGTAGAAGCTTGCACTTCATCACTCAACTAATCAAACTCTTTCTTTTGTGCAGGAACAGTCCACTCCTCTGAATGAAATATGGTATATGGATAGTGGTTGTTCTAGGCACATGACTTGTGACAAAAGATCACTTGTTAATTATGAAGAAAAGTATGAAGGATCTGTAGCATTTGGGAGTGATGAAAATGGTGGAAAGATTGTGGGGAAAGGAATCTTAACAAATGGAAAGGTTTCTTTTGATAATGTGTTTCATGTTGAAGGTCTTCAGTATAATCTACTGAGTATATCACAAATGTGTGATAAGGGATACAAAGTCAGTTTTGACGATTCTCACTGTTTCATCTTAAAACCTGAGTTTGTCATTCCACCTAAAATGATTATGATGATGGCACCAAGAAATGGCAACTTGTATGAACTGAATATGAAAGAAGCTGTTTCAAGAGGGAGTGCATGTTTTGTTTCCAAAGCCACTGAAAATGAGTCCAAATTGTGGCATAGGAAACTGTGTCATGTGAACTTAAAGAACATGAATAGACTTGTCAAAGGTGAGCATGTCATAGGCTTACCTATAAGAGAGTTCAAACTGGAAGATCATTGTGATTCATGTCAAAAGGGAAAACAGCACAAATCTACTCATAAGCCTAAGCTCATCAATTCAATTGATCAAATACTTGAATTACTTCACATGGATTTTTTTGGTCCTGTGAGTGTGCCAAGTATAGGAAAGAAAAGATACTGTCTTGTGATCATTGATGACTATTCAAGATACACTTGGGTTTATTTCCTAAGTACCAAAGATGAGACTGCAGAGTTGATTAAGGGTTGTGTTACAATGATTGAGAACAAGTTGAATAAGAAGATTAAAATGATGAGAAGTGACAATGTTACTGAGTTCAAGAATGGAATTATGCAAGAATTTTGTACAGAAAAGGGAATACTTCAACAATTCTCAGCTCCTAGAACTCCTGAACAAAATGGTGTTGCAGAAAGAAGAAATAGAACTTTAATTGAGGCTGCAAGAACCATGTTAGCAGATGCTAATCTGCCTGTTACCTTTTGGGCTGAAGCAATAAACACTGCTTGCTATGTTCAGAACAGGGTGCTTGTAAACAAAAGGCATAACAAGACTCCATATGAAATATTCCACAACAGAAAGCCTTATATCAAGTTTTTCAAGCCCTTTGGATGTAAATGTTTTCTTTTGAACACTAGAGATTATTTGAACAAGTTTCAAACAAAGTCTCTAGATTGTTTCTTTGTTGGATATTCTACACACTCAAAAGCTTACAGAGTATATGTGAAAGACCATCTGAGTGTCATAGAATCATCTGACATCATTTTTAATGAGAATCAATTCAATACAGTTGATGGATCAGCATGGCTGGTTGATCATGAAAAGTTAATAAGGTCTTTCAAGATTTATCCTGAAGACTTTGATGATTCATTCTACAAGACCAGTGTAATTGAAGAGAAAAAGAAGAAACCACTGGACTTAGAAAAATTGTGGGAAAAGGTTGCTAGAAAAGAAAAGGAATATACCTTTATGAAGAATTCCTCAAATGATATTGTTGAACAAGCTCAAGAAGATAATCAAGATGTTCAGAATGATCAAGTTCAGAATGAGGAAGACTCAAGCAACCAAGCAAGTGAAGAAGAAGTTGCATCTACTGCAAGATTTCAGCATTTATTTGAAAGCTTAAATATTGGAAACAATGGTGCATCTATTTCAGGACAACATAATGATGAAGCACCAGAATTTCATGATGCAGAGACTGATTTGATCATTGAAGAACAGGAACTCAATGAGTCAAATCTTGACACAACTGTGTCTACAATATGATTGTTCAAACTCCTTATGTGAAAAAGAATCATCCTTCTGAAAACATCATTGGAGATTTGCATGAAAGAGTTACAAGAAGTCACTCAGAATTTGCACACATCTGTCTTTATTCCTGTTTTCTATCCCAAATAGAAACTAAGAATATTGCTCAAGCACTGAAAGACAATAGTTGGGTGGAAGCCATGCAGGAAGAATTGGCACAGTTTAGAGATCTACATGTGTGGGATCTTGTTGATAAGCCATTTGACAGATATGCAATAGGAACCAAATGGGTTTTTAGGAAGAAAAGGGATGAGAGGGGTTTGGTGATTAAGAACAAAGCTAGACTTGTGGCTCTGGGATGTCTTCCAGAGGAAGGAATAGACTTTGAGGAAGTCTTTGCTCCTGTAGCAAGACTTGAAGCTATCAGGATCTTTCTTGCATATGCTTCCTCAAAGAACATTAAGGTGTTCCAGCTTGATGTTAAGTCTGCATTCCTAAATGGAAAGATAGATGAAGAGGTGTATGTAGCTCAACCTCCAGGTTTTGAGGATCCTTTGTATCCAAACAGGGTGTATAAGCTAAACAAAGCCCTTAATGGATTGCATCAGGCTCCTAGAGCATGGTATGATGAGCTGTCAAATCATCTTATTGAAAATGGTTTCAAAAGAGGAGCCATTGACAAGACAATCTTGTATAAAGGAAAGGTATCAGACTTGCTTCTGTTACAAGTGTATGTTGATGATATCATCTTTGGTTCCACAAATGAACAAATGTGTATGGAGTTTGAAGGGGTAATGAAGTCCAAATACAGCATGAGTTCAATGGGAGAAATGAACTTCTTTCTAGGATTACAAGTTCAAAAAAAGACTGAAGGGATCTTCATTCATCAAAATAAGTATGTGCAGGACATTTTGAACAAGTTCAACTATCAGGAGTACAAAATTGCCTCAACTCCAACGGATACCAAGGAAAAGATGATTGCAGATGAAAAGGGGGAGCCTGTAGATGAACATGAATACTGAGCAAAAATTGGATCTCTGATGTATCTGACTGTTACAAGACCAGATATCATTTTTGCTGTATGTGTTTGTGCAAGATTCCAGTCAAGTCCAAGAGTCTCCCACATGAATGTTGTTAAAAGAATATTCAGATATTTGAAGGGAAGACCAGATTTGGGAATTTGGTATCCAAAGAATCAATCATTTGATCTGATTACCTACACAGACAGTGATTATGATGGCTGCAATATGAGCAGAAAGTCAACATCAGGAGGATGTCAATTCTTGGGAGAAAGGCTAGTGTCATGGCAATGCAAGAAGTAGACAACTGTCTCAATCTCAACTGCAGAAGCTAAATATGTTGATGCATCTGCCTGCTGTGCACAAGTTTTATAGATTCAGAACCAGATGCTGGACTATTGTTTGAATTTTCTGAACACCCCTATTCTCATTGATAATACTGCTGCATATTTTACTATTAAGAATCCAGTTCAACATTCTAAGACTAAGCACATTGAAATCAGACATCATTTCATCAGAGATTGTAGTGAAAAAGGTTTGATTGAAATGTAAAGAGTTGATACAAGTGACAATTTGGCTGACCTATTCACCAAACCACTTGATAGAACCAGGTTCAACTTTCTTTTGAAAGCCCTGGGAATGATCAACTCTGATGAAATCTGATTAAGGATGTGTGCTTGGTTGTATACCTCTATGTGCTAATTGATTACTTTGTTTAGAGGTTTCATAAATTGAATGTTATGTGAATATGCTTGAGTGTGATACTGAGTATGCTACTGAATATGTTGACCGTTAAGTGCTTTGATTGATTATGTGTGTAAAGAATGACACGATTGATTTGATTAATATGGTTGCATGTTTATCAGTTAATGTGTGTTTGTGATGTTAAGATAAGTAGTCTTGTTATGAATTATCTGCTAAAATGTTTATCTGACATCACTACTTAATTGGTTGAATATGTGCTTTATCTGATCCTCTAATGTTATTAAGATAGGATAGACATTGAATGGTAGTGTTGTCTGCTTGTCTTGATGGTGTTATGTTTGATTAAGATTTGACTAAGTGCTGCAACTGTTTATGTCAAAATGTGTTTTATGTCAAAATTAAGTGATAAAATGAATTTTCTAATGAATTTTGCATAAATACTCTATTTTGAATCAAAACATGAGCATGTTGTTAATGGTGTAGAGACATAATAAGATTATTCAGTTCAAGCTTTAAAGAAGCTTAAAAGAAGGATTTTTTTAATGAAAAGTCTCAGTTAGTTATCTTTGCTGAAAATTATGTCATTTGCCCAGTTGGAAGGACATACACCTGTGTATGTTTGGTCCTGCAATCTGCAAATAATGAAAGGATAGCCATTAATCAGAAAACTGAAAGCATTTGGGGCAATTGTAACTTGTTTCTTATTCCTTCACTTAAAATTATGTCAATAGCTCTGACTTTGAAAGGACATATATTCACATGTATGTTTGGTCCTGTTAACCACTTGTGGTCAAACAGAACAGCCATTTACCTGACAATTAAGAGAAATTGGGGTGACTGAATATTAAACTAAATATTAATGGGAAATGATAGTACATTGACTACTTAGCCAATCATATGGATTTATTAGGCTAAAAGGGCTCTTAGTACAGTCATTGACATGTATGGTTGCTTTCTCATGATATGTAAAATCTAAGGTGATATAAACTTAAAGAAAATGCTAAAATTTATGTGGAGTTACATTGCTGCCTATGCATGTTCCTAGATAAATCTTTTCAAATGATAGGCAGAAAAGTGATTATCCAGTCATACACAAGCCTGTTGGTCTTTGGTTACCCTAAATGAATCATTTTTTAAAGGAATGACAAAGAACTAATGTGAACTACTTTAATTTCAAATGTTTATTCAACATGTTCACAAATTTTTATTGAGAAAATACAAATATGAGGGTGAATTACAGAACTACAAGGGTGGAGGCAATCATATAAGTCCTTTAAACATCCTGAATGAAAGGCCTGTAAGACCGACTTGCGTGGCATGTAAGTCCAACGTTCAACCTCACATATGTTTGTAGATTTGAAAAGAAATATCTTATAAATTTTCAAAAATATGTTCTGTCATCAAAGTTTTTAACCAAAACCAGGGGGTCAAAGTCAAATTGGGGTGATCTGGAGAAAGCCAAATAAGCTTTGAGGATAGATAAGGAGCATCAGAACACAACATGTGTTATCCATTGAATTTTATGAAAAATTAATTGAAAATAATCATATCACCAAAGAACTGAAAATCATGTTAAGTCTAGACCTGCTGTTGACCTGTCTTTGTAGTCATAATAATGCTGAGAATGAAGTATTGAGAAAGTTACTT
The DNA here is from genome assembly GCF_021521415.1 of Bidens hawaiensis. Taxonomy (NCBI): domain Eukaryota; kingdom Viridiplantae; phylum Streptophyta; class Magnoliopsida; order Asterales; family Asteraceae; genus Bidens; species Bidens hawaiensis. Next base: position 102,633 of record NW_027491465.1, read on the forward strand.
AGTCAATATGATCCCATTTCTGAGATCTTGTCAGTTTACAAAAGGAGATTGTTTTGAAATGAAACATAGCTGAAATTTGATCTCTAAATGCATCATTTGCTCTTAAACTATGATCTTTAAAGATAAAATTGTTCTGACAAATCTGACAAATTTGACAAGTGGTTTAAGTCAAAAAGTGTTGCATTTTGCCTAAAATAGGTTGAATATGTTAATTCGGGTAAGGTTTGTTGTTATTAGACCTTACCAAGCACAAACTGTTTGTTTATATATTTTCGATTAAGGTGTGATGTTCTCAAAACCACTCCGAGTACAAAACAGTTGAATATGTTTGCATATGCATTTTCGGGTAAGGTTTGATGATTCATAGCCTTTCCGAGCAAGCTTGTCATTTTTTACTAAGTTTATGATTTTCGAGCATGCTGTGAAGTGTTTACACTTTTCGGGTAAGGTACACCATTGTACAAATTTCCCGAGCAAGCTTGAAGTCTTGAGATGATTATATGTTCTAGCTAGCCTATTAACAAGAGAAAATTGTTTCGGGCAAGCTTTGCATTTTGTTTATGCTGATTATTATTCCAAGCAAACTTTGTGAACTCCTTGAGTACACCAGGTGATGTGTAGTGAAACACACTTACTTTCCGTATCATTTTTATCATGTTTTAATATTTTTAGTTTAATTATTAAGTTTTATGGTTTGTTTATGCTTGATATTACAAAGATGATTGTTTTCTTGTAGGTTATGAAGTTTGGTGGAAAAAAGAGTTAAATTGAAGAGTTTAGGGGCTTAATTGTGCAACTTTCAAACTTACAAGTCAAGGCCCGACCCAAGCCCACTTCTTAAAAGCCTTTTATAATATTATATTAAGTTAATAACACTTTTTACCAGCCATTATCTAGTCCATAATCCCGAAATCACAAAAAACCTAAAAAAACCCTAAGTCCGATCGGAATTCTGCCGCCGGCAAGAAAGAAAGAAAAAAAAAAGAAAAAGCAGGGCGGCTGAGGGCTGTTGGCGGCTGGAAAGGGAAGAGGAACCTTGGGGCAGCAGCTAGGGTCTTCAAACAATCATAAATATCAGCCATACTTGATAGTAATTCATCCTTAAACTTTAATTATTGTTCAAGAACCCTAACTTTATTAATTTGGTCTTTTGATTTGAATTGTTTTGCAATTGATTGATAGTTTGACTTATAATTGATTGTGTTTGGATCTTGAATGAGTTTTATAATGTTTATGATGATGTTTATGGTGTTTTTCTTAAGTATGCATGGCTGTCCAAAATTAATGAGTAGCTAAACTTGTTTGTTCTACCTAGGATAGATGATTGTTGAGTGGTTTTGACTTGTTTAATGGATTGTTAATGTTCAAGACTTGAATTATTGATGTAAAGTTTAACTAAACCATAAATTAGATTATGTGTGATGGCTGTGTTTTATTTGTTATTACTTATAATCCTCTTGCATTAGTTAATTGAATTAGTTTTGATTGATTGATTGCTTGTAAGACTCTTGACTTGGTGTTAGGGTTTATTTGCGGGGTGTACAACCGTAGGGATAAGTGGGTAATATAATCATCTAAAATAAGTTAAAATACACCTTCTTTGAGACCGAGAGGTGATAAGAAGTAATATTGTCTCGTTGCTTTTACTTGTTAGAATTAAGACCGCGCGAGAGCGGGTTTTTGTCTTGTCAAGTTTGAGTGTTTATGTGCAGTTAGTTGGTTTAATTTGGGTTAAGTTAAATTGTTCCTCTATCCTTGGTTGCGTAGTATTCGTTTCCATTAGGCTAGTGTGTCGGTGATACCGAGAGGTGAGTCGACATTTGAACACGTTAATAATTGTTTTTCCGGTTTATTCTTTAAAATCAACTAAGATAAGTTAGAGTTTGTTAGAGAGACTGAGAGGTAATTTGACTTTCTTAAACAAGTTTTAGTTGTGTCATGCTTTATAACCGGTGTCTTGAATATTTTCATTCCGTTGTCTTGTTATTTCTATCAACATGATTCATTCCTAGGTAGACGTTTTTATCACTGCAGTCAAAGTTTTCAAAGTTTTGTTAAAAGTTTTCATTTAATTAAGTTAAGTAGTTTATTCAATTTTAAATATTAAAAAATCATTTAAATAATATTTTGGTGAGTCTTGGTTAGAGTTTCGTAATTATAAATGTTTTCACGTGTCTTCGAGTTCGATATCCGGACTTTCCTTATCTGTGCTATACGCGATCGGTACACTTGCCGTTTGTGTGAACTAGGATAGATTGTTTGGTTTTTAAAGCTTAGTTGCGACTTGTGTTTTATTTATATATATATTTTCGCACATCACCAGGTAAGCTTTGTATATGTGAATATGTTTTCTTTGAAATTACAAGTGTTTTCGGGTAAACCTTGTTTTCCGAACACACTTTATATTTTGGGTACACTTTGGTTCCCCTAATATACTTGGTAATTTTCAAAATTTGATTTTCCGAGTACACTGTCTACTAGAAGTCCTTTCCGGGCACACTTTGTACTCTAGGAAGATTATTCGGGTATACTTTGTATAAGAAGGTTGTTCGGGCATACTGGCATTGTGAAGGTTGCTCGGGCACACTATGTTTTTCAAGTATGCTTGATTGAATATGCTTTTATTATGATTGACTGAATATGTTTCTGATTTTGATAGGGTTTATGTTAGATTAAGATCTTAATTTAAATTTGAGAAATTTATATGGGCATCTTAACTGATTCCTAGCAAGAATGTTTATTTGATATTTTATACTTGATTAATTATCTTGTGATTAGTTTCTCAAGAAATCTGGTATTTCGGGTAAGCTTTCTTCATAGTGTCTTGACTTTAAATTACATAGCTTGATCCGGCAAGGTTTGTGATTAAAAGGGATCGGGTAAACCTTATAGAATTAATAGAAAATGTTGTCAAGAAAGGTTTAATATTATTCGGGTAAGCTTTGTATAAGTGGAAATATACCGAGTAGACTTTGCAAAGGATTACTTTTCCGAGTAAGGTTTGCTAAGCCAAAATGATAAAAATTATATGTTTCAAAAAAATTATCAAGTGGATAATGTTACTATTTGACATCTAATAATTCACTAAACGACAAAAAGCATTTAAAACCCACTTTCAAAAGGTATATAAGAGGGAGTTAGGCAAAATTTTCAACATTATATTTCCCTCGCTCTCTCTCTTTCCACTGCAACTGCTTTCTCGCTAAGAAACCCAAACCGACCTATCGTATTCATAATTAATCCAAACCCTAATTCGTGTCAGCCCTCTAATTCCTACTCGGTAAGCATCAATAATGTGTTTTCCGATCATAATTAGACTATAATGGGCATTGATTATGTATTTGTGTACTAATATTTTGTTTATGTGTTTAGGTTATAAACTTGTCGAAGAACAGGTTCTTGATGATTTTTCTCTCTTTCTTCTTCATTTTTATACCTTGAAATTGCTTAAAGTACTGGACTTTATGACTAATTTCACTTTGAATATGTTTGTTTGTGATGATCAGGTATAAGAAGAAGAACAGCCCAAGTACTTCTTTGAAAAGAAACACAATATGTGTGCACTTACAAGTCACACCTGACAATGAGCCGGTGGCACCAATGATTACATGGATGGCTCGTCAAATGTCAGTTTTGCCCTTACAGAAAGTCCTGTCATCTACAGAAATCACTCACTTGATTTCTGGAGATCTGCAACACTTGTGGATGACATCAATGGCTGAAGAATTGAAGCCTCTGTTGCTGGCCATGAGATACATGTGACTAAAAGAATGATCAGAAGATGTTTACGGTTGAATGATGATAATCATTACCACATAAACTTCAATACAGCACACCTGCTGAGAATATTTGAACAGACCAGATATCAAGGAACTGTACATGATGGACAGTTTCAAAAGGGTATGTTTCCAATGTTGTACAGGTTTCTTATTTACCATGTGATACAGGGGTTTGCTCCAAGAAAAGGATCATGGACTTTGATGAGTCATGATTTAGCAAATGCTACTATTGGGATTATGTATGATCTACCCTTTAATTTTTCAAAAATGATCTTTGACGGACTGGTAACAAACTTGAAGAAGGCTGAGAGGGACAGATTCTTACAATATCCAAGGTTCTTGCAGATAATCTTCAACAGAGAATTACAAGATCTACCCACTATGGGAACTACTCACCTACTACAAAACCCTGATACATACAAGAGAATTAAGAATCCTGGTGCTGCAAATAGATTCAATGTTGAAACTCCATTTGAGATCTTGCCATGGTTATTAGACCATGACTTGAATGTGATGCCAGTGCCTGAGTTAAGCTCAGAGGAGGAAGGAGGAGATGATGTTGAGAGTGATGAGGATGACTCTGATGATGGAGATGATAATGTTGATGGAGATGAAGGAGGAGCTGGAGTAGCTATAGAAGTTGATGCACCTGATCAGGGGAGCAAATTGAACAACCAGAACAACCTATTCCAACACCACCACAGTCACCACCACACATTGACCAACCCATTATACCATCACCACCACAGACTCCACCACATCAATCCACTCAATCCCCACCCCAAACCTTAACCATAAGCCAACCTGAAACATCAACCCATATATCCCCAATACCACAAACACCACCAACATCCAGCCCTATACACTCAGATCCTTTCATCCCAAGCCTACATCATACACAATCACCACAACAATCCATTTTCCAAACTCACACCACAACCCATGAACAAACTGAGTATGAACCATTTTCTACATCACCACCTACAACACCACCAACTGAAACTGACCTGTTGACCCTATTAAAAGAAAATGCTAAACTGAAGAGAAGGAATGAGGAGGTGACAGAGGAGAATGTGATATTGTTAGAGAAGTTGGTACAAGCAAAATTGAAAATTCAAGCCCTGGAGCAGGAGGTTGAGAAGCCCTCAGCTGCCCCAAAACAGGGGGAGAATGAATCTATGCCAACTGTCTCGGGTGTGAATCATGTTGCAGAAACTGTAACAGTTGTGGAGACTGCAGACAGTTTAAAACTGATTATGAATGTTTATGATGATGGAGAGGAGAGTAGTGAGGAGAGGAGGATTGAAGATGATGAATATGACGGTGATAGATCAGATGTAGGAGAGCAGGATTATGATTACAATGAAGAAAGAAATGATGATAATGAGAATTGTGGAAAGGGATGAAGATAATGTTGAAGAGAATGTTGAAGAAGATGTTGAGGAAAATGTAGCTGCTACTGATATAGCTACTGATATTGTGACTGATATAGCAACTGATGCTTTGACAGAAGTAGCTACTGACATACAGACTGATGATCAAACTGAAGAAATCATTGATGAAAATGCTGCTACTGAGGAACTTATACAAACTGAACCAGAAACTGATCAACAAGCAAGTTCCAAGAGAGTAGAGCATGACCCAGAACTAGAAGCACTTGAGAAAGAAATAGATGACTATGAACAGTCTGTAAATGAAGAGGATGTCAGAAGAAGAATTGAGAAAGGTAAAGCAAAAGTCTGTGAAGAAGAGCCTGTTAAGGCATATCCAGAGAAAGATGTGTTGTTTACAGATGATGAAATTGCTGCTGCTGCCTTAAGAGAACAAGAGAATATTCTAAGGGAGACAAGGGATAGGGAGATATTGGCTCAAACACTGACTCCAGAAGAAATGGCAGAGCAAGAAAATTTGATCAATCAAGCCAATCTTGCTAAAGAAATTTTTGAAGAGGTGGCTAATCAAGAAGCAATTGAAACATTGATTATGATGAACAGAACTGAGGAAGATGACAATTCCTTGGCTATGGTGGTTAGTATGTTTCAACCACAAAGCCAACCTGAAAAGGAATCTAAAAAGTCTTGTGAATCTGAAGAAATGCCACAAAAGGAACCTGAAAGGGAACCTGAAAGGCCTACTGGTGAATCTGTTGAAGAAATGTTGGCTAATATCACCAAAATCAGGATGGAAAGAGCCAAAAGTTTTGATCAAGTGTATACAAGAAAGAGGAAGTTTGATGAACAGAAAAGAACTGATGAGAGGAGAACAAAGAGAGGAAAATGGGATTGGAAGAACAAATGCTATGTTGAGACTCCTGATGATGAGGGTGATAATGATAATAGTCCAATCAGAGCAATTCTACTGCATACACTACAACCTGGTCAACAGATTCCAGGTGTTCTCGATGTACCTGCTCAAACTGAATCAAACCCAGAGCATCCACCCTCTGATGAACCCAAGATTGATGCTATGAACAACCTAACTGAAGAGGAGGATGAATCTGAGGATTCAGATAATGATGATAATCCTAATGATGATCAAGGAAAAGGAGGTGAAGTTGTTAATGCTGAATCTCCACAGGTTGAAATGACTAATGAACAGAGAGCCAATATTGAGTCAAGTATGAGAGAAGCTAAGAGAAATCATCCATTGGTTGTAAAATTGAGGAGGTATGGCATAAGTTTTGAAACTTTGGCTGATCTTGATAATGATCAGTTGCAAAAGAGACTTGACAAAGAGAGGGATGGTTTCAAGAAAAGGATGGAACAAAAGAATAGAGACTGCCAGAAATACAAAGAATATCTCATAATGCATAATTATTCAGAGAAAGATCTGTCTCACTTCACAGTTGACCAACTCCAAGACCTTTACAACAGTGAAAGAGAAAAGGTTATTGAAAAATGTGTAAAAGAGAATGAGAAGACTGAGAAATTGGAAACTTTGAAGAAGAAATTTGGAGGTATGTGTGGTTACTTGCTTGAGAAAGGGTTAAAGCCTGAGATGGTTGAGAACCTATCTAGAGAATCAGTATTGGATCAGTACAACAAACTGAAAAGAAAAGAAAAATTGAAGAGGGTCCAAACTGAGAGCTCTACCAAACATGCTGAAACATCTGTTGAACCTCAAATAAAGAATAGAAAGATAATTACTCAGAGGGAGAAACAGAAGATACAGGGTGAAAAGAAAGTGTCTAAGGAAGTTCCTGTTGTTGAAACCCCTACTCCACAAGAAGTGGATTCTGAATCTGAAGATGAACCTTGTATACCTTGGGAAAATGAAGAGATGATCAACATTATAAGGAATATAATGATTACTCAAAGAGGAATGGATGAAGCCTCTTTCAAGGCTTTGGAAAAGGAGGATTTGAAATATCTCTTCCATATTCAAAAGGCTGAATGGGAGAAAGCTCTGAAAGAAGGTGAGAACCCTAGATACTATGCAGATGGAAGTTTTGTACCTGCTGGTTTGTCAAGAACTCCTGGTATGGAGAAAATGTTGCTAGCTCTTAGAGATGCAAGAGCAAATGTTGTTGAGCTTGCCAAACTTCCAACTGAAATGGTTGAAGCAGTCTACATCAAATTCTTCAATTTGGGGCCCAGGAAACCCAAGAAGTTTGTTCCTTTCAGACCACCAATTTCAAGAAGATATCCACAAGGTGGAAGAGGTGAAGGTGGAAGAGGTGAAAGTGGAAGAGGAGAATCAAGTAGATCTGCACAACAAAGAACAACAAGACCACAGTCAGATGTGGATCTTCCTAGAGAGATTTACTATGATTCTGTGTGTGAATGCATAAGAGTGATTATGGAAAGTAGACAACTAAGATATATAGTTGTGAGAAGTGATTTCTATGAATACACTCAAGAACAATTAGAAAGAATGACAACACTCACTTTGTATGATTTTAGAAACAGAAACAGAGTGGCAGGAAAACAGATGAATAATCTTTCTAAATTCTTAAGAGATGAAGCAGATAGAGGATTCAGATTCCTAGAAGAAAAGAGAAACTGGAAGACTGCCCAACTTCACAGATCAAAGAGAACTGCAAAGTTAAGAAGGATGGACATAGCTGAAACAAACAACAAGATGAGTGTCAAAGACAAGCATCCACTGTCAAACATGAACACATGCATAAGTCTTGAGAGAAGAATGATATGCCCCAACTACACAGTCCAAATAAATGGCATCATTACTGAAGTGGAATACAAAGAAAAAGATGACCATTACTTGCTGAGAAATTCTGATGGAAAAATATTGGGGATTATCATGAAGGATGAAGACTTAAATTGCTTACATGATGAAGTTCTAATGGATATTAGGGACTGGGTCATACCAGAAGGTCATACTCATTACCAAGCCCTTGATATCTTCAGAATGAGAGTTGCATCAGTGATAACAAACAGAAGGCAAGCCGCTTACAGTGCATGGAAAAGACAAAATTCCTATACTAGGCTTTTACTTTGTAATGTCTTATGACAGCCTTTTTGAATATGTAATTTTTGTTTATGTTAATTGAATATGTAATTTGACTTTTAATTTGATGTGTATTTTGACTAAGTGTAAGTAACCTTAGAAATGTTTTGGGTCAGTTGAGGTGTTCCAATCTAGGGGGAGATTGTTGAATCAAGATTTAACACAAAACTGATCAGATGGAAGATTGGAATCTTTTCAACCTCCTCAGAATTCGCTAAGTATGGATCCGGGTACATCTTAGACCTCCGAGCATGCTTTTACTTAGCCAGGTACAATACTTTGTCTCTTGGGTAGAGTTATCTTCTCTAAGTCTTCTTTAGTGAATCTCCGAGCAAGGTTTGCAAATTAGTGCACTACCGGTATGGTTCACTAGTATATGCAAGTCCGGGAAAGGATCACTTTATCAAGCAGGTTTGTTCTTCATAGCCAAGTAAAGTTCACTTCCGAGTAAGCTTTAGGATAACTGATGTGTTGTAAAACACACTTACTTTCCTTATGATTTTATCATGGTTTTTATGCTTAATTTTTTATTTTATGAAAGTATTAGGGGTTAAGTGCAATAATTTTAAATGTTAATTGTAGGTTTATGAAAGATGGTGAAAAAAGAGTTAAGTTGGAAGATTCTAGGGGCCTTTTTGGTCAAGTTTCAAAACTACAACTCAAGGCCCGACCCAAGCCCACAAGTTAGAAGCCTTACATGATATTATATTAAGTTAATTAACTTAATTTTCTGCCATAGAACAGCCCTAAATCCCGAAATTCAGCAGCCCCAACCCCCTAGGCAGATTGCGATCGGCAGCAGCAAGGATAAGGAAGAAAAAGCTTGTGGCGGCTAGGCTTTGGTGGCTGTGTTTTGTTTGATTATACCTAATAACCTCGTTCTTTAATTAATTGAATCGGTTTTGATTAGTTGTTGCATGTTTAAGGCTCTTTACTTTGTGTTTAGGGTATATTTGCGGGAAGTACAACCGTAGGGATAAGTGGGTAAATTAATTAGATAAAATCAGTTGTGAATCACCTTTTTAGAGACCGAGAGGTGATAAGAAGTAAACTCGTCTCATTACTTTTACTTGTTAGAATTAAGATCGCGCGAGAGCGGGTTTTGTTCTTGTCGGGTTTGGGTGTTTGAGCGATTAGTTGGTCTAGTTTAAGTTAAGTTGAATTGTTCATCTATCCTTGGTTGCGTAGTATTCGTTTCCATTAGGCTAGTGTGTCGGTGAGACCGAGAGGTGAGTCGGCATTAGAACACGTTAATAATTTGTTTTCCCGGTTTGTTCTTAAAATCAACTAAGATAAGTTAGAGTTTGTTAGTGAGACCGAGAGGTGATCTGACCTTCTTGAGAGAACCTTAGTTGTGTCATCCTTTAGAACCGGTGTCGTGAGAGTTTTCAATCCATTGTCTTGTCATCTCCTTCAATATGATTCTTACCTAGGTAGACATTTTTATCACTGCAGTCAAAGTTTCCGAAGTTTTGTCAAAAGTTTTCATTTAGTTAAGTTAAGTAGTTAAATTAAATCTAAAAAAAATCAATTAAATATTTTGGTGAGTCTTGGTTAGAGTTTAGTGATTATAAACGTTTTCACGTGTCTTCGAGTTCGATATCCGGACTTTCCTCATATGTGTTATACGCGACCGGTACACTTGCCGTTTGTGTGAACTAGGATAGATTGTTTGGTTTTTAAAGCTTAGTTGCGACTTGTGTTTTATTTATATATATATATATATTTTCGCACATCATGTTTTTGGCGCCGTTGCCGGGGACACAGTTTGAGGCGTATTAAGAACAACTCGAGTTAGGACTTTCCTTGTTTACTACTTGTCTTTCTTATTTGTTTTGTTTGTTAGTTTAAAATAGTTTAGCTAATTATAGTTTCTTTTATTTATTTTAATAGTTGTATGCGACGTACTCGATCTCTAGGACCACCAGAAATTGAAGGATTTCCCGAACCAGAGAGAGAGCTTTTTGAGAGACGTCGTACAAAACCGTCTTCCAGTTCATCTACATCCGTCGGTAATACGTTCTCTTCTCCTACTTTTTCTGAACCCGTCATTAGGGATAGGATTATGGGCGATGCGAATCCACCACCGAGGAGGACAGTTGCAGACCGGGCCCGTCCGGTCGATGCTGGCGGGAGATCCAGCATTGCTCCACCAGCTATAGGAGTTCAAACGACTTGGCAGATTCCATCTAATGTTCTGAACATGATTGCTCATTCTGCTCAATTTCACGGGTTACTCCATGAGAACCCACATGCTCATATCACTCGCATCACACGAATTTGCGACTCGTTTCATCTTGCCGGCGTATCCGAAGACGCCATCAAACTCCGAATCTTTCCGTTCTCACTCGTTGATCATGCGAGTCTGTGGCATGAGTCCCTCCCATAGGGATCCATTGCTATTTGGGCTGCCATGCAGACCCAATTTCTTGAAAAATACGATCCTCCGACTAAGGCCGCTCGTTTGCGTAACCAAATTCATTCTTTCCAGATGGAGGACACCGAGAGCTTCTACGAGGCGTGGGAAAGGTTCAATAATCTACTTGCGTTATGTCCAAACAACGGCCTACAAGACTGGGCAGTTGTTGAGAAGTTCTACAACAGAGTGACGTACGCAACTCAGAGTATGCTCGACACAGCTGCAGGAGGTAACCTACTTACAACGAAGGATACAGATGAGTGCATTGCCTTGTTTAACGGTTTAGCCATGAGTTGATACCAGCGACCACCAGTTAAGAGTACCAAAACTGTCGATTCCCTATCACACGGCATGCATTCAGTCGACACGAGCACCGCACTTGCGGCACAAGTTGAAGCGTTAGCAAAGATCGTGAAGGACTTGCAGGTGAAAAGTAAGTTATGCGAGATCTGCAGAGGGGGACATGATACTGTTCAGTGCCCCGTAGGTTTCCAGGAGGAGGCAGTCGACTTCGTTAATAATCCAAACTGAAATCAACATTCTTTCAATTCTTATAATTCAGGGTGGAGAGGTAACCAAAATTCCAACTGGAGGAACGGAAATCAGTCCGGCTTCCAGCAACGTCAGAGCCTATTCCAGGATTCCGGTGAGGGAACGAGTAATGGGGAGAAGAAGCCCACGTTAGAGGAGATGAAGGCACAACAGACACAGATGCTGTCGCAACTCATGACTCGAGAGGACTCCCGTCACAAAGAAACTCAAGAGAAATTCCGGGAGCACAGTCATTCATGAGAAATTAAGGAGCGTCAATTCAAAATCTTGAGCGTCAGATAGGAGAGATAGCAAGTCGTCTAAATGAGAGGTCGCCAGGTACACTTCCAAGTAACACTGAACAAAATCCGAAGGCGTTCGCGAAGGCTGTGATGACAAGGAGCGGTGCAGGGGCACGTAGCGAGCCCGTGATTCAAGAGGCGACGAGAGGAGTCGTTAACGAGCATGCGGTAGATGTAGAGGAGCAGGTAGACGAGGATATTTAGTTGGAGTCTCCACCAGCCAAGGTGCATCAGAGGCACAGCCCCGGAAGTTCAGCATAGGCCGAGAACTAACCATTACCCAGCACACCACCGAGAGTCTACAAACCTAGACTCCCATATCCCGGGAGAGTCCGTAGGGATAGAGACGAGGAGCAGAACTCCAAATTTCTTGATCTTCTGAAGCAACTTCATCGTAATATTCCTTTCCTTAAGGCACTTACGCAAATGCCCAAAAACACAAAGTTTCTTAAGGATATTGTTTCGAACAAAGAGAAGTTGGCCGAAGTCTCTTCCATTCCTCTGAGTGTTGGTTGCTCTGCAGTCTTGCAGAGAAAGTTACCAGAAAAGATGTCTGATCCTAGGAGTTTCACAATTCCCTGCATCTTGAGTGATAATACGGTCGTCCATGCGCTGGCAGATCTTGGTGCCAGTATTAATCTCATGCCGTATTCCGTGTATCGCAAGTTGGGTCTAGGCGAACCGAGGCCTACCCGTAGGTGTAGGTTCCCAGCCGGATCTACACAGGAGTATCTCGTAACATGAGAGTGCGGAATCCCCAAGTATTACGATACGAGCGTAAGATATATTAAACGTTGAGACGATACGCAACCACACGTTACAATACTAATAAAACACGTTGTATTGCAACCCTTAACACGTGATATTACCAATCACAAATACACGTTCTGGAAATCCTTGAACAAAACAAGCCGAAGTTGAGGTTAAATACACCTCGACAACTTCACCTAACATGTTAGGCAAAGTTTTCCTAACTTCGCTTGTCCACAAGTTCGCTTACATCAGGCGAACTTGTGTGACAACTAATCTAAACACAACACAAACAATCTAACACGATTACAGACACATACAAAACACTAGATACTGAACTACTGACATCATGCACCAACAGACTCCCCCTTGGCAGTAGCTTCATATCTATCTTCATTCACGTGTCTAGTAATCCCAAAATCTCGTGTCACCAGTCTTCAAGCATGAACGTGACGGAGATACGCGATTTAAATAACGGAAAATCCTTCTTGGTCCTCTGCTGGTACTTGTGGCTTCAAAGGTACAAGAAGAGGGACGCCGTTTGCTGCTCAAACACCGGGTATATAAGCAGTGATTTCAAATCCAAAGGTTAATCGTACTCTGGCAACTTCGAAATATGGTCGAAAGAAAAAATCTCTATTTGATAGGGCTTCTTCCTATACCTATGAATTCCATTGGACCCAGAAATGAGAAAATGCCTCGAGCCAATGTTCGAGTACCAGGCGCTACGGCGCTGAAGTAACCCCTCTAACACAAACAGAAACCACTCTCTGATGTTTCTTGGCTTCATCTTTCCATGCATGAATATAGAATATCTTTTTCTCGTTTAGCACCTGCAGGTCAGCTTGAGACAGATTCACCAAGTGCATCGGATCATACACTCTCAGGACTTCTTGTTCATCTTCATCTTCCATAACCGCTTCAGCTGTTTGGCTATCAACATACCACCACTTTAGATTCTTTAAGACATCCTTGGGCATTGGTTTCATCTGCACTTCTTTCAAACACCGAATCGGCTTATACTTCATTACCATCCAAGGTTTGTCATCAGCTCGCATTCCTCTTTCCTTATCTTCATCAAGCTTTCCTTTCTGCGACCTTAACAACTCAAACTTTTTCTCTTTTATACTTTCTTTCCACACAATCTTTCAAATAATCCTGGCCATATTATCATCACTTTTATTAATCAACCCCAACTTAGCCAAATCCTTCACCTCACACTCAGGCAAGGTGTTCAAAGATCTCAACAACCTTTTAAAGTACTGAATCTCATCAAAACGTTTAATCACAAATAGCCTCAACTGCTCATCATATAACCAGCATATAATACCCTTTTTCGATTCAGGATACCCTTTGATATTGTAACTCTTTTTAAACATGGTAGGAACCGCTGGCTTCTTTGTCTTTACAAACCACTGAGCGTAGCCTTCTTTCCATCTCGGCTGCTCTTCCTATTCAGACTCATCACTTTCCATATCTTGACCCACATTTGCCTTATCAATGTCTGGGATATCGTGTTCAACACTGTCATCAACAATCTCTCCCTCTTCAAACTCACTGTCAATAACGACCTGTTCTCCTATCTTCTCAATCTCCTCAACAGGTAACACATCGTCATCACCCACAACATCATCATCCACCATCTCCTCATCAACTACTACCACAACATCTTCACCCCCTTGGCCACCTGCTGTACCAGTTGACTCTCCCTGAGATGTGGAAGTCCCAAGAGTTTGTTTAGTTCTTGGCAACTCACCACCTGCACCTTTTGATGCATTGGGATCATCGTCTCTATCATGACTTTTCTTCGTTCTCAACTCATCGCCCTTGCAGCTCCTCTCCCCTGAGATGCTAAGAACTGCTTTAAAGCATCAAAAAGTTTACCGTGCTCAACCAGGAGGGACGATTGGATCTGATTTTCCGCTACAAGGCGCTGGATAGCCTGAGTCTGGATTAGATTGATTCTTGACTGTTCTGCCACCACTCTTTCAAGAGCTGCTATCCTTTCAGAATCAGATAATGTAGCATCAAAATCAAACCGCATATGAGAAATGTCTTGAGCATACGGTGGAGGAATTCCCAGACTAGCCGGAATATCAGAAGTAGGCTGAAAAGTAACCGCGGGTGGTATTGTGACAGATAACCCGGCAGTAGCTACCAATGTCGACTCAAAAAATCTTGCAACAACCTCCGATGGAGTAAGAGTAGGAGGTGGCAAGGAAACTATCTCTGGAGCCGACAACTGAAATGTGGTAGGTGGAATGCCAAAAGAAGATGATGTAGTTAACACGGGAGCACTTGAGATGATCGGTCCTGTCACAGTCATCGAAGCAGGAACCATGGTCATACCAGATAACGCGGGTGGAGAGAAACGAACCACCCTTAAGCTTTCACCAGCTCCCGAACCTTCACCAGTTCTAACCCTTTTCGATCGTCGTATCAACCGGTCTAACTCCTCCTCGAAGTCAGATTCACTATCATCCGAGTCTTTCTTTCTTTTTCCATGTATTCTTTCCTGGGTGACTAGAATCTGTCGAGCTTCAGCAACATCATCAGCGGAGGAGTCAGAGTCGGTTCTCTCAGAATCAGCTACAGACGTAGCTACCATCGATACATTTACACCAGAAACCTCTGCTACTGAGACTTGAATCTCTGCAGCAGGATCAACTCGCTCCATATCAAAGAACCCTTGGCCACCAAAAGCAGCTTCAAGATCTACCTGTTCCTCCGGAGCCACAACAGGAGCAGCGGGTAAGGCTTGTTGTACCACAGGTGGTGGTTGAGGAACATCAGCCTGTTGCGGTGCTGGGTCCCGAAATTCATCACCAAGAGGAGCAACATAAGCAGGGTTTATCAAGTAACCAAATAATGGAGTATGTCGTGGACGAAGCTCCGGTTTACTGCGAGCACTCGACGACCTGCATTGCGCAAAGATCCTCATGCTTACACTCTCTACATATCGAATGGGACCGCGTTGAGGTAGCGTAGGAGCCACATGATTCAAGATCATCTGTAATAATCTTGGGTACATTAAAAATATTTCACGAGTGACTGCGTGTCTCTGACGATCGATTTAATAGAACACCATCTGCCTGAAGCTGTAAGGCTTATTGTAGGTCAGGGCTGTCATGGCAGATTGCATCGTCGCTCCTATACCGTCAGTACCAGCTTTACGACCCGACATGCACACAATCATTACGTGCATCAGAAAATGCCATTGATCCAATAAAAATCGCTTTCTCCTCTGTGTGTCACCCAATGGACCCGAATAGCCCATTCGTAAAAATGCACCATCTCTGAATGGAGCAGAGAAGTCTGTAGGATCATCTCAAGTTTCAGTCCCGAACTGCAAGGTGACCCTTATCTGATCAGATGAGAACTGCACTACCTGATTGTTCACTGTGGCGCGCATAACCGGAGGCTCAACTCTACAGTCATACTCTACCGTTTGCCAGAAATCTTCAATGTTCGTAGAGAGATCGGTAGAGTTGTAGTAATAGCGTGGAAAATACGTGAGCGAACAAGGAAGGAGATGATCTCGCGATAATCATCTACACCACTAGCATCCGGATCCAACGTGATGTACATATTGTGACCCGGAAAGAATTGACGGTTGTTATCACCATCTTCGTCACCACCAGCACCACCAGCTCCCGCTACAGTAGCCATATCTACACAACAAACGGTCTAAGTTAGAACATCGTCAAAGCAGATCACAACTTCGCCTATTACCATGAGCGAAGTTAAGATAACTTCTACAATGAAGGCGAAGTTGGCATATGGCGAAGTTGAGTACAACTTCGCCTTATCCTTAACTTCGCCTGATAACACATTACAATTTTAAATAACATAAAGCAGCAGGCGAAGTTAAGTATAAGGCGAAGTTGAGGATAACTTCGCCTAACCCTAACTTCGCCCCTGATTAATTAATCAATTAACAGGCAGGCGAAGTTATGCCTTGGGCGAAGTTGAGAACAACTTGGCCTAAAGCAAACTTCGCCTGAATATGAAACGGCATATCAACACAGGTCAGATCAAGGTTTGTTTCGTGTTTTTGTGATTGAAATCATGTAAAGATGTTAATAGGGAGATCTAGACCATCAAATGAGTTACGAACACTTAGAAACAGATTGATTGTTGGGTGTTTAAAGGGTTGCATGACCGAAGTCACAAATCGGACCAAAACGACATTTGATTAACACCATTGACAAGAATTACATGTCAAACCGAGCCTACACACCTTTAACACGGATTGAAATCAACTAATAACAAGGTTGATTCGTGTTTTAAGTTCGCCGAGGTTTAGGATATAAAGTATAAGTTCGCCGGGTTTGTAAAACTATGTAAAGTGTTTGACCAAGTTGACCTTTATATATGTTTGAAACAACACAGGCGAAGTTAAGGTTAACTTCGCTTACCCTTAACTTCGCCCCTTAACAACTTCGCTTACTATTGAACTTCGCTTAGTATTAAACTTACAAAACTGGCCCTTATAAATTTGAACAAAATGCAACTGTCTTTTGAAAACTTCCGTTAAAGATTTAAACGTTACGATCAAAGAACTAGATAACCAAGTTTTACACCATAGAATATGCAATGAAAATTTTTGTAAGTAAATAAAACGGGATCAAATTTCAGTCTTGACGGTGACCAGCATGTTTTAGAAAAGATCCGAATAGGAATCATACTAATTAAATGGCTGTCACATAGATCCATGTTCAGCGGTATTATGACATAAAGAAACAGGTTGTAAGCAGGTATACAACTTAGTATGGTTTTCATCGCTTGTGATACGGATTAGGTTCAATTAAGATCACATGAGAGATTGTGATGCCTCCTATATATTTTCAAAGCGTATTTGGCTTTCCCCAAGTCACCCCGAGTTGACCTCGACCCGTAGTGTCTGATTAAATAGTAAGTACATATCGATCTTTAGAGTCTTCTTCCCGTTCTCTTTCTTGCCTCTTGATTGATATTTGAAACAACATAAGCTTTATAAGATTTATTTTTTTATTTTTTTTTTAATTAATTTTTTTTTTGTAATAATAGTAGCTGACATTAATACAACTTCAAATAATAGACGACTGCAAGTCCCAAATCTGGATCACTGCAGGTACTTGACACCCTTTCTTCTCGGGAATCAGAACACTCACGGGCTCGTGTATGACTGGGTAATCACTTTTCTGCCTATCATTCGGAAAGATGTATATGGAGACATGCACAACTCTGAATGATTCTCCACTTTAAATCGAGGAGATTTAGTTAGTATCACTTCTACTTTTACGCGCCATAAAAAGCTACCATAACATACAATGGCTGTTCTAGAGTCTTTTAGGCCTAATAACTTCACTAGTTAAGCACACAGAATTAGTTTGTCTATCACTTTCCAAGGTTGGATCAAATTTTCTAGTAAACATTTTATTGAAACTTCTTACGAAGTTATAGACTTGAAAAATTATATCATCTCCCAAAAAAAATGTTAAATTCAATCGCCCCGATCAAGTCGAAGTCTACAGGTAAACGGCTATCCTGAAGATCAAATGGATCAGCTGGACCGACCACATACGAGTATGTGTCCTTCTAACTAAGTATAAACGACTATTTTTCAGCGAAAGAATAAAAACACATCTTAAACCGCCCCGGTCACTTTCAGTCATCTGGTTAATGGCTATCCTCATAATCTACTAGTAGAAGTAGGGACCAAACATATCCGAAGATATGTCCTTCAAACTGAAGCAACCGACATAATTCTAAGCGATAAAGGTTTTTTTTTTTTCATAGAAACGAAAAACATGGTTACTCGTGATTGATCATCCCATTAAGCTCAATAAGATTTTGAAAACGAGTTCGGTCAAACGCTTTAGTAAAAAGATCGGCGAAATTATCCAACGAATCAACCTTTTCTAGCACTATTAATTTCTTCTCAGCACAATCCCGTATAAAATGATGACGAATGTCAATGTGTTTAGTTTTACTGTGTTTGACGGGATTGTTAGTTACTGAGATTACGGCAGCGTTATCAGTGCAAATAGGAGTTTGAGTGAAATTCAGACCGTAATCGCGCAATTGCTGTTGTATCCAAAGAACATGGGAGCAGCAGTTTGATGCTGCCATGTACTCTGCTTCACAGGTGGAAATGGCTACTGAGGTCTGCTTCTTGCACTGCCATGACACCAATCTTCCTCCCAGAAACTGACATCCACCGGTTGTCGACTTCCTGTTCTGATTGCAACCTCCATAGTCAGAATCCGTGTAAGCTACCAATTCCAGTTCTCCCCCTTTCGTGTACCACAATCCCAACTTAGGCTTTCCTTTGAGATACCGCAATATTCTCTTCACTCCCTTCATGTGAGATTCCTTTGGGCTTGCCTGAAAACAAGCACAAAGACAAACTGCAAACATAATATCAGGTCTAGATACAGTTAAATACATTAAAGAACCTATGATTGCTCGATATTGGGTGGGGTCCACGTCTTCATCACTGTCTGATTCAGCTCCCAGTTTGTGGTTGACGCAAACTGGAGTATCAAATGGGGTGTTATCTTCCATCTTGAAGCGTTTGAGCACATCATGAACATATTTTGTTTGATGAATAAACATCCCATCTTTCTTCTGATCTACCTGCAAACCCAAAAAGAAATTTAATTCGCCCATTGCGCTCATTTCAAACCTCCTTTTCATGACTTCTTCAAATTCCTGACACATGGCGACTTTTGTTGCAACAAAAATGATGTCGTCCACATAGACTTGCACTAGTAGAAAATCTCCCCCTTTTCTCTTGACAAACAGTGTGCTGTCGATCTTTCCTCTTTCGAACCCATTCTCAAGCAAGTAATCATACAAGGTTTCGTACCAGGCACGAGGGGCCTGATGTAGCCCATATAACGCTTTACTCAGTTTGTACACATGATCAGGAAAATCAAGGTCAGGGAAACCTGGAGGTTGTTCAACGTACACCACCTCATCGACTTTACCATTAAGAAAGACACTTTTCACATCTAACTGGAACACCTTCATCTCATTGTGTGCAGCAAATGCCAAAAATAGTCTAATTGCCTCCAATCTTGCCACAGGAGCAAACACTTCATTGTAGTCGATTCCTTCTTGCTGATTAAACCCTTTTACTACTAGCCTCGCCTTGTTCCTTATGATCATCCCTTTCTCATATCTCTTACATTTAAAAACCCACTTTGTTCCAATGGCATGTACATTCTTCGGTTTTGCAACTAATTTGCATACTTCCATCTTCTCGAACTGAGCTAACTCTTCTTGCATGGCTTCGACCCACGAGCTATCCTTTAGAGCCATTTGATAATTCTTTGGTTCAATCTGGCTGATGAAGCAGGTGTACAAACATTCATTTATGATACCCGTTTCTTTAATGCTTGAGTAAACACAAGTGTGCTCATTCAGACTTCTTCTTGTTTGAACACCTTCAGACAGATCCCCTATCACGTTCTCCAACGGGTGATTTTTGTGAATTCCTGTAGCCGGAACTGTACTGACCTCCAGATTGTTTTCTAAGTTCGAAGAGAGTTCATCTATGGGTGATTGATGTTGAGAGTGAAATGGATTGTAGAATTCTTCTTCAGTAGGGGCAGCCGAAGTATCAACGGCACTTGATGAAGAAGGTTGACTTTCATCGTATCGCGGATGTTGCACAACATTTTCCTCCTCGTCATATAGAATCTGTGAAGCAATTTTCTCATCAACTTCTGCAAAATCCAAGTAAGGCAAATTAAAAGATTTGAAAAGTTTATCATTCGAAAGCTTCAGCGGGTCCCAGGCTAGGCTTTGGTGATATGTAGCTTGTAATGTCCGTGTTACATACCACCTCAACCTTGCTGTTTGATAAATTAAAGACTCTTCTGTTGGGAGTACCAACAACATATCCGACCAAAATACCTTCGTCGGCTTTCTCACCAAATTTTGAGTTTGTCTTTAATATCGTACATGGGGACCCGAAAGGTTCAAGACCATTCAAGTTGGGCTTTCTACCATGCATAAGTTCATAACAAGTTTTATTCAATCTTTTAACAGTTAAAAACGATTAAGGATATAACAGGCTGTGGCAACAGCTTCATCCCAGAACACCATGGGAAGTTTAGCATCAGCCAGCATGGTTCTGGCTCCTTCGATTAGCGTTCTATTCTTCCTCTCAGCTACCCCATTTTGTTGCGGAGTATACGGGGCGCTGTACTGGTCGTCTATCCCTTTCTGTAAGCAGAACATCTCCATATGGTAATTCTTGAACTCTGTACCATTATCACTCCTGATGTACTTAACCTTGTTCCCAACAATGTTTTCAACCTTGGTAATCAAGTTAATTACCAACTGAACCGTCTCATCTTTTGCCTTCAGAAAGTATACCCAAGAGTATCGAGAGTAATCATCAGTTACTACCAAGCAGTATGACGTCCCTCCTAGACTCTTTACATTCACGGGACCAAAGAGATCCATGTGAAGTAGGTCTAGTGTACTGACGATTGAGTTAACCTTCATGGAGTGATGAGGTTTCTTGTGTTGCTTTCCCTTCTTGCACGACAAGCATTGATCTTCAAAGTTAAAATTCTTCAAGAGAACACCAAGCACCAGCCCATTTTTGACAATGTAATTCATTTTACGAAGATGTATATGTACCATTCTTCGGTGCCATAACTCGGACTCGGACTCAGTTGCCTTCGACAGAAGACATGACTCTTCTGATGTCATGTCAGTTGACCTCATATTCATTACATACGTGTTCTTTTCTATTGGAGCTCTCATCACCACCCATGCCTCTGGTATCTTGAAACCAGGATAAAGGTCGATTGCCTCGTTTTTAGTAAAATGCACCGTGTAGTCTTTGTCACAAATCTGAGATACACTCAACAAGTTATGCTTCAATTCTTCAACAAAGTTCACCTTCTCCAACTTCATTTTTCCATTTGTCACTGTTCCAATACCAGTGATTCTACCTCTACTCTCTCCAGCGAAACTAACCCTACCTCCTTGAACAGGTTTCCATTCATGTAACAAATTCTTGTTACCAGTCATGTGCCGGGAACAGCCACTGTCCACAACCCACAGATTGTTTACTGCCCTGTTCAACTGTTCCTGCACAGTTAGAGAAAAAGATTAAAATCTAGGGACCCAAGACCTATTGGTCTTGGGTCGATTAAATCTGTTAAACGGCATCCAGTACTTTGGTTGTCCAAAGGCAGTTTGAGGATGATTCCTGTAAGGTCTGAAAGGGAACCTTCTTGAGGATTGACTATGAGGCCATCCAAAACTTAGTGAATTAACTGAATTATAATTGTTGGTTTGGTTGTTAACTGGGAAAAAATGAGATCGCTTTCCTTGAAATCTTGGATTAGTCCAATGTCTGACCTTTGGTGTGTACGTATTCTTACTAGCATAATAATTACCATTCGTTTTATACTCATTTTTTGAAGGACTCATACCTCTAAATTTTCTCTGATTTAGAGGACAATCGGCAATAAGGTGTCCTACTTGATTGCATCTGAAACAGCTTCTGTGTTCAACTTTCGTCTCAACAGTTGTTTCAGATGTTGAGGTTGCATTACTACCCGTTTGTCTAACATATGGTGGGACAAACGGATTTAGGGAAGAATTCTTTTCGTTTGGCTTATATTCCTCCCCTCGTTTCAGTAACACTACCTCTTCTTTTATCTCACCCGATTCGGATGATTTGTCCAAACTTGATGAGACAGAGCTAGGAATAGCAATCTTAACCTTAGGAATTGGCTTACTTGTTTCGCTCTTATCAACTTCAGGTTCTTTAGTTGAAATTTTGACTGGAACTGTCTGACTAATCTCAACATCAGCAGATTTCTGATTACTAGGATTGTAAGTATAGTTGTTATTATACGGTGGTGGAACTTAAGAAAATCCAATTCCCCCTTTGTTAACTGGGGAACGTTGCGAGGAGCGAAGCCTTTCGGTAGCTGTTCAAAAGAATCAATCAATTCAATCAGCTCCAGAGCTAGGAGTTCACTTATGATGTGATCAAGCATTGCTGAGGAATTTCTAAATTGTTCAATTTTTCTGTTTAGTTCCACCACTTTTACCTGGTAATCAGCTATCTGTTTATCTCTTTCAGCAATTAGTTTGGTTTTTTCTTCTAACACTTCATAACTAAGATCAATTACTTGAATTTTATCAGCTAGACTGGCTTTAAGACTTTTGATATCTTTTTCACTAGCTTTTATTTTTACCGAGTAACTGTTTTCTCTAGTTTTAGTGTAGTGGTGATCTTCTTTTAACGTTTTAAATTGTGCGTCCAAACTAACAAACTGATCAGTTACAGTTTTCAATTGTTCAGACAGATTCTCACATTGCATACAATGAAGTTCAGAACTTACCTCAGAGAGCTGATCGTTCACTTCTGCCTTAAATGCTTGATTTTCTCCCGTCTCTCTCTCGCTCCCTCCAGTTTCGATGTTGACCAAATTAGCCTGTTCGAACACTTCCTCAACTTGCAGATTCCAGTTGTATCCGCCATTCTGTCTAGATACCATATCCCAATTCTCACTACCTCCCCCATTCTGTTGTGCAGGCCTGTTTTGACTGCGTTCGACTCTCTTATTTGTACATTCCTTGCCAAATTAACCATTTTGTTGACAGTTGTAACATCTAACCTTTGATTTGTCAAACCCCTGGTCTTTCTCCAACGAACTTTCTACCCGTTTTCTTCATGAATCTCTTAACCCTTCTTACTATCATAGCCATTTGCCACTGCAAATCCATCTCTTCTAAATCATCAGCATCGATCTGATCATAGTCTTCATCCAAAGTTGCATGGTCGACTATTTTACCTTTGATATAATTCTCATAAGATGCAATGAAGGATGCATAGAGAGCAAACTGCTGTTCAGCTGATTTAACACTCATGGGCATCTGTGAGTAGTTGTTGGTTGGAACATTTGATGAGAAATTACCAGTTGTTGCTTGAGGTTTTGAAGAACTACTACCTCCAGCTACGAAACATACGTCGCCATCCATATTAAGAATCACATGACCATCTCGAGTTGAGTTGGAGTTTGATTCTCCCTTTGAGTAATAGGAAGACGATTCTGATTTTGAACTTGAACTTGAAGAGACTTTCGCACCATACATTACCGGATCCTGAACCTGATCAGTTGGTGTCTCCTTTCGAACCATGTTGAGCTCAAAATTTCGTAACTTATTGACTGCTGTTTCAAGATCAATATTGACGAATTATTTATCCTCTCTCATTAAAACCGTACACATTTCCCATTTCGGTGGAAGAGCATCAAGAAGTTTCTCTACTATCTCTTCTTCTTTGTATTCAATGGAGTAATTACTAAGTTCGGTCATCAAGTGATAATATCTGGTGATGATATCGTTAAGTGATTCATTTTTCAGATACTTGAATACAGAGAATTGGGTTTTTAGCAGCTTAGTTTTGGAAGCACGTATCCCCACATTACCTTCATATCGATTTTCAAGTGCTTCCCATAGCTCTCTAGAAGTTTTGTACTTCTTGAATGTATGAAGAATCTCTTGTGGAAGAGCCATTGTTATTGCTGCATGAGCTTTACTTTCTGCCTCATACATCTTCTTTTCTTCCTCTTCCATCTTATTGTACTTCTTAATCTGTTCACGACCCTCAAACAAGGCTGTTGGTGGAATGTATCCATCTTGTATGCACACCCACATCTTAGCATCTTGATATTTCACATACTGTTCAAACCGATCTTTCCAAGCAACAAAATCGGTACCCTTGAGCATTTTTGGAGCTTTAGTTGCTGAACCGGCTTCAACTTCCATTTTCACCAGTTCCGTAATGTTTATTGAAGTCATCGTTGAAAGAAACACGACTCGAAAACACAAAGAAAGTAAAGAATTTTTTTTTATTTTTTTTATTTTGAACAGTGATCAGATGGCGAAGTTATGCTTAACTTCGCTTGTATCCTCAACTTCGCCTTATACTTAACTTCGCTTGTTTCCCAACTTCGCTGAACCTTAACTTCGCTTGCTTCCTAACTTCGCTTGATCTATAACTTCGCTTAAATTTATAACTTCGCTTAAACTTATAACTTCGCTTAAACCCTACGAACAGTGACGGCAACTTCGCCTGATGAACTTCAGATTTTTGCAGGTTTTAATTTGACGTATTGCGAGGCATGCGAAGGTGTAATGGGTTATTTTTGATAGTGGAGATGGGTAGGACACAAAAACACGGTATTTCAACGTAAACTCGTTCCGCGAATAGTCAAACGGAACGATCTTTACACTCGTGTGATAATCCCGAACCACACAATCACGACCAATTGTAGGTTCCCAGCCGGATCTACACAGGAGTATCTCGTAACACGAGAGTGCGGAATCCCCAAGTATTACGATACGAGCGTAAGATATATTAAACTTTGAGACGATACGCAACCACGCGTTACAATACTAATAAAACACGTTGTATTGAAACCCTTAACACGTGATATCACCAATCACAAATACACGTTCTGGAAATCCCTGAACAAAACAAGCCGAAGTTGAGGTTAAATACACCTCGACAACTTCGCCTAACATGTTAAGCGAAGTTGTCCTAACTTCGCTTGTCCACAAGTTCGCTTACATCAGGCGAACTTGTGTGACAACTTATCTAAACACAACACAAACAATCTAACTCGATTACAGACACATACAAAACACTAGATACTGAACTACTGACATCATGCACCAACAGTATGAGTATCCAGCTTGCTGATCGTTCTGTGAAATACCCCCGAGGGGTGGTCGAGAACATGCTTGTTCGTGTCAACAAGTTCATCTTCCCGGTGGACTTTGTCATCCTGGACATGAACGATGACGATAGTGTCCCACTCATCTTGGGCCGACCATTCCTTGCCACTGCACAGGCATTGATCGATGTCTGTGAGGGTAAATTAATCTTAAGAGTTGGGGATAAGAACGTCACCTTTGACGTTCGACAGTCTCTGAAACACCCCAAGTCTGCTGATGACTCCTTATACTTCATTGATACCATCATGGAGCATGTTGGGGAGTTTCTCAGCGAAATTTGTGGAGGGTCTGCCTCCGACACCCAGATTCTCGATAGGGAGATTCCGGAGATTGAAATGGTTGCCGTAACCAATCAATCCTTAAATGACGACACCGAGTCGCATGTCCCTAAATCTGGCGTGTCTTCTGAGATCGTGCGAGATGATCCGATAGACCGACCTTCGGTCGAGAGTCCTCCTCCTTCCTTAGAGCTTAAGGATCTACCTTCCCACCTTGAGTATGCATTTTTAGATGAAGAGAGGAAGCTTTCGGTTATCATTGCATCTGCTTTGACCGAGGTCGAGAAGGAGAAGTTGTTAAGGGTGCTACGAAAGCACAAGGAGGCTATTGCATGCAAGATTATCGACATCAAGGGTATCAACCCTTCGTTTTGCACTCATAAAATCCTCATGGAGGAAAATTTCAAAACTGTTGTCCAGCCGCAACGGCGGCTTAATCCGAAAATGCAAGAGGTCGTAAAGAAGGAGATCATTAAACTCCTTGATGCGGGGATCATTTTCCCCATTTCTGATAGTGCTTGGGTGAGTCCAGTCCAAGTGGTTCCTAAAAAGGGTGGCATGACTATCGTCACCAACGAGAGGAACGAGCTTATTCCCACGAGGACTGTGACGGGATGGCGAGTCTGCATCGACTATCGCCGACTGAATGATGCCACCAGGAAAGACCACTTTCCTCTCCCATTCATTGATCAGATGTTAGAGCGTTTAGCAGGTCAGCAGTACTACTTCTTCCTAGATGGTTTCTCCGAGTACTTCCAGGTTCCGATAGCTCCCGACGACCAGGAGAAAACCACTTTCACCTGTCCTTACGGAACGTTTGCTTACAAACGTATGCCGTTCGGACTTTGTAACGCTCCGGCCACATTCCAGAGGTGTATGGTGTCCATTTTACATGATATGATCGAGGACTCCTTGGAGGTGTTCATGGACGATTTTTCCGTATTTGGGAGTTCCTTATGTCCCACTGCGTTGACACCAACCTAGTCCTTAACTGGGAGAAGTGTCATTTCATGGATCGCGAGGGCATTGTTCTAGGTCATCGGATCTCAAGTGCGGGGATAGAGGTTGAACGGGCAAAGGTCGAGACCATTTCTAATCTTCCCCCGCCTACTTCTGTGAGATCAATTCGTAGCTTTCTAGGTCATGCCGGGTTCTACCGCCGGTTCATCAAAGATTTTTCTAAAATCGCGAGACCCATGACCAAACTTTTGGAAAAGGATGCTCCATTTGTTTTTTCTGAGCAGTGTATCAAGGCGTTTGATCTTCTAAAAGATAAACTCGTTAACGCCTCAATCATGGTTGCTCCCGACTGGTCGTTACCATTCGAGTTGATGTGTGACGCGAGCGACTTCGCAGTTGGAGCAGTTCTTGGACAACGGAAGGATAAACACATCCATCCGATCTACTATGCGAGCCGGACCTTAAATGGCGCACAGGAAAGCTATACCACCACCGAAAAAGAGCTTTTAGTTGTGGTGTTCGCTTTCGACAAATTTAGGTCCTATCTAGTTTTGTCCAAAACGATTGTTTATACTGATCATGCCGCTATTAGATATATTTTCAGCAAGCACGATGCTAAGCCTCGTCTTATCCGATGGTTCCTGTTGCTTCAAGAGTTCGATATTGAGATCCGTGATAAAAAGGGGGCCGAGAATGTGGCGGCTGATCATCTTTCACGTCTAGAGGGAGTTGATTTAGGAGATTCGGGAGTTAGGATCGATGATCGTTTTCCGACGGAGAGTCTGATGTTTTACTGCACAAGAGGAAGGTTTTCCATGGTTTGCTGATTTCGCGAACTATCTCGCTGACGGATACCTCCCAAAGATGCCTTACCAGCAAAAGAAGAAATTCTTTGCTGACATCAAATTTTACCTTTGGGACGATCCACATCTTTTCCGCATTGGTGCCGATCAGCTTATTAGAAGGTGTGTATATGTCAAGGAAGGATGTCAAATTTTGAGCCATTGTCATGTAGGACCGACTGGAGGCCACCACGGTGTGAGTTCTACGGCAAAGAAAGTCTTTGATTCTGGTTTTTACTGGTCGTCTATCTTTAAGGATGCTCATCTATTCGTTAAGAGTTGTGATCGTTGCCAGCGTGTCGGCAACATTTCTTCGTGAAACGAAATGCCCAGAATGCCATTCAAGTTTGTGAGGTTTTTGATATTTGGGGTATTGATTTCATGGGACCGTTTCCATCTTCGCGTGGAAACAAATACATACTCGTGGCCGTCGATTACGTGTCTAAGTGGGTTGAAGCCAAAGCTCTACCCACCAATGATGCCCGAGCGGTAGTCCGTTTTCTAAAAAGTCTATTTGCTCGTTTTGGAGTCCCGAAAGCCTTGATCAGTGATCGAGGTACTCACTTTTGCAACTCGCAAATGGATAAGGCGTTGAAGCGTTTTGGAGTCACCCATCGGCTTGCGACCGCCTACCACCCACAGACTAGTAGGCAGGTAGAAGTGAGTAATCGGGGAATCAAACGTATTCTCGAGAAAACGGTTGGTTCAAATCTTCGGGATTGGTCCGAAAAATTAGATGACGCTCTGTTGGCCTTCCGTACAGCCTACAAGACTCCGACTGGTTCCACACCATTCCGGATGATTTATGGGAAGGCCTTTCATCTTCCTGTTGAATTGGAACACCGTGCTTCATGGGCCCTTCAAAGGGTTAATCTTGATTTACCAGCCGCAGAGGGTAATCGTTTCCATCAATTACACAAATTAGAGGAGCTCCGGGATCACTCATACGCACAATCATTTCGGTATAAGGAGCATACGAAGGAACTGCATGACAGGAAATTGAAAGGTAATAAGCAGTTTAAGTGTGGGGATAAGGTTTTACTGTATAACACACGGTTGAGGTTATTCCCGGGAAAGTTGAAATCCCGATGGTCGGGACCGTTCACGGTCACTGAGGTTTTCCCGTATGGCACGATTGAGATACAAGATCGAAGCGGGAAGTTTAAGGTGTACGGCCATAGATTGAAGCACTACATAGGAGAGCCGATAACTGATCAGACAGTCGAGGTGTTCTACCTTGACTCATTCACCGAGGAATAGGCGTGATGGATGCATCACTCGGGAGACAGCCCGAGATGTAGAGTTTGTATTATGATTCTCTTTATTATCTGTTTTTATTTGTTTTATTTTTATTTATATTTATAAAAACATAAAAATAAAAAAAAATTAAAAAAAAATCAAAAACACAAAGATATGTTTATTTTTTATGTTTTTGTTTTCTGTTTTGTACGCCGCTACATGCGAGCGAGTTTGAGTTTTTACAGGTATTATTATGTGCATGGTAGCTCTGATGGCGTTTTGGAACTGGTTCACCCGAGGTTGCGGCCGCGAATGAAATGCTATACGGTCGTTCGTTCGAGTCATACACAGCTGATGAAGAATCTGCATCTAAACCAGGGGAGTAACTCGTTCTCTATTTTAATTTCTGTTCTTTCAAGTTTTAATTTAATGCTTTACGTTTTATTTTTATTTTATTTCTTTTCCTTATTCTCATCAATGACGATTTCGTTTTAAGTGTGGGGATGGGAATTTATTTTACTTAGTTGTAGAAAAAAAAATTAAAAAAATAAAAAGTTTTCACTTGTTTTTCGTTTTCGTACGTTGTTTATGTTAAAAAAAATGTCCCTTGTTTTTAGTTTCTTTTGCATTAAAGTGGGAGATGATGATATTTATCGGAAATCGGTTTTTCAAACTACTAATAATATGAGATAAATAAAAGAAAACGCACTTAACTTGGGATGTGTCGGTAGGCTCAGCCTTGAAAATGAAAGGGCAAATTTGATAAAACGGTTAAACGGGAATCTTTTGTGGGTAAAGCGTTTTGTCCGTGGAAAATAAGCAATGAAAGGTCGGGCCATACTCAAGTCTCGAATTTTGGTATGAAAAAGTGGAAGTATCATGAGTTTTAAAATTTTGAATACGTTATCATATGATGCTTGGGTAGGTTTAACGTTAGAGTATGCCGTGTAGCCTGTGATATAAATCTTAAACTGCTAGTTTAGTGTTTTACACCTCATTGGCGTATGGTTTTATAACCTAAAATCCTGTATTGATGGGATGCTTCGGGTCCGGAGACCATGGGTCTGTATGCAATCTATTATTTGGGTATTCACAATTCCTAAGTGGGGTTGTGGATATTTAAAATAAAGCCAAAGAGCAAACCCTTATAAGTCTATAAACATGATCACAAAAAGTACAAAAGTACAAATACACTACAGACTTGATCATCCACGCTGTTAGCTATGTGGGGTCCCCTTGCTCACGTCTCATTACCATTAAGAAACGGACCACAAGGGACACGCTACATGTAAGCCCTACAGATGAAATTTTGCATACTCACCTATGGTGATGGATTTGGGATATTGCTTGATAACGGGGGTATGTCATGTTGTGGGGAACACTAGCTATTAATAAATTGAACCTTAATCGTATCTAATGGCTGCTTGGTAGACTTTGATGCTTAAGCTTAGGTGGATAAACAATACCATTGATAGTCTTAACTATTCATAAATATTGAGCAACAAAGTTTTAATTCTGCTAATTTTGAGGTTTAAGTCAAGTTGGGGTGGTCTGGTCCGGTAAAAGCTGAAAATAAGCGGGTCTTAATTGTGTAAACCACTAAGTAATATTATTGTCGGATCTTATTTGTCCCGGTAAAGATTAAGGCATGGGTTTAGGTGGACAACAATATCGATGATCGCGGTTTTTGCGTTTTTCTGAGCTTTAAAATCTAACCTATATGTTTGATTTAACTTTGATTTTCCGATTCTGATCCAACTACAGTCAAATCTTTTTCAGGGACGAAAAAGTCTTAAGTGTGTGGATGTTTGATGTGTTGTAAAACACACTTACTTTCCTTATGATTTTATCATGGTTTTTATGCTTAATTGTTTATTTTATGAAAGTATTGGGGGTTAAGTGCAATAATTTACAAAGTTTAAATGTTAATTGTAGGTTTATGAAAGATGGTGAAAAAAGAGTTAAGTTGGAAGATTCTAGGGGCCTTTTTGGTCAAGTTTCAAAACTACAACTCAAGGCCTGACCCAAGCCCACAAGTTAGAAGCCTTACATGATATTATATTAAGTTAATTAACTTAATTTTCTGCCATAGAACAGCCCTAAATCCCGAAATTCAGCAGACCCAACCCCCTAGGCAGATTGCGATCGGCAGCAGCAAGGAGAAGGAAGAAAAAGCTTGTGGCGGCTAGGGTTTGGTGGCTGTGACGGCTGGAAGAGAAGAAGAACACCAACGAGGGTTTTATACAGCTGCTAAAGGTCTTAAAATCCATAATCTCAGCCATATAACCCTAAGTAATCATCTTTAAACTTTGTTTCTTGTTCAAGAACCCTAACTTGTTTAGTTTGATCTTTTTGTTGGATTGTTTTGAAAGTTACTTAGAGATTGATTTGTGTTTGATTGTTCTTGATCATTGAATGAGTTTTCTTATGTTTATGATGAGTTATATGATGTTTAATTCGAATGTATGCTGCTGTCCAAACTTAATGAGTAGCTAATCTTGTTTGTTCTACCTAGGTTTGATGAATATTGTTAGGTTTTGACTAGTAATATGGATTGTTAATGATCATGGCTTAAATTGTTAATGTAAAGTTTGATTTAACAGTAAATTAGATTGTGTTTAGTGGCTGTGTTTTGTTTGATTATACCTAATAACCTCGTGCTTTAATTAATTGAATCGGTTTTGATTAGTTGTTGCATGTTTAAGGCTCTTTACTTTGTGTTTAGGGTATATTTGCGGGAAGTACAACCGTAGGGATAAGTGGGTAAATTAATTAGATAAAATCAGTTGTGAATCACCTTTTTAGAGACCGAGAGGTGATAAGAAGTAAACTCGTCTCATTACTTTTACTTGTTAGAATTAAGATCGCGCGAGAGCAGTTTTTGTTCTTGTCGGGTTTGGGTGTTTGAGCGATTAGTTGGTCTAGTTTAAGTTAAGTTGAATTGTTCCTCTATCCTTGGTTGCGTAGTATTCGTTTCCATTAGGCTAGTGTGTCGGTGAGACCGAGAGGTGAGTCGGAATTAGAACACGCTAATAATTTGTTTTCCCGGTTTGTTCTTAAAATCAACTAAGATAAGTTAGAGTTTGTTAGTGAGACCGAGAGGTGATCTGACCTTCTTGAGAGAACCTTAGTTGTGTCATCCTTTAGAACCGGTGTCGTGAGAGTTTTCAATCCATTGTCTTGTCATCTCCTTCAATATGATTCTTACCTAGGTAGACATTTTTATCACTGCAGTCAAAGTTTCCGAAGTTTTGTCAAAAGTTTTCATTTAGTTAAGTTAAGTAGTTAAATTAAATCTAAAAAAAATCAATTAAATATTTTGGTGAGTCTTGGTTAGAGTTTAGTGATTATAAATGTGACATTCATGATAAAACGAGGTATACTATATTCATTACGTAACAAGTAAACGATAAATCGGTTAATTCGTAGTGCTTAAACGAGTAACCGACCGATACTAATTATGACCCGTATACATACTGAGGGGTCATATACGAGTTATATATATGTTATAGAGGCTAACATATTGATATTTAGGCCTTAGTACGTTTAAAACTCTTTAAACGAAAAAGGTTTCGTTTATCGATACGCTATAAGCTTAAACGCAATCGTTAATATCAAAACAAGCATTGTAGCATCCGTTAAGCCGAAAAAGATTTATAAAACACTTATATGACATGTTCTAAGCAATCCGTGAAAATATTTTGGAATTTTACAACGAGTCAGTACGTTTTTCTTATTTTACAAAAATAAGCTGAAAAACACTCGTTTTTACGCTATTTCTTACACCCGAATTAATTTTCTTGCGAAAAAACCGGACCCGAACTAAATTTGAAATGGGCTTTTCATGTTTGGGCTTGTATGGATAGTTAAATGGGCCAAAACAGCCCATTAAGGGGCTCCAAGGAATCCCG
This sequence comes from Bidens hawaiensis, assembly GCF_021521415.1. Classification (NCBI taxonomy): domain Eukaryota; kingdom Viridiplantae; phylum Streptophyta; class Magnoliopsida; order Asterales; family Asteraceae; genus Bidens; species Bidens hawaiensis. The sequence continues at coordinate 134,876 of NW_027491465.1, forward strand.
ATCGGAACAGCCTCCACACTACACATTTATTTTTTTACATAACTTCAACCTTAAGCTTTTTCATTCAATACAACATACAACATATTTTGAAGTCCAGCAGCTCTAACCTCTGTTCTCTCAACTCCCTTTCAAAAACCCTAAGGTAAGATCAAAGTTTATAAAGATTTAACCAAGTTTGAGTTATATAATTAACATATAAACATGTTTTAGTTAGTTTTAAACATGTTTAACCATCCAAAAACCCTAAAAATCAAGTAAAATTATGTTTTGATGTTAAACATGTTTACAAACCAGGAACATATACTTTTTTGGTCAAAAACGCGGATTAGAACATGAATACAACGTTTTTACGGTTAGAAAGTTCGGTTTGAACCCAAAACCGAAACCCTAATTATCAAGGCTGTTACATGGATGATTTATGCTTGGTTTGATGTTATATGATATGTAGATATACTGAGTTTGCAACCCGAGACCCGGAAAGTCGTTTAAGCTAGCAAAATTCATCGAAAACCGACAAGGTAAACCCGTAATACTCGTTTAGGGGCTGTTTAGTATTAGGTTGTGACGTGCTTGTTTTTAGCTTGTGAAAATTTTCAGGGACATTAGGGATCATATAAATGAGTCCCTGTTCAAATTTGGTAATTTTTCGATAAACGGAGAATATTTGGCGAATTTATTCCCGTTTATGAGCGTTTATTTGGGAAAAATAGCTAAACATATTGAAAAATTATGAAACTTGGTTTTGGAGTTTAATATGTGATGGTAAGATCACTGGTAAAGTTTGGGAATCATTGGAAATGTCTAAGTATGGTTTGTGCAATCATGGCTTAACCAAATTTTAACAGCCGAAAAACGCACAAAAAGGCATTTTTTCTAAAGAGTTAGGTTCTGGAAATTTTTCAGGGGCTATATAATGACATTGAGGCCATTGGTAAAAATTATTGGATTTTTCGGAGGTCGTTTGATATAAACGGGCTATTTATTACACGATTATAACCTATTAAATGAATTTTTATAAATAAATAAATAATCATAAAATTTCTGAAAATATTTTTATAAAATTCTCCATGTCTTAATGTATTTTTACAAGAATTTGCATAATTTATATATAAGTACATATTTAGGTATGATTAATCAAAGATTTAAATTATAATTGTTTTAACGAAACCGGCAGTTTTGTGTTTAACGGACTGACTGGTATGTCAAAATGTCAAAAGTGGTCAAATATCATATTCTTGAATGATATTGATAAAAACGAACTTTTTACGAGAATTCCGGACAAATCGGGTGGATTGTGCGCGTTTTGTATAATCAAACCCGTGTGAAAACGGAAACGAACCCTGCAATCAAACCAGACACCGAAACCTTAAAATTCTTTCATAAATCAATTTATTTTATTAATCAATATATTTACTTAAGTTTTATGTGATCTTACCTAATCCCGAAACGTATAAACGATCAACTGAGCTAGGCTCGGAAAACGGTGAAACTGAGCCAAATCCAGTTTTAAACATTTCATAGTATACAACGTCACAATCTAAGACTATGGTCATGTTCTGGGCCTAACAGCTATACCCAGATTATCTATACAGCCCGACTTAGCTTGAACACTGTACTAGTAATAACGATACGATACCGTTTATAGGAATCAGGCTATAAACGAGACATCTGACTATTTGATACGTGATTTCTGTGCGAACTACGATAAGGTGAGTTTCACGACCCCCACTTTCTAAACTGTTTTACGAACTTTTGGGGTGAAAAGCATGTTTACATAAACTGATATACTTGAAAACGTGTGATGATGTGGATTATCTAAGTACTAACACTTGACAAGTCCCCACAAACACAAGTGATTAACTTCGTGCCGGTGGCGTGTGGATAGTACTATCGGTTTGACAAACCCAACTGTGACAGAGCCGGTGGGGTAAGCCGGAACATATGTAAAAACCAGTTGCACATTGTCATTATATATTTACATACTGCTATGTGGTGTTAGACATAGTACATACATGGGGCAAATTGGCTGTTAAATGCCAACAGGAGTGCATGGGCAGGAGAGGCCATGCAGTATAGCTCGTTTCGGTTTCACTTGTGGCTTAGTATAATGCATCATACACAGACATATAAATATACACACTGTGAACTTTACGAACTCGTGTACTGATTTCATTGATACTCGTGAAACTTGAAACTCACCAACTAGACGTAGTTGACCCGTTTTAACATGCTTTTCAGGTAAAGCAAAAGTGGAATGATTTGCTTACATGCTTGGTGTTAGGAAGAAAGTTGAATAGCTGTGAATAGACGCTGATATAATACTGTATAAGAAGCTCGTAAACCGGTTATGTGTTTTTCACATCTAGTTTGTAAACATAGTACCAACCCATGTATTATGATGTAAATTAGTTTATGAATTTCTTTATAAACAATGTTGTTGATACCAGTGTTATCTGTTACATTCCTGTATTACGCTTCCGCAACTACCTAGTCGGGGTGTGACAGAAGTTGGTATCAGAGCCATTGGTTATAAAGAATTAGGATGTCCCTTAGGATACCCTAAGATAACCGTAGGCTCGATTAACTCTGGGAATAAAATAATATTAAATAAAATACACGAATGATTCTCGTGATGAACGCGAATGGACAAGTGGGTTATTATGGTCCGGAACGTAATAACAGACTTGTTTGTACGAGGAAATTCGAGAAGAAGTCGATAAGCAATCGAATAGGTAAAAACAGCAACATATGTGTATAAAATATAATAATAAATATTTGTGTATATAAATGATTATTTGTGCTTATGTGTATATAATACCTACATGTATTTTACTATGATTAATATAGAAGGATATTATTCTTATCACTAACCATTGAGCAGGAATATGTCAAGATCTACTGATTGTTTACCTAATATCTTACCAACAAGGCCTGAGGAGGAGGAGGAGGATCCGGAAGAAGAAACTGAGGAGGAACCAGAGGAGATGGAAGAAGGTGCAGACGCGGTAATTCCTCGCGAGGTACCCCCAGATCAACCCGACTTATCGGGTTACCGTTGTGACACCTACCCCCTAGGGAATCCCCTAGGAATGTTACAGGACAGGGAGCTACTAGTGCTTATCGTTCACCTGTTAGAGCACCCAGATCCCCTACTCCACCTGTACAGCATACACCAGTACCCCCACCCACTATTAGAAACCGTCAGACCGCTCGCATTTCAGTGCGTCCACCTGAGCACACTTCTCTCCCACCTCGATCTACGTACCATAGGGGAGAAACATCACGTGTCCAGATCACTGAGATACCTATTCCTACTTGGGGTTTACCCTCCCCGGTACCCGAGCCACCTCGTTATTCTGATTCAGCATGGTTTGGTTTAGCAACTGATCAGCTTTTAGAACACTCACATTCGATAAATAGCCTAAACCAGCATAGACATGATATGTATGATCACATGAGGTATATGCAACAGGAAATCAGAATTGTGCAAAGATCCAGTGCTCACAGCCATGGGCGTCAGGATCGAGCGATGATACTACTGGGAGCGTGTTTAGCGGTTAATGTGGCCCTAGTGGCTGCTGTTGTTTGGTTGTGGCTTCATGTTGCAAAGAATGGATAGGAGCTAGTAGTCTGGTTTTATGTATATAGTCTTTTGATATCCCAAGCAGCATTTTGTTACAATGTGTTGGGCTGGCTTGGGAGTTGTTTGTGGTTTAGTACTATTTCAAGCACTGGCCCTTATCGGGTTAAGTCTACATGTCACTTAGTGACAAATTTTGATACGCATATACAAGCGCTGGCCTATACCAGGTTAAGCCTATGCGCTGATTTTGGATGCATATGTACAGTAATGATTATAATTAATACAAACGTGTTTTCTTTGGCATAGTTATGTGTTGTGAAAGTGTAATATCGTAAAGTTGTGTTGATCATAGTGAAACGATAGTGATTATTATATAATTGATTATTCTATAGAATGGCCCCGAGGAAAACAAACCCTTTGTCTGAGGCGGAAGTGGCCGCAATGATTGCTCGTCAACTACAAGCAGTGATACCAACAATTGTAACACAAGTCACTGCAAGCATACGTGCTAACAATACTGTTAATCAACCTACGAGCACCACCACGGCCACTGTTAATACACCTCCGCCGGACACTTATGTAGCCCCGGGTGTTACTACCCCAGTGAATACTGATAATGTCATAAATAATAATAACACTCTCCCAACTATGAATGTCACTGGGAACCCAGAACCTGTTGTGCACCCTGATAATATCCCGAACCCTGTACCGGTTGTTAACACAACTAACAATAATAATAACCGAGAACCCCCGCGTCAGGAGTACTCATACAAACAATTTACATCATGTAAATCGATTGAGTTTAAGGGTATTGAAGGACCTGGCGGACTGGTCGAATGGATAGAAAAGACCGAATTAGTAATTAATATCAGTAAGTGTCCACCGAACCGCGTGGTCAAATTTGTTACCAGTATGTTTCTAGACCAAGCGCTGATGTGGTGGAACACGGTAGTCCAAGTAAGGGGACAAGATGCCATTAATCGTATGTCATGGACTGAATTAAAAACCCTCATGTTAGAACAATTTAGCCCAAGAGATGAGATCCTGAAATTAGAACACGAACTTTGGAATTTGGAAATGAGAGGCACTGATCATCGAAGTTACACAAATCGTTTCATTGAATTGACTCGTTTGGTACCATGGTCAATTATTCCGGAATCCAAGCGCATTGAACGTTATATTTGGGGACTGACCCCAGCTGTGAGAAGTATAGTCTATTCCGCAGCCCACCCAACTTTAGAGAGTGCCGTGTTACAAGCCAGCATCGTTACTTTTGACCTTACAAGAAATGGTGTATTAAAAGTTCCAGGAGAATCATCCAGTTTGAAACGAACTAGTTATACCTCTAGAACACAAGTGAAATCTCAGAATAAACGAATATGCCCTACAACTCAGGACTATGATATGACCAGTTTCGACATGAAACATGATACATACAAGGGGTCATTTCCGAAGTGTGGAAAGTGTAATTTTCATCATACTGGAAATTGTCGAACGATCATATGTCAGAGAAGCGGAAATATTGGGCATAATGCCCCAAGTGGTAGAACAATAATGAATACTTCAAACCGACAGTTTCAAACAACCCAACCTCGTCGTTCACAAACACCTAGTCACCAACCAATCCGACAACAATCTAATCAGCAAACTCCATCTACAATGAACCCTCATACATGTTATAAATGCGGTAGTAGGAAACACTTTAGGAGACACTGCCCTAATTTGAACCCGGGTACAGTGAGAAAGCAGAACCAAGTACAAGCATCAACCTCCAACACAGCTAAGGGACGCGCATTTGTATTAGGACCGGGTGAAGCGCGTCATGATCCGAATGTGGTGACAGGTACATTCTTAGTTTCAGGTCAGTATGCTTCAGTTTTGTTTGATACGGGCGCCGATAGAAGTTTCGTATCTGTTAATTTCTTACCTTTAGAAAATATGCCAGTTAGTGAACTAACAAAACCATATACTATAGAACTCGCTATCGGTAAGTCTATACTTGTTAACCGAATAGTCCGAGACTGTTCCTTTATCCTAAACGACCACCCATTCCTTATTGATTTACTTCCAGTGGAACTGGGAAGTTTCGATATTATAGTCGGTATGGACTGGCTATCTAAGTACAAAGCTGAAATTGTCTGTAAGGATAAGACCGTTAGAATACCTCTTTCGAATGATGAAGCTATGATTGTTCAAGGTGAGAAATCTGGTACAGTACTGCCCCTCATATCTCAACTTAAGGCATTGAGATATTTACGCCAAGGTTGTACTTTATACTTGGCGAGTGTAACAGTTAAGGAACCTGAGGAAAAACGAATGGAAGACATCCCAGTGGTACACGAGTATTCAGATGTATTCCCCGATGAGTTGCCTGGTTTACCACCGACCCGACAAGTTGAATTCCGTATTGACTTGATACCGGGAGCAGCACCCATTGCTAAGGCACCTTATAGACTTGCGCCTTCTGAAATGCAAGAACTGTCCAACCAGTTACAAGAATCACTGGACAGGGGTTTTATTCGCCCTAGTTACTCACCGTGGGGAGCACCAGTGTTGTTTGTAAAGAAGAAAGATGGGAGTTTTCAAATGTGTATTGATTATCGGGAATTGAATAAAGTGACTATAAAGAATAGATACCCCTTACCTCGAATTGATGACTTGTTTGATCAACTCCAAGGTGCGAAGTATTTTTCAAAAATTGATCTTAGATCTGGTTATCATCAAGTAAGAATTCAGGAAGAAGACATACCAAAAACAGCTTTCCGAACTCGGTATGGTCACTATGAATTTTTGGTTATGCCGTTTGGGTTGACAAATGCACCTGCAGTGTTTATGGACCTCATGAACCGAATTTGCAAACCTTACCTTGACAAGTTTGTGATAGTGTTTATCGATGACATTTTGATATATTCGAGAAGTAAGGAGGAACACGAACAACATTTGCGGGAAATCTTAAAATTATTGAGACAAGAGAAGTTATACGCAAAGTTGTCCAAATGTGAGTTTTGGCTACAAGAAGTGCAGTTTTTGGGACACATTGTGAACCATCAAGGAATCCAAGTAGACCCAAGTAAAATTGAGGCTATTAAGAATTGGCAAGTGCCTAAGTCACCAAGAGAAATTCGTCAATTCTTAGGACTAGCCGGGTATTATAGAAGATTCATTGAAAACTTTTCAAGTATATGAATGGGGAGAAGAACAAGAAATGGCCTTCCAAACGTTAAAACAGAAGTTATGTGAGGCTCCAATATTAAGCCTTCCAGATGGAACTGATGAATTGGTGGTATATTGTGACGCATCTCGTAAAGGTTTAGGATGCGTACTGATGCAAAGAAAGAAAGTAATAGCATATGCTTCCCGACAATTAAAAGTACATGAAAAGAATTATACGACCCATGATTTGGAATTGGGAGCAGTTATCTTTGCATTGAAGATTTGGAGACATTACTTGTATGGCACTAAATGTACCATCTATACTGATCACAAAAGCCTACAACACATATTCGATCAGAAAGAGCTAAACATGAGACAAAGGAGATGGGTAGAACTGTTAAATGATTATGATTGTGAGATTAAATACCACCCGGGTAAGGCTAACGTAGTAGCTGATGCTTTAAGCCGAAAAGACAGAATCAGACCATTAAGGGTACGAGCACTCGGAATGATTGTTCAAAGTAGCCTAACCGAACAAGTTCGCGTTGCACAAGATGAGGCCTTGAAGACAGATCAGCTAGAAAAAGAAGAACTACATGGAAATGAAAAGAATTTTGAGAAGAAAATCGATGAAGTATTTTATTACAAAAACCGGGTCTGGATTCCAACACTTCATAAACTCCGAAAGCTGATTCTTGATGAAGCACACAAATCCAAATATTCTATTCATCCAGGTGCTGATAAGATGTATAAGGATGTTAAAGAATTTTACTGGTGGCCTGGTATGAAAAAGGATATAGCCGTGTATGTAAGTAAATGTGCAACATGTGCGAGGGTAAAGGCGGAATATCAAAAACCTTCGGGAATGTTACAACAACCCGAAATCCCACAATGGAAATGGGAACAAATTACCATGGACTTTGTGACACACCTTCCTAAAACCTCTCGAGGACACAACGCAATTTGGGTAATTGTGGACCGATTAACCAAATCCGCACACTTTATTCCCATCCGTAACAACTACACTACCGAAAAACTTGCTCAAATTTACATCGATGAAATAGTATCTCGACACGGAGTACCTCTTTCGATTATTTCCGATCAAGACAGTCACTTTACTTCACATTTCTGGCAAGCAGTACAAGAAGCCTTGGGAACCCGAATCGACCTAAGTACGGCTTACCATCCCCAGACTGATGGTCAATCCGAACGAACCATCCAAACCTTAGAAGATTTACTTCGTGCTTGTGTACTGGACTTCAAAGGGAATTGGGATCAACACCTCCCGCTCATTGAATTCTCTTACAATAACAGTTATCACAGTAGTATACAAGCAGCACCTTATGAAGCTCTATACGGGCGAAAATGTAGATCACCACTATGTTGGACAGAAGTGGGTGATACTCAAATTTCAAGATCCGATTTAATTCAGGAAACCACTGATAAGATTCACCAGGTTAAACAAAAATTGAAAGCTGCCCGTGACCGACAAAAGAGTTATGCCGATGTTCGCAGAAAACCGTTATCTTTTGAAATAGGTGATAAGGTATTTTTAAAAGTATCGCCATGGAAGGGTGTTATAAGATTTGGAAAGACTGGTAAACTAGCCCCGAGATACATCGGACCTTTTGAGATTATTGCAAAAATTGGTCCCGTAGCTTACCGATTAAAACTACCCTTAGAACTGAGCACTATTCACGACGTGTTTCATGTATCGAATCTGAAAAAGTGTTTGACTGATGAAACGACAATAGTACCACTGGAAGATGTGCAGATCAACGAAAAGCTCAACTTCGTAGAGGAACCGGTAGAAATTGTAGACGGGAAAACCAAACAGTTACGACACAACAAAATTTCATTGGTAAAAGTTCGGTGGAATTCAAAACAAGGACCTGAATATACTTGGGAACGAAAGGACGAATTCCGAAAGAAATACCCACACCTGTTCCCTAGAAAACCGATGACACATTAAATTTCGAGGATGAAATTTCTTAACGGGGGGAGAATGTGACATTCATGATAAAACGAGGTATACTATATTCATTACGTAACAAGTAAACGATAAATCGGTTAATTCGTAGTGCTTAAACGAGTAACCGACCGATACTAATTATGACCCGTATACATACTGAGGGGTCATATACGAGTTATATATATGTTATAGAGGCTAACATATTGATATTTAGGCCTTAGTACGTTTAAAACTCTTTAAACGAAAAAGGTTTCGTTTATCGATACGCTATAAGATTAAACGCAATCGTTAATATCAAAACAAGCATTGTAGCATCCGTTAAGCCGAAAAAGATTTATAAAACACTTATATGACATGTTCTAAGCAATCCGTGAAAATATTTTGGAATTTTACAACGAGTCAGTACGTTTTTCTTATTTTACAAAAATAAGCTGAAAAACACTCGTTTTTACGCTATTTCTTACACCCGAATTAATTTTCTTGCGAAAAACCGGACCCGAACTAAATTTGAAATGGGCTTTTCATGTTTGGGCTTGTATGGATAGTTTAATGGACCAAAACAGCCCATTAAGGGGCTCCAAGGAATCCCGATCGGAACAGCCTCCACACTACACATTTATTTTTTTTACATAACTTCAACCTTAAGCTTTTTCATTCAATACAACATACAACATATTTTGAAGTCCAACAGCTCTAACCTCTGTTCTTTCAACTCCCTTTCAAAAACCCTAAGGTAAGATCAAAGTTTATAAAGATTTAACCAAGTTTGAGTTATATAATTAACATATAAACATGTTTTAGTTAGTTTTAAACATGTTTAACCATCCAAAAACCCTAAAAATCAAGTAAAATTATGTTTTGATGTTAAACATGTTTACAAACCAGGAACATATACTTTTTTGGTCAAAAACGCGGATTAGAACATGAATACAACGTTTTTACGGTTAGAAAGTTCGGTTTGAACCCAAAACCGAAACCCTAATTATCAAGGCTGTTACATGGATGATTTATTCTTGGTTTGATGTTATATGATATGTAGATATACTGAGTTTGCAACCCGAGACCCGGAAAGTCGTTTAAGCTAGCAAAATTCATCGAAAACCGACAAGGTAAACCCGTAATACTCGTTTAGGGGCTGTTTAGTATTAGGTTGCGACGTGCTTGTTGTTAGATTGTGAAAATTTTCAGGGACATTAGGAATCATATAAATGAGTCCCTGTTCAAATTTGGTAATTTTTCGATAAACGGAGAATATTTGGCGAATTTATTCCCATTTATGAGCGTTTATTTGGGAAAAATAGCTAAACATATTGAAAAATTATGAAACTTGGTTTTGGAGTTTAATATGTGATGGTAAAATCACTGGTAAAGTTTGGGAATCATTGGAAATGTCTAAGTATGGTTTGTGCAATCATGGCTTAACCGAATTTTAACAGCCGAAAAACGCACAAAAAGGCATTTTTTCTAAAGAGTTAGGTTCTGGAAATTTTTCAGGGGCTATATAATGACATTGAGGCCATTGGGAAAATTATTGGATTTTTCGGAGGTCGTTTGATATAAACGGGCTATTTATTACACGATTATAACCTATTAAATGAATTTTTATAAATAAATAAATAATCATAAAATTTCTGAAAATATTTTTATAAAATTCTCCATATTTTAATGTATTTTTACAAAAATTTTCATAATTTATATATAAGTACATATTTAGGTATGATTAATCAAAGATTTAAATTATAATTGTTTTAACGAAACCGGCAGTTTTGTGTTTAACGGACTGACTGGTATGTCAAAATGTCAAAAGTGGTCAAATATCATATTCTTGAATGATATTGATAAAAACGAACTTTTTACGAGAATTCCGGACAAATCGGGTGGATTGTGCGCGTTTTGTATAATCAAACCCGTGTGAAAACGGAAACGAACCCTGCAATCAAACCAGACACCGAAACCTTAAAATTCTTTCATAAATCAAATTATTTTATTAATCAATATATTTACTTAAGTTTTATGTGATCTTACCTAATCCCGAAACGTATAAACAATCAACTGAGCTAGGCTCGGAAAACGGTGAAACTGAGCCAAATCCAGTTTTAAACATTTCATAGTATACAACGTCACAATCTAAGACTATGGTCATGTTCTGGGCCTAACAGCTATACCCAGATTATCTATACAGCCCGACTTAGCTTGAACACTGTACTAGTAATAACGATACGATACCGTTTATAGGAATCAGGCTATAAACGAGACATCTGACTATTTGATACGTGATTTCTGTGCGAACTACGATAAGGTGAGTTTCACGACCCCCACTTTCTAAACTGTTTTACGAACTTTTGGGGTGAAAAGCATGTTTACATAAACTGATATACTTGAAAACGTGTGATGATGTGGATTATCTAAGTACTAACACTTGACAAGTCCCCACAAACACAAGTGATTAACTTCGTGCCGGTGGCGTGTGGATAGTACTATCGGTTTGACAAACCCAACTGTGACAGAGCCGGTGGGGTAAGCCGGAACATATGTAAAAACCAGTTGCACATTGTCATTATATATTTACATACTGCTATGTGGTGTTAGACATAGTACATACATGGGGCAAATTGGCTGTTAAATGCCAACAGGAGTGCATGGGCAGGAGAGGCCATGCAGTATAGCTCGTTTCGGTTTCACTTGTGGCTTAGTATAATGCATCATACACAGACATATAAATATACACACTGTGAACTTTACGAACTCGTGTACTGATTTCATTGATACTCGTGAAACTTGAAACTCACCAACTAGACGTAGTTGACCCGTTTTAACATGCTTTTCAGGTAAAGCAAAAGTGGAATGATTTGCTTACATGCTTGGTGTTAGGAAGAAAGTTGAATAGCTGTGAATAGACGCTGATATAATACTGTATAAGAAGCTCGTAAACCGGTTATGTGTTTTTCACATCTAGTTTGTAAACTTAGTACCAACCCATGTATTATGATGTAAATTAGTTTATGAATTTCTTTATAAACAATGTTGTTGATACCAGTGTTATCTGTTACATTCCCGTATTACGCTTCCGCAACTACCTAGTCGGGGTGTGACAATAAACGTTTCACGTGTCTTCGAGTTCGATATCCGGACTTTCCTCATCTGTGCTATACGCGACCGGTACACTTGCCGTTTGTGTGAACTAGGATAGATTGTTTGGTTTTTAAAGCTTAGTTGCGACTTGTGTTTTATTTATATATATATATATTTTTTCGCACATCAATAACCAAGCTCATGAAGCCAATAAATTGGAAGACCGGGAAGGTATTTATTAATAAGTATGGTCCAGGTAGGCTTGATGATCTAATGATATATCTCAAGTATCATCGGGCAAGGTTCAACTTAAGCAAGGAACAGTGCAACCGAGCACACTTCGCTAATAAGTTATTTTCTAACAAAGGGTTGAAGGGACCATTGAATAACAAGGTTGCTCGTAAGGGTTTGCCGGGCAAAGTCTGGCAAAGTCAAGAAGATTGAAGTCTACCCTGTGAGTATTTTACTTGGTAAAATACTCTTCAAGTAAAGTCTACACGGAAACTGATCCCAAACACACTTCTATGTTACCAAGTTATGAAGGATGGCCGAGCATACTCGGAAAGACAAGATTGATGCAAAGCTTACCCGGAAGACTTGTTTTACACTTAGAATATTTCTGAATATGTAATTTGAATATGTATTATCGGATAGGGTTTCTAGAAGGAATAACAGCTGTCCACAGGTGTCAGGTCTGTAAATAGAATAATTTAGGGCACACCTGGGAGACGACACACACACAACAAGGAAAACAGTCACATTTATTAAGAAAAGAATATTATGTGTAACTGCTGAAACCTTCCTTATCAAGAAACCCTAAAACGATTATCCACTTTGTATGATTCATTTATATAAATGGAAATCTTTTGAGTAAATCTTGTTTTGTGTTGATTATCTTTGAATACTGTTTAAGCAACCATATGTTTGTTATTGATTCCGCCTTTAACAAACGGTGAACTTTCTAAATATAGCAACCCGTCATTAACTCCCTTGTCGACACATTTATTTGTGTGAGTTATGACATGATTTAAGTGAGATCCAGCTGAAATCGGGGACATGACAGGCTTTCTTTTCTGCTTCATTTGTTTTGGTCATCAATTGAATTAGCATTTCTTCGATCTTCGAGTAGCTTGGGTTTTGATGGGTACTAGAACTCTGATCTTGAAATTGAGGTTTAGACTGGAAGGGTTGATTCATAGGTCTCTTTTTGAATCCGGATAAAGGTTGAGTGTTGCCTCCGTCTTTCCAGCTGAAATTCGGGTGGTTTCTCCATCCTGGATTGTAGTTATTGCTGAAAGCGTTGTTCTGTCTAGCAATGAAATCTACTTCTTCCATTGGCATAATGACTTGTTTAGAGTCACTCGTCTTATGACTTCCTCCACAAGTGTCACAGGTGAGTCTGGTTTTTGATAGTTTGGATTGAAGTTGTTCGAATTTTTTAGAAAGAGCTTCAAGCTGTGCTGTGACAAGAGTGTTGGAGTCTACGTGGTGTATTCCTTTATGGGTAGGTGTAGATCTTGGTGGGTTGTAAGCGAAACTCTTCTTTGCGGCTTTCTCCAGGACTTCAAATGCTTCGTTAGGTGATTTGGATCCCAGGTCTCCACCAGCGATCTGGTCTATGGTCTGTTTGTTTTGACTGGATTGTGCGTCAAAGAAAATTTGGACTTGTAACCACATGCTCAGTCCATGATGTGGGCACCTTCTCAGAAGACTTTTGTATCTTTCCTATGCTGCGTGTAGCGATTCATCATCATCGGTCCGGAATCTGGTAATGCTGGCTCGGTATTTGGCAGTTTTGTCAGGCGGAAAATATTTGAGGAGAAACTGTTCAACCATTTGGTCCCAAGTGGTGATGGAACCAGAGGAAATAGATTCTATCCATTCTAAGGCTTGGCCCCTTAAAGAGAAAGGAAAGAGTTTAAGTTTGATTTGATCGTCTGAACAGTTTTGAATTTTAAAGGTTCCGCGGATTCGTAGAAATCGAGATATATGAGAAAGAGGGTCTTCGTCGAGGAGACCATGAAATTGAACTGAATTTTCCACCATATGAATGGTGCCAGATTTGATTTCAAAATTTTCGGTAATTTCGGGTGGAGCCACACCATTGCCATAGCCTTTGAGAGTTGGCTTGGCATACTGGCTCATGTTCGGCTCATTGTTCTGGGCCGCCATCATTTCTTCGATTTGATTTTCTCCTGATGCTGTGGCGTCTACTGATTCGTCTTTGATTGCATCGGCGTTTTCTGCAGTCCGTTTACGAGCTCGTCGAGGAAAGATTCGTTCCGATTCAGAAATTGGAGAAACAAGCTCACGCTCAACAGTAGAGGATATACATGAGGCTAAATCAAAATTATACTAAAGTAAAAGTTAGCTAAAGTTAATCTAAAGGTTAGTCTAAGTTAAACTAACCTATTTAAAACTATACTAATGTCTAAGTTAGTTAACTAAAGTAAAGTAAGGTAACTAAGGGTAAAAAGTAGGCTAGCCGTAAAATTATATAGTTTAATATTTAGTAAAAATAAAAGATAAAATAAATTAGAAGTTAAAAATTTGTACAATTATAGACAATGATTAAATTAAAAATTGGATTGTTCTTAGAAACGTACCGTGTATCCCCAGCAACGGCGCCAAAAACTTTGATAAGCTGCGTGTTAGCTTGTATAAATATGAAAGGTTGGATATTTAGCTTTTGCACAAGATCGTGTTTTAAATTTATAAAAGTGATTTTCTACAAAGACTAAACACACAAAAAATAGGCAAGTGTACCTATCGTATATGTAGAATAGTATTGGTAAGAACCAAGTATCGATCCGTGGATACAAAGGTTTCTAATAATAAATCGTTGTTTTACTTCAATCGGAGGTTTTAATCATATTGGGGTTGATTTTTAACTTTTTTTATAAAATATAAATACTTGCATATAATATATAGGTGACCGAGAAAAGAGATTCTAAACGAGTTGTTCAATTATGCGAAGGTTACCATCTAAGATCAAGAATCCACTCCATTTTAGCACTGATAATTAATATGTAGACATGTGATAAACTTGCCGTAGCAATATATGATAGATAGCTCCTTAAACCTTAAGTGAGCATCTTCTGCACTAAGGAGATGGTATGCGCATTTTAAAGTCCACCATTTCCTAATGCCATACCATCTCAATGATGTCGATTTGAGTTGACAAGTAGTTTCGTAAAGTAGAAAGATTAGGATTGACTTCGATTTCTCAAATACCAATTCTAACAACTTCGGGTGGTTGTAGTTCATCACACAACCTCCCCTTGGTTGATTTATGTAGGTTATAATTACACATTCTGTTAACATATGGTTTCTTTAACTAATTTGATATCCTAAGCAAAGCCATTTTCGGATTACCAAGGTTTAGAAAAATGCACCATAACTTATATCTCATCATTTATAAGTACAATATAAGGATCCATGTTTCGATAGTTTATCAAAGTATTTCTATCTTTCAAGAACATGAATCGATCATGAACGATTGCCAAAGATATTGACAACCACCAACTTTGATTTAGTGATTTAAGATGGTGAAACATTTCTCATCAAAAGATAATTGTAATATAACCATGTACTTTACTAGACTACATCACATGTCTTGATTAATTATCAAGTAAAACAAAGCTTCTTCATAGATTTTAGATGGTAAAAGGAGTTTAGCTCATAATGAGCATAATGATGAACATTAAGATGATTGATAATAACAAATACATGATTAAATTTAGAACAATCTAACCAAATGTAGATGAATCCTTCTTCTTAATGATGGTAATGATGGTTGATGATGATGATTAGTGGTGATGACTTCCAAACCTTCAAACTCTTCACTAGATCTTCAAAGTGAGTGTTAGTGTGTGTTTTTATAAGTGAAAACCGGAGAGAATTCTTTTCAAGGCACACTCTTCAAATGGCACAAGAGCCAATATTTATAGGCAATCTGGAGTGTGAAGCATGGCCCCGTGCTAGATGAGCATGGCCCCGTGCATTTTTATAACATGTGCTAGTTTGTTTTGTCTTTTGTGTGAGCTGGCAACCGCCCCGTGGTTGGAAGGCACGGCCCCGTGATTTTTAGTGACATGTGCTAAATTCTTCTTTGTCTTTTCTGTGTTCCCGTCCACGGCCCCGTGCATGATGAGCACGGCCCCGTGCTTTTGCTTCCAGATTTTGTCTTTTCTTGTTTCAGAAGCATGGGGGCGTGTTTCTTGAGGCATGGGGGCGTGCTTCTTTGTTTTCTTGTGTTTTCTTCTGTTTTTTTTCGTCTTTTTGCTTGTTTCTTTGTTTGAGGCTTGGTTTCACCTGAAATTATGTTTTATTATGATAAGTAGTCTTTTATGCTATGTTATTGGATAGAAATTGCAGTTTTTAGAGATTATTTGATGCCGAAAAGATGTATATTTATATGTACATCATTAACGCTGATAGTATGAACTTTGTTTATGAGTAAATCCAACGTCCAAATGTGAGGTACTGGTAACGGGGCCTTACAAGTTGGTATAAGAGCAAAGTTCGAGAGATTTAAGCATCCTACATGCTTAGACTCGAACAGAGAATGGGATTAAAGTAAGAAAGGAAAGAAGATGCCAGTACGAGAATGCAATGTGTCACTCAAGCAAGCTAAGTAAAGGTAAAGTATGTGATTAAGTTCACATGTAAAGTAGAATAATGAATGAATGTTTGCATAATTTCTAAATAAAGGATGT
This sequence comes from Bidens hawaiensis, assembly GCF_021521415.1. Lineage (NCBI taxonomy): Eukaryota > Viridiplantae > Streptophyta > Magnoliopsida > Asterales > Asteraceae > Bidens > Bidens hawaiensis. Next base: position 151,374 of record NW_027491465.1, read on the forward strand.
ATGAATGCTAGCTTAATTGCTAGGGATAGGAGCATATTATGATGTGAACTGTTTGATTGTCTAACTGTTAGAAGTAGAACTAGCACAAATAGACTCATAAGAGGAAGTGTATAGGACACGGAAGGTAACGTGAGCAGCTAATCACAGCTGACCACTGTTATTACCTGTTAGCCTTACTATCCTTGTACTAAATAGTTCCTTAAATGATGAGGTTTGTGTTCCTTATAGAATACAAAGAGCTGGAGCTAAGAAAGTTGCTAGACGTACGGGTAGGCCACGCGTTGTCCGAGAACCGTCAGTAGAGGCAGCTACTAACGCTGAGGGCGAAGGAAGTGCAGCCGGTGGAAATCTGAGTAACAACGAGGGAGTTCAACCCCCGTAATTCAAACGGCCATTGCTCAAGCGGTAGCAGCTGCTGTGAAAAACATGAACCCTGAAGGGTCGGCTGGAGGCCGTGAAAGAACCGCTGAAAGGGCGGAAGGAGATGGTAAGAAAAATGATGAATGGGAGGGGAAGAATCAAGCGTGGTTAAGTCACTGAAGGTTGATGACAAGAAAAGGGGCCGAGGTAGGTGCTACTATAAGTCCTTCAAGGATTGTGACCCGCCAAAGCTGACTGGCTTGGGAGACGCAATCGCTACTCTCCAATGGATAACCACGATGGACAAGGTTATCCGAATTAGTGAATGTCGTCCCGACCAAGCTGTGGGTTTTTCCACCCTATCATTTCTTAATGAAGCCAAGCACTGGTGGGAAACTGTTGAACAGAGGAAGACCCAGGAGGAGATCAAAGCTATGCGGTGGGATGATCTGAAGGAGTTGATAATGAAGAGATTCTGTGCTGATGTGGAGGTTGAGAGGGTTGAAATGAAGTTTTTGAGTCTGATGGCGGGTAAGATGACACACCGCGAATACACCACCGAATTCAACCGTCTGTCAAGGTTGGTGCCAGACATGGTGAACACTGAGGCTAAGCGGATCAAGTGCTACCTTAGGGGGCTACCGCAAATTGTTCGCGTCTTTGTCAAGGCTGGTAGACCATGTACTTTTGACTCCGCTGTAGGGCTGGCTGAGATGGTGTACGATGATTTGTCGACAGACGACGTGGTGGTGGAAGAGAAGAAGGATAAGAAGTGGGTCGCTTCTTCTAAATGACTTGGTACTCAGTTGTGGAACCCTAAGCACAAGTAGCCAAGAGTGTGGGAGAAGAGGTCGTGTAGGACGTGCGGGAAGATGCACGCTGGAGAATGCAAGTGGGGCACTAGGTCTGGTGTGTGCCGTAAGTGTGGGAAGTCCCATGGTGGGGAATGTAGATCAGGGTTGATTGCTTGTTACAAATGTGGTAAGGAGGGGCACTTTGCTCAAGATTGCCATGCAAAGCCCACATGTTCTAAGTGCGACCAGACAGGTCACTTGGCGATGACTTGTATGAGTGGTGAAGCTGGAGGGAGTGAGAAGAATGATGCTGAACAAGGGAGGCCAAGAACTAGGGCCTATATGCTGACTCAGGAACAAGCCCGACAGACTCCGGATGTTGTGACCGGTACGTTCTTAGTAAACGGTATTTCTGCTTCAGTATTGTTTGATTCCGGTGCGAATAGAAGTTTTGTAGCTACGAAGTTTAGTAAACTTGCTAAAATGAAATGTTGCCGAGTGTGTGAAACCTTCATAGTAGAAACCGCTAGTGACACCTCAGTGAAAATAATGAAAATGGTTAAGGACTGTAAGATAGAATTAGAGGGACATGAGTTCCCTGTTACTTTGTATGTTATGACCTTATGAGGGTTCGATGTAGTTTTGGGAATGGATTGGTTTTCCGAGTACAAAGCTTAGATAGTATGTAAGAGTAGGATAATAAAGCTAAAGTCCTAGGATGGTAGTGCGGTGACGGGGTGATAAGGAAAGTTCAGGGTTTAACGTCATTTCGATGATAAAATCAGAAGGGTTATTAAGGCGAGGGTGCGGTGCCTACCTGGCGTGCATTGTCAACGCTACAGCCGAGATGAAAGAAATGAAAGATGTTCCTATCGTTTGGGACTACCCAGAAGTATTCCTTGAGGATCTTCCGGGGTTGCCACTAGAGCGAGAGATAGAATTCCAGATAGATTTTGTACCAGGAGCCCAGCCCGTCGCGAAAGCGCCTTACCGTCTAGCGCCGTCCTAGATGAAAGAACTGATGTCCCAACTGCAGGAATTCCTTGAAAATGGTTTAATATGACCAAGTGTTTCCCCGTGAGGTGCACCAGTGTTATTCGTGAAGAAGAAGGATGGAAGTATGAGAATGTGCATAGACTATCGCAAGTTGAATAAGCTTACGGTAAAGAATAGATATCCTTTGCCAATGATTGATGATCTGTTTGACCAACTGCAAGGTTCAAGTTGGTTGTCACGAATAGATCTCAGATCAGGCTATCATCAGCTGAAGGTGAAAAAGGCAGACATCCCTAAGACAGCGTTTCGAATGCGGTATGGACACTACGAGTTTCTCGTGATGTCATTCGGTCTAACAAATGCATCTGCAGCATTTATGGATATGATGAATAGGGTGTGTCGGCCGATGTTGGATAAGTCAGTTATCGTCTTCATTGATGATATACTAATCTATTCAAAGAGCGAATCTGATAATGCAGAGCATCTGAGGGAAGTATTGAAGACTCTGAAGAGAGAGAAGTTGTATGCCAAGTTTTCGAAGTGCGTATTTTGGTTGCGAGAAGTACAGTTTCTAGGTCACGTGATTAATCCAGAAGGGATTTTAGTGGACCCATCTAAGATGGAGGCGATAACAAATTGGAAGACTCCACAGAATCCGACTGATATACGAGGTTTCTCCAAGATAGCCGCACCGTTGACCGGTATGACCCGAAAGTAGATAGTATTCAGTTGGGGTAAGTTTCAAGAAGAGGCTTTTCAGGAGTTAAAGAAAAGACTCACACAAGCTCCAATCCTTGATTTACCCGACGGTGAAGAGGATTTGGTTGTTTGTACTGATGCTTCGCATCGTGGGTTAGGTTGCGTGCTGATGCAATGAGAAAGGGTGATAGCTTATGCATCTAGACAGTTGAAGGTCCATGAGAGTACTTATCCGACGCAGGATTTATAGTTGGCAGCAGTGGTGCACGCTCTTATGATATGGAGACATTATCTGTACGGTACTAAGTGTACTATCTACATGGATCATAAGAGCTTAAAGTACTTCTTCGAACAAAAAGAGCTGAACATGAGGCAGAGAAGGTGGTTAGAATTGATAAAGGATTACGACTGCGACATTAAGTACTATCCTGGTAAAGCTAATGTGGTCGCCGATGCGCTAAGCCGTAAGAATGAGGAAGTCATTGCAACAGTGAAGTTATACCAGTTGATTATGAACTCAAGTCTACTTGAAGAAATCGTCAAAATGCAATCAGAGGTGCTGGTAGATGAAGGGCTAGTGAAGAAAGAAAGAATTTTCGGTCAGCAAGACAAGTTGATGAAAAATACGCAAGGTGTTAAGACTAGGTTTGACCGTATGTGGATTCCACACCATGGAGATCTCAGAGGTCGAATCTTAGTCGAAGCTCATAAGTCAAGATATTCGATTCATCCAGGAGCTACTAAGATGTACCAAGATTTGAAAAGAGATTATTGGTGGTCGGGTATGAAGAATGATGTAGTAGATTATGTCAGTAAGTGCTTAACTTGCTTGCAAGTCAAAGCAGAGCACCAGAAGCCTTATGGGAAAATGCAACCACTTGTGATACCTGAATGGAAATGGGAACACATCACCATGGATTTCATAACTAAGCTACCTCGTACAACTAAGCATCATGATACCATATGGGTGATTGTGGACCGTTTGACCAAGAGTGCTCACTTTCTGCCTATACGAGAGGCTCTCTCGCCAGAGACGTTAGCAAGCTTGTTCATTAAAGAGGTTGTATCTAAGCATGGAGTTCCATTATCGATCGTGTCTGATAGAGACACTCGGTTTACTTTGAGGTTTTGGAAGAAGTTCCATGAAGCTACGGGAACAAGATTGAACATCAGTACGGCGTATCATCCTCAAACAGATGGACAGTCTGAAAGGACGATCCAAACCCTTGAGGATATGCTACGTGCTTGTGTTTTAGACTTTGGAGGGAGTTAGGATGATCATCTGCATCTGGCAGAGTTCTCTTATAACAACAGCTACCATTCAAGTATTGGTATGCCACCATTCGAGATGTTGTATGAAAGACGTTGTAGAACTCCGATATGTTGGGGAGAGATTGGTCAAAAAGAGATGGGAAGTTTGGAAGTTGTTCAAGAAACTTCTTCAAAATTTGATCAAATTAAAGCAAGGATGAAGGCTACTCAAGATCGACAGAATTCGTATGTCGATAAGCGGCGAAGACCGATTGAGTTTAACGCTGGTGACAATGTGATGCTCAAGGTCTCGCCTTGGAAAGGAATTATTCGTTTTAGGAAGAGAGGAAAGTTGAGTCCGAGGTACATTGGACCGTTTAAGATTATGGATCGTGTAGGTGAAGTGGCTTACAAGCTGGAATTGCCTGAAGAGCTAGAAGGAATTCACTCAGACTTCCATGTTTCTCATCTAAGAAAATGTCTGGCTGATGACACGTCGCACGTGCAATTAATGGACATTGAGGTTGATGAACAGTTGAACTACATTGAGCAACCAATCGAGATAGTTGACCGCAAGGAAAAGCAACTTCGTCATAAAGTTATCCCACTAGTGAAAGTGATATGGAAGCATCACAAGGGATCGGATGCTACATGGGAAGTTGAAGAAGAGATGCGCAAATTTTATCCAAATTTATTTATGTAATAGTTACGTTTCGGGGACGAAACCTCTTTAAGGAGGGAAGACTTGTAACATCCCATTTTTCTAGTTTCGGTTAATAAATGAAATACGAGTTATTATGAGTCGGGCTAGTGTTGGGTAAATGGATATGGGTTATGGACTTGGGTTATGAAAGAAAGAAGGAAAGACCATGGACTTAAGCCCATAATCAATAAATATATATACCTTTAATCACCCATTTAATTTCATTTACACATATTTCATACACCACCAAAACACACACTTAAGCTTTCTCTCTAGTTTCTCCTTTTCTCTCTAGCCGAACCCAAGGATAAACCGAGCACCGATCCAAGGTAATGATAGTATGATGTTGTATGAGCTTAAACCCGTTAGTTATGGTCACGAAACGACGAGCCGACACCGTTAAACCGTTAAAGTCACGAGATCCGGGTGGAATCGGGTATAAACCGAATAAGATGAGCTTAGGGATCAACCTAGCTCAGATCTGGATCGAACGGGGCGAAAAACGGTGTAAAACGAGTCAAAACGCATTTTTCCGGCGAAACCGCGTTTTTCCGGCGACGGCGCCGGAAAAGTATACGAGATAAGGGAATTTCAGAGAATGTTTCTGACATTCTCTGACCTAACCCTAATTCGTTAACGGGAAGTTAACGAACTAGGGGTGATTCGCTAGTTGATTCGTTAAAGGAAAACATAACGAACTAGCTTTAGTTCGTCTTCAAATCATTAAGGGAAAAAGGATAACGAATCACCCTTGATTCGTTATAGCCAGTTCGTTAGAAGAGGTAACAAAATATATATGCGCTAATTCGTTATATAGACAGGTTCGCTATGGACTGATTCGTTATAGGAACCAGTTCGCTAAGATAAGCCAATTCGTTATAAACCAGTAACGAATTAAAAGTTTAACGGAATGACAACAATGGTCCCTGAACTTAGAAAAAGAATGATTTAATTACAAACAAGCCCTTGAACTTTTAAGTAGCAAATTAATTTAATGATTCAAAATGCTAATGGAAAATGCGATAAGACAGTTAATAGAAATAAACTTTTTTCCAAGCTGACCTGGCAGCTCGACCCCAGCCAGGGGCTCTGACCCTTGGACCCTGCTAGGGGCTGTCGCCCCTAGACCCCGCTGCCAGAGGCACTGCCCCCAGACCCCCGTTCGTTGAGGGTTATAATTGGACTAGAAATACGATATGGATAGTGACAATAATTAATATGTGTAACTGTTATACAGTTAGTCGTGCACAGCTAAAGAGGGGAATAACTGTAAACGGTGAACGCAACCGCATTGAGGTGAGTTTCTAGCCCCACTTCCTTGTTATGTTTTCGGGGCTGTGTGCATACTCGATGTGATAGTTAATACACTTACCTTAGGTGGTAGTGTATGCCTTGTATGATATATGTATGATGATTGCTTGATGATGTGTGAACGATCTTCGGATATTGCATGTACCGTCAGGTGGAAGTTAAGGATATGATTGATATGTATGATGTATGTATGAATACGTATGATGTATGAATAATGTATGTATGATATATTGATGGGTGATCGCTCTTCGGAGATTGCACACATTGTCAAGGAAAGTATGTAAAGGACATGTATGTTATAGTAGTGCGAATGTAGGGAACCGACCCTAATAGTATCGGCGAACGTAGGGAACCGACCCTAATAGTATCGGCGAATGAAGGGAACCGACCCTAATAGTATCGGCGAATGTAGGGAACCGGCCCTAATAATATCGGCGAAGTTAATAGGGCGAAATGCTCTTTAAAACGTATATGTACGAATGGAAGTATTACGTAAGTATGAAAGAAAGGATGAAAGTACGAATGTATGTAAGCATGTAAGTAAATATGAAGTATGTACGGGTGCATATGTCAGTATGTGTATGACAAACTGAAAATTTTTCTTACTTTTTCAGACACTCATCACGACTTGACTCAAATTTTCGGGACGAAAATTCTTTAACAAGGGAATGATGTGACAATCGTCAATTTCAGGTTAACTCCGTTAACTCAACTCCGTTAATTCAAACTTAAGATCATTGAATCTATAACGCACACCTCATTACATTTAAACTAGGGTTTAAATAACGCTTAACACTTACTACATGTGTAGTCTTTCGGGAATTAAACCGAAACGCAAACGAGTTGACGCAAACGATTGGTGAATAAACGAAAAATGTCAAAACAGTAATTATGTGATAATTATGTGTTAGACTTATGTGTTATGTGATAACATGGTTATAAACGTTAACTCAAGATGTAAACAAGTTAGTTTAAGCTAGATAAGTAATACTTAGGAGTGGAGGGGCCAAAGTGTAACATAGATTATTATAAATAATAATAATACCAAACCCTAACTTATTATTCTTCTTCCCCCACAAGTCCCGATCGGAAACCCACCCCCCCCCCTTGGCTCCTTGGCTGCCGTCACCTATACACACACATACAACCATCAATTTCAACTTTTGATCGAAGATTAAGGTGCAAGGAAGGTATAAACGACTATCCTATGCATCCTTTATACTTGATTTTGATGTTTAATAGGTTAATTGAAAACCCTAGATGGCCGATTTCATGTGTGTATGTAACTAATATGATTGTTGTTGATTTGATAATGATTTGATAACTAGAATGAATATTGTTACATGTTAATTGTTGTGTCTTTGATTTGAGTTCAAACAAAAACCCTAATCATGTATGTAATGTGTAATTTATGTGCATGGATAGTGATTATGGAGACTATAGTGTTACATGAATGCATGATGGTCCATAGATAGTTAATATGTTGAGTTTGGATGCAAACAGTTTCTGGACAGATTGTGTTATTGAGGTTTAATTGACAGTAACGAAGTGTAAATGTGAAAATTGGTTGAGATTATTGATACTACTGTAAAATAGGTTGAGTCTAGTTTCTAAAGAATGTAAATTTGCAATTTTTGGACGTGGAAAAGTTAACTTTTATGATTTTACAAAAACGTTGTGCAAAGCTGAGCTGTTAGACCTGCTGTTAGGTTGTTTTGTAAATATTATATCTCATGAACTACGAGACCAATTGGGTTGGTTCCACTTCTGGAAGTTGACTTGTTGAGTTAGGAACCTAACACAAGTGGTCTTGCATTTATTGGATTTTTCGTTTAACGGGAATTGCAAATAAAATTCTGTTGCGCATGAATTTGACTGTTATGAGTTTGGTGTAATGATTTGATGATTGTGAGAAACCTATGTGGAATAAAAATAAAATAAAACATGTTCTGGAAACCTAATACATGTATGCTTTTGTGATGATTTTTAATGAATTAATTGAGATGCTATGATCGGTGGAATAGTATAATCTTTCAAGTAGAATTTCTGTCTCGGTGAAACTAGCTGCTGAGTTTTGTGAAAATGCATGAAACATGATACTTGCTATATAATTGTTATGATTTGACCAAATTGCCCTCATGGGGAATAATGGCTAGTTAATTGTTATGTGTTGACCAAATTGCCCTTACGGGGAGTAATTGCTAGTGATGTACTTTATGAATACATGACACGTAAATAATTGCTTACACATGTAACGTATCACAAATACATTTGTTAAAGTCACACACGATTCACAAACGAAACACGAAACATGTTATGTGCATAGGTATTATGTGCCGGGTCTAGAGACTCGATAATATTCCGACACTTAGAAAAATCTCTTTGTTGTTTTAGAACGCTAGAGAGAGTTTTTCTGTGACGCGCATCTTGGTGATTTAATTTGGGAATTTCTTCGCAAACAGTGAGTTTCACTTTCCCCTTTTAAAACTTTTTAAACGCTTTTCACTTGGGGGAGATAACATACTCCGAAAACGCATTTAAGATTTTGTTAATATAGATTATATATCACTTGTAAAGACTAAGTGGCAAACGCGTTAACTAAAGTCCTTCATTCACATCGAACCGTTTAATATTGGATAATAGCGAGTCATTGTTGAGTAGTACTACTGGGTTTGACAAACCCCACCCAACGCTAAACTCGACTGGAGGTCGAGCGGGTGTAATCTTGGCTAAACACATACCATGGTCTGGATGACCTGGTGGCAAGGCAAATGATAAACAGTCAGCTTTGGTGTCGAACACTTAGTGATACTTGTTTTATAGGCTAGCTACCTATAGATATATAATTGACATAACACTATCTGGTAACGCAAAACGCTGTAACGCAAAACGCTTAACGCAAAACGCTGTAACGCAAAACGCTTAACGCAAAACGCTGAACGCAAACGCTAAACGCTTTATTTTTATATAACTTGTGAACTCACCAACCTTGTGTTGACACTTTTAGTATGTTATTCTCAGGTAGCCGAGGCGGGCGCGCGGTTTAGGATCATGCATTGCTTGAAACACTTTTAATAATGCAAACTTATTTTAAACTGTTATCATTGGGTTTTAAGTCGTCCTGCGTGACGCAACATTGGTTTCTATGGTTTTTACGCTTCCGCATTTAATTACTCGTAAACGTTTTCATGGTTTTGAAACCTTGTTTTATGGTTTGATTATAACTAATGATTCCGATCCTGTTAGTTCACACCCTCTGACGGAAAAACTCCGTTAGTGGATTTTGAGGTGTGACAATGTGAATGTATTGTATGTCGTCTGATTAACTAGAACTCACTCAGCGTAGCTGACTTTTAGTATGCACGCAGGTGAGTAGAATGATGCAACTTGCTTGAGGGGAAGCACATGGCATGGATTTGAAGACACTGGCATCTCAATGAAGTGTTATGTTATGATATTTAAAAGACAATGTTTTATGTTTAAATAATTGAAATGCTCGTTAAGACAAGGATTAATGTTCATGTAATGTAATGGTTTGAGTGTTTTAATATTCCGCGAATGTTTTTATTAACTCTGATAGTATGAACTGTGTTTATGAGTAAATCCAACGTCCAAATGTGAGGCACTAGTAACGGGGCCTTACAAATTCGCCTCGGCTAAGCACTTCTTGAGATTGGAAACATGAAAGGTTGGATGAACATTGGAGAGCTCTTCAGGGAGATTTAGACGATACGCAACTTTACCAACCCTTTCAATGATCTCAAACAGTCCAACAAAATGAGGATATAGTTTATTCCTTTTGCCAAAACGAACTACCCCTTTCCAAGGAGATACTTTAAGGAGAACTTGATCACCAACATTGAACTCGAGAGGTTTACGACGCTTATCGACATAGCTCTTTTGACGGCTACGAGCGGCAAGAAGATTATGACGAATAAGAACGATTCGATCGGAAGTTTCTTGAACAAGCTTGGGACCGGTGATTTTCAATTCACCAACCTCGTTCCAACAAATCGGGGAACGATATTTTCGGCCATACATATCTTCAAACGGTGTCATGCCAATTCTAGTGTGAAAACAATTATTGTAGGAAAACTCTACAAGTGGTAAGTGAGTATCCCAATTTCCACCAAAATCTAGTATGCAAGAGCGAAGCATATCCTCGAGAGTTTGAATTGTTCTCTCGGATTGACCATCGGTTTGCGGGTGATAAGCGGTGCTTAGATCGATACGGGTACCGAAGGCGGTTTTCAACGATTTCTAAAAATGAGAGGTAAACCGACCATCACGATCGGAGATAATGGTCAACGGCGTTCCATGGAGGAAAATGATGTTTTTGACATAGAATCGGGCTAATTCGCTTACAGAGGAGTTTTCACGGAATGGTATGAAATGAGCGGACTTGGTCAAACGATCAACAATCACCCAAATACTATCATTGTGGCTTTGAGTAGTGGGGAGTTTAGTAACGAAATCCATGGCTATGTCGTCCCATTTCCAAACAGGGATCGGAGGTTGCTCGAGCAAACCAAACGGCTTTTGATGCTCGGCTTTAACCTTAGAGCAAGTGAGGCATTTAGATACATATACCGCGATATCTTCCTTCATTCCCGGCCACCAAAACATGGTACGAAGATCAGCATACATTTTATCCGCACCGGGATGAATATAGTATCGTGACTTATGAGCTTCATCGAGGATGAACATGCGAAGACCGTCACGATCGGGAACCCATAAACGGTCCAAATAATAGAGAAAGCCATTACGTTTGGTTTCAGTTGAAGTACGGCGCCACACGACATCTCGTCGTGTAACTTACCCTCGGTGACGGAGACGTGTTGTGCGTCGAAGATGCGGTATTGGAGGTCAGATTGGATGGTGACACAATAAAGCAAGACGGATTTAACATGAATCTTACGACTAAGAGCATCGGCCACGACATTCACTTTCCCGGGGTGGTAGCGAATTTCGCAATCGTAATCGCTTAACAATTTGGCACATCGTCTTTGTCTCATATTGAGGTCCTTTTGGTCGAAAATGTGTTGTAAACTTTTATGCTCAGTGAAGACCACACATTTCGTGACGTAAAGGTAGTGTCTCCAAAATTTCAAGGCGAACACGACCGCACCAAGTTCGAGGTCATGAGTCGTGTAATTTTTCTCGTGCACCTTGAGTTGACACGAAGCGTAAGCAATAACCTTGTCTCGTTGCATAAGAACAAAACCGAGACCTTGAATAGAAGCATCACAAAAGACAACAAAATCGTCGTTGCCTTCGGGAAGAGCAAGGATTGGAGCATTGCAAAGCATGTCCTTAAGAGATTGAAATGCTTCCTCTTGATTGGAACCCCATTTGTAAACTTTCCCTTTGTGGGTTAGTGCGGTAAGGGGTGAAGCAATCTTCGAAAAGTTGTGGATAAAACGATGGTAATACCCCGCTAAACCAAGAAATGAACGAACCTCCGTTGGAGAGTACGGGGTCATCCCATTTTTAACGGCCTAAATTTAGCGGGATCAACGTGAATACCCTTGTCGTTAACAATGTGGCCTAAGAATTGAACTTGCTTTAGCCAAAATACACATTTGGAGAAGTTAGCGTAAAGTTGTTCCTTTCGTAACAAGTCGAGAATGGTGCGCAAATGGTCTTCGTTCTCGGTCTCGGATTTAGAGTATATCAAGATATCTTCGATGAAAACAATCACGAACTTGTCGAGGTAGGGTTTACAAACACGATTAATAAAGTTTATGAAAATGGCATGGGCATTAGTCAACCCAAAAGGCATAACTCGGAACTCAAAGTGGCCATAACAAGTACGGAAAGCGGTTTTGGGTATGTCATCTTCGTGGACATAGAGTTGCTGATAACCCGAACGGAGATCAATCTTAGAGAAACATACGGCTCCTTGGAGTTGATTGAAAAGATAATCGATATGTGGAAGGGGATAGCGGTTCTTGATATAAGCTTGTTGAGCTCACGGTAATCGATACACATACGAAGAGTACCGTCTTTCTTCTTAACAAACAAGACGGGTGCGCCCCAAAGAGACGAACTCAGGTGAATAAAACCCTTTTCCGTGAGTTCTTGGATTTGGTTGGAGAGTTCTTGAATTTCGGAAGGTGCAAGATGGTAAGGTGCTTTGGCTACGGGGTTAGCTCCGAGTACAATATCAATATGGAACTCCACTTGACGAATGCAAGGGAGTCCGAAAATGTCACCGGGAAAGACTTCGGGGAAGTCGCGGACAATCGGGATGTCGGAAAGTTTCTTTTCTTCATTGGATTTTGTGTTGACATGGGCTAAGAAGGTGACATACTTCTTGCGTAAGTAACGTTGCGCTTCGAGGAACGACATGAGGTTTGTCTTTCTCCAAGAATGTTTAGAATCACGCCCCCATCGATAGGGATTCGAATGAGTTTCTCAAAACATAAAATTTCGGCATGGTGGAAAGAGAGCCAATCCATACCAACGATAACGTCGAAGCTACCCATTTTCATAGGAATAAGGTCGATAGAAAACTTTTTCCCATTGAGAGTAATCGTGCAATTTCGAATGACGGAGTCAAAAGTGATCGAACTACTGTTTGCTATCTATACCGTGAAGGGCTTAGATAATTTACTACGTGGCACATCAAGTATGTATTCAAAATCAAAGAAAATAAAACTCCTATCGGCTCCCGAATCAAATAGTACCGAAGCATGGTGCTTATTAACTAGGAACGTACCGTTCACCACGTCATTCGATTTTCGGGGCTTGATGAGAATTGATGGTGAAAGCTTGTCCTTGAGTTCCTCGAGGTGCTTGGGTTTGAGAAGTCGAAGCATGGGGGGTTGGAGCTTGATAGGCTTGCATGACCATGGGTTGAGATTGAAGAGTTGGAGGAGCCATGAGTTGGGGTACTTGGGGTTGATAAGTTTGCACTTGATAGGCTTGGGAGGTGTAGTAAGGTTGTGGTGCAATATAGGCTTGGTGGACTTGAGCGAGTCGAGGACATGCGTTACGGAGGTGATTTGGGCCACCACAATTGTAGAAAGCCCTAACGGGGTTAATGATTGGAGCACAAGGTATGGCTCGGTTGGGTTGGTTTGATGATGCGAACCGCGGTGGAGCGGCTTGCACAGGAGGTGCTTCTCGACAATATTGGGTAAGGTGGCCAAATCGGTGGTAATTTGTGCACACCCGACAAGTGGCTTGGGCCAGGTGGTGGCGTTGGCAAGTGTTGCAATATGGGTGTGGGCCGGTGTAGGGCTTCTTGTTTGGAAGTGCTTGTTGGGCTTGTGGTTGGGCTAAGACATACTTTTGGGAGTTGGGTTTTTTCTTGTTGTTGCGGTAGTGGGATGAGTTGTTGTGGTTGTTACTCTTGGAGGATTATGGCTTAGAAGATTCGGGCTTAGATTTCTTAGTGGGCTCAGGTGTGGGCTTATCATTGGGCTTCTTAGAACTCTTCCGCGTCAAGGTCCCGGCCTTAACGTGGTTCTCGGTGAGGGTACCGGCTAGGGTGATGGCATCATGGAGGGATTGAGGGTCAAGACTTAGGACAGAATCTTGGATTTGCATAGGCAAACCCGATATGTACTTGTCGATTGCACGTTCAAGGGGAGTAACCATATGGGGGATGAGAAGGCTCCGTTCATGGAAACGATCATTGTAAATGGTGTCATTACCGCTTTCTTGTTTCAAATTCCAAAATTCCTCTTCCATCTTCCGAAGTTCATGCTTCGGGCAGAACTTCTTGAGCATGAGTTACTTGAGGTCATCCCATGGCAAGGACATGGCAACCTCGGCGCCTAGCGTGCGCTTCTCACCATTCCACCAATTGAGGGCATTCTTCTTGAGTATCCTCGGGACATTCACAATGGAGGAACACGCTCTCCATTTCTTCGAACCATTGGAGGAGAATGGTAGCACCGTCGATACCGAAGTATTCCGGCGGGTTAGCACTCTTGAATTGTTTGAGGGAGTAAGCAATTGGGTTCGGAGTTATGGATGATGTAGAAGCATTCACCGTTTGCAATTGAGTTCCACGATGCCCTTAGCAATGCGGGTTGACATGCTGCGGCCAGAGTTGCCGATGCGACGGTTACGGTTGAGGAGGCGAAAAGACATACTGCAAGGGTAAAAGGTGTAAAGTTTGTATGACTCGGGTGAATGTTTTAAGTATAGAAATTGACGAAATATAGTAATCGTGCATTGAGGTTGGGATTGTGTTTGAGGTTGAGAATTTCATTACTTAGGAAAAGTTTTGATTATACAAGTCTTGTCATTTTTAATATTATGAAAACATATCTTAAAATGTAAATGGATTCTTTTGTTGGTTAGGGCTTCATGGATCACCATGGGTCATTCCAACAAAATGAAAAACATTGAAAAATCAAATAAAATCATTTAAAATCAAATTGAGGGGGTGTTGAAGTAGACGGTTGAAGTAATTCGGGAACCACCCCGTATTTACATACTCCTTCCATTAACTTCAATAAACCACAGTATGGAAAAACCGAGTTTAGCCACGAATCACCGTGAATTCGGTGATAAATTTAAGGATGTGATCGTCATATGACCACGTTTGATACAATGAGGGTAGTAGATTCAGGTACGTTTGGTGTGACATGCTTTGGCCTAATAAGTTCCACACCCATACCGAACACTCCAGGAAGGCAACCAGGTCTCGCGGTTGATTGAGATCTATGCGCATTGCACTTCCTTAGGCTCGCAAGCCTTGGTGTCAAGGGTTCAGTAAACAAGTGCGTCCTTCTTACAGTTACTACATATCCGTCCCACGAATCATCCTCAAGGAGAGAGGAGTGAAAAGGCGGTATTTCTTAAGGAATTTCCCATTTTTTTTTTAAATAAATCGTCCTAAAGTTTTGAAAACAATTTTGAGAGTGAAGCGTAGCCTCGGATTGAGTGTGTGTGCTCTTGTGTACAATTGTATATGATGAACAATATAAATATGCTAAGCTATGTACAAAAATTTAAACAAGTAGGGTGCACGTATAGGAACACGTATGGGGACCCTAAGCATGCTACTAGGTCGTTACGTCAAACCACCTATCTTATAGCATTCGGCTCTGATACCAATCTGTCACACCCCAACCTACGCCGGAACATGCTGGGGCGCTACATTGATTGTATGATAGCTCAGAAGACACTAAATAAAATACACGTGTCAATATCTAAATTATTCATTCATATATCAAATTCCAAAAGCACAAACATTGTCTCCAAAATACCGTTACAAATCAATAATTCAAAGCATAAATAATTTAAATCAAAAGTATTCTTCTTCATCAAAGCAACCTAAGGTCTCATCTAACTTCCAATACTTGATTCATCCGATAAAGCTACCTGCGCCATGCGTGGAAATATATATTTTTTGTCAACATAAAGTCGAGCAAGTAAACCACAGTTTTTGAGTATATATAATAATAAAAGGACAATTCCATGCAATAATCGTAAATTACCACAATAGTAAACAATAAATAAAAGTTGTATTTTCAACCGAATCGCATTGATAACGGTTTACTTCGACGGCGTATGATCAAACTAATGAGGATGAAGATGAGGTACCAACCAACATAAATTAAACACATAGTCATATTCGCACGTAACAACTAATTGAGCAATTACAATTATGCATATAACGAAATTGTAGTGAAAACAATAAATTGATTTTGAACGCATAACGCCCCCAAAATTGTAAAGCGGTAAAAAGGGGAATGTGAATTTACTTACCTTTAATTAGTAGTATAAACGAGGACGAGATAGTAAAAGAAAGGCAAGGATGGAAAACGATCAGGCTCCTCAAGGTTCACCGAAAAATATTTCTTGTTTTTAATGATAAAGTGAGTTAAATATAGTCATAACGAAATATTGAGATTTATGGTGGGTTTCGATGTGGTTAAAAATATTGAAAGTTACATTATCGTTAAATATAAAGGTTATTATCATATTTATAAATGTAATTATTGTTGTTATTGTTATTATTGTTATTATTGAAACTGTTATTATTATTATTATTATTTATGTTTGCTTCCTTTATAAAAATAAGTATTTTATAAAGTGATATAGAAGTTGTAAATAAAACTAAGACGAAAACGAGTCTTTATAATGAACAAAAATTTATTAAGCGAGCTGTCATCACACATATATTCATACATATATATATATAAAGGATGTATGTATATAAAGGCTTTTATGGAAAATTAATGTTCAAAGACGGGGAAAACAACAAGACTAGAGGCTCGGTTTAACCAATTTTCATTTATTAATGTTATACACATATATTAATATAAAAGACAATTGTTTAAAGGTGTTAAAAAAATTAAAGAAATCAAAACTGCGTCCAGGGTGGCTCGAACCCACGCCTGGCTGGTCTCAGTGGTTTAACCAAACATGCAATGGCTGGTGCTACAACTTGTGAAAGGAACAATGTCAATAATATAAATAGAGACAAGCCAAAGAAACCCCCAAAATCAAATATGAACCCTAAATCTGGGTTCGTTTAATTCGTTCGTAATTGATTTAAATTGAGTCAGGGTTTCGTTTATAGATTAAAAACGAATACAAAGGAATGTTTTATTACTGTATATGATGATGGATTAAGGGATATCAATGAACTAGGGTTTGCGGCTCAAAGTTGATCTCAAAAATGATATTAACTAACTAGTGTGTTGTAATTAGGTTAGGGTTTTGATTAGCGATGGTTTGAGGAACGTGTGTGTACGATTAATTGAGATATAAACGAGTTTATATAGTGTATTGAGTCAATGGCTGCCGCGGTTCATTCTCAACGAATTAGCTGTCAAATGTTCATAATTTACCATGTTAAGGGTGTTGGTAAGATCGTATTAAGGTAAGGATTGATATGGTATGATCAATTACGCGTTTAACGAGTCCGAAATTGAAGGGGGGTATGGCGTCGACTGGAAGAAGGAGAAGAGAAGAGTGAGATATTTTGAATGTAATTTGCAATTTGGTCCCTGGGGTGTATAGATGGAAACGAGAATGGATTAATTTTTGAGTTTGGGTGAAAGTTGCAAGTATTTGTAAGTTTAAGCATTAAAACTACTAAAACAACAAAAATACCCCATAAATACGTCGGTTTTATTAAATGAGTGAACCGAACCCTTAAACGGGTCGGGTATAATTACAAGAATATAAAAAAATGAAAGCTTGAAATGTTACATGTCAAAGGCATGAGAAGTATTCAAATAAAACAACCTGGTGGCTTGAGAGAATGTAAGAAACAATCAGACAACTTTTAAATGTTTCGTTATATCTATTTAAGATTAAGGGTCTGTTTGGTATGGAGTAATGGAATTGACGACGGAATGGAATGGATGTGGTAATGGAATGGACAAAGGAATGGAATGGGTTATTACCATTCCAATGAAATGTTTGGTTACCACATGGGAATTAAATGAATCATTACTTTGTATTGTTTGTAGCTAAGAAAAAAATAAAAATAAATAAAATTAAAATGGTGGTGAGTGGTGGTGGTGGTGGGAGCGGTGGCGGTAACGG
Source organism: Bidens hawaiensis (assembly GCF_021521415.1). Classification (NCBI taxonomy): domain Eukaryota; kingdom Viridiplantae; phylum Streptophyta; class Magnoliopsida; order Asterales; family Asteraceae; genus Bidens; species Bidens hawaiensis. Next base: position 169,008 of record NW_027491465.1, read on the forward strand.
TGGAGGTGGTGGTGGCGGTAATAGTGGAGGTGGTGGTGGGCAGCGATGACGGTGGGCGGCGTGTGTGATGGTGGGGGCGATGATTGATGGATGCGGCGGGTGGCTGGAGGTGGTGGGTGGCTGGCACTGATGGCGATGGTTTGTGGAGGTGGGTGGTGGTGGCAGAGGACGCCGATGGTGGTGATTGGTGGCAGTGGCGGCGGTGGTGGGCAGCGGTGACGGTGGGCGACATGTGTGATGGTTGATATATGCGACGGGCGGATGGTGGTGCTGAGTGGCTGCCACCGATGGCGATGGTTGGTGGCGCAAGTGGACGGCGATGGTGGTGGCTGGTGGCAGTGACGGCGGTGGTGGGTGTTGATGTTGGGTGGTGGTGTTGTTGGGAGGGTGGTGGAGGTTATGTAGGGTGAAGGAGGGAAAGGAATGAAAAAAAAATATGGGGTATGGCTGGAATGAAATTGAGGTATTTTAGAGGGAATGGAATGGACTATGTAATGGGTCATTCTATTCCTTTGGTCAACCAAACCAAACACACTATTTTCCATTCCCTCACAATGGGTCATTCCATTCCGTCATCCATTTCTGCATACCAAACGCTACCTAAGATTCATAGTTCAATAGTTTTTCTTTTCTTTTCCTTTTTTCTTTCTTTTTCCTTTTTTTTGCACGCAACATGTATTGTAATTTATTTACATTATCATATGTTGTTTTAAATTATTCGTTTATAATATTTATATATTTTTTTGGATTTTAATTTTATTTACTATAAGAAAGTTAATAGTATACTTAGGATTTGATGATAAAAATTTTTCATAAATAAATGAGAGGTTATACTCGGTTTAAAAGCTAAGTGGGTTTAGTGAGACCCATGACCCTCTTATTATTATTATTATTATTATTATTATTATTATTATTATTATTATTATTATTATTATTATTATTATTATTATTATTATTATTATTATTTTCTTAATATAAATCATATTTGTTTCTTGAAAAATTGGATATTAATTTTTAGTATTCCTATTTTATAGGATTTTCATATTAAATATTTGATTAGATTAATTTTTTAATATAATGAGATGTTATAGCCAGTTTAATGGCAATATGAGTTTGGTGAGATCCATACTCATGAATTCGAGTCAAATATATAAGAATCTTTCATTTAAAATAACACAATTTGGTGGCTTGAAAGAATTTAGGGATGTTTCGTTTATATATATTTAAGATTTAAGATACATCTTGAAACCGACATATATAATAAGTTTTGTGTTTAAATCTCCTAATGAGATATAATGGATTATAATGTTTGTCATTAAACTATGAGTTTCATAACAATCAGGAAATATTTTGTTAATTTTGCTTAATTGTTTGATGGAAAATTAGGTTTAGTTTTTTATTTGATATCGTGTCACACCCGGCCCTGAACGGCGGAAACATCCGGGCGCGCGCGAGTGGGGATTGATACTTAAGCACGTGCCATTGCAAACATTCAAGATAAGATTTTCATTGCGCATGAAATGTTTAATACAAATACATTACATTGTTTAAAAATTACATAAAATCATCCAAGTATAAAAACTGTTGAAGATTTCCACGCCATATCCCCTTGCGCGGCGAGAACAACCACGCGCACCGAAGGGATAGAGCTAAAATCTTCCAAAAAGCTAGTTTTAGATGTTCAGCGTGAGGTGCTCTAAGTGTGACTCCATGCGCTACCTAGTTATCTCCTGAAAGACACGTAAAACATTTGAATCAGTATAAACTGAGTGAGTTCACAAGTTTTAGTAACTTGATAAATCGTATTGCATCATAATCTTGATAAAAATCTTTCTGAAACATAATTCTGATAGCATCATTATAACACATGCTTGGTAAAACATAGTTCTATCAACATATTCTGATAAAATCGTTCCGCGGGTTACGCGCGAACATTTCTGGGAACTGTGCTCGTCTGTGTAAGTGGCGCTGCCACTACGAGCGAAATAAGTAATACCGTCCCGCGGGTTGCGCGTGGACATTTCTGAAAAGCCGTGCTCGTCTGTGTAAGTGGCGCTGCCACTACGAGCGAATAATACTGTAATACCGTCCCGCGGGTTACGCGCGGACGTTGTGCCGGAAAACAAGGCGCTCGTCTGCGTAAGAGGAGCGACCTCTACGAGCGGGCTCAAACCCATAGTACTGCCCCATGACCATACTAGGCACTCGTCTGTGTAAGAGGTGCGACCCCTACGAGTGGGCGGATCAAACCAGCAGTCCCTACCCTTAGAGTTCCAATGGTAAAGTGATCACTTACTCGGATTCTGGCGCACATACATCGTAAACCATAGATAACCGTTTGCATTGCTCATCATGAAACATAATTTAAACACAATCGTTTGCATAACTTGTAAGTATACCATGATAAATCGTAATTTAAGCACGTGTCCCTCGCCCCGAAAACAGTTTAAAAACAGTGAAAATAGTGAAAATAGGGGCTGTGAGACTCACCTGTGGTTCTTGTTAAGGGATTAATCGAGATTCGGGTTTTCTTGGTGTTGGCCTTTGAATTGAAGGTCTAGAATACGATTAAATAACAAGAAGTATATATATTGAGATCAAGAAATAGGAGAATATAAGGGTTGGGAAGTAGATCTCAAGGTTATAATCTCGGCTTACCTAGTAACAGGATCGGAAATGAAAACAATGGATGCTTGGGAGATGATTAGTGCAAGTTTGCAGTTCTTAAGAGAGAAGTTTGAAGTGTGTTTGGGTGATAATTTAGGTTACATATTTATAGGCAAACTCAAGGGAACACAATCCCTTGCTTTAGAGGATTGTAATCTTTTCATATCTAGGTGTAATGATGATAAAGTATGGAAATTATTATTGTTTATTTAAAAGTGGAGTAGTGGATAAAAGATTTTGATTTGATTTGGTCAGGACATGCAGGTCTGTGGTTGGTGGGAGCAGGGTGGCTGACAGTTGACTTTTCATGTTACAGTATGCTTTTTCAGGTACTTTTGTCAGTGTACAGTAAAAAGTGGAAAATCTCTGAAACACGCTACTGTTTCCTTTTGGGCGGGAGTAATCTCCTTACATCTGGAGAATAGACTAAGTGTTCTGCGCGTATCACTTTATGCGCATAGCTTTCTGCGTGAAGGACATTTCTTTGCTGCAAGTAGGTGCGTAACCTTCTCGCAGTTAGGGACATTGAGTTTCATTTGTAGATTCTCCAGGTGGTCTTGGTATTTCAACATAGTGATCAGTCATGTTGAAGTCAATTCCATCTTGGAGCTTCAGACAAACTAGCTCTCAATGTTCCCGCCATGCGGGGAGGTTAGTTCCCTTCCGCACGCGCATAAACGATTTAGGATGCACCCGCCTTAGCATCATGCGGGATGGTCAACCCATTAGACAACATAACGTTAAGTTTCATGAAAACATAAAGCCAAAACATTCGCGCATGGCGCATATAACATATGCCCACGCTGGTTCTTAACATGGTGCGCTCGCGCAGGGCGCACATAATATGCCCGTGCTGACTAACATGGCGCGCTCGCGCACGGCGCATATAACAATTGCCCGCGCTGATTCTAATATAGCGCGCTCGCGCAGGGCGAACATAATAATTGCCCGCGCTGATTCTATATGGCGCGCATAATATTCACAATCACCTATTTATTAGGTTGATTACTTAGTTTATAGGATTGGGAAATTACCGGGTGTCACATTTTCCCCCTGTTAAGAGAATTTCGTCCCGAAATTTAGGAGACGTTGCTGGCAGAAGCCATGCTCTGAAAGAGGTGTGGGTAATTCATGCGCATCTGGTCTTCTCTTTCCCAAGTGAATTCAGGCCCACGCCTCGAGTTCCATTGAACCTTTACTAACTTGATTCTGCTTCTGCGTAACTTTTGTTCTTTCCAATCGGTTACTGCTATAGGTTCTTCTACGAAGTGCAGTTGTTTGTCGATGTGAATCTCTCCCAACGGCAAAATCAACGTTTCGTCAGATAAGCACTTTTTGAGGTTGGATACATGGAACGTATCATGAACTCCACTGAGTTCGGCGGGTAAACGGAGTTTATAAGCAACCGGACCGATCCTCTCCAGGATCTCAAATGGTCCAATGTAGCGCGGATTCAACTTTCCTCGCTTGCCGAAACGGGGGACTCCTTTCCATGGAGAGACTTTCAAAAGTACTCTATCCCCTACTTGAAACTCCAACGGTTTCCTTCGCACATCTGCGTAGCTCTTCTGTCTGTCACGCGCTGTCTTAAGGCGATCCCGTATCTGAAAAATCTTGTCTGTTGTTTCTTGGATCAATTCTGGACCAGTCATTTGCTTGTCACCCACTTCAGCCCAGCACAGTGGGGATCTACACTTGCGCCCATACAAAGCTTCAAACGGCGCAGCCTTGAGGCTTGTGTGATAACTGTTGTTGTAAGAAAATTCAACCAATGGGAGGTGAGTATCCCAGCTACCTCCGAAATCGATTGCGCACAGCGCGCAGCATATCTTCCAATGTCTGGATTGTTCGCTCGCTTTGTCCATCTGTTTGGGGATGATATGCCGTACTCATGTCAAGACGAGTACCTAAAGCCCCTTGTAACGATCTCCAAAATCTTGAGGTGAACCTACTATCTCTATCAGAAATGATGGACACCGGGACTCCATGTTTTGAAACTACTTCTCGAATATACAATCGGGCTAACTTTTCCATCTTATCGGTTTCCTTGATCGGCAGGAAGTGTGCTGATTTAGTTAGTCGATCTACAATAACCCAGATCGTGTCGTAACCCCCAGGTGTCCTTGGCAGTTTGGTGATGAAGTCCATAGAGATTTGTTCCCACTTCCACATAGGAATTTCTGGATGTTGAAGCAACCCTGATGGTTTCTGGTATTCAGCCTTTACCTTCGAACACGTCAGGCACTTACTGACATACGTCGCGATGGCGCCTTTAAGATTGGGCCACCAATACAGCGCTTTAACATCTTGGTACATCTTGTCTGCGCCAGGATGTACGGAATACCGCATCTTGTGAGCTTCGTTTAATACTTGCTCGCGCAATCCTCCCTTGAGAGGGACCCATATGCGGTTAGCAAAATATCGAGTGTCGTTCTCTTTGAGCTCCAAATCCTTAATCATACCCCCAAGGGATTCGTTTTTAACAAACTCTGGTTTCAAGGCTTCTTGCTGAGCGTCTCGGATGTGGGTAGAGAGATCTGCGTGAATGGTCAATCTTAGAGCCTTGACTCGTAGCGTTTTTATTCGCTCCTTCCTACTTAGCGCGTCTGCTACCACATTCGCCTTTCCAGGGTGGTACTTAATTTCACAATCATAATCATTCAACAACTCCACCCATCTTCGTTGCCTCATGTTTAAATCCTTTTGATCAAATATATGTTGAAGGCTCTTGTGATCCGTAAAGATTATACACTTTGTACCATAGAGGTAACGGCGCCAAATCTTTAGCGCGAAGACAACCGCTCCAAGTTCCAGATCATGCGTTGTGTAGTTCTTTTCATTGGTCTTGAGTTGGCGCGAGGCATACGCTATGACTTTGTCTCGCTGCATAAGGACACATCCGAGTCCCTGATGTGAAGCGTCGCAGTAAACGACGATGTCATCCGTCCCCTCGGGCAGAGACAAAATTGGCGCACTACATAACTTCTATTTCAACTTTTGAAATGCTGCTTCCTGATTTTCGCCCCAAACAAACTTCTTGTCTTTCTGAGTTAGCGCGGTTAGTGGTAGAGCTATCTTGGAGAAGTTCTCAATGAAGCGTCGATAGTAGCCAGCTAGTCCTAGGAATTGCCTCACCTCAGTTGGGGTTTTTGGCGCTTCCCAGTTTTCGATGGCTTTGACTTTGGAAGGATCAACGTGTATTCCTTTCTCGTTTACAACGTGACCGAGAAAGTGAACTTCTCTAAGCCAAAACTCACATTTGGAAAACTTCGCATACAACTTTTCTTTCCTCAACAATTCCAAAATCAATCTCAGGTGTTGCTCATGGCTCGGCCTTGGTCCGAGAGTAAATCAGAATATCATCTATAAACACAATCACAAACTTGTCCAAGTATGGTTTGCACACGCGGTTCATCAGATCCATGAATACAGCCGGCGCATTAGTTAGCCCGAAAGGCATCACTAAGAACTCATAATGGCCGTATCTAGTTCGGAAGGCTGTTTTCGGCACATCTTCCTCATGGACCCTAAGTTGGTGGTATCCTGACCGTAGATCTATCTTCGAATAATAACTGGATCCCTGCAACTGGTCAAATAAGTCGTCAATCCTCGGTAAGGGGTACCGATTCTTGACTGTCAGCTTGTTCAGCTCCCTATAGTCAATACACATTCTGAACGAACCATCCTTTTTCTTAACAAACAGTACTGGAGCTCCCCAAGGTGAAAAGCTTGGGCGTATGAAACCCTTATCCAATAGTTCCTGTAACTGATTGGATAGCTCTTGCATCTCAGATGGAGCTAATCGATAAGGCGCTCGAGCTACTGGCGCAGCTCCTGGGACTAAATCAATACGAAATTCGACTTGTCGCGGCGGCGGTAATCCGGGCAAATCTTCAGGAAAAACTTCTGGAAATTCGCGCACCACTGGTAAGTCTTCAATTCTTCGCTCATCTCCTTTCTTCTCTACTACATGCGCCAGGAAGGCGTAGCACCCTTTCCTTAGGCACTTGCGCGCCTTTAGGCACGAAATCAGTTTCGTCGCAACTCCCCTTCTTTCCCCTTGAATTACCAAGGTTTCTCCGTTCAACAGTGGGATCCGAACCTGCTTCTCATGGCAAATGACCTCTGCGTGGTTCCCGACTAACCAATCCATACCTACCACAATGTCAAAACTTCCCAAGTCTATTGGCAACAAGTTAATATTGAACCCGTGACCTCCCATGACTATAACACATTGTTCAGTTCTTTCGTTCGCGCATAACTGCCTACCATTGGCTAGTTCTATAGTATAAGGCGTGTCTAGCCTACTGGTTGCTAAGCCTAGGGAGTTTTTAAACTCAGCGGATATAAAACTTAGGTCAGCGCCAGTATCAAATAAAACAGATGCAAAATGGCCGTTAAGCAAAAACGTACCGGTTACCACATTCGGCTCTTCTTTAGCTTCGCCCGCGCCGATCACAAAAGCTCTCCCGCGAGCTTGGTTTCCTTTTTGCGGGCAATCCCGACTAAAATGCCCTAGCTTTCCGCATGCGTAGCAGTTGTCACTGGCTCCAGCTTCTTTAGCACGGCAATTCACCGTCTTGTGCCCTGGCCTGTTACATTTGGCGCACGAGACGCTCGCGCATTCACCCTCGTGGTGAAACTTGCATTTGTTGCACCATGGGTAAGGCCCGCTGTATCCTTTCCTTGATGGCTCTGCGGCTTGGATCGCGTAAACCTTTGCGCTTTCCTGCTTCTTGAACGGTGGCTGCCTGGAGTCGGACCCTCGGTGGTGAGAGTTCCATTTCCTCTTGGAGTCAGAGGTTCGCTGCTCGCTTCCGCGCGTAGTCAACATACCCGCACGGACCGTATCCCTTGTAAGGGTGATGGCCCGCGCTACCGCCTCATCAAAGGTTGGGGGCGCTGCGGCGTTGAGCGGAACCCTAACAACAGGAGGTAACCCAAAGATATATCTCTCGATCTTCTTTTCCTCCGTGTTTGTCATGTCTGGCACCAACTGGCAAAGCTCGTTGAACCGGTTGTTGTAGGCGTCGATATCCGTTCCTACCATGGTGTGGTTCCAGAATTCCTGTTGCAGACTCTGGATTTCTGCGCGAGAGCAGAACTTTCTCATCATCATTTCCTTCAGTTCTTCCCAGGTCTTGTGAAGAGCAACTTCTCGCCCCAAAGTCTTCACTTGATGCTTCCACCAAGACGAAGCTGCTTCTTGGAACATGCAGGTCGCGTAAAGGACCTTCTGGTTCTCACTACATCTGCTGATGGAGAGAACTGTCTCCATCTTGTCAATCCAGTTGTAGAGCCCAATGGCCCCTTCGGTACCCTTGAATGGCCAAGGCCTACAGGCCATAAATGTCTTATAGGAGCACCCTTTGTCCAAGGCTCCTGATTCGGGTTCTGGGGTCTCGTTCTGACGACCCTGACTTGATTCGGCCTTACTGGCCTCATGTGTCGCGATCGCCTGCGCGATTATTTCCGCGAGTTCCTCGGGTGTCATGGTGATTCCCTTGGCTCTAGTTGGAGGCATTCTGGCTTTAAAAGAGAATGAAAATATATTAAACTTAGCGCATGTACTCTGAGCACATAATGTTCTTTATCTTTATTCACTAGACACTGTGCGACCCGTGTTCCTAAGTGTGTGTATAGTTTCTTTTGAAAATATTTTCTTTGAAAAATATTTCATGCGATTCCCCAACGGTTATAGTCTAGGTTAAAACTTCTTTTCCTAGTTCGCTATAACCAGTGCTCTGATACCAATCTGTCACACCCGGCCCTGAACGGCGGAAACAGCCGGGCGCGCGTGAGTGGGGATTGATACTTAAGCACGTGCCATTGCAAACATTCAAGATAAGATTTTCATTGCGCATGAAATGTTTAATACAAATACATTACATTGTTTAAAAATTACATAAAATCATCCAAGTATAAAAACTGTTGAAGATTTCCACGCCATATCCCCTTGCGCGGCGAGAACAACCACGCGCACCGAAGGGATAGAGCTAAAATCTTCCAAAAAGCTAGTTTTAGATGTTCAGCGTGAGGTGCTCTAAGTGTGACTCCATGCGCTACCTAGTTATCTCCTGAAAGACACGTAAAACATTTGAATCAGTATAAACTGAGTGAGTTCACAAGTTTTAGTAACTTGATAAATCGTATTGCATCATAATCTTGATAAAAATCATTCTGAAACATAATTCTGATAGCATCATTATAACACATGCTTGGTAAAACATAGTTCTATCAACATATTCTGATAAAATCGTTTCGCGGGTTACGCGCGAACATTTCTGGGAACTGTGCTCGTCTGTGTAAGTGGCGCTGCCACTACGAGCGAAATAAGTAATACCGTCCCGCGGGTTGCGCGTGGACATTTCTGAAAAGCCGTGCTCGTCTGTGTAAGTGGCGCTGCCACTACGAGCGAATAATACTGTAATACCGTCCCGCGGGTTACGCTGCGGACGTTGTGCCGGAAAACAAGGCGCTCGTCTGCGTAAGAGGAGCGACCTCTACGAGCGGGCTCAAACCCATAGTACTGCCCCATGACCATACTAGGCACTCGTCTGTGTAAGAGGTGCGACCCCTACGAGTGGGCGGATCAAACCAGCAGTCCCTACCCTTAGAGTTCCAATGGTAAAGTGATCACTTACTCGGATTCTGGCGCACATACATCGTAAACCATAGATAACCGTTTGCATTGCTCATCATGAAACATAATTTAAACACAATCGTTTGCATAACTTGTAAGTATACCATGATAAATCGTAATTTAAGCACGTGTCCCTCGCCCCGAAAACAGTTTAAAAACAGTGAAAATAGTGAAAATAGGGGCTGTGAGACTCACATGTGGTTCTTGTTAAGGGATTAATCGAGATTCGGGTTTTCTTGGTGTTGGCCTTTGAATTGAAGGTCTAGAATACGATTAAATAACAAGAAGTATATATATTAAGATCAAGAAATAGGAGAATATAAGGGTTGGGAAGTAGATCTCAAGGTTATAATCTCGGCTTACCTAGTAACAGGATCGGAAATGAAAACAATGGATGCTTGGGAGATGATTAGTGCAAGTTTGCAGTTCTTAAGAAAGAAGTTTGAAGTGTGTTTGGGTGATAATTTAGGTTACATATTTATAGGCAAACTCAAGGGAACACAATCCCTTGCTTTAGGGGATTGTAATCTTTTCATATCTAGGTGTAATGATGATAAAGTATGGAAATTATTATTGTTTATTTAAAAGTGGAGTAGTGGATAAAAGATTTTGATTTGATTTGGTCAGGACATGCAGGTCTGTGGTTGGTGGGAGCAGGGTGGCTGACAGTTGACTTTTCATGTTACAGTATGCTTTTTCAGGTACTTTTGTCAGTGTACAGTAAAAAGTGGAAAATCTCTGAAACACGCTACTGTTTCCTTTTGGGCGGGAGTAATCTCCTTACATCTGGAGAATAGACTAAGTGTTCTGCGCGTATCACTTTGTGCGCATAGCTTTCTGCGTGAAGGACATTTCTTTGCTGCGGGTAGGTGCGTAACCTTCTCGCAGTTAGGGACATTGAGTTTCATTTGTAGATTCTCCAGGTGGTCTTGGTATTTCAACATAGTGATCAGTCATGTTGAAGTCAATTCCATCTTGGAGCTTCAGACAAACTAGCTCTCAATGTTCCCGCCATGCGGGGAGGTTAGTTCCCTTCCGCACGCGCATAAACGATTTAGGATGCACCCGCCTTAGCATCATGCGGGATGGTCAACCCATTAGACAACATAACGTTAAGTTTCATGAAAACATAAAGCCAAAACATTCGCGCATGGCGCATATAACATATGCCCATGCTGGTTCTTAACATGGTGCGCTCGCGCAGGGCGCACATAATATGCCCGTGCTGACTAACATGGCGCGCTCGCGCACGGCGCATATAACAATTGCCCGCGCTGATTCTAATATAGCGCGCTCGCGCAGGGCGAACATAATAATTGCCCGCGCTGATTCTATATGGCGCGCATAATATTCACAATCACCTATTTATTAGGTTGATTACTTAGTTTATAGGATTGGGAAATTACCGGGTGTCACATATCGTGATCATTTATGACACGGAATTGTATCTTTTATAGAAAGATATTACTGCCCTTTAGTTTACATATATACTTTTATTTTGATTATTATAAATATCTATTTCACTTTTTTGTGTTATTCTCGATCTATTGTTACTTATATTTTTAAATCGACCTTTCATTGTTTGAAATAGTATGTCACAAGTTTCTTACTCACGTCTACGTTAATTCGTTGGGTTGGCTCAAAAATGTTAAAATAGTATAACTAGTTGTAAATGGAGAGACTATTGTAATTTTTATAATCCATGTTAACGAGTTTACCTTACAATTTCGTATAAGAGAAAATGTCAAATAATAGTAACCAAGCTTCAAAACTATTATAATTAGATCACTCATGCAAATTTTCTCAAATCGGATTACTAAATTTTAGAATTGAGACTCGCATAATTATTTGTGTGTCAAGAAAACAATGAAGTATAAGATATCGGGGTTGGGATTTGCAATAAAACTTTAATTGCAAGAAAGCAATCAGGTTACTAATATATGTAGTAATTAAATAAGTAGTAAAACTTTAATTATATTAAAACTTAAAAATAAAATATAAAATTTACGTCACCGCTCTATGTTAGCATAATAATAATAATAATAATAATAATAATAATAATAATAATAATAAGATTTTATATGTGAAACAAAAATGAAAATTCTAAAAAAACATGTTAAAACCTGTAATTTAAATAAAATAATACTAATAATAATAAGATTTTATATGTGAAACAAAAAAGAAAATGCTAAAAAACATGTTAAAAAAGAGAAATCTGCATTTTGTCTCCTTGGTTTATATCGTCGCACGATGGGTTAACCCCTGAAAAAGATTTTGCGAACTGTGGACCACTATGAAATTTGGGCGGGTCATTCTGTCTCCTTGCCGTCAGTTGACCGTGAGTTGATTGACCAAAAAACGTTGAAATGACCATTTTGCCCCTGAGCCAATAATTAATCCTAAAACTAAATATCCAAATTTCGTGTAAAGGGTGGGGTTCGAACCCCCGGCCCCCAGTTTAGTCACACACAACACCAACCATTTGAGATGAGCTAACATTTAATAAATCTATACAATATGTAATATATATTCACCATTAGAATTGAAACTTTAATTATGTAATAGACTTATAATTATGTAATTGAAACTTTCATCATCTCAACCAAAAAGCCCTCTTTCCGTACACACACACACACACTGAAACATCGATCGCTGCGGTGGAACACCACCACACACCACCATCGTCGTATTCTAACTGATTTCTCACTCTCACTATATCTATCTGTATCTATCAATTATCAATAACAGTAAGTAAGTATTAATCATCTTTCTGTAAGTAAGTAAGTAAGTAAGTAAGTAAGGATTGAATTGGAATTGGAATAGATTTGGTGATGTGTAACTATGTGTTGAATTGTGAGTGTGAAATGAATCATGTCAAAAATCTCACTGATAAAATATATTTTTCATCGAACACCTTACCTGCAATAATTCATATTCCATTTCCACTCATTTTACCATCAACCCAAAAGCCCAATTACACAGCAAATCATGACAATCCAATCTTTAACCAAAAAACCCAAACACCCATCTCTCAAAACCAACAAAAAGAAAGACAAAGGCAACAACATAATCACAGTCAATGACAAAACCCCATTAATCACCAAGAAACAGAGCACCACCCATAATTAGTTTAACGGAGCATCGATGTCGGGTGCGGTGATGAACCTATCCACGACCATAATCTGCGCTGGAATCATGGCGTTGCCGGCGACGATGAAGGTTCTGGGACTGAGTGTTGGGGTTGTGGTTATTGTTATGGTGGCGGTGTTGTCGGAGAAGACGGTGAGGATGTTATTGATCTAGGGTTTGGAATTAGATTGAATTGGGGATTTTGAAGGTGGAAGAAATCGTAGATCTGATAAGAGATGGGGTTAATATAGAAGATGATGATGAACTGTGAAGATGATGATGTTGGTTGAGAAGATGATGATGATGATGATGATGATGAACTGAGAAGATGACTAGGAAGATGATGATGATGATGGTTGAGAAGATGAGCTGCTCTAATATTATCATTGTTATTATTATTATTATTATTATTATTATTAATATGACAATGACAACTTTACCCTTCACCATTAACATTCAAAGGACGGTCAACTGACGATAGGAGTCAAAAAAACCCGCCCGAGAAATCCAGTGGTCCAAAGTTCGAAAATCTTTTTCAGTGGTTAACCCATCGCGCGACGATATAAACCAGTGAGGAAAACTAAAGATTTCTCGTTAAAAAAAATTGTAATTAACATAATTTAAACATTTTTGAAACTTGGTTATTATTATATGAAATTGCCCAATTTTGTATAACTACAACTTCAATCAAGTAATTCAAAAGCACATGATTTCTTAATAAAACGTTACCTGAAATTTAATTCACAATCGATTTATAACAATAATCGGCTAATAGTAGGTTAATTTGAATATGGTCGTTTCAACTTTCAATCACTAAGTTAAATGTTTCAGTGCTAACTGCAACCTCAAAATTTCATTTTATAAAATTTAACTTCTAATTACCCAAATGATCTTGGGCATAAAACCTATTTACTAGTTTAAACTGGTAATTTAACAAAAACCGTTGATTTAGTATTCAAATCAACCACCCTAAATTATGAGTCTCAAATTACTGGCTTATAATACGAAATCCGATTTAATCGGGTTCAACTAACCCGGTACGTACCAGTTTCTAAATCATTGGTTAATATAGTAATTAAAATGATTAGCTAAAATAGTTTTAACTTTCCTTTCTTATCCAATTGAAGTTTTTATATATAAAAAGGAAAGTAGATGCATATTAAGACAAAGATATCGCAATAACAAGCAATGTATTAACTTTTACACGTCAAGCACTCAAGCGTATAACATGACTGTCAAACAAATTGACATATTTAATCCCAATACTAGATCTAAAAATTATATTTAGTCCCTGAAATTTCAGCTAGCAATCACAGTGACCACAAAAAATATTAATCCTATTTGTAACACATTATATAATGTAACAAGAAAATGATAAGATACAGTTTGAGTATATAAAAGGGTTTTAAGTATCTAACCATTCACGGGGGTCACCTTAAGAATCTTGTTAATTTCATGTTCTTCAGCAATAATGATTTGATATTATAAGGTGTATCTAGAAAAAGGAAAAATTACAAACAAATAAACACATGTGATCTATGATTAATGATTAACAAATTAGAAACCACAAACATAATTTGTTCAACATGTTCATTTATTTGTTTTCCTTCTATGATAAATGATTAACACAATGAAACAATTTGTGTTTGTAGTCAGATTCATTAAAAATAATCACAGCGACTAGTACTATAGCGTAAAAGGTAAATTAAACAAATCCAGTGATTCATTACAGTACTAGGTCCAGCTAAGAATTTCTTATATGTGAGTTCTGCATCTAAACCTTTAGTGTCGGCTCCAACTCAGCTACAGAGCTAGAGCCTTTGGTGTCGGTCCAAATCATCTTGAGTCTCTATATTTCATCTAACTTTTTATTCCGACTTATTAACTATTAAAAACGAAAATTAACACATCTTTCTATAAAATAGCTACAAGTTTCATATATCTAAAACATGGATAATGTGTATGAACTCACACCTATTCCTCTCAACAATCATGTGTTCATAGAGCATTAACCAAGCAATTGAATCAACTTTTTCAATCAAGTATGAGAGTTTTTTTTTTTAATAAACAGTAATGAAGGAGCATCGAAAAACTTTTGGATGTAAAAGAGTAGGGGCCAAATATGCTTTTTGTGTAAGGTGAGTGATGGACCATCATATTATATCATATCATATATATTTATATCCGACAACTGGTTTCCACATTATTATTATTATTATTATTATTATTATTATTGAAATTGAAATGATCCCATTAATTTAATTTTAATTTCTCTCTCACACCGCCTCTCTATCTTTCTTTCTTCTCTCTCTCTCATAAATAAAAGAAAACCTGCAACTTTCCCATCAAACCCAAACCCTAATTTTAATCTCTAAAAATGACGAAACCCTTTCTGGGTTTTCAAATTCACCCTCGATTACACCCGATCATCATCATCGTCTTTGTTTTCTTCTTCAATTTCACCACCGTCACCTCTCAGTCAGCCTCCGACGATGCTGCCGTAATGCAAGCCCTGAAAACCAACCTCAGCCCCTTAAAATCACTCGACTGGTCCGACCCGAACCCGTGTAAATGGCAGCAAGTCCAGTGCTCGAGTGACGGCCGGGTGACCCGGATCCAAGTGGGTAACCAGAACCTCAAAGGCACGCTCCCCGCAACGCTGAACAACCTGACCGAACTTCAGTTCCTGGAGTTTCAAAACAACCAACTCACCGGGCCGTTACCGAGTCTCGCCGGGTTGACTCAGCTTCAAAACCTCCTACTCAACTACAACAATTTCACGTCCGTACCTCCGGATTTCTTCGCCGGTATGTCCTCTTTGCAACATGTGTACCTCGATTACAACAACAACCTCGCTTCCTGGTCGATCCCAGACAGCTTGAAGTCGGCGTCCAGTCTGCAAGTCTTCTCCGCCACGTCAGCCAACGTCACCGGACCCATTCCGGACTTCTTCGGGGGCGACACCTTCGCCGGGCTCACCGCTCTGCATCTGGCCTTCAATCGTTTACAAGGCCCCTTACCCGCCTCCTTTTCGGCCTCCTCGATTCAGTCCCTCTGGTTGAACGGTCAGTACGGCCCCTCCAAGCTAAACGGAACTCTTGATGTTCTTCAAAACATGACCCAGCTGACCCAAGCGTGGCTTCACGGGAACATGTTTTCCGGGCCCTTACCTGATTTTTCGGGTCTCAACGACCTGCAGAACTTGAGTGTTAGGGATAACAGCCTCACCGGCCCCGTTCCAGACTCCTTAACGGGGCTGCCCTCTTTAAAATTTGTGAATTTGACGAATAATATGTTGCAGGGACCCACTCCGAGTTTTGGTAAGTCTGTAGCTGTTGATATGAGTGGTGGGACTAATAGTTTTTGTTTGCCCAATCCTGGTGCGGCCTGTGATGATCGGGTCAATAAGCTGCTTGCGGTTTTGAAACCGCTGGGGTACCCGCGCAGGTTTGCGGATAGTTGGAAGGGGAATGATCCTTGTAATTCATGGTTAGGGATTTTGTGCTCGAGTAGTGGGAACATTACTGTTATTAATTTTCAAAGAATGGCTCTTACGGGTAGTATTTCGCCTGATTTTGCGTCGATAACGTCGTTGCAAAAGTTGATTCTCGCAGACAATAATCTCTCCGGGACGATACCTGACGAGCTTAAAGATTTACCAAATTTGAGCGAGTTTGATGTTTCTAATAATCAGCTTTATGGGCGGGTACCCGAGTTCAAACAAACCGTCAAGGTGAAATATGATGGGAATATTGATATTGGGAAAGACGGTCCTAGTGTGACCCCAGTTGGTCCTTCCGGTGGTCCGCCTGGTGGTCGAACCAAGGGTAATGGTGGCACTGGGAAGGGTGTGAACACCGGGGTGGTGGTGGGGTCGGTTGTTGGTAGTGTTGTTGTGGTTGCGGGTTTGTTAGGTGGGTGTTTGATGTACACGCGCAAACGAAAGCGTGCTAGCAGTATACCGTACCAAAACACGATGGTGATTCATCCCCGCCACTCCACTTCAGATGGTGATGGGGTTAAGATCACCGTTGCGGGTTCAAGCACAACCGGTGGACCTGGTGACTCGTTTAGTCAAACGAGTAGCGGGGGTCGCGATATCCACGTTGTCGAAGCGGGCAATATGGTCATTTCAATCCAAGTTTTGCGAAACGTCACCAACAATTTCAGCCAAGATAACATACTCGGGAAAGGCGGATTTGGGACCGTTTACAAAGGCGAATTACATGATGGGACCAAGATTGCAGTTAAGCGGATGGAATCGGGTGTCATGAGTGAAAAGGGGCTTGATGAGTTTAAATCTGAGATCGCGGTTTTAACAAAAGTTAGACATAGGCATTTGGTGGCGCTTCTCGGGTATTGTTTGGACGGAAATGAGAGACTTCTCGTTTACGAGTACATGCCTCAAGGGACACTTAGTCGGTGTTTATTCGATTGGCAAAAGGAAGATTTGAAACCGCTCGAATGGACTAAACGATTGATTATTGCTTTAGATGTTGCACGAGGTGTCGAGTATTTACATGGTTTAGC
The DNA here is from genome assembly GCF_021521415.1 of Bidens hawaiensis. Classification (NCBI taxonomy): domain Eukaryota; kingdom Viridiplantae; phylum Streptophyta; class Magnoliopsida; order Asterales; family Asteraceae; genus Bidens; species Bidens hawaiensis. The sequence goes on from NW_027491465.1 coordinate 185,977, forward strand.
ACAACAAAGTTTTATTCATCGAGATTTGAAACCGTCCAATATTCTACTCGGTGATGATATGCGGGCCAAGGTTGCAGATTTTGGTCTTGTTCGCCTTGCACCTGATGGTAAAGCTTCGCTCGTTACAAGGTTAGCAGGGACATTCGGATATCTTGCACCCGAATACGCAGGTATTATTATTGTTATTATTATTCATCAATTTCCTTCTATATATGCATACTTCATTCGAAGTTTAAAAAATTTTAGTAATTTTTTTACATGTTATTGTTATAGTAACGGGTAGGGTCACTACGAAGATCGACGTGTTTAGTTTTGGGGTAATATTAATGGAATTGGTAACCGGTCGGCGAGCACTTGACGAAACACAGCCGGAGGAAAGTGTTCACTTAGTGCAATGGTTCCGACGAATGCACATTAATAAAGACACCTTCCGGAAGGCCATTGACCCAACCCTTGACCTTGATGAGGAAGCTCTAGCCAGCGTGAGTACTGTGGCTGAGCTAGCGGGTCACTGCTGTGCCCGTGAGCCACACCAACGGCCCGACATGAGCCATGCAGTTAATGTTCTGTCTTCACTAGCGGAGCTTTGGAAACCGTCTGAACCCGACCCAGATGATATTTATGGAATTGACCTTGATATGACTTTGCCGCAAGCGGTCAAGAAGTGGCAGGCGTTGGAGGGTATGAGCGGGATTGATAACTCGTCGGTTATTGGGAGTAATGATAATACACAAACGAGCATACCGACTCGTCCCTCGGGTTTTGCTGAGTCGTTCACTTCACTAGATGGACGGTGAGGGTCGGCTGGAACATTAACTGATGGTTTCCAAAGCTTATGATGCTTGTTTATCTGCTGAAGGTTGTTTAATTATCAGATGTTTGTCTTTTCTTTTGGATAGTTTTTGAGTTGATGATGCTTGTTAGTGATTTGAACTTGAAAAATGCAAAGAAATTAGGCAATTCTTGCAAATAATTTTGACCTTTTTTTTTTTTTTTGCAATAGTTGACAAGAAAAAAAAAGGTCAAATGTTCTTACATTGCTTTAATTTAATTAACTTTTTAAAAGGATGATTTTGTTTGTAGTAAATTGTACCATGTGCATTGGAAGGTGTACCTTGCAGGGGTCGCTGGAGTTGGTCACTGTCACAATGATTACGTTTTTTTTTAATACTAAATGGTCAACTATGGCTATTTTATTAATTACGTGACAAGCGGATCTCCCATTCCTACTCCAGTGTTCATTTTGTCATTGATCCCCAAAATTTGCGATTAATTACCCGGGAATTACGGAATCTTTTTCCGGGTTTTTAATATATTATTATATTTTAAATTTTAAATTGGTGGCTGTTAGGTGGGTCCCGCTAATTTTCCTACTAATGACTAAATTAGGATTAAAAGTTGGTAACTGTTAACTGGGGTCCACGTAATGTAGAACTCATTCAGCTTAGTTTTGACTTTTGAGTCGAGTTTGACTGGACTAGTCTTGATTTTCCTTATTTAATAGCAAAGTTTTCCACTAAATAAATTCTTTTTCCATTTGTAAGGATCCCAATGAGTGTCAGCTAGAATCCCGAGGCTACTTGGGTTTTCGTTTCACCTAATAATATTGAGATATGGGATAGTTTTATCCTTTTGAGGTTTTTTTTGCCTATGTTCCGTTAAGGATCACATGCTTTTTCCTCATTAAATCGTTGTGTCACGTGCAACATTCAATTATTATTTCATCATTCGTGATATCAACGATACCTTAGCTTTTCTTCTGTTATTCAACCCCCACCACTCAACCATTCTCAACGTTCCTTTTTATTTATAAGGATTACTCTATAGAGTAGTAGCTTTTGGTTGTCTTATTGGCGCATACCATGGTGGAGTCTTTTACTGGGGTGAAGTCATAGGGTAGCCTGGGGTGAAGTCGTAGGAGAACCTGTGGCTGGATTGAATCTTTTGCGATGTAAATTCCCCTCAAGGTGCTTGCTTCCACTGGTGCCGGGAGGGCGAAGGGTTCAAAGGACACGTAGCCGGGGGCGAGTCAGAAAATCCAAGAATTCCATTTTCCTTCTTGTTCATCAATCGAAAATCAAGACAAACCAGACACTATGTGAGACGTGAAAACACTCGATCCCATTCCGACCTCGATATGTGGAATCGTCTTGCGCCATATGTACTGAGATGTTTGAGGGACATGGTCCAAGCCCGGTACGAGGATGACTTGTGCCTAGGGCTGCAATGAATTCTTTCCTTTTTTCTTCGGTATGCCGCTCCTCCGCTCTAAATCTGGTGAGTAAGCAGAGTCCTCGCTTTCAAGGAAACGCCTTCTCCCTGATAAATCTTACTTATTCCAAACGAGATGGTCCGGGGCATTTTCGGAGACTAGCCTACTTTCTATCTTACTGTAAGAATTATGCCAAAGAGTTCTGCTCACGAAGACGTATGGTTTCCTAGAATAGTGTCCAAGTCGAACACTAAAGCCAGCATGGGCCCATTTAAAACAACACAGTCTGATTATAGTGAGGTAACAGAGCTCTCCAAATTTAGAGAGCGCGATGACCTAACATACCAAAAAGTCGTTTAAAAACGCATTTATGAGAAAAAACACTAAATCTTACTTATTCCAAACGAGATGGTCCGGGGCATTTTCGGAGACTATCCTGCTTTCTATCTTACTGTAAGAATTATGCCAAAGAGTTCTGCTCACGAAGACGTATGGTTTCCTAGAATAACGTTCAAGTCAAACTCTAAAGCCAGCATGGGCCCATTTAAAACAACACAGTCTGATTATAGTGAGGTAACAGAGCTCTCCAAAATTAGAGAGCGCGATTACCTAACATACCAAAAAGTTGTTTAAAAAACGCATTTATGACAAAAAACATTATATCATACCAATATGTTATCGGTGACTAATCTTCATTTAACCTGAGGAGATGAGTTTGGGATGGTGTCTGTTTTTTTTCTTCAAGGTTACACATGTCTGTAAGGCCCCGGTCCCGGTGCCCTACTTGGACATTGGATTTACTTATAAACACAATTCTAAATATCATAGTTAATTAAAACTTTTCACCGAATAGATAAATTTCAACCATTCTTTACAATGTATTAAAATTTAAACAATATAAAACATGTATTTAAGTTCAAACATCATCAAAAAAGTCATCAGATGCCATCTTCCTTATTCTTCTGCCATGTGCCCTTCTTCAAGCTAGCTGTCTCATCCTACTCACCTACGTGCATACTAAAAGTCAGCTATGTTAAGTGAGTTCTAGTTAATCAAGCAATCATACATTTCATAAACTTACTTACATATACGCATCCGAAGATACATATTATATACATTACATATTTACCTTTCCTTCGTACATACATACATTCTTTCATACTTTCATACACATGCATAAATATTCTTACCATCTCAGATATTATTAGGGTCTGGTCCATTTTGTCTCAGATATTATTAAGGTTTGGTCCCTTATGTCTCAGATATTATTAGGGGCTGGTCTCTTATTTCCATATCACCATATATACGTACATACATTTCTTTACATATACATTCAATATATACTTTCATATATACCCTTATCCTCATACATCTATCATTCATACACATTCAAATAACATACATTTACTACTTAAGATAAGTGTATTAACTAATCACATTGAGTAGCAAACAACCCCGAAAACATAACCAGGAAATGGGGCTAGAAACTCAGCTGTGTCCTATTCCTTTATGAGTTTACAGTAATATCCCTCCTTAGTGGTGCACGGCTAACTGTGTAATAGTTATAAGTATCAATTAACTGCGTCTAACTATGTCATATTTCTATGTTATTGTAACCCCTAGCTACGGGGATCCGGGGGCAGCGCCCCTGGCAGCAGCCCCTAGCAGGGTCCAAGGGGCAGAGCCCCTGGCTGGGGTCGATTTATTTTTGATTACTTTGCCATTCGATTACTTACCAACTCGATTCGGTTACTTTATCAACGCGATTCGATTACTCTATCAACTCGATTTGATTACTTATCAACTCGATTCAATTACTTTACAACTCGATTCGATTACTTTACTGAATCAGGTTTCTTGAGGACTCGATTCTTATATGGTTTCCATTCTTATTAATTTCCAACCTATGTTTTGCCTATCTTTCATAAGAAACGAGTCTTAGTCTATAACGACATTGTTATCTTTCAATAACCCGGTCCGAACATTACCCGTTTGTCCCGTTTCATTCTAAAACACCTCGTTTACGTTAAAGTTCATATATTTGTTGCATAAAAATGCCCGATTTGCCTTAGTATCAAATCGTAGGGCTAACTGAACTTAAAAACATGACCTTTAATCTAAAACGTACATTTTTAGCTCATTTCTAGCTACGGTTAGCTTCAACACGTGACTAAGGACATTTTTCTTGTTTGTATGAGGAAGATCTTGCACAAACCCTTCTCGGTTCGGATTAAAATATGATCTGTAAAGGATAGAGGTGCTTGTGTGTGTGTTTTGAGTGTGTTGGGAGGCAAGGTTGGTGGAAATGAGGGTTTTAGGGTTTTAGGAAGGTTTAAGGGGTTTATATACCCGTAAGTTCATGGACCTGAGGCCCATCACCATCCCTTATTCAATATATTATTGACCAAGTCCACACTCCGTTAATTTTATCTAACTTAACTAACTAGTAACACTCCATTAAATAAACAAAAATTTCTTTTATTTATTATTATCAAAAGTATGATGTTACAATGTCAAAATAAACAATGGGGAAGTTGCACGTTAAAAGTTCAAAGAGGATTAGAACAGTCGTATATAGAGGTGCACACAGTAACCAGTTAATCGGTTTCGAACCGGTTTGAACCTGATCCAATAACGGGTTAATAACCGGTGTGTTTCACTTAAACAACAATAGATTTTCAGTTGGCCACATATTAATCATACACTTGTTTTAATAATGCTAAGTTTTAAAATTATGTTTCATGGTAGTGGAGATTATGGTTACCAGCCTGTAAAAATGATTATTTGGCATTCATTTTTAAACTCCAATCCACGATGACATCAATTTTAAGTTATATTCCATTTGGGCATATAAGAATTTCATGCTCAATTACTCCATCATCATGCTTATCAACCACGCAGCTCTCATTTTCGTAGAGGGTTCTTCACTTAAATGAATGGTTGATAAAGAGGGTATCAAGTTATTTGATAGCTATGTCACTGCATTGGCAAATGAATCAAAGAATGTTAATGTATTGAGTTTGATTTGTGGTCACAACTAATGTATTCTCTTGAGTTTGTCCACCATGCTAATGCTCCTAACAACTTGATACTATCCTTATCAAGTAATCCAAGTAGAGAACTTTTTGCATAAAAGAGACCTACGGATTTAAAGTATGGTTATAGAAATGGAATTTGAAATTCAGATATATCATAATAGAACATTTTTGTACGCCTACATAATAGGAATTAATATATAAAGTAGTGTTTACATCAACACAAAATATAAACATACAACAAATTGTGTCGCTAGCCCTTTATATATTGTGAATTCTAAACTTTTAAAAACTACATTCATAGATGTTGGAGTCAAAACATTTATGCATGACACGTTGGACTCTGGTATGTAGTTTCACCGCTTCAGGCACGAGGAAACCAAAAATGTCAAATGCAAAAAGGTATAAAAATATGTTGGTTGTCAAGACTGGTGTTGCAAAAATCCTGACTAGGCGTCGATTAATCGCTAGTCCTCACTTCACTAATTAATTTTGGGCTCTTTGGCCAATTAATTGGTCAATGGTCAAATCCGACCAAAATGTATTTATGTGTGTATAAAACTGAAAATTACATATAAAAATGTGTCTGTATATATAAAATTGAAAATTATACACTAAAGTCCGATCCGATTAATCTCGGCTAATCGCTAGTCCCCACCCTACCGCCCGACTAGCGACTAACGATTTTTACAACACTGGTCAAGACAAGTCTTCTCATGTTTAGTCACCTTGAATGAAGTAGCTTTAGAGTAATCTTGACGGTCATGAAACCAATACTCCCCAAACCCACAAGAGGGAAAAACCCTGTTAGATCCACACACACATGTTTCCCTTCAATCCATCCCAAAACCAAAATGTCAACTGGTCAAAGAGTTGAACGTCCATCCATCGGGCCAATCAAGAAATTCATAGGTGCTTATTTCTTAACAGAAGTCCCAGTACGCATGAGTATGTCGAAGAGCACATATCTAACCAAATCGTGTCGGTACTTGAACCCGGGAAGATCTATACAATGCACCGCATGCTCCCCATACGAGTCCAAACACGCCTTGCGACAAACATGGCATATCTTATCAACCATGAATAGACGGATCATGAGGCGATACTTAAGGATAGTACATACTCGAGTGGGGACATATGTTGGCGTAACCTATCTATAGGGATAGCAAGAAGAAAATATTGAGCATGTGGTGCTCGAAGACATTCAAAAACGGCCTTTTGTCTACATGTCATGTCAAAGTGCATTTCCAAGTCGTGAACAATTTTACTAAAAAGACACTTGCCAATGCATGTTGTAAGACCCCAGACCAGGTGCCCTACTTGGACGTCAGATTTACTCATAAACACAGTTCTAAATATCATAGTGAATTAAAACTTTTTTCAGAAGACTTAACATTCAACAATATATTACAAAACATTAATCCTCATTTTAAACATTCAAATTGTCTAAACATAAAACATCATAAAATAGAATTAAAACATCATGACATTTCTTCTCTAGACGACAACCTCTTCAATCCAGTGCCATGGCTCTCCCTCAAGCCAGCTGCCTCATCTTATTTGTCTGTGTGCATATAAAAAGTCGGTTACGCTGAGTGAATTTTAGTTGAACAGCCAACATAACATACATCTACATACTTACATATACGTAGGGGAGGGATATTTTAAAAACCTTGATGAGTTGTAAGAACTTTAAGAACTTAATATAGACTCACACATTTAATTAAATGAGCATGAAATATGTGGCTGAGAATATTTCTGATTAAAAAATGAATCAGGAGAGATAATAAAGATTTTTGATGATTACACAAGTTTAAATGTTAGTTACACAAGTGTAATAAGTTGATTCCGTGTGTAAAAAATACTGTAATTTTTTTTACGTTACTTACACTTACGTATTACATACGTGTAAAAAAAATTCAAATAAAAAAACTGTTACGTTGAGTTCTTTCGAGTTTTTAAAACTCAAATTGGTTCTCAAAAGAAATTAATCATACGTACCGAGGATACACATTACATACTTAACCTGTTGTCTTTCTCTCATACATACATACATTCATAATTTTGTTCTTTCATACGTTCTCATCTTTAACTTAATAAATATATATATTATTACTTCTACGTTTTAAAGAGCCTTTCGCCCTATAACCATCGTGGATATTATTAGGGTATGTCACCCCTCTTACACAGTTATTATTAGGGTCTTTTGTCCCTCTTTCGCATATATTATTAGGGTCTGTCACCCTACTTTTCACATATATTATTAGGGTATGTCACCCTACTTTTCACATATATTATTAGAGTCTACCACCCTTCGTAATCATACAACCATACATACATTTCTTTTTATATATATATGTATATATATATATTTATGTATATATATATATATATATATATATATATATATAGAGAGAGAGAGAGAGAGAGAGAGAGGGGGATAGGTTCAAAGGGAATTCCAAAAGGGTGAGAAACTGGGAGCTCCATTCCCAACCCTTGATCAATTCCCCGCATTCTTTTGGTGCACCCTCAATCACCTACATCACATTATTTTTGTATGAGAAAAAAAACTTCTAAACAAATCAACAAAATAATTTAAAAAAATTTAGAAATAAAATAATGAAAAAATAAAAAAAAAGTAAAAAAACCACAATGTTTATGTAGCATCCCCGGTCCAATAAAAAAAACCCTTCAAAAAAAATCAAAAGAATAATTAAAAAATATAAAAAGAACGAAAAATTTCAAAAAAGTAAAAAAAAAACAACATCTAGCATACCCGTTCCAAAAAAAAACTCATACTTAGTTTAGCATTTTGGTTTAGTTTAGCTTTTAGCGGGTTTAGTCTCTTTTAGCCTGCCGGGGGAGGGGGACGGGGGTAAAAACTTTTCACTAACATTTTACACGTAAGACTACAAATCTCATTAACATTTTACATGTAAAACAACAGTTCATAAAGATATTACATGAAAAATAACACTTTTAATTAACATTTTACATGCAAAAATTAATATTTTACATGTAAAATAACACTTTTTATTAACATTTCACATGTAAAATAACAAATCTTATTAACATTTTACATGTAAAGCAACTGTTCTTTAAGATTTTACTTGTAAAAATTAATATTTTACATAAATAATAATATTTTTCATTAATATTTTACACGTAAAACAAGAAATCTCATTAATATTTTACTAGTAAAACAACAGTTTTTTAAGATTTTACATGCAAAAAATTAATATTTTCATTGTACAATAACATTTTTCATTAGCATTTTACACGTTAAACAACAAATCTCATTATAATTTCACATGTAAAAAAACAGTTCTTAAAGATTTTACATGTAAAACAACATGTTTTGTTATAATTTTAATGTATATTAAAAACCAACCTACGGTTATCTCACGAAATTTAGTTTTCATGAACATTTTCAAGTTATTTTTTTACGCATGTACAAGATAATGCGAGTTTCAATGTGTCGGATATAATATATTTATTCATTTTTCTTTTCCTACTATCTTTCCAGCGTCACGTGTACAAGAACACCCCCCCCCCCCATCCACAAAAAAACCTAACATTCAAACCGGAAAACCTAAACCCCTAAAAACATATCTCTAAAAGCTAAACTAAACCCGAAGGCTAAACCGAGATATTTTTAAACAGGGGGATGCTAGAATTTTTTTTTTTTGGGTTTTTCCGTTTTATTATATATTTTTAATTATTTTTCAATTTTTTGAACAGTTTTTTTTTTATTTTGGACCGGGGATGCTAGATAAACATTTTGGTTTGTTTTCTTTTTCGTTTTTTTTGTTTTATAATATTTTTAATTATTTTTTTTGATTTCTTAGGAGGTTTTTTTTATTTACAAAAGTGATGTGATGTATGTTATTAAGGGTGCACCATAAGGATGTGGGGAATTGATCAAGGGTTGGGAAGGGAGTTACCCAGTTCCCCAATGAACTCACCCATATATATATATTTATATATATACTCTCTCACACACACACACATATATACACATATGCATATCCTTAACCTTTCTACATTCATACAACATTCACATAACATACACTTGCTAGTTAAAGTAAGTATATTAACATATCACATCAAGTATGCACACAACCCCGAAAACACAAATAAAGAAAGGGGCTAGAAACTCACATGGATCATGTTTCTTTATGAGCTAATAATAACATCTATATTCAGCTGGGAATAGCTAACTATTTAACAAGTATTAAGGTGTGAGGCCCGAGCCCGGTGCCCTACTTTGGGTGTTGGATTTACTCATATACACAGTTTTAAATATCATAGTGAATTAAAACTTTTTACGGAATATACACCATCAAACATTCATTACAAAATATTAAAATCTTGTCTTTAAACTTTCAAATTATCTTAACATAAAACATCATAACTTTTCTTCACTAGATGCCAGTCAGCTCAGTCCATGCCATGTGCCTCCCTCAAGTCAGCTCCTTCATCATATTTTCCTGTGTGCGTACTAAAATTCAACTACGCTGAGTGAGTTCTAGTTAATCAGGCAACATACATTACATTCATACACACACACACGTGTATCCGTAGATACATATTACATACTTAGCTAAACCTGCTTCTTTCATTCATACATACATACACACATTCATACTTCTATACTTTCATACTTCCATTATTCCATACTTCATTCATACACGCTGAGTGAGTTCTAGTTAATCAGGCAACATACATTACATTCATACACACACACACGTGTATCCGTAGATACATATTACATACTTAGCTAAACCTGCTTCTTTCATTCATACATACATACACACATTCATACTTCTATACTTTCATACTTCCATTATTCCATACTTCATACATACATTCGTTCGTACTTTCATTCTTTCATTGTTTCATTCTTTCATACTTTCTTGTTTTAGCTTAATTATACATACATAGTTATCTCTACGTTTTAAAGGGCTTTTGACCCTATAACCTCACATATATTATTAAGTTCTGTCATCCTAATTTTCACAGATATCATTAGGGTCTGCCACCCACCTTTCACATATATTATTAGGGTCTTCCACCCTAATTTTCACATATATATTAGGGTCTGCCACCCTTCGTAACTATACAGCCATACATACTTTGCCATACAACCATACATCTATACATACTTTTAGTTATATATTTTTATATACATCTACGTACATACTCTCAACCCTTTCTGTAACATTCAAATATCATTTATAAATATTCATATAGCATACACTTCCCACTTAAGGTAAGCGTGTTAACTAAACACGTAGGAGTATGCACACATCCCCGAAAAGATAAACGGAGGAAGGGGCTAGAAACTCACCTGAATCCTATTACCTTCAGAGCTAAGAATAGTCCCCTTCTTTGGTTGTGCATGGTTAACTGTATATATATTATAAGTATAAATTAACTATCCTTTTATTTTAACAATACTACCATAGTTAGTGAACTAGTTTGACTTAGCTAACGGGTGTAATGTTTAGAATCGGGTCGCATTCGCATGCCAACGAATCACATCCCATGGCTAGGAATGAGTCGTATCTCATTTTCTAAACTCATATAATCTCATTTTCAAATGAGTCTAATATCATTTTCAAATAAATCGAATCCCATTTCAAATGAATTGAATCCCATTCTTAAACGAATCGAATCCCATTTACAAACGAATTGAATCCCATTCTTAAACGAATCAAATCCCATTTACAAACGAATTGAATCCCATTTTCAAGCGAATAGAATCCCATTTACAAACGAATCGAATCCCATTTTCAAACAAATTGAATCCCATTTTCAAACGAATTGAATCCTTTTTTTTTCAAACAAATTGAATCCAATTTTCAAATGAACTAAATCGAATTTTCAAACGAATCGAATCCCTTTTTCGAATGAATCGAATCCCATTTACAAATGAATTGAATCCTATTTTCAAAAGAATTAAATCCCATTTTCAAATTAATCGAATCCTTTTTTTTCAAACGAATTGAATCCCATTTTGTTCAAGCTAATCGAATCGCATTTTCCATATGAATCGAATCCTACCTGACAACTCTTTTATCACCAAGTTTATGTTTTTCCTACATGTTAGGATCCGATTTACAATCCTACCAAGTTTCATGCAAAACCGACTTCGGTTACCTGTCATTTTCACGAACCGAACACTACTGTTTTACCCGAAACGGACCAACTAACCCGTTAACTCACACGTTCATTAATTTATCAATGGTCGTGACCCTGACCCTTTCAATCATCCTACCAATTTCATGCAAATCCGTACACGAAAAGTAAACTTTTTTAACAAAAAACATACCTTTGAGGTTGATGTTCTGAATCACTCGAATATATCAAAACCAAATCAAATAAACTCGAAATTGAGTAATTCAAGCAGACATGGAACCATCTCACCGCGATCTACGAACCCATCAGTTTTCCATCGCTGGAAACCGCCTTTACAATTTCCGAAAAAGCAAAACAGTTGTCGTAAATCTTAATTTTTAGTTGTTATGGTTTTGCTGATAAAAACTGCACCTCCCAACCTCTAATCAAAGATCTGATAATTGGGAATCTCCATTTTATGCCATGAACTCTCAATTTTAATTTGAGACTGATCCAACGGTTGGATCTCTGGGAATTGTCGGATATTTATGGGTTGTTCTCTCAAAAATGGGAATTTGAGTTTGAATGAGGTCGGAGGCCAAGATGGTTATAAGGCTGGCCGGTATGGGTCAGTGAAAATTAATACTGGTCCGACGTGGAAGCAGACATTGTAAGGGGTTCATGCTTGAGGCCAGTGAAACAACTCCCCTCCCTTCTTATGGTCACGCGTGACGGGGTCTCATTGAGGGTGGTCACGCGACTCACATAACAAACTTATGCATTTTCTATTTCTTTTATCATTTCTTCTTTATTTTATGGTGGAGGTGTGTGGTGGTTGGTTTGGCTGGAGATATGGTGGAGGTGGCCTGTAATAGGCGGTGGAGAGGATGGCTGCCTCTTGAAGGTGAAAAGAGGAGAAAACTAGAAAAATGGGTTGGTTTTAGCCGTTTAGGATTATAATTAATGAAAATTACCAATTTGCCATTCATAAACAAAATAAGTATTTAACATTATATTTTTATAGGTATTTTAAGTTTTAACAAATTTAATAAATTTTATAAGTTTATTTATATATTTTATAAATATATATAAGTTGCATTAAATAAAAAAAATCAAAAATGGAGAATGAGGAAAATGGTGTATACCCTATGTTTAAGGGTGAGGTTGAATTATGAGGGGACAGGTTACGTGATGCAGTGGTGCAGATGTGGCGAATGAGGAGAATGGTGTTGAGGGGTGTATACCCCTTATCCTAATGAGATGCTGGCTACCTCTATAAGATAGGTGTAGGGTTTCATGTTTAACCTTTTATCTTATGACACTTGTCCCCCTCACACTTGATATAATTACATTTATCTCCTATAATTTAATTACAACCAAATCATTTAAATACCAACAAAACTTGGGATGTTACATAAGTATTAAATGACTACCTTTTTATTTAAAACACACTACCTAAGTTAGTGAACTATTTTAACTTAGTCAATGGGGTTAACCGTTCCTTTGAATCGAATACCCCTTCAGATCGCAATCGCATATCCCTTCGGATCGAAATCACATACCCCTTTGGAATTTCAATCTCATACCCCTTTGGAATCGCAATCGCATTCCTTTTCTGGTCATAATCGCATACCACTTTGGAATCGCAATCGCATACCCTATCAGATCGCATTCGCATACCCCTTTGGAATCGCAATAACATACCCCTTCGGGTCGCAATCTCATGCCCCTTTGGGTCGCAATCTTATACCCCTTCGGATTTGAGATGAAGCTCATTTTCCGTTTCAATATTTTTCTTCAACCTAGTCCAATACTTTTGGGTTCGCTATAACCCAATTCATTGTTATATCAAGTTTTGTGTTAAACCGACTTCATTTACCCATCCTTTTCACGTATCTAACCTTACACGTTTAAACAAAACAAAATGTATAACTCGTTTTTAGTAAATTTTGTATTTTCCTACTTTTTATAACCCGATCTAACATTCTACCAGTTATATTGGTTATCGGACATCAAATTCATAACTCTTTAGCTAAAACATACCTTTTATGAACCGGTTTTGAATTGGTTCTTGACCGACACTTGATGTTGATGTGATTCTTGTTATTCTTGGTGATCGTACACGAAAACCTAGCCTAGGTTCAGCTCGGATTTGGATATGAGAGTAGGAAGAGTGTATGTGTGTGTGTTGAGTGTATGGAGGCAAAGATGGAAATGAGGAGTTTAGGGGTTATGGAAGGTTTAAGGAGTTTAAAATTTAAATACTCTAAGCCCATGGATCTTAGGCCCATTTGCACCCTAAGTCAATAATATATTCTAAGTCCATCTTTACTCTAAGCCCACTGCTCATTTATTATTATTATATTTAATCACAATTAAATAATAACACACAATTAAATAATAAAATTTCCTTTTTATTATTTTTAACAGTTGGATGTTACAAGTCTACCATCCTTAAAAGAGGTTTTGTCCACGTAACCTAACTATCACTCAAACAAATTCGATTAAAATTGCGCATTTCCTCTTCGACATCCTTAGTGGCATATGATCCCTTACGGTGCTTCCATATCACCTTAACTAAGAGAATAACCTTGCAGCGAAGATGCTTTTCTTTCCTGTCGACAATTTCCACTTGTTGCTAAATGTAGTTCAATTTCTCATCAACTTAGATGTCTTCTAGTGGCATGAGTGATGTGTCATCAGTTAGATCAGTTAGACATTTCCTCAAGTAAGAAACATGAAACGTGGAGTGAATTCCTTCCAATTTAGCAGGTAACTCAAGCTCATAAGCCACTTCACCCACACTACCTATGATTTTAAACGGTCTAATGTACCTTTGAATCAACTTCCTCTAAATGAATAGTTCCCTTCAATGGCCAGACCTTAAGCATCACGTTTTCACCAACGTTAAACTCAATCGGTCGTCGACACTCACCAGCGTATGACTTTTGACAGATTTGAGCAGCTTTCATTCTTGCGTCATTTTGATCAAAGCTTTAAGAGGCTTCTTGCACAACTTCTAGATTTCCAAGATCTTTCTAACCAATACTCGAATGGTAGCTATTGTTGTAATAAAATTCTTCTAGATGAAGATGATCATCCCAACTTCCTCCAAAGTCTAATACATAAGCACGCAACATATCCTCAAGGGTTTGGATAGTATTTTCAGACTACCAATCTGTTTGAGGATGATATGCCGTACTGATGTTTAGTCTTGTTCCCTTTGCTTCATGAATTTTCTTCCAGAATCTCGAAGCAAAGCGAGTATCTCTATAAGACAGGATCAACAACGGTACTCCATGTTTAGCCATAACCTCACTTATGAACACCTTAGCCAACATTTCTTGAGTGATAGCCTCTCGTATAGGCAGAAAGTGAGCACTTTTCGTTAAACGATCCACAATCACCCAAATGGTATCATGATTCTTAGTTGTACGAGGTAGATTAGTCACGGAATCCATGGTGATGTGTTCCCATTTCCATTCTGGTATATCTAAAGGCCACATCTTTCCATACGGTTTCTGATGTTCAGCCTTTACTTGCAAACAAGTTAAACACTTACTGACATATTCTATCATTATTTTACATACCCGACCACCAGTAATCTCTCTTTAAATCTTGATACATCTTGGTGGATTCTGGATGAATCGAGTATCTCGTCTAATGAGCTTCATCTAGGATTCAACCTCTAAGATCTCCATGGCGTGGGATCCACATACGGTTAAATCTTGTCTTTACACTATGAGTGTTATCAATCAACTCTCTTTGTTTCCCAAAAATTCTTTCTTTGGTCATTAATCCTTCATCCTTAAGGACTTCCAACTGAACCTTGCTGATTTCTCCAAAGAAGTCTGAGTTAATGATCAACTTATAAGACCTTATTTTTGCAATGACTTCTTCATTCTTACCGCTTAGTGCATTAGCGACGACGTTAGCCTTACCAGGATAGTACTTGATATAACAATCATAGCCCTTTATCAATTCCAACAAACTTCCCTGTCTCATGTTTATTTATTTTTACTTGAAGAAATACTTCAATCTCTTATGATCCGTACAGATGGTACACTTAGTATCATACATCTAATGCGTCCATATCTTGAGAGCATTCATTATCGTTGCTAGCTCCAAGTCTTTTGTTGGTTACGCGCTTTCATGAACTTTTAACTGCCTGGATGCATAAGCTATCACCTTACCTAGCTGCATTAACACACAACCTAACCCTCGATGCGAAGTGTCAGTAAAAACTACCAAATCCTCTTCACCATCAAGTAAACCAAGGATTTGAGGTTGGTGAGTCTTTTCTTTAGCTCTTGAAAAACTTCTTCTTGATACTTACTCCAATTGAATACTACAACATTTCGGGTCATACAGGTTAATGATGCATCTACCTTGGAGAAGCCATGAATGAATCTACTATAATAGCCAGCCAACCCTATGAAACTGCATATTTCAATTGGGTTTTGCAGAGTCTAAAATTATTTATAGCTTCAATCTAAGTTGTGTCTATAGTGTTCCCTTCAAGATTAATTATGTGACCCAGGAACTATACATCGTGCAACCAGAATGTGCATTTCGAATACTTAGCATAAAGTTTCTCTTTATTCAAAATCTCCAACACTTCTCTTAAATGCTCGGCATATTTAGACTCGCTCTTTGAATAAATCAAAATGTCGTCAATGAAAACGATAACCGATTTGTCTAACATCGACCGATATACCCAATTCATCATATCCATAAGCACTACTGGAGCATTCGTCAAACCAAATGACATCACGAGAAACTCGTAGTGTCCACACCGCATCTGGAACGCTATCTTAGGGGTGTCCGACTCTTTCACCTTCAACTGATGGCAGCCTGATCTTAGGTCTATTCGCGAGAACCAACTAGCACCTTGCAATTGACTAAAGCATCATCAATTTGTGGCAACAAATATCTGTTCTTTACCGCAAGCTTGTTCAACTTCCGGTAGTCTATACACATTCTCATATTTCCGTCTTTCTTCTTAACAAATAACGCTGGCGCGCCCCATAGGGAAAATCTTAGTCTTATAAAGCCTTTATCGAGAAGTTATTGCAGTTGGGACATCAATTTTTTATTCTCGGATGGCGTCGGGCAGTAAGGTAGTTTTGCGACGAACTGTGCTCCAGGTATTAACTCCATCTGAAATTCTACCTCGCGCTCTAGTGGTAAACCCATAAGGTCTTCTAGGAACACTTCGGGATAGTCACACACTACAGGAACATATTACACTTCTTTTGTCTCAGTCGTAGCTTTGGCAACATACGTCGGTTAGGCACGACACCCTTGCCTTAATAAACCTTTAGCTTTTTTCATCGAAATGACGTTAAGCCCTCAACTTTATTTATCACCATAAACCGTCACCGTACCACAATCCAAAGACTTCAACCTTATCAACTTACTCTAAAATTCTATCTGAGCCTCAAACTCAGACAACCATTCCATTCCTAAAACCACATCTAACCCTACTGAGGTCATTACATACAGGGGAACAAGGAACTCACGCCTCTCTAGTTTTATCTTACAATTCCTAGCCATTCTCTTTATCCAAGCAGATCTTTCACTAGAGGTTTCTACTGTAAAGTTTCAGGCATACTGCAACATTTCATTTTTGCTAACTTAAAAAATGACGTAGCTACGAAACTTCTATTTGCACCTGAATAAAATAAAACAGAAGTCGAAATACCATTTACTAGAAACGTATATGTCACAATGTCTTGAATCTGTTTGGCTTGTTCCTGAGTCAGCCTATAGGCTCTGGTTTTAGGCCTAGACTTGTCAGCATCCTTCTTCTCATTTCCCACATCCTCAGTACACTCCCTTTCCATATGACCCATCTTATCGCATTTATAGCACATAGATTTTGCATGACCTTCATGAGCAAAATACCTCACCTTTCCACACATAGAAAATGCATTAGACCCAAGCCTGAATTTACCACCATGAGCCTTCCAACACATATGACAAGTATCAGTACCAGCACCCCATTTACACTCACCATCGTGCATCTTACTACATGTCTTACAAGAATTCTTCTCCCACTTCTTATCCTTAGAATTCCACAACTGAGTATTGGGTCATTTAGTAGGAGTAACTCATTTCTTCTCCTCCACTTCCACATCATCCACTACAAGGTCGTCGTAAACCATCTCTGCTAACTCCACTGCAAAATCAAAGGTTGATGGTTTACTAGCCTTGACTAAGGTGCAAACATTTTTTGGAAGTCCCCTTATGTATCACCTGATGCGCTTCACCTCCATATTAACCATATCGGGCACCAATCTTGACATCCGATTAAACTTAGTGGTATATTCAGTGTGTGTTCTTACCCGCCTTTAGATTCAGATTTTTTAACTCAACCCTTTCTACTTCTACATCAGTACAGAATCGCTTCATCACCTTCTCCTTCATAGCCTTATCTCTTTAGGAGTCTTTCTTTGTTCCACAGTCTCCCACCAGAAGAGGGCCTCATCACCAAACGACTGGGTAGCAAATCCCACCGCTTGATCGGTACGACACTCACTACTTTATCCATAGAAGTTATCAATTGGAGAGTGGCTATTATATAACCCATACCAGTCAGTTTTGGTGGATCACAACCCTTAAAATGTCTGTACGTGCACCCACCGTGATCCTTCTCCTTCTTACCAACCCTCACAGACTTGACCTCGCTCGAGTCACCTCTCTCAGTCATCATCCCTCTTATAATTCTCCTTAGTTCACTCGGTGGTTCTAACATGACTTCCAGCAGACCTTTCTGGATGTAGATTCTTAATTGTAGTAGCCATAGCCTGAGCAATGACAGCTTTAATAGTAGGATCAAGTTGATACCCTTCGTCTCGCCCAGTTTACCTTTCTTCCTTCCTTGTGTTAGTAACCGGTTCTTCAGAAGGTATCTGGCTAACACGTGGCCTACCATGACATCTTGTATGACCTCCCTAACTGATAGCTTTCCTTATGCCAGCTATTCGTATTCTATACAAAACACAAACGTCGGTACTCTAGAAACTGTTTAGTACAAGGATAGTAAGGCAAACAGTTATTAACAATGGACAGCTATGATTAGCTAATCACATTTCTCTCTGTGTCATATACACTTCCATTTGTGATTACACTTATGCTAGGTTCTACTCTTAAAAACAGTTACACAATCAATCAAATAATTCAGATAATCACATATATAATCACACACTCCTATCTCTAGAAATTTAGCTAACTTTCTTACACACTTAGTTTAAAAAAGCACGCTCAAGGCGAGTGTTGGGATGAGAAAATGGACTTAAGGAAGATTGGAATCTTCTCAACCTCCCTGATAATGGCTAAGTATGGACATCGGGCACACTTGGATATCCGATCAAGCTTATACTTAAGCCTAGCAAGGTATCTTGCCTTCCGGGCAGAGTTATCTTCTTGAAGTCTTCCTAAGTGATAATCCGAGCAGGGTTCACTTTGTCAAGCAAGGTATTTTTCAAGTCAAGAATAGTTTTCTTACTAGAAAGCTCTTTACTAAACCAAGCTAATAAAGCCAAGTATTTTGGAAGATCTAGCAAGGTTTGATTAATAAACAGTAGTCCGGGCATGCTTTGGGAAAGTGATTCAAGAATCATTCAAAGGACTTTCTCTAGCAAGGTTCAACTCCGAGCAAGCTACAGTTCTACCAACACAAGTCAAATGGTGTTACCAGCACACTTTAGTTTGCATAATAAGTTATAATTTAACAAAGAGTTGAAAGGATTCATGAATAATAGTTTGCTCGTTGGATCATAACAATAAAAGTTTGCTATGATCAGGAAGATTGAAGCCTGCTAGGTGAGTATTTTCTAAGAAAAATACTACAAGTAAAGTCTACCCATGGAACTGTTCCCAATAACACTTCAAGGTTACAAGGTCTACTCGATGAAGACAAAGGCTCCAAAGCCTACCCGGAGACGTGTTTTACACTCAGTATATTTTGGTAATATGATTTTCTGAATATGTATTAATGATTAGGGTTTCCAGATGGAATGACAGTTGTCAGGAGGCAGGGATATACATAGAATGATATAGGGCACACCTCCTAACACACATAAGGACGGACGCAAGACATACACCTGACTTGATTGACAACAATTTGACGGCTGACATATTCGTACAGATATTCTGCCTAGGATCATATCATTCCTTTCTTAGAACCCTAATGATTTCTGTTTTGTAATCGAATTACTATTAATGGAAATATTTTGAGTGAATGTGTGTGAGTGTGTCTTTGTTGTGTCCTTCAAGCAACAATTAGTGTGTCATTGATACGCCTATAACACACAATTATTCTTCTCCAATCTAGCCTCGTCGTTAACCTTCTTGTTAACACTATTTATGTGGGTTACGACAAAGATAGACTGAGAGATCAGTTACGGAAACGACAAGTGGTATTAGAGCTGAGCTCGACTACCTTGGTGAAGAATAAGTTGCTGATTATTGACTGAATATGTTTGATTTGTGGACGAAGGGTGACGTCAGCTGAGCACTGTTCCATTGGAGAGTGACGTCAGCAGCTCTTCTCTTCTTTACTCAGATCTGCCTAGTTTTACGGTTTAAAAGTTTCTTTTTCCTTAGAACTTGTTCATATTTACTCTTAATCTTGCTTTATTTGGTCCAGATTCATCAGTTCTGAGTAATATACCTCAGATCTGATAATTTTTCAAAAAAAATTTAAATTGAGTATTTTAGTGTAAATTTCGTTTACGTTCTTGTGTTCATTTTAAAATATTTTACAAAATGTCTGGATTCGAGGAGCAGGAGGTCTCCACTAACAAAATTCCTAGGCTGTATGGGCAGGAAACTATGTTAAGTGGAAAGTTCTATTTGAAGTTGCGGTTTGTTACAATGACGTAGACATGTGGAATTCCATCAAGAATGGACCATATGTAGCTGAAACAGGCACAAATTCAAACCAAGTTATTGGTGATAGAATGAGGAAAGTGGATGATCGAGCTCTTGCTATGATAAAATTGGGTCTGTCTTGGGAAATTCTGACCAAAGTTGCACATCATACCACTACAAAAGGCCATGTATGATGCATTTATTGAAATGATTGAAGGGAACTCTGAGTTGAAGAAAATGAAAAAGGCAAGGCTCAAGCAACAACTTGAAAGATTCAAATACAAAGAAGGGGAAAGGCTGAAGTCGATACTTGAAAGATATTTGGCCATAGTATATGAACTCAGAACAACAGACTTTGTGATGACTGATTCCGATCTGAACTCAATACTGTTGTCATCATTGCCAAAACAATGGTATACAGCAAGCAAGTTCATCATTCAGAAACCGAATTTTGAAGAACTCAAGCTTGATGATGTGATATGTTTTCTCCAAGATGCTGAAATAGAAATGATAGAGAATGAGATGATAAAGGAAGATAGACCATGTTTTCAAGTGACAAATACAAATGCACTCATTTCTCCTATGGGAAACTTAACCACCAAAAACCAACAACAAATACCTATCATTGAAGAACCTACTGAACATGGTGGTGATGCACCAAAAGCATTTGTTGGTGGTAGTTCAAGTAACCTAGGAAACCAATAAAGGTTCAATGTCCAACTCATAGATAATAATGTTTCAGCCTCCTTGGCTAGTGGACATTTGCCTTATGCCGGAGGAAATGGTGGTCAAGGAAGTGAAACTCCCAAGCATTGTTTTCTATGTCCACAGATTCCTACAATGCTTTTGTAGCAATTAATATGGTTCACACTAACATTGTTCAAGATGACTTAGAATAGATTGATGCAGATGATCTTGAAGATATGGACTTAAAATGGCAAGCTGCAATGCTGGCTCTTAGAAGCAAAAGGCTGTATAATAGGACTGGTAGGTCTCTTCTATCAGGGTGATGGTCGGCTATTTTGTATATGCTTTAGTTCGTTTATTATATAGTTTTAACTGTTTATTCTAGAACTATCGATGCTTCATACCTGTGTTATTGGATTTCAGGTCACAGGCGTTAAAGTACTCAATATGGACCTGTTGTGACACGGAATGAAGACCCGGGATGTCCAGCACGCAAAACGAGGAAAAGAATGAAGTTTGCTGTTCCAGAGTCCCATCGCTGTACGCGATGGGTTTGATGAAGTCCTCATCGCGTACCACGATGGGTGATAAATTAGTTATTGACTTTGGTCAATTGCGGTACGCGATGGCCATAGAAGACCCCGTCGCGTACCGCGACGGGACTGCAGACGGGATTTTGAGTTTATAACTTGTTTTTTATCAACATGAAACCCTAACTTCGTTTGACGAACAAGAGGTGATTCCAGCAGTTCTTATAGGCGATTTCCACCATCCTAGCTCATGTGAAGATCATACATATGATCCATATCATCTATATTGAAGATTCGATTATGTCTAGGCTCGGCTAATCGCCTAGAATCGCACCCAGGATGTATAGTTTGTAACTCTTTTACAGTTTTTCTCTTGTGGTTAAGAATACTTATGTTTTGATTATTGTTGATTGATATATGATTATTGATGTTTAGTATTTCTGTGTGTTCGGTCGGTTTAGGTTTACGTTGGTCTAAACGATCTGTTACCAGTTGCTAGATAATTAGTCATATAACTGTTTGGTTAGATTGAATACAATAAAACGTACAATTACTCTTAACCGAGTCACACTGGCAAGGACCGTTTTGATAACCAGTGCCGTGTGTAAAGTAATTGTTGACGTCTAAGGTTTTGTCTGGTTGATCAGTTTTCTGTTAATCGTTGATAATCAATTTGTTAGGTTACATGAGATAATGTTTGGTTGCTTACTTGAATTCCCGGGTGTGATTTGCTTTGTTAACTGTTTACAACTCGCTTGTTCGTTTGTTGCTTAGTTCTCTTAATTTAAACTATTGCTTGTGTGATCAGCACTAAAACCAGTACTTCATAATATTGAATCTGTTACACGAATAGCATTGACCACATACTCCTTGTGATACGATACCCTACTTGCTCTAAATATTTAGAATAATTAGGTTTTTGATTGACTCAAAAGACGGTCATCAAAATGGCGCTGTTGCCGGGGATTTAGTGTGCTTTTTGTTTTTCGTGTTACTTGATTTTCGTGTTTAATTTAATTTTCAGTTTTTAGTTTAAATTTTATTTTACTTTATTTTATTTGTATTTTTTTTCATTTTACGCGGGTTGTGTTAGTTGTGCAGATTACAGGTTTATGCGCACCCCCCATTCGGGCCGACAGTCTCCGTTAGTTTACGAGCCCGAAATTGAGAGGTTAGCTCGGCATAACCGAGTACAAAACAGAAACTCAGAAATGGAAGACCAGAACCAGAACCAAAACCAGAACAACAACCAAAATCAAGACCCACTTCCACAAATTAACGCTTTTCACCCCGAGAACATACCTGACCCACCAGACTTCAATAACCAGAATAACCAAAACAACTCAGCTCGTGCCTCCAGAACCTAAAATCAAAACCGAAACCGAAACCTTAACCGAAACTTAAACCTCAACTTTGACCAAGCCGGACCATCCGCTCAAAACAATAACCCCAACCGCCGAGTTCAGATAAATATTGATGATGTTCAACCGAGTGTTCCGACTGAAGATGAGGATGAGGGGGAAGATAATAATAGAAACGAGGGTTTTCGGGCAGCTGATGATGACGTGGATCGATGGGTTAGAAGGAATCGGCCGGTTGAGCCCGAGAACGAGGTTGGTGAACCAGAGATTGAGGGTGATAATAATTATGAAGATGAGGTGGAGGAGCCAGTTAATCGAACACGGGCTGAACCCGTTAACAGAAATGGAAGGGATCGAGAAAGGGTGAATCGGGCGGAACGGCCCGAAAGAGTTCGTGGTATTCCGGTTAACCGGGGCGGTATGGGAAACCCCGGGGGGCAGAGGAGAAATTACATAGCCCCGGCTCATGGTGTTAACAGTCGGTTCAGACCGGCTATCTCAGACGGAGCATCCCCGTTGGTTCCACAGGAACGAGTGCAGGGACAACAAACTTTCAAGTCCCGACCATCTTACATCAACATCGTTCCTCACTTCAACGGGATGGCTTCGGAAGACCCGTATTCACACTTATCTGATTTTTTGGCTATCTGCGGGTCTATTGGTGATGGTACGTTTGATCAAGATGAAGTCCGGTTGCGGTTATTCCATTTCTCGTTAAAAGACAAAGCAAAACTGTGGTTTAACTCGTTACCAACACACAGTATTAGAAACTGGGCCTAGATGCAACAAGTTTTCCTAAAAGAGTTTTATTCACAGTCGAAGACTACCGAGGCCCGTTCAGACTTTCGTTACTTTTCACAGTTACCAGGTGAGTTATTCCATGAAGCTTTTACCAGGTATAAGGATATGATCAGAAAATGCCCACATCACCAGATCGAACTGTTGGAACTGGTAAAGTGCTTTGTTGATGGGTTGACATACGAGGACCGAAAGCATCTTAAGGCCTCGTGTAATGGTCTGTTGCTGAATCAGCCTGAGGAAGATGATTGGGATTTTTTGGAATTTATGTGTGAAGATTCAAAGGCAGAAGCTGCAGTTGAAAGACGAAGACGGGGTAATTCCTCCAGGTCAGTTAAGTCAGTCACGAGTGAATCTGAAAGAATTGCTGAGTTAGAACGTGAACTGGCTGGGTATAGAAAGGGTAAGAAGAAAGAAGTCGGGAAAGTTGGTGTTAAATTCCCGGTTTGTGAAGATTGTGGTGAACTCGGGCATAAGGCAGAAAATTGCCCCGAGTATTATGATGATGAGGAGGATGACACCGAGGAAGTTAATTATACTTACAAGGATTCCAATGGTCAAGGGTTGAATTCAAACACCTATCACCCGGGCATGAGGAATCACCAGAACTTTCGTTATGGGAACACGTCTACACAGTTGAACCCGAACTTTCAGGGATCGAGCCAGAACAGGTCGCAGGGTAATTACCGCCAGGGCGGTTATCAGCAGCAGCAAGGTTCGTCTGATCAGAATCGGAGGTATAACAGAGACGGTAACCGGGGTGGAAATTCATCGGGTAATCAGGATTAGCAGAGGGTTTCCTCGGTAAACGCGGATGAGTCGGTGCACTCAAACTTGGATGCATTGATGAAGTTTATGACAGATCATAAGGCTGAAATGAAGAAACAGTTTGAGTTACATGATAAGTCAACAGGGGCAATGTCAAAGCAAATTGGTCAGCTCGCAGTAGATATGGCAAAGTTGCAAAAGAGTGCAGGTCAACTCCCGAGTGATACTACAGTCAACCCGAACCATTACTGCTCAAGCTCCAAGAAGGGAAACAATGTGCACATCAATGCTGTAAGTCTTTTACCTCATTTTGAAATTTCTAGTGTTGAAGTGGATTCACCACCACAGTTTGTTGAGGAGGTGGTGGAAGATATTAGTGGTGAGAGTGATTATGTCGGTCAAAATGAATCAATTTTTCAAAATGAATCAGAACCAAAAACATATGAAATGTCTTGTTGTGAAAATTGCACATGTGAAAAATATTTAAATGGTAAATTGACCAATATGAGAGATGAGGAGGTGGAGAATAATACCACCTCAAGTAAACTCCAAGACCCAGGAGTGCCGCTTTTATCAATTCAAATCGGGAAATTTAAAACTGATCGGGCACATCTAGATCTTGGAGCATGTGTTAGTATCATGCCCGGTAGTTTATATGATCAGTATGAATTTGGCCCATTAGAAATGGTAAACACCACCGTGGTGTTGGCGGACCAAACTCATACACTTACCTGGGGCATGGTGACTAATGTAATGGTTTAGGTGGAGGAATTTTTCTACCCAGTTGACTTTCTTGTACTTGACTATGCTAAACGTGGGAA
Organism: Bidens hawaiensis; assembly: GCF_021521415.1. Classification (NCBI taxonomy): domain Eukaryota; kingdom Viridiplantae; phylum Streptophyta; class Magnoliopsida; order Asterales; family Asteraceae; genus Bidens; species Bidens hawaiensis. Next base: position 211,186 of record NW_027491465.1, read on the forward strand.
TAATACACAACCACAAGTCATATTGGGTAGGCCATTCCTCGCTACAGCACATGCGGTAATTGATTGTGCTAAGGGGGTTTTGGGAATCAAGTGTGGAGACCGTGATAAACGATTATTATTGTTTGAAAATTCTACTAACCCTCTTGTTGACAAGTGTGTATCCTTGTACAAGGATCGTAGAAAAGAGTAATGTTTTGTGATTGATAGGATAGATAAGAAGGGATTTGAGAAACTACAGAGTGAGAAGGTGGAAGAGAAAGGTAACCGACCAAGGAAGAAGAGGGTTAGACATCCACCCAACCAAAATGATCGAGAGTGGAGATTGAGGATGTTCGGGCTAGATCATGGCCTATCGGATGACTGGCAACAAATGATTGAAGAAAAGCGTGCTTATAATGAGAAGGTTGCGCGTGAGCGGGCCAGATGCCCACCTTGAATGCCATAAAAGTTTCAAAAGGGTGGTAATTGTACATTTTGTATATTTTTAGTTTAAATTTTGAATTTTTTATATTAATAATTGTATTTCAAGCGTACCATCATAGCAAAAGCCAAGTGTGGGGATACCGCACCATGAAAAAAGTTGGGATTTTTATGCGTCCGTTTAGCTACCCAGAGTGCTTTCATGTTCTTTTTGCTTTGGTTAATCCAAGTACGTGTATATTTTGTTGTAACCGAACTTTGTGGGTGTTGTTCACTATAAACCCTCACGAGACCCCACTCGTCCTCCCGGGCTACCGGGGGGTTTACAGGGCTTGTTGCATACGCTAAATGCAATCGTGATTCCTACGAAAGTGAGTTAGGTCTTTTAACGTTTTTAACTAATTTAACAGAATTTATTATGAAACGAATTAATTTGGCTCGGTAATTGTTTTAATAAAATCAACAATTATTCATTTTCGAAACTCTTAAAATACCTATGTCTTACACTTGTGAGAAGCTTGCTTCTACACATCTCGAGATTTTGCAGGTTCGATTGTCAGTATGGTAATTGGATGAGACGAGAGTACACGAGTGTTTTTGAGAGTTCACGAGCCGACTGGTCCTTCTCCAGTCATGTTGATATCAGGTGATTTCAGTTTCATAATTTAATTTTGTTTTATTATTTACACGCTAAAAGTGTAATTGTATAATTCCAGTCGCATGAGCCCCGAATTTTTAAAATTGCTTAATAATCAAGAAACTAAATTTCAACCCCGTCCCTTAAATGTTTATTAATCATTATATCTATTTTAACATTGAGGACAATGTAAACCTCAAGTGTGGGGATGGGGGAAATTTGAAAAATTTTAGCCCGATAGTACCTCGAAGAGTGTTCAGAAACCAAAGTTGTTAATTGTTAATTATTGCTATTAATGCCAAGTCATAGGTTTCTGGTCATGGTTGGTTTCTCAGCGTCTCATTAGTCTTACTCACAAATTTTTTTATTACGAGAAGTTGAAAATGGGGTCGTTTACGCAGGGATAACGAGTCATGGGGACAGGTACACATGTTTATGTTGTCAACCCTATTCCTCCGGTACGTGTGTGAGTTGACCCAAATATATATAATACACATATAATATATAGTACACACACGTCATTTGAGTGCTTTCACTGATGTTCATGTATTACGGGATCGTAGTTGGCAAAATGCAAAAGTGATAGAGGCAATTAGGTTAAGCCTCGCCTGGATGAGCAAGAGTGTGGGTACTAGGGGGTTGGGCCTCATACATTATACATATGAGCGTGGGTAATGTGAGGGGCGGGGGGTTGGGTTCCTTAGAAAACATTTCTTGGACTTATTTTTTTTGTTTGTTTAACCCCGACATTATGTTACGAGACGATCCGACTTACTAGGTTTATTTGTAATTGTAATTGTTTTTGTTTTTGTATTTTTTCCATTGTTAAGCATCATGTTATTATGCTTAAAAAAATTGAGAAAAAGACAAAAAGATGTCTGTTTATATTCAGTTATATATTCTGTAGTTCGTTGATGTTCATTTATTAAAAAATGTGAAATCAGTATGTTGATAGTTTGTTTATTTAGATGTATATAATCAGACAGTTAGTGGTACATTAGTTTTGTTTTTATTTTTTAGATGTTTTGTAATAGGCCGGGTCGGATCGTTTGAGCTACTTAAATATTTCCCTTCCATACCCTTACACCTGGCCCCGTTACAACCCTTTTAAAGGTCTCTTGATTTGCATTTGTACCAAAGCAACTTGATGGATTAATATGTACTTATGAGTGATATTGAGAGCTGAGTGATACTGGCACATCTTTTACTAGTCCATATATTAAACCGAGAGGAGAGATGTTATATTACGAGTGGTATGAGTATGTGTGCCTTAACCGGAAACAATGTACACCTGTCTGGGCGGCTCTATTGTCTTTATCATAGCATTTAACCGTATTTGTGAATCTAAAAACAGTGTCAGTCTGGAAAACTGTGTACGACCTTAAACCTTACTAGTATTAATGTCGATATTCTACATACCTATGATGGAGGTCGATGTTTTCTTTAGAGTTTTGCTTGAGGGCAAGCAAAAGATAAGTATGGGGATGTGATGGTCGGTTATTTTGTATATGCTTTAGTTCGTTTATTATTTAGTTTTAACTGTTTATTCTAGAACTATCGATGCTTCATACGTGTGTTATTGGATTTCAGGTCACAGGCGTTAAAGTACTCAATATGGACCTGTTGTGACACGGAATGAAGACCCGTGATGTCCATCACGCAAAACGAGGAAAAGAATGAAGTTTGCTGTTCCAGAGTCCCATCGCGGTACGCGATGGGTTTGATGAAGTCCCCATCGCATACCGCGATGGGTGATAAATTAGTTATTGACTTTGGTCAATCGCGGTACGCGATGGGCCATAGAAGACCCCTTCGCGTACCGCGACGGGACTGCAGACGGGATTTTGAGTTTATAACTTGTTTTTCATCAACATGAAACTCTAACTTCATTTTTGACGACCAAGAGGCGATTCCAGCAGTTCATATAGGCGATTTCCACCATCCTAGCTCGTGTGAAGATCATACATATGATCTATATTCTCTATATTTAAGATTCGATTATGTCTAGGCTCGGCTAATCGCCTAGAATCACACCTGGGATGTATAGTTTGTAACTCTTTACAGTTTTTCTCTTGCGGTTAAGAATACTTATGTTTTGATTATTGTTTATTGATATATGATTATTGATGTTTAGTATTTCTGTGTGTTCGGTCGGTTTAGGTTTACGTTGGTCTGAACGATCTGTTACCAGTTGCTAGATAATTAGTCATATAACTGTTTGGTTAGATTGAATACAATAAAACGTACAATTACCCTTAACTGAGTCACACTGGCAAGGACCGTTTGATAACCAGTGCCGTGTGTAAAGTAATTGTTGACGTCTAAGGTTTTATCTGGTTGATCAGTTTTCAGTTAATCGTTGATAATCAATTTGTTAGGTTACATGAGATACTGTTTGGTTGCTTACTTGAATTCCCGGGTGTGATTTGCTTTGTTAACTGTTTACAACTCGCTTGTTTGTTCGTTGCTTAGTTCTCTTAATTTAAACTATTGCTTGTGTGATCAGCACTAAAACCAGTACTTCATAATATTGAATCTGTTACACGAATTGCATTGACCACATACTCCTTGTGATACGATACCCTACTTGCTCTAACTATTTAGAATAATTAGGTATTTGATTGACCCAAAAGACGGTCATCACAGGGCCTAATGAAAGAATTTGGTTGACAAGTCAAACTTCATTTGTCATAACTGCCAACAACCTGGACACTTTGATATAAGTGTAATCTGCCAAGAAACTTTCAAGGGAATTAGTATCAGAACCAATAACCAAGAAATCAAAATCAATACCAGCAAAACCAGTAGAGAAACAACTACAACAGTTTCAACAACAACAACCCCAACTTTAACAACAACTACCAGCAACCTCAAATGAACAATCAGGTTGTATCTCAGAACCAAAACTACCAGAGAGACACTAACCAAAACCCTCCAAATGCTCCCAACAACACTAACGAAAACAATCAAAATCAGGCAAGAAACCAAGGAATGTAGCACTTGCCGCTCAACAAGAAGGTGGTTTTGACTGGTGTGATCATGCAGAAGTCATAACCAAGGCCAATGTTGCATTCATGGCAAAATTTGAAAATGAAGTTGTATCTTCTTCTTCTCAGGTACATCCAATCTCCACACTTGAATTAATTGAAACAATTGATATATTGAATGTGAAAGTAGGAAAGTTGGAGAGTGAATGCTTTAGAAAACAGAGCATGATAAATGTGTATCAAGCTAGTGATGTGACTTATGAAGAAAATATCAAAAGCCCTGAAGAAGATTGCATGAACAGTTACAAGACTCAGTCAAGGTATGTAACTGAGATTGAAGGACTAAAGAAAATGATTGTTGAAGAAAATGTGAGAAATACCACACTACAAGTTGAAGTTGAGTTTCTGAAGAATCTTGTATCCATTGGAAACATATGTGATATTTTGAACAAGGTTAAAGAAGAAGACAAATACAAAGTTGTTCCTCCACCTTTTAATAGTAGCTATTCTCTTAAAGTTAATAAGGAGAAAAGGGAGGCTTATCTCAATCAATTCAGAGATGTGTTCAAAGACAAGGAAGACTACATTGAACATTATAACAAGGTTACTGTTGATGAACATGGAGAGTTTGTTTTGAAAGAAGATGGGAAAGATGAAAAGTCAATTGGTGTGCAAGTTTCTGAAGATGACTTCAATGAAGATGATCTGTACAAGGATGATTTAAGTGACTTTAGTGATCAAGTTTCAAATGAAGAAATCCAAGCTGCAGAAAGAAACAAATGGCAAAAGAAACCTGACTCAATTGACAAACTCCCTGATCTTCCTAAGATGACTCCCAAGATGATCAAAAATCATGAAAGAATAAGAAGAGAACATGTGTCATTTGACATATGTGAAGGTTTAACAAGAATAAAGGCGGCTTACAATGTTGTAAAGCCACTAAGCAAAGAAGTACTGAGAAAAATAAAAAATAACAACAAGAAGAAGCCTAAAGAAACATTTGAAAGTGATCAGGTTATTCCAGTATACCCTGTCTTCTCAAGTCAAGAATTATTTGACATTAAAGAGGTTGAAACTATGGAAGAATATGAGAAAAGATAGTCAAAACATAAGGGAAACTTGGATGAAGAGCCCATGAACATACATAAAATAATCTTTGTGAAAAGCAATATTGAAGAAAGGACATAAAAATTGAAGAGTTTGTGCCTTTCTCAATTGAATTTGATGATCTCAAGACAAAGAAAACACTTGGAATTGAACCACCTAGACCAAGTGAGAGATTCAAAAAGGGAAATGCTCATGAAAATTTCAAAGGAAAGGTGTGGTGTAAAAAATGTGATGAATATGGTCACCGCACTAATTCTTGTCAGGAGTGTTAGGCCACGATTTTTATACTGAGGATCCTTTATTCTTGACTGTCTTATGGATAGTTTATCCTTGAAATATACATCAGGATATAAAGGATCGACGATCCTCAGTATTGTTTGTTTACTAATGATTGTGTTTAGTATGGTGATGTGTTAGACAGGTATATCAACTGTAATACGAACTTGCATCAATTATCCTCACAAGACAACCTTTAGCTGGAGCATGGATCCAGGATCCTACTTCAATGTAGCTGATTATGGATGAACTAATGCGAAAATGAACGCATTAATATCAATAACGGCTATAAGACTCGTTCTCCCGCTTATATCGCTACTGGGTGGCTATTGGCACGTGGTCAAAGGTCGTGGAGCGGCTAAGTGGAATTATTCCGAATAGATAGGCACTAGCTTTCATTGTAATCTCGATCATAATCTCCTCAAACACTTGTAATACCTTTTTTGTTAATCAATAAACACGACGGTGATAGTTTTCACCGTCCGGGGGTTTTTTGTGCCGGAGACCACGATAATCATATACTCACCGACCAAAGGTTACCTTGTTGATCATTGACAATAGTAATCCGACCAAAGATTATCTTGTTAATCCTTGACCGGAATTATTTTACCAACGATTGCCTCGGTAAGTTTTGACCGAAGTAAGACTATCGTAATTAAGGGCCTTTTCTCTCGTGACCAAATCATTGTGTCCACCAATATTACAATCATACACTTGCTTTTACCGAGTTAGCACCTTACCTCACTTAACAGATTTGGATACGTGATCCTTGACAGATTTTTGTCCAAAACAATTTGGCGCCCACCATGGGGCAATTGGTGCTATAATCCATATTATTATTATTATTATTATTATTATTATTATTATTATTATTATTATTATTATTATTATTATTATTATTATTATTATTATTATTATCATTCTCAACTTTTTCATACCATATCACCATCAACGGCCTCTCAATCATCCTCTGCTTCATCAACCATACCGGCTACGGTCCCTCTCTCATCGAGGACTTTGCCACCGCTGCCTCCGCCAATCACGGGAGCACCAAGGGCTGCTGCTGCTGGAAGCAAGACGCAATTACCAGTCTTCCAAAGCTTGAAAACTGCCGCTGCTGCCCCGGTGGTTAGTACTAACAGTGATGTTTCATCTATGTTTTCGCAGGTTAAAGCATACATGGAGCAGCAGAACAAGACTAATCAGAAGATCCTATGTGAGATAGAGGATCTAAAGAAGAACAAGAGGCCAGCAGAGGATCTTACCCCCTTGATGCCCAGGATGTTGGATTTCAGCAGTCCAGAATCCATGGCACAGTTCTCACAAGGATCATCCATCCTCCAACCAGGGTCCATGGGTCAACAGGCTCAGGGATCCTCAATGTTTCAGCCAGGATCCTCTATCCTTCAACAAGGGTTCATGGGTCGCCAGGCTAAAGGATCCTCACTCTTTCAGCCAGGATCCTCTACTCATCAACAGAGGCCCGTGAGTCAACAAGCTCAAGGGTTCTCGTTAGATCAGCCAATGTCATCTAAATTCCATCAAGGATCCATGGGTCAGCAAAGCCAAGGATCCTCATATTATCGACAAGAGTCAACCTTCTTTCCGCCGGGATCTACTGGAACGTATCCTCAGCAAGGATCCTTATTTCAGAATCAAGGATCCTCAGGCGTCCAACATCAACGATCCTCCGAAGTCCATGAAGGAGATATAATCCCCATGCAGACCATAGCTTCTGGAGGACCTACTTAGATTGCTGACTCCTCTTATCCCAGATACTCATTTGGAATACCAAACTCCTCCCAGAAGAGAGGTAGCTGGTACGATCCTATATCTTTAGATACTAACCATGTTCCCATGCAGGATTCAGGTATCAACCAGGCCATGGCCAGAGAATTACAGAAGCTAAAGGATATGATATCTAGTGTCCCGGGAATGATACGTCTAATCCCTGAAATACCAGAGGGAAGTCACAAATTATCCAGATTCGCTCCGCCCATATGTGATGCTGAAATCCCGAAGCGGTTTCAAACTCCCAACATGAAGACGTATGATGGGAGCACAGATCCTGAGGAACATGTTGCCCAATATCGGGAGAGAATGGAAATTAATCCTGTACCTGAGAAACTCAAAGAGGCTAGCCTTTGTAAAGGATTTGGAGCCACATTAACGGGAGCTGCACTAAAATGGCTGCTAAGTCTTCCCCCTTTCTCGGTTACATCTTTCTCTCATTTAGTAAATTTGTTTAACACTCAATTTTCCTGTAGTCAAAATTTGAGAGGTTGACCAGTGATTTGTATTGTGTTATCCAAACCAATGATGAATCCCTTAGGAATTTCGTTACGAGGTTCGGAAAGGAAGCTCTAGAAATACCAAACCTTGATATGACTATTGCTTTTGAAGCATTCAAGATGGGAATTCAAAAGAGCTCCCCCTTTTATGATGATTTAGTGATGACTCCATGCAGGACATTAGATGAAGTCAGAAGTAGAGCATTGAGATACATCTGCGTAGAAGAAGATAAAAAGATCCAGGATCGTCTCGGTGGACAGATGAAACAAGAAACTCCTGAGAAGAATAAAGGATCCTGTAACAGGAACAACAATGCGAAGCCGTATGCCAAGTTCGACAATCAGAACGTACGGGCAGTTGAAGAAGGAGAAGACAACGAAGACTATCCTTGCATCTCTGACTATTGTTTCTCTGTAGACACTCATGGCTTGATTTGTGCCATGAAGGATTTGGGAGAAAAAGCAAGGTGGCCCAGATAAAATGAAAAGGTTGTCGGCTTCAAGGACAAGTCTAAGTGGTGCGCTTTCCACGAAGATTTTGGCCACGCAACAGACGAGTGTATCGCCTTAAGTAAAGAAATTGGGTACCTTCTGAGCAAATGTCACTTTAAAGAACTCTTGGGAAGAAAGAAATCTAAGATCCAGGATCCTGAAGATCTTCCACAGAAAGCGACCCCACCGCCACCAGATGCTCATGTGATCAACTTCGTCTCCAGAGATTATGATCTATTTAAAGATTCGTGTACCATCAAAGAGAATTCCGTAGAGAAGCTCGAGTTGGATAATGAAAGAAGACCGCTCATCCCCACTACTCGAATGACTGATCAGAGAATCTTTTTCAATCTAAGGATCCAGGATCATCAGCAGGACAAGCTGGATACGCAAGCAGTCAGTTTCATCTCTGGAGGATCAGACAAATGTGGAACTTTTCTCCGCAGCAAAAAGACTTGCCAAGGAGATCAAGATGGATAAAGGGGATCATCCGATAGTGTCAACAACATTAACAACAGACAAAAGAATCTTCTTCGACGAAGAAGACAAGGTTAACATCCAGGATCCTCATCACGACGGTTTGATTATTACTTTATTTATCTCTAACCATTATGTGCGCATGATCCTAGTGGACTGTGGCAGCTCGGTCAACATTATCCAACATGATGTCCTGAAGAAGATGAACTTCCCGGATTCCGAAATCGTTCCTAGAACGTCGGTGCTGGTCGGCTTCAGTGGCGAAACTAAAAAGACATTGGGGGACATCAACTTGCCAATCTATATCGAAGGGTTAAATTCTTATCAAAAATTTTGTGTTATAGATAACCTCTCCTGTTGAAATGTTATTTTAGGTAGGCCCTGGCTCCATGGAATGAAAGCAGTAGCCTCAACATATCACCAATGTATCAAGCTACCAACCCCTTGGGGAGTCGTGAAGATAGTAGGTGATCAAGCGGAGGCCAAAAAACTACTATTCATCGTCAATGAAGCCAACAGCCAAGCCAACCATAGCATAGCAATTATATCAACATCCTAGGAACGTGCCGGAGGCTCGGGAGAAAGACCTTAAAGAAGTATCATTGGACCCCGAAGATTCAGAAATAAAGGTATTCCTAGGATCCAATATCCCCAGTAAGATCGAGGAGGATATAGTATCCTTCTTATCGCGAAGAAGATCCAATTTTTCTTTCAAGCACTAGGATATGAAAGGTATTTCAAAAGAGGTAATCACTCATAAACTCGGCCTTAATTTATCTGTAAAACCCGTCCATCAGAAGCGAAGGAAGTTCGCTCCTGAGAGGAACAAGATCATACAAGAAGAATTTGAAAAACTTCTTAAGGCCGGTATGATCAGAGAGGTTCAATATCCTCGATGGCTAGCTAATGTGGTCGTTGTTTCAAAAAAGAATGGAAAGTAGAGGGTGTTTGTCGATTTTACCGATTTAAAAAAGGCATGCCACAAAGATCCTTTCCCATTACCACATATAGATGCCATGGTGGATGCAACGGCTGGACATGAAATGCTTACCTTTATGGATGCTTCCTCTGGATTACAACAAATTCAGATGGAACCATCTGATCAAGAAGATACAACATTCATGACTCCAACCGGCATATATTGTTATACTGCTATGCCATTTGGACTAAGAAATGCAGGGGAAACATACCAAAGATTAGTCAACATGATGTTTAAGGATCAGTTGGGTAAGACTATGGAAGTCTACATAGATGACATGGTGGTGAAGTCAAAGAAAGCTGAGGATCACCTTAGAGACCTCGAGGAAGCATTCAATATCCTTGACCACTATAACATGTAATTAAATCCGCCCAAATGCCACTTCGGTGTTAAGGCTGGAAAGTTTCTGGGATATATGGTCACAAAGAGAGGAATTGAAGCAAGTCCGGAGCAAATCGAAGCCATTGTCAATCTTAAATCTCCTACAAATGCCAAAGACGTCCAGAGACTCACCGGTAGAATAGCTGCCTTGAATAGATTCATTTCAAGATCCTCAGAGAAGTGCAAAGACTTCTATGATATTCTTAGAAAGAACAAGAAATTTGAATGTACTGTAAAGCATGAAGTTGCACTTACAGCACTGAAGGATTACTTATCCTCAGCTCCAGCCCTAATGAAGCCTGTGGATGGAGAATCCTTGTATTTGTATCTTGCAATCTCAGGAAATGCAGTGAGCGCAGTCTTGGTAAAGGATCATGAAGGTGAACAACATCCTGTATACTATGTAAGTAAAAGTCTTCTAGATGCAGAGTCTAGGTATTCTCATTTAGAAAAACTAATTCTTGCACTTATTATGGCTTCCACTAAATTAAGACATTATTTTGAAACTCATCCTATTATTTTGAGAACTAACTATCCTGTAAAGAATGTTCTTAGAAAACCAGAGTTGTCAGGTAGAATGGCTAAGTGGGCTGTAAAATTTAGTGCATATGATATCCAATATGAGCCGAGAACAACAATCAAGTCTCAAGCGCTAGCGGACTTTGTGGCTGATTTCACTAGTGATCTACAAAAAGAGGCTGACTTGGAAGTCCAACAACTAGAAAAGACCAAGGATCCTTGGATACTCTTTACAGATGGAGCATCTAACGTAAGGGGAACATAATTAGGGATCCTACTGAAATCGCCACAGGGGGACATATTATCCCAATCCATAGCTTGTGAGTTCCAGACAACAAACAATGAAGCAGAATACGAGGCTTTAATCGCAGGTTTGCAATTAGCCAAAAGCACGAGGATCAGGTATCTTCAAGTTTATGTAGATTCTTTATTGATAACTAACCACTTTAACGGCTCGTATGCTGTTAAAGGTGAAAAACTAATGAAATATTTAGATATTGTGAAGGAATTGTCAAAATCCTTCGAAATATTTAGTATAACACAGGTACCGAGGGAAGAAAACGCTGGGGCAGATGCCTTAGCAAACTTAGCCTCATCTTTGAAAATTCCTGAAGATTTGAAAATCCCAATAATCCACATTCTCTCGCCTGCAATAGAAGAAAAGGAAGTGGGAGAGATAACAAATGATAAAGAAGTCGTACTCTGGGATCCTTTATCCTCAAACAATAAAGGATCATGGATCCATCCAATCAAGAACTACATTCAAACTAGAGAAATTCCAGCCACAGAGAATCCCAAGTCCTTCAAACTCAAGGTGTCCCAATATACTTTATTAAATGACATGGTATATAGAAAATCTCTTGCAGGTCCATATTTAAGATGCATCGAGGATCCTGAAACCCAAGAAGTGCTCAAGGATATACATGAAGGAGATTGCGGCAATCACACAGGTGGGAGAGCACTATTTTCCAGAATACTTAGAACTGGATACTTCTGGCCAACAATGAAGAAGGATGCGGTGGAATATTCAAAGAAATGTGATGCTTGTCAAAGACATACGAATATCCTTCAACAACCAGCAGAACCTCTATATCCTATATCCTCCTCATGGCCTTTCATAAAATGGGGTATGGATATTGTAGGCAAACTGCCAAAAGCACCAGGTGAAAAGGTCTTTATGCTTGCTATGACTGACTACTTCTCCAAATGGATTGAGGCAGAAGCGTTTGTACAAGTCCGAGAAAAGGAAGTAATATCTTTTATTAAACGAAATATTATAACTAGATTTGGTATTCCTGCTAAAATTATTTGTGACAATGGTTCCCAGTTTATCGGGAAGATAACCACTAACTTTTGTGACAGTTGGGGTGTCAAAATGATTACTTCCACTCCGGTTCTTCCTTAAGCCAATGGCCAAGAAGGGTATAGCAACAAGATCATCATCAACAATCTAAATAAGAAACTAGGATCCAAAAAGGGAAAATGGGCTGAAGAACTTCCTTATGTTCTTTGGGCCGACAGAACTACGCCCAAAAATGCAACAGGCCAAACACCCTTCTCTTTGGTGTTTGGATCAGAAGCAGTGATTCCCACAGAAATGGTGGTCCCTACTACAAGAACCAGCATCCGTGATCCTGAAGCCAACGAAGGAATCCTTCTTGAAGACTTGGATACTATTGAAGAACTCAGAGACCTAGCAAAGATTAGAATGGCAGCTTATCAACAAAGGGTAGCTGGGGCATACAACAAAAATATCAGAGTTAGAAGATTTCAAGAAGGAGTTATAGTATTGAAGAAAGCCTTCCAAAACACAACAAATACGGCTGATGGGAATCTAGCGCCCAAATGGGAAGGACCTTATCAGATTGAGTCAGAAGCAGGAAAGGGGCATATCATTTGCTCACAATGGAAGGCAATAGACTACCAAGAGCATGGAATGCTATCCACCTAAAGAAGTACTTTTTCTAATCAGGATCCTAAAATCGGTATTATCTATCTGATTACTTATCCATTTTATATTCTTGTTATTCCAAGGATAATATATTTTGAAGAAAATAGTTTGCCCGCCAGGTGTTTGACAAAACGCCTCAATGAAATAATCTTTGTTTTTGGTGTTTTGAGGAGGGGAGGGCAACGGGTGGTTGCTCTCCTCCTTCCTCTTTGGTTCGGGTGTTCATTCCTCAAACTCAACTCGAGTTTTGTTTTATTATTATTTTTCTTGGTGTGGTACTTGGCTACCAGGGTGTTTTGTGGGTCGGGGGTGGTATGACCGGGGCTATTGAGGAGGTTGTTTGGCCGTGTCCGTTTAGAGGCTTCCACTGTTGCCCGGATGGATTAACGGGGTCCAAGGGGGTTCGATTGGCCGCACATATTAAGCGGCTTCGTTTGTCATCGGATGACAAGAAAGAGACCTTACGGGAGGCGATCTCGACAAATTTGGATTTGTTTATTTCGGTTGGTGAGGCTTTAAAGGTCTCGTGTAGGTGGATGTGTGGAGCGTGTATGGAGTCACATGCTCTCCGTCGGGGGTGCCATCATGATGACGGGTCGGTCTGGTACAAGTGTGTCACGGGAGATGTGGAGGAATATATAGTGGGGATTGCGAAGCCACATGTTGGGAGGGAAGTTGTCGCGGTGGGAAGGGTGGAGGTGGATGTAGCTCTCCTTGAGCGTGTCTTCACTCTTCCTATTACGACTGTTAAAAACATTCCTCATAGTTGTCGTATGGCTTTTTCCCAAGCCTTAGTGGGTGCTCTTGGTAAGGTGGCGGCTATGCCAGAGTCTGTTGAGGCGTGGGTGAAACTGTTGTTGTTACCACGTTGCACCTTACGAGTTTTCAAACCTTCTAATCGTCAGCAACGCAGGTCTGGCAATAGAAAGTCTGAGCAATGCCGAATTATTCAACGGTCGCTATCCGCTTGGGGTGACCGTGACGGTTTCTTTGAGCTCCTTATATCGCTTTTTAACCAACCCCTAGGAGATGCCCCGGGTGGTGATGCGTTTGTACCCGAGTCTGACAACGCCGGGTTGGGCGCAAATGTTAAACAATGTTTGCGAAAAGTTGCGGACGGGCATTTCACTGCTGCGGTCAAGGTATTATGCTCTTCAGGGGTTGCACCTTTCGGTAAGGATACTTTGAACGCTTTGTTGTCTAAGCATCCCATCATGGCATCTCCGATTATGCATGCTTCCTTGCTTTCTGAGTCTCCCCTTGTCGTGGACGTTGATAGTGTGCTTGGGTGCATTAAGTCTTTCCCTAAAGGGACTTCGTGTGGGCGGGACGGTTTGCGAGCCCAACACATTTTAGATGCGTGGTGCGGAGAGGGGTCTCCGATTGCGGATGGTTTGCTCAAGGCTATCTCTGCGGTGGTTAATTTATTTTTGGGGGGAAGGTGTCCTAAGGTGTTGGCAGAGTTTGTTGCGTCTGCCCCACTTACGCCGTTGCTTAAACCGGACAATGGGATTAGACCTATTGCTGTTGGGGCCATTTGGAGGCGGTTGGTCTCTAAGGTGGCTATGAGGGGTGTCGGGAAGGAGATGGTTAAATACCTCGGTGACTTTCAATTTGGGGTGGGAGTCCCTAGTGGGGCAGAGGCCGTGCTTCATAGCGCGAACAGGTTTCTAAATCAGTTTCATTCGGATGGGTCATTGGCTATGCTTACTGTTGATTTCTCCAATGCCTTCAACTTAGTAGATAGGACGACCCTTCTACATGAGGTTCGGAGTCGATGTCCTTCCATTTCTCTTTGGGTGGATTTTTTATATGGGCAGTCGGCTAGGTTATATGTGGGTGATACTTCATTAAATCCACCACTGGGGTTCAACAGGGGGACCCTCTTGGGCCTCTCCTTTTTGCCTTAGCTTTGCACCCACTTGTTCACCAAATCAGAGATCGGTGCAAGCTTCTCTTTCATGCTTGGTACTTGGATGATGGCACGATTATCGGGGATACTAGAGAGGTAGCCAAAGCATTAGATATTATCAGGTTTGAGGGGCCTCGTTTGGGTCTTGAATTAAACGTTAAGAAAACAGAGTTATTTTGGCCAACATGCAATGGGGTGAAGGCACAGGAGGGGTTGTTCCCTTGCGGGATTGGAAGGCCGGTGCTTGGCGTGAAACTCCTTGGTGGTGCTGTAAGCCAGGATGCGGGGTTTATCAGCAGTTGGCTATGAAATGGGCATCTAGCGCTGTGGAACTGATGAGTTGTCTCCCAAGACTTCGGGATCCTCAATGCGAGCTTCTTTTGCTTCGCTCATGTATGGGAGTCGCCAAGCTTTTGTTCGGTTTGAGAACATGCCAACCTATGTATGTGGGGGAAGCTGTTTCTATATTTGACAATGGTCTTCGAAGGGCGATTGAGGACATCGTGGTTTGTGGAGGTCCGTTCTTTGGGGATCTCCAATGGAGGTTGGCATCACTTCCGATCCGTTATGGGGGGTTGGGTCTCTGTTCGGCCGAGGATGTATCTACATATGCTTTTGTGGCTTCGAGAGCACAGTCGTGGTGTTTGCAATACCATATTCTTCGGGGTTGTGATATTTATGGGTTGGACTCTGATTATGGGTGTGCGATGGATCGTTTACGTACTTCACTTCCAGATTTTGATTTTAGCGGTTTCTCTAATAAGGACACCGCCCCCCTAAAGCCCAACATGTTGTGGCGAGTGCCTTATTTAGTGGAATCTCAAGAGTTTAGAAGTGAAGTTTGATCTATCCCCTCGCCAAAAGGCGGTGTTTGAATGCCTTCGGGCTCCTCGGGCTCAGGATTTTCTAACGGCCATCCCCATTGAAGGATTAGGCCAACGTATGTCGGGTTTGGAGTATCGGGCTATCCTTAAGTACCGGTTAATGATCCCTATGTTCCCGACGGATGAACATTGCCCAATTTGTCGCAAGGTCTGTTTGGATTCTTTTGGTGACCATGCAGTGCATTGCAAAGAATTGCCTGGCTTTAAATACAGACATGATCTGGTTAGGGATGTTCTGTGTGATGTTCTTAAACGGTCAGGGATTTCTGCTAAAAAGGAGGCCCCTGTTAACTTTCTCACGGATCCTATTGAAGGGAGGTCTACTTTACGACCAGCTGATATTCTTGTGTTCGGGTGGGCAGGGGGGAAACACGCCTGTGTGGATCTTACAGGAGTGTCTCCTCTTGTTGGGCTCAGGGACCGTGGGTTTGTTGTGGGTCAGGCTGCGTTGAAGGCTGAATCGGGCAAAGTTGTTAAACACAAGAAAGCTTGTTAAGATAATCAACATGTCTTTCTACCATTTGCCTTTGATACATTTGGTTTTCTGGCTCTAGAGGCTGTGAAATTTTTGAGTAGGGTTCAGCGCGTCGTACACGGAACCTCTTCAGCTTCTAGGTCCCAAAGCTTCGTTTTTAGCAGGATTGGCTTTGCTGTTCAAAAGGGGGTTGCGGCGCAGCTTGTTGCCCGTTTGCCTGCCACTTTATTGTAATCGTTTTATAGTAAATTATATAAAACTTCAATTGTTAAATATATTCTTAACATTTATCTTTTCCAAGTTTTTAAGTAACATGCAGATTTCAGTGAAAGGTTCAATGTCTAAGAGGTTGGCCACCTCTCCTTTACATATAAGGTACTTTACGATTTCCCTTGGCTTTGCCCACGATTGGGTATGACCCCCGATGGTCATATCCCCTAAGGTTTAAAGGTTTTCACCTTGTTTATAAATAGAGTTTCTACACTCTCGCCCGGAGCGCACATTATCCAACGTATGGTCCGGGGCAGCGGGACCAGTACACACTTAGTGGCTGACAATTTCATTGCTTTCAGCTATATGGAGGATCCTACGATATATGGTAGACGTACCATTTCCTAAGGTTTTAGGGGTTTTCACCTCTTCCCAAGGGCCTTGTCGCCAGTATTAATTCTAAAGGTTTTAGGGGTTTTCACCTCTTCTCAAGGGCCATGTCGCCTGTTTAACACCAGATTATTTTTGGGCTTGTCCCCAGATTATTTTTGGGCTTGTCCCCAGATTATTATTTGGGCTTGTCCCCAGTTTATTATTTGGGCTTGTCCCCAGTTTATTATTTGGGCTTGTCCCCAGCTTAATGGGTTTGATCCCAGTTAACATTATGAAATATTTGCAACAGAATCACTAAGCTGTCTACGAAGATCAGACACATAAGGATCCTGGATCCTAAAACTATCCCTTCAAGGATCGTTGAGAATTCAACATTTCTGGTAACTTAGGTCTATCTAGACCTTCTGGTATGATTTCTATTAATTAACCTTTGTGTTATATTTATTTCAATAATTTTAAACATATCAGTTTATGAGGCTTTTCCTTTAAAATTGTTTTATAATTGGTTAACTTGTTTTAAGGATACTTTATCCTAGAATTTATCCTTTGAAAGAATTCTCTTATGAAATTTTTCTCAATTATTGAAGATATGATTTCCTACTATTTATTTTCTGTGGATATTTTATCCTAAAAGATTTTCTAAAGGATCTTTTATCGTATATGGCTTTTACTTAAAATTATTTTCCAAATTATCAATAATGCTAAACTTATATTTAACAAGTGTTTGAAAGTAAATAAACAAATAGATAGTCAAAAGATTTATATATTAACTAGAGTAAGCCCCAAGGACTTTTCCAAAATTACCTAACCCGGACTTCACCATACGAAAAGATGGACCATCCATCCGGTTTAAGTAAGAGTTACTAACAGTTCATAAAGTGCAAGAAATTAAAAACAGGGGCAACAAAGGCTTCATCCCCACAAACAGAGGATCCCTCCACCTTTGTCACCCCGCCAATTGTCTTAAGGATCATAGATCCTTTATCCTAAATGCTATTGTTCATTACAGACCATAGTACTTGTTCATAAAAACATCAACACCAAATAAAAAGTGGGCTCGGGCCTTGTCTTTAATATCCTTCATTGCCCACTCAAGCCGCATCATCAACCGCAGCATCATCTCCTCCCTTGCTAGCTTCAACCGCCTCCTTAACGCCACTGGTCCCGACCTCGGTGTTCTCAAACATATCCTCGTCGTCCTCACCACCAAGGTCGTCAAGAGCAGCCTTCCATTTCTCAACGTCCCAAGCTGACTTGTCGAATGCGGGATCACCGGCCTCCGTCGCCATCTTGATCCGCGCTTGGAAGATTGACTTGGCTGCCCATACTTTCGCTTCTTCGGCAACCCGGTTGATTTCGTCTTGCATTTGGACGACCAAAGCGGCAGCATGTGCCTCTATCTCTTTTTTCTCTTTGGTCATCTTCGAGAGAGCTTTCTCCTTAGCAGCAGCAGTTGATCTCAGCGCAGCAAGAGTCTTTTCATGCTCAGCAATAGTCTTCTCGTAGTGGTGTCAGGAAGAATCTATAGCCTGCGGAAGAAATTGGAATAAGCCTGGCTAGATACTTGGAATAGTAAGAGTTAACAAAGATAAAGGATTCTTACAGTGGAGAGCATGTTCAGAATTTGATTTTTAGCATCGAAGGGATCCTCCATGTCTGAGCTCTTCTTTCTCTTGGTTCCTGACTTTGTTCGGGTTGCGATCGAGCGAGGCTCAGATGTAGGAGTCGATTTCGGGGTCTTTTTCTTGGTGATCATGCAATCAATATCCTTGAGGGAAAACTTGGAGGCAGATTTTCCTGATTTTGGAGCACCTATAAACGGCAATTGACAGATAAGTTTTCAATTATTAACACTTTCTATACTAAAAATTATTATTCTTACTTGACATAATTGATTCTGGGTTTGGTCTTTGAAAAGATTCTACAAATTTTGCTGGAAAAGTCCTAATTGCAGGATCCAGTGATAAAAACCTTTTCACTCTGTCTTCAACTCCCGGAAGATCAATCAGCAAATCCCAATTTTCAACTGTACAAGTAATAAAAGTTATTAGCGGAAGAATGAAGTATCCTACCTAGATTATCTAAGGATCCTAGATCCTACCCTTTGGTATCCATTTCTTGGGGAGATTGTTTCCACCTGGGATGGAATCTCGTCTTACGAAGATGAATTGGTTTTTCCAGAAGGTGCTATTAAGGGTGACCTTTGAAATGGGACTTTCTTGGTAAGGTCTCGATTTAAAAATAAAGCGATGAGAACCGTGGGTAACAAGGTTGTATAGATATGCTAATTCTGCTAAGCCAAACTCGATTCCCTCCTCTACGATTATCCTTTCTATAGTATGAAGGACTCTCCACAACATTGGCGCGGCCTGGATATAAAAATCCCCGCCAAGTTAAAGAACTTTTGGGTGAAAGTAGGAAAGGGATACTTGTAACCGATGAGAAAAGGATGAGCTGGAAAGCAAATCCAGTTCTTTGAAATGCTATCACTTCGAACTGAAGAATCGAAGGGTCGAAAGACTGTATCTGCTGGAAAGTATGACCGGATTCCATCAATATCCGAGTCTATAAATTTACAGGTTTCAGAGGACGGTGATTGAAGAAGGTTTTGTGAGTACAGGTCATCAGGATGGAAAAAGGAAGAGTAAGAAGATGTAGAAGCAGTTGACAAGATAAAAGAAAATAAGCAGAAAGGAGAATACCTGGAAGACGCTTGGATATTTGATTATGTGATTATTATAATTATCACATATATAGGCGGTGAGTAATTATGGTTAATAGATATTGAACCGCCTGACAAACGTCTAATCGCCTTCTATTTTGCAGGGCTTTTAAATTTTAAAACGACAGCTGTTTCGCATAATCACCCGCCATTTTGGGGGCAATTGTTAGGCCACGATTTTTATACTGAGGATCCTTTATCCCTGACTGTCTTATGGATAATTTATCCTTGAAATATACATCAGGATATAAAGGATCGACGATCCTCGGTATTGTTTGTTTACTAATGATTGCGTTTAGTATGGTGATGTTATAGACAGGTATATCAACTGTAAGACGAACTTGCATCAATTATCCTTACAAGACAACCTTTAGCTGGAGCATGGATCCTGGATCCTACTTCAATGTAGCTGATTATGGATGAACTAATGTGAAGATGAACGCATTGATATCAATAACGGCTATAAGACTCGTTCTCCCGCTTATATCGCTACTAGGTGGCTATTGGCTCGTGGTCAAAGGTCGTGGAGCGGCTAAGGGGAAGACTTTCGAATAGATGGGGAATATTCTTATTGTTATTATCTTATTTATACGAAATATGATCGAGCTAGAAACACATGTATCTACACACACACTAGAGCAGAACTGAACGCTCTCTCTATTCACTAGCTTTCATTGTAATCTCGATCATAATCTCCTCAAACACTTGTAATACGTTTTTTGTTAATCAATAAACACGACGGTGATAGTTTTCACCGTCCGGGGTTTTTTGTGCCGGAGACCACGATAATCATATACTCACCGACCAAAGGTTACCTTGTTGATCATTGACTAAAGTAATCCGACCAAAGATTATCTTGTTAATCCTTGACCGGAATTATTTTACCAACGATTGCCTCGATAAGTTTTGACCGAAGTAAGACTATCGTGATTAAGGGCTTTTCCCTCATGACCAAATCATTGTGTCCACCTATATTACAATCATACACTTTTTACCGAGTTAGCACCTTACCTCACTTAACAGATTTGGATATGTGATCCTTGACAGATTTTTATCCAAAACAATTTGGTGCCCACCGTGGGGCCGTGGGGCAATTATTGCTATAATCCATATTATTATTATTATTATTATTATTATTATTATTATTATTATTATTATTATTATTATTATTATTATTATTATCATTCTCAACTTTTTCATACCCATATCACCATCAATGGCCTCTCAATCATCCTCTGCTTCATCAACCATGCCGGCTACGGTCCCTCTCTCATCGAGGACTTTTCCACCGCTGCCTCCGCCAATCACGGGAGCACCAAGGGCTGCTGCTGCTGGAATCAAGACGCAGCTACCAGTCTTCCAGAGCTCGAAAACCGCCGCTGCTACCCCGGTGGTTAGTACTAACAGTGATGTTTCATCTATGTTATCGCAGGTTAAAGCATTCATGGAGCAGCAGAACAAGACAAATCAGAAGATCCTACGTGAGATAGAGGATCTCAAGAAGAACAAGAGGCCAGCAGAGGATCTCACCCCCTTGATGCCCAGGATGTTGGATTTCAGCAGTCCGAAATCCATGGCACAGTTCTCGCAAGGATCATCCATCCTCCAACCATGGTCCAATGGTCAACAAGCTCAGGGATCCTCAATGTTTCAGCCAGGATCCTCTATCCTTCAACAAGGGTTCATGGGTCACCAGGCTAATGGATCCTCACTCTTTCAGCCAGGATCCTCTATTCATCAACAGAGGCCCGTGAGTCAACAAGCTCAAGGGTTCTCGCTAGATCAGGCAATGTCATCTAACCTCCATCAAGGATCCATGGATCAGCAAAGCCAAGGATCCTTATATTATCGACAAGAGTCAACCTTCTTTCCGCCAGGATCTACTGGAACGTATCCTCAGCAAGGATCCTTATTTCAGAATCAAAGATCCTAAGGCGTCCAACATCAACGATCCTCCGAAGTCCATGAAGGAGATATAATCCCCATGCAGACCATAGCTTCTGGAGGACCTACTCCGATTGCTGACTCCTCTTATCCCAGATACTCATTTGGAATACCAAACTCCACCCAGCAGAGAGGTGACTGGTACGATCCTATTTCTTTAGATACTAACCATGTTCCCATGCAGGATTAAGGTATCAACCAGGCCATGGCCAGAGAAATAAAGAAGCTAAAGGATATGATATCCAGTATCCTGGGAGTGATACGTCCAATCCCTGAAATACTGGAGGGAAGTCACAAATTATCCAGATTCGCTCCGCCTATATGTGATGCTGAAATCCTGAAGCGGTTTCAAACTCCCAACATGAAGACGTATGATGGGAGCACAGATCCTGAGGAACATGTTGCCCAATATCGGGAGAGAATGGAAATTAATCCTGTACCTGAGAAACTCAAAGAGGCTAGCCTTTGTAAAGGATTTGGAGCCACATTAACGGGAGCTGCAATAAAATGGCTGCTAAGTCTTCCCCCTTTCTCGGTTACATCTTTCTCTCATTTAGTTAATTTGTTTAACACTCAA
Source organism: Bidens hawaiensis (assembly GCF_021521415.1). NCBI lineage: Eukaryota > Viridiplantae > Streptophyta > Magnoliopsida > Asterales > Asteraceae > Bidens > Bidens hawaiensis. The sequence goes on from NW_027491465.1 coordinate 232,820, forward strand.
TTTTCCTGTAGTCGGAAATTTGAGAGGTTGACCAGTGATTTGTATCGTGTTATACAAACCAGTGATGAATCCCTTAGGGATTTCCTTACGAGGTTCGGAAAGGAAGCTCTAGAAATACCAAACCTTGATATGACTACTGCTGTTGAAGCATTCAAGATCGGAATTCAAAAGAGCTCCCCTTTTTATGATGATTTAGTGATGACTCCATGCAGGACATTAGATGAAGTCAGAAGCAGAGCATTGAGATACATCCGCTTAGAAGAAGATAAAAAGATCCAGGATCGTCTCAGTGGACAGATGAAACAAGAAACTCATGAGAAGAATAAAGGATCCTGGAACAGGAACAACAATGCGAAGCCGTATGCCAAGTTCAACAATCAGAACGTACGGGCAGTTGAAGAAGGAGAAGACAACGAAGACTATCCTTGCATCTCCGACTATTGTTTCTTTGTAGACACTCATGGCTTGATTTGTGCCATGAAGGATTTGGGAGAAAAATCAAGGTGGACCAGATAAAATGAAAAGGATGTCGGCTTCAAGGACAAATCTAAGTGGTGCGCTTTCCACGAAGATTTTGGCCACGCAACAGACGAGTGCATCGCCTTAAGGAAAGAAATTGGGTACCTTCTGAGCAAAGGTCACTTTAAAGAACTCTTGGGAAGAAAGAAATCTAAGATCCAGGATCCTGAAGATCTTCCACAGAAAGCGACACCACCGCCACTAGATGCTCATGTGATCAACTTCGTCTCCAGAGATTATGATCTATTTAAAGATTCGTGTACCATCAAAGAGAATTCCATAGAGAAGCTCGAGTTGGATGATGAAAGAAGACCGCTCATCCCCACTACTCGAATGACTGATCAGAGAATCTTTTTCAATCCAAGGATCCAGGATAATCAGCAGGACAAGCTGGATACGCAAGCAGTCAGTTTCATCTCTGGAGGATCAGACATATGTGGAACTTCTTTCTCCGCAGCAAAAAGACTTGCCAAGGAGATCAAGATGGATAACGGGGATCATCCGATAGCGTCAACAACATTAACAACAGACAAAAAAATCTTCTTCGACGAAGAAGACAAGCTGAACATCCAGGATCCTCATCACGACGGTTTGATTATTACTTTGTTTATCTCTAACCATTATGTGCGCAGGATCCTAGTGGACGGTGGCAGCTCGGTCAACATTATCCAACATGATGTCCTGAAGAATATGAACTTCCCGGATTCCGAAATCGTTCCTAGAACGTCGGTGCTGGTCGGCTTCAGTGGCGAAACTAAAAAGACATTGGGGGACATCAACTTGCCAATCTATATCGAAGGGTTAAATTCATATAAAAAATTTTGTGTTTCAGATAACCTCTCCTGTTGCAATGTTATTTTAGGTAGGTCCTGGCTCCATGGAATGAAAGCAGTAGCCTCAACATATCACCAATGTATCAAGCTACCAACCTCTTGGGGACTCGTGAAGATAGTAGGTGATCAAGCGGAGGCCAAAAACTACTATTCATCGTCAATGAAGCCAACAGCCAAGCCAACCATCGCATAGCAATTACAACAACGTCCTAGGAACGTGCTAGAGGCTCGGGAGAAAGACCTTAAAGAAGTATCATTAGACCTCGAAGATTCAGAAATAAAGGTATTCCTAGGATCCAATATCCCCAGTAAGATCGAGGAGGATATAGTATCCTTCTTATCGCGAAGAAGATCCAATTTTTCTTTCAAGCACTCGGATATGACAGGTATTTCAAAAGAGGTAATCACTCATAAACTCGGCCTTGATTTATCTGTAAAACCCGTCCATCAGAAGCGAAGGAAGTTCGCTCCTGAGAGGAACAAGATCATACAAGAAGAAGTTGAAAAACTTCTTAAGGCCTGTATAATCAGAGAGGTTCAATATCCTCGATGGCTAGCTAATGTGGTCGTTATGGATTTCTATGAAAAATTGGTTTGATCCTTATGGATTTCTATGGAAACCAAGAGGTGAAGTTCAAGAGTCAAAGAGATTTGATGTGAGAGAGTGAAAAGGATTATGTGGTGCAAGAATGCAAAAGCATAATTCCTTATGTGATGACTCTAAAGCCCAACTGATAGTGGATATGAAACTGATGAATCTGATGCTTGTGAAACTGTTTATGAAGATCCTAAGCTTATTTCTTTCACATCTAATGCAACTATTGTTATTGAAACTGATGATTTGGATTCAGATTGCACTTCACCACCCAATTGATCATTCTCTTTGATTTTTGCAGGAACAGTCCACTCCACTGAATGAAGTATGGTACATGGATAGTGGGTGTTCCAGTCACATGACTTGTGATAAAAGGTCACTTGTTAATTATGAAAAGAAATTTGAGTGTCTAGTAGCTTTTGGTAGTGATGAGAATGGTGGAAAAATTGTTGGAAAAGGGATCTTGACTAATGGAAAGGTCACATTTGACAATGTCTTTCATGTGGAAGGATTACAGTATAACCTTTTAAGCATATATCAAATGTGTGATAAAGGTTATAAAGTTGGGTTTGATGATTCTCACTGTTTTATTCTCAAACCTGATTTTGTAATCCCTCCAGACATGATTATGATGATGGCCCTAAGGAATGGCAATTTGTATAAGGTGAATATGAAGGATGTTGTTTCAAGGGGTGGTACCAGTTTTGTTTCTAAAGCTACTGAAAATTAATCAAAATTGTGGCATAGAAAGTTGTGTCATGTCAACCTTAAGAACATGAATAGACTGGTGAAGGGTGAGCATGTAATTGGTCTACCTACAAGAGAGTTCAAGCTGGATGACAATTGCATCTCATGTTAGAAGGGAAAGCAGCACAAGTCTTCACACAAGACAAAACTCATTAACACAATTGGTCAAGTGCTTGAGATGCTTCACATGGATCTTTTTGGTCCTGTGAGTGTTCCAAGAATAGGAAAAAAGAAATATTGTCTTGTGATTATTGATGATTCTCAAGATACACTTGGGTTTATTTCATAAGTACAAAAGATGAGGCTGCCGAGTTGATAAAGAGCTGTGTGACTAGGATTGAGAATCAATTGGATCCAAAGGTAAAAATCATAAGAAGTGACAATGGAACTGAGTTCAAAAATGGAGTAATGGAAGAGTTCTTCATTGCAAAAGGAATTTTAAACAATTCTCTACTCCTAGAACTCCTGAACAAAATGGTGTTGCAGAAATAAGGAACATAACACTCATAGAAGCTGCAAGAACCATGTTGGCAGATACCTTTCTACCTGTTACTTTTTCGGCAGAGGCAATCAATACAGCATGCTATTTTCAGAACAAAGTACTTCTCAACAAAAGTCAAGACAAAACTCTTTATGAGATTTTGTTTAATAGAAAGCCCTACATCAAGTTTCTCAATCCATTTGGATGCAAATGTTCACTGTTGAACACCAAGGACTATATCAACAAATTTCATGCAAAATCCTTGGATTGCTTCTTTGTTGGTTACTCAACACACTCAAAAGCATACATAGTATATGTAAAAGATCATTTGAGTGTGATTGAATCATCTGATATAGTCTTCAACAATAATCAGTTCAATACTGTAGATGGTGCTGCATGGCTTTTTGGTCTTGAGAATTTAATCAAGTCATTCAAAATTAATCCTGAGGACTTTGATGAAACTTTGTATAAGACTAGTGTGGTTGTAGAGGAAACTTCAAAGAAACTTGATTTGGACAAGTTATGGTCAAAGGTTGCTGGAAAAAGGCCTGAATACAACTTCATAAAGCATCCTTCAACTGCTGAAAATGAACAAGCTTCAATTCAAGTTCAAGAACAAGATCAAGATCAAGCAAATCAAGACAATCAAGAAAATCAAGATGATCATGTTTTGAATGAAGTAGATCCTAACAATCAAGGTGATACTGAAGAAGCAAGAAGAAATGAAAGATTTAAAGACTTGTTTCAAAATCTGAATATTGGAAGCAATGGTGCATCTACCTCTCTATAGAACAATGAAGAAGCACCAGAGTTTCATGATGCAACAACTGATTTGATCATTGATGAACCTGATCTCAATGACTCAAAATATTGATTCTACTGTATCTACTGATGTTATTGTTCAATCCTCTTATGTTGAAAAGAATCATCCTCCTAAAAATATCATTGGAAACATCAATGAAAGAGTAACAATAAGTGCATCTGAATCTGCAAACATTTTTTTGTACTCCTTCTTTCTATCCCAAATTGAACCTAAGAACATTGTTTAAGCACTGAAAGACAACAGCTGGGTAGAAGCTATGCAAGAGGAGTTGGCTCAATTTCAGAGATCTACAAGTGTGGGAACTTGTAGACAAGCCAAGAAACAGATATGCCATTGGAACCAAATGGGTTTTCAGGAACAAAAGGGATGAGAGAGGGATTGTAATTAAGAACAAAGCAAGACTTGTTGCTTTGGGATGCCTACAAGAAGAAGGGATTGACTTTGAGGAAGTCTTTGCACCAATTGCAAGACTTGAAGCAATAAGAATTTTCTTGGATTATGCTGCTTCAAAGAATATAAGGGTATTCCAACTAGATGTCAGATCTGCATTCTTGTTGGTGCATGATGCAGTAGTTCATTTATCTCGTGTTTATTTGTGTCTGTAATCGTTATACTGTTCTGATTGTATTAAACTTGTTAGTTTGTGTTTGTGTTTAAGCGAACTTGAGGAAGCGAAGTTAGGACAACTTCGCCTAGCATGTTAGGCGAAGTTGTCGTGCTATATATTCCTAACTTCAGCTTTTGTTGAGATAACTTTTTGGATGGCTGTTTTGTAACACCTTAGTGTTACGTGTTTGGTTTACCTTTGCAATATAACAAGTATTATCTCACTTACTCGTGTTCTTTGCGTGTGATTTACTTGTTCATCGTCTTAACACTCGTATCGTATACGTGGGGATTCCGCTCCCTCGTGTTACGAGATACTCCTGTGTAGATCCGGCTGGGAACCTACAATTGGTATCAGAGCATTTTGCTCGTAATTGTGTGGTTCGGGATTATCACACGTGTTTTAAGATTGTTCCGTTAGACAATTCGTGGAACTGTTTTACGTTGAAATACCTCTATTGTGTCAGTCGCTCCTCAATACTCATCAAATATACCTTCCCATCACTCCCAAAATCTTCGAAATCAGCCGTGCAAAACCTGCAAAACAGCTTCGTTCTTCTGGCGAAGTTGCCGTCCCTCAAACTAGGGTTTTAGCGAACATATAAGGTTTTGGCGAAGTTGTAACCTGCGAAGTTAGTGGCCTGTGAAGTTATTTACCTGCGAAGTTAGTGGGCTGCGAAGTTATTGTCCAAGCGAAGTTGCGAACTAGCAAAGTTGTATTAACTTCGTTGTTCGCTATTCATAGAATCTTGTTTTGAGTTTTGAGTCTCGTTTCTTTCAAGTATGACTTCGGTAAACATCACAGAACTAGTAAAGATGGAAGTTGAAGCTGGTTCAGCAACTAAAGCTCCAAAACTTCTGAAAGGAACTAAATTTGTTGCATGGAAAGATAGGTTTGAACAATATGTGAAGTATCAAGATGCAAAGATGTGGGTCTGCATTCAAGATGGGTACATCCCTCCAACAACCATGTTTGAAGGTCGAGAACAGCTCAAGAATTACAGTAAAATGGAGGATGATGAAAATAAAATGTATGAAGCAGAAAGTAAAGCACATGCAGCCATAACTATGGCACTTCCTCAAGAAATTCTTCATACTTTCAAGAAATACAAAACTGCTCGAGAATTGTGGGAAGCACTTGAAAATCGCTATGAAGGAAACGTTGGGAGTCGTACCTCCAAAACAAAGCTGCTGAAAACTCAATTCTCTGTATTCAAGTATCTGAAAAATGAATCACTCGATAACATCATAACACGATATTATCACCTAATGACCGAGTTGAATAATTACTCCATTGAATACAAGGAAGAAGAGATAGTAGAAAAGCTTCTCGATGCTCTCCCACCAAAATAGGAGATGTACACAGTTCAGATGAGAGAAGATAAGGATTTTGAGAGCTTTGACTTGGAGAAGGTGGTTAATAAGTTACGTAATTTTGAACTTAACATGGTTCGAAAGGAGACGCCTACTGATCAGGTTCAGGATCCGGGAATGTATGGTGCTAAAGGCTCTCCTAACACAAGTTCGAAAACGGAATCAACTGCCTACTACTCGGGGGGAGAACCAAACACCTCTCAAGACGGTCATGTGGTACTCAATATGGATGGTGATGTATGTTTTGTAGCAGGTGGAAGTAGTTCCTCAAAGTCTCAATCCTCAACTGGTAATTTCTCAGCCAGTGCTTCTAGCAAGAATTACTCACAGATTCCTATGAGCGTGAAATCAGCTGAACAACAATTTGCTCTATATGCTTCATTTATTGCCTCTTATGAGAACTACATCAAAGGAAAAATAGTTGACCCGACAATCTTAGATGAGGACTATGATCAGATAAACGCTGATAACATGGAAGAAATGGATCTGTAGTGGCAGATGGCAATGATAGTGAGAAGGGTGAAGAGGTTTATGAAGAAAACTGGTAGAAAGTTTGTTGGAGAAAGACCGAGGTTCGACAAGTCAAAGGTTTGTTGTTATAATTGCCAACAAAATGGTAACTTTGCTAAAGAGTGTTCAAATGAGAGAGTTGAACGAAGTCAGAACAGATCTACTCAACAGAATGGAAGTGGAAATGAAGTCAAGGCTATGGTATCTCAGCAGAACGGTGAATATAACTGGAATATACAAGTTGAGGAGGTGATCGAACAGGCAAATCTGGTGAATATTGAATCTGGAAAATGTGACAAATAGACGGTGGAGGATCAGGCATACATGGCAGAAGTGAACGATCAGCTCTTAGAGGTATGTTCTGAATCTCAGTGTGAACAATGTGAAAAACTGTCTGATCAATTGAAAATGTTAACTGATCAGTTTTTTTTAGTTTGGACGTTGAATTAAAAAACTTAAAAGAAGAACATCACTATTCTAAAACTAAAAAAAATAGCTACTCGGTAAAAATAAAAGCTAATGAAACAGACATCGGAAGCCTTAAAGCCACCCTAGCTGAAAAAAACAAGTAATTGATCTTAGCCATGAAGTGTTAGAAGAAAAGACTAAACTAATAACTGAAAGGGATAAACAGATAGCTGATTACCAGGTAAAAGTGGTGGAACTGAACAGGAAATTTGAACAATTTAGAAATTCTTCGGCAATGCTGGACCATATTATAAGTGTTCAACGTTCCCCGGTTAAAAAAGAGGGAATTGGATTCACAGAAGTTCCACCACCATATAATCATAACTATACTTACAATCCTAGTAATCAGTAATCCGTGAATGTTGAGATTAGTCAGACAGTTCCAATTAAAGTCTCTACAAAAGATACTAAAGTTAATGAGAGTGAAGCGAGTCAGACAAGTTATAACGTCACAATTTCCGTCTCGTCTAATTGGGACAAATCGTCTGAATCAGGTGAGATAAAAGAAGAGGTCGTGTTACTAAAACGAGGGGAGGACTATAAGTTTGATGAAAAGAAATCTTCCCTAAATCCGTTTGTCCCACCGTACGTGAGACAAACTGATAGTAACACAACCTCATCATCTAAAGCAACTTTTGAGACAAATGTTCAAAAGAACACAAATAGTTCGAACAGAAGTTGTTTTAGATGCAACTGAACAGGTCACTTAGTCAATGACTGTCCTTTGAAACAGGGAAAATCTAGAAATATGAGGCCAACTGAAACTGAGAATAAAACTAATACTAATTATGAAGCTGGTAAGAATGCTAACACGTCTAACAATCGTTGGACTAATCCAAGATTTCAAAGAAACCAGTATCGTTTTTTCCCCGTGAACCACCGAGCCAACAATTATAATTCCTCAAATGATAGAAGTTCAAGAAGGTTTGGATATCCTCATAGCCAGTCATCTAGAAATTTTCCCTTCAGGACATATGGACACGTTCTTCAAAAGAACTATGGGCAACCAAGGTACTGGATGCCGGATAACAGGTTTGATCAACCCAAGACTGGAAGGTCTTGGGTCCCCCGTTTTTAATCCATTTCTTTAATTGTGCAGGAACAGTCGTGCAGGGCTGTAAACAATATGTGGGTTGTTGACAGTGGTTGTTCCCGGCACATGACTGGTAACAAGAAATTGTTACATGATTGGAAAACCGTTCAAGGAGGGTGAGTTAGTTTTGCAGGAGAAAGTGGAGGAAGAATTACTGGTATTGGTACCGTTGATAATGGAAGAATCAAGTTGGAGAAAGTAAATTTTGTGGAAGAGCTAAAGCACAATCTTCTAAGTGTCTCTCAGATTTGTGACAAAGAATACACCGTGCATTTTTCAAAAGATGAAGCTCTCGTGCTTTATCCTGGTTTCAAGATTCCTGAAACCTGGATCGTGATGAAGGCTCCTAGGGAAAAGAACACATACGTAATGGACATGCGATCAACTGAGATGGCGACGGAAGAGTCGTGTCTTTTGTCAAAAGCTACAGAGTCTGAGTCCGAGCTGTGGCACCGAAGAATGGGTCATATTCACCTTCATAAGATGAATTACATTGTCAAGAATGGGCTGGTACTTGGGGTTCCATTAAATAATTTCAATTTTGAAGACCAATGTGTCATGCAAGAAAGGAAAACAGCACAAAAAGCCACATCACTCCAAGAAAGTCAACTCAACTATCAACACCATGGATTTGCTTCACATGGATCTTTTTGGTCCTGTGAATGTAAAAAAGTCTAGGAGGAACGTCATATTGTTTGGTGGTGACTGATGATTACTCGCGGTACTCTTGGGTCTATTTTCTGAAGGCGAAAGATGAAACAATTCAGTTGGTAATTAACTTGATTACCAAGGTGGAAAATATTGTCGGGAGAAGGGTTAAGTACATCAGAAGTGATAATGGTACAGAGTTCAAGAACTACCAGATGGAGATGTTTTGTTTGCAGAAAGGGATAGAACATCAGTACAGTGCCCCATATACTCCGCAACAAAATGGAGTAGCTGAAAGGAAGAATAAAACTCTAATCGAAGGCTCCAGGACCATGCCGGCAGATGCTAAACTTCCCGTGGTGTTCTGGGCTGAGGCTGTTGCTACAGCATGTTATATCCTTAATCGTGTCTTAACTGTTAAAAGATTAAATAAAACCTGTTATGAACTTATGCATGGAAGAAAGCCAAATTTGAAAAGTCTTGAACCTTTCGGGTCCCCATATTCGATATTAAAGACTAAATCTAAATTTGGTGAGAAGGCTGACGAAGGTATCTTAGTTGGCTATGTTGTTGGGACACCCAACAGAAGAGTCTTTAATCTATCCAACAACAAGGTTGAGGTGGTTCGTAACACTGAAATTACTAGTTACAAATCACCTAGGCCTAGCATGGGACCAGCAGAGGCTTTCGACTATGATAAGTTGTTCAAATCTTTTAATGTGACTTACTTGGATTTTGCAGACATAGATGAAAAGATGGCAACTTAGATGCTGTTTGATGAAGAAAAGGCCATTGTACAACGTCCCCAATATAATGAAAATCAACCATCCTCGTTAAGTGCGGTTGAAACTCCAGATTTCTCAAATGAGGATGAATTCTACAATCCATTTCACACTCAGCATCACTCTGATGAAATCTCTCCAAATCTTGAGAACGATCTGGAAGTTGGTCCGGTACAAACTGCCAAAATTCACAAGAATCATCCTTTGGAGAATGTGATAGGTAATCCTTCTGATGGTGTACGTACTAGAAGAAGTTTGGATGAAAACACATGTGTGTATGCAAGCATTAAAGACACTGGTATTATAAATGAATGCTTGTACGCTTGCTTCATCAGTCAGATAGAACCAAAGAATTATCAAATGGCACTGAAGGATAGCTCGTGGGTTGAAGCCATGCAGGAAGAACTGGCACAGTTTGAAAAGATGGAAGTATGGCAGTTAGTTGAAAAACCACAAGATGTGAACGCTATCGGTACAAAGTGGTATTCAAATGTAAGAGATATGAGAAAGGAGTAATCATTCGCAACAAGGCAAGGTTGGTAGTTAAAGGTTTTAATCAACAGGAAGGAATCGATTACAACGAAGTGTTTGCTCCAGTGGCAAGATTGGAGGCAATTCAACTGTTTCTGGCATTTGCTGCACACAAAGAGATGAAAGTGTTCCAGTTGGATGTGAAGAGTGCGTTTCTTAATGGAAAAGTCGATGAGGTGGTATATGTCGAACAACCTCCAAGTTTCCCTGACCCAGATTTTCCTGATCATGTGTACAAACTGAGCAAAGCATTATATGGGCTACATCAGGCACCTCGAGCCTGGTATGCAACTTTGTCAGATTACTTTCTAGAGAATGGGTTTGAGAGAGGAAAGATTGACAGTACCTTTTTTGTCAAATGGAAAGGGGGTGATTTCCTACTTGTTCAAGTTTATGTGGATGATATTATCTTTGCTGCCTCAAGAGTTTCTATGTGTCAGGAGTTTGAAGCAGTCATGAAGAAATGGTTTGAGATAAGTGCCATGGGCTAATTAACTTTCTTTCTGGGTTTACAGGTAGATCAAAAGAAGGATGGCATGTTCATTCATCAAACTAAGTACGTTCATGATATGCTTAAGCGTTTTAAGATGGACGATAGCACCCCGTTTGACACTCCAATCTGCGTCAACGACAAACTGGGTGCTGATCTCGACAGTGATGAAGATGTGGATCCCACTCAGTATAGGGCGATCATAGGTTCTTTAATGTATCTAACTGCATCTAGACCTGACATTATGTTTGTAGTTTGTCTTTGTGCTCGTTTTCAGGCAAATCCAAAGGAATCACACATGAAGGGAGTGAAAAGAATCTTATGGTATCTTAAAGGAAAGCCTAAGTTGGGACTCTGGTACTCGAAAGGGGGAGAACTGGATCTGGTAGCATACACCGACTCTGACTATGGAGGATGCAATTAGAATAGGAAGTCGACAACTGGTGGATGTCAATTTCTCGGCAGAACATTGGTTTCGTGGCAGTGTAAGAAGCAAACCTCTGTAGCCATATCCACCTGTGAAGCAGAATACATGGCAGCATCTAACTGCTGCTCCCAGGTTTTATGGATACAACAACAAATGCGCGATTATGGTCTGAATTTCACTCAAACTCCTATTTGCATTGATAACATTGCTGCTACTCAGTAACTAACAATCCCGTTAAACATAGTAAAACTAAACATATTGACATTCGTCATCATTTAGAAAAAATTAATTATGCTTGAAAAGGTTGATTCACTGGATAATTTTGCCGATCTTTTTACAAAAGCGTTTGATCGATCCCGTTTTCAAAACCTTGTTGAGCTAAATGGGATGATCAATCCCGAGTAACCTTGTTTCTTGTTTCTCTTAAAAAAAACATCACTATCGCTTTAAATTATGTCGGTTGCTCAAGTTTGAAGGACATATTCCATGAATATGTTTTGGTCCTTACATCTACGTGTGGACTATAAGGATAGCCATTAGCCAGATGACTGAAAGCGGCCGGGGCGGTTTATGACGGGTTTTTATCCTTTCGCTTAAAATTAGTCGTTCATACTTACTCAGAGGGACACATGTTCGTATGTGGTCGGTCCGGCTGATCAACTGGATCTTTAGGATAGCCGTTTACCTCAAGACTTTGACTTGATCGGGGCGTCTAAATAAAAAAATTTTTTTTTGGGAAATGATATAATTTTTCAGTCTATAACTTCGCAAGAAGTTTCAATATTGGTGTTAAAATGAAAATTGATCCAACCTTGGAAAGTGATAGATAAACTGATTTTGTGTGCTTAACCGGTGAAGTAATTAGGCCTAAAAGACTCTAGAACAGTCATTGTATGTTATGGTAGCTTTCTATGGTGCGTAAAAGTAGAAGTGATACAAACTAAATCTTCTCGATTTACTGTGGAGAGTCATTTTGAGCTGTGCATGTCTCCACATACATCTCTCCGAATGATAGACAGAAAAGTGATTCCCCAGTCATACACGAGCCCGTGAGTGTTCTGATTCCCGCGAAGTTAGTGTTAGGTTTCTGCAGTGATCCAGATTAGGGACTTGCAGTTGTATTATTATTGTATAAAAAAGCATTACTTTTTACTATCGTTAAGCCTGATGAAGATGATATGTTTACAAATATCAAGCAAGAGGCAAGAAAGCATAATTTTAAGTATAAGAGAGTTCGGGAAGATGAATCGAAGAGTTGGACATAAGAATATTTCTTGATCAGACACTACGGGTCGAAGTCAACTCGGGGTGACTTGGGAAAAGCCAAATACGCCTTGAGAATAGATAGGAGGCATCACAATCTCTCAAGTGATGTCCATATAAATTTTAAGCTTAATTGAACCTAATTCGTATCACTGATGCGATGAAAACTATACTAAGTTTCACCTGCTACAACCTGTCTCTTTATGTCATAATACCGCTGAACATGGATCTGTGTGACAGCCTCTTAGTCAGTATGATTCCTGTTCGGATCTTTTCTAAAACCTGCAGGGTTTCGTCAAGACTGAAATTTGATCCCGTCCTTTATTTAAGTTTTGCTATGTGTTTTGTCTTATGGTTTGCTTTCATAAACACTTGGTTACTTGTTTTTGATCTTTCATTCTTAATTTTATTTAACGTTTTTACGGGCGAAGTTGACATTGGTTTGACTAAGGGCGAAGTTGATTGATGGGGCGAAGTTAGGAGTTTTTCAAAACTATAAAAGACGAGACAGTGGTCAAAATTGGTCAAAGCTTATATTCACTAAACCCTCGGCGAAGTTATACATTGAATTAGACAAAATTTTTATCTGTTATTAATCCGTAATCAAGGTTGGTCTGATCGTTGTAACTCATAATTCTTACTGTATGTTGTTAATCGGTTTCTAAATGATCTGTTTTGCAATCGTTTGTGTATCAAACCCTTTTCCCACTTTGTCGGTCCGATTGAAGGTTTTTTGTTGATAATAAGTTGTTTCAATACACTAATCGCATTACTCTTTTCGTATTACTACTCTCTGATCGGCCATTCCTTTCCATAACTGGGTGTGAATTTTTCGCCGTTTATGTGGCGAAGTTAAGGTTTCAGCGAAGTTGATATAACTTCGCCTGTATCTCAACATCGCTAAAGCCATAACTTCGCTTGTATCTTGCAGAGCGAAGTTGTCATCTGCTATATTCACAACTTCGCCCACCTCAACGTTAGCGAAGTTGTTAACTGTTCTCATACTATTGTCTAACCTAGCTCGTTTGTTGTGCAGATATGGTTGCTGTGGCAGGTGCTTGTGGCGCTGGTGGTGATGAAGATGGAGATGATAGGAGACAGTTTTTTCCAGGTCACAACATGTATATCACCTTGGATCCGGATGCTCGGGGAATTGAGGACTCTCATGAGATCATTTCATTTATCGTTCGCTCACGTATTTTTCATGCCATTAGTACTACTCTTCCTATTTCACTACCGAACATTGAAGACTTTTTGAGAACCGTTGAATATGACTGTAGGGTTGAACTTTCAGTGATGCGTTCCACAGTTAACAATCAGGTGGTACAGTTCTCGGAAAATCAGATAAGGGAAGCTTTACAGTTTGGGGGTGAGACTACTGACAATCCCACTGAGTTTCTGGCTACGTTCAGAGATGGTGCGTTTCTGCGTATGGGGTATTCAGGTCCGTTGGGTGACTCACAGAGGAGAAAGGGGTTTTTGTTAGATCAGTGGCAGTTCCTTATGCACGTGCTGATCAGGTGCGACGATGCAATCCGCAATGACTGCGCTGACTTACAACAAGCCTTACAATTTTGCTCAGATGATATTCTATGAGATCGATCGTCAGCGATGCGCGGTAGCACGGGAAAGGTTTTTGATGTACCCGAGATTCTTATAGATTATTCTCAATCATGTATCTCCCAACCTGCCACAACGTCGTCCTATTTCCTATGTGGAGAGTGTTTCTAATAGAATCTTTTCTCAATGTCGATCCTCTTGTGCTCATTGTAAGGAAGAGCTACGACCAAGGCACACTGCCTTGTTTGGGTTTTTAGTGAATCCTGATTATGTTGCTCCTCCAGGAGATGAGTTTAATGATCCAGCACCAAAACAGGCTGATATACCTCAACCACCTGTGGTTCAACCACCTGTTGCCGACCCTTTTGCAGCTCCCGAAGAACAGGTTGATCTTGAGGATGCCTTTGGTGGGCAAGGTTTCTTTGATATGGAAAGAGTTGATCCGGCAGCTGAAGCTCAAGCTTCGATGGGTGAGGTTATTATTATGCCTGCTTCCATTGTTGGTCCATCCGTGGGACCGTCTATTTCCTCCGTGGGGGATTTAGAGGAAACCTTATCTGATTTTTCCACCGATGACGCTGTGGAAGCACACCGTGTTCTGGTTGCACAAGAGAGAATTCATGGAAAACGAAAGAAGGACTCTGATGATAGTGAGTCAGATTATGAGGATGAGTTGTATCATGTTGCTCGTAGATCAAAGAGAGCAAGAGCTGGAGAAAGCTCAAGTGTTATTCATTTTACTCCACCATCATTATCGGGTATGTCTATGTTACCTACTTCTTCGGCGGTTCCATTACCAGTCACCTCGAGTGTACCTTTGGTGACCGTGTCGTCATCATTTGGTATTCCTCCAACTACGTTCCAGTTTACAGCCCCAGAGATTGTTTCCTTACCGCCTCCTACCATTACTCCATTAGAGGTGGTTGCTAGATTTGTGGAGTCCACACTGGTAGCGACTGCTGGGTCATCTGCCTCTATGCCACTCCCAATTACTACTCTATATACACCCGTTATTCTTGCAAGCTTGGAAATTCCACCTTCGTATGCTCATGATACCTCTCACATGAACTTCGATTTTGATTCAAATTTGCCTGATTCTGAGAGGATTGTGGCTTTTGAAAGGGTAGTCGCTGAACAGTCACAGGTAAATGTTATTTAGGCTTATGCTATTAATCGTCTGGTGGCAGAGAATCAACTTCAGACTGCCCTGCTTATTGAGCATGGTAAGCTATTTGATCATCTGAAGCAGTTCTTAGCATCTCAGGGGGAGACGAGTTGCAAGGGGGATGAATTAAGGACAAAGAAGAGGCAAGACAGGGACGATGATCCCAATGCTTCGAAAGATGCAGGTGGTGAGTTGCCAAGAACTGAATAAAATCTTGGGACTTCCACATCTCAGGGGGAGTCTGCTGGTCCGTCTGGCAGTATAGGTGGTGAGAATGTGGTGGTTGTAGACGATGAGGAGTTGTTGGGTAATGATGAGGATGATTTAGTTGATGATATTTTGACGGCTAGTGAGATTGAAAAGATTGGGGATCAGATAAAAATTGATAGTGAGTTAGAAGAAGGAGAGATAGTTGATGATGGAGTAGAGCATGATATTCCAAGTGTTGATGAGGTAAAGCTGGGTCAAGATGAAAATGTGTCGGGTGATTCTGAATGGGAAAACAGCCAAGATGGAAAGAAGGCTGTGCTCAATGGTTCTTCAAGACAAAGAAACCTGCGGTACCAACAATGTTCAAGAAAAGTTACAATATCAAGGGCTATGCTGAATCAAAGAAAGGTATTATCTGTTGGTTGTATGATGAACAGCTACAATTGTTTGTGATAAAGCGATATGATGGGGTTCAGTATTTTAAGAAGGCTTTGAGATCGCTCAACACCTTGCCTGAGTGTGAGGTGAAATATTTGGCTCAGTTGAGATTGATTAATAGAAGTGATGACAACTTTGCCAGATGGGTTGGAAAGATTGTGTGGAAGGAAAGTGTGAAAGAGAAAAAGTTTGAGTTGTTGAAGCCTCATAAAGGAAAGTTGGTTGAAGACAAGGAACGAGGTTGCGGGCTTATGGTAAGCCCTGGATGGTGATGAAATACAAGCCGATTCGATGTTTGAAAGAGGTTCCGATGAAGCTGATGCCCAAGGATGTGTTAAAGGATCTCAAGTGGTGGTACGTTGACTGGCAGACTGCTGAAGCCGTGATGGAAGATGAGGATGAACATGAGATCCTGAGAGTGTATGATCCAATGCACTTGGTTAACTTGTCTCAAGCTGATTTGCAGGTACTTAATGATAAGAAGATTTTCTATATTCCTGCTTGGAAGGATGAATCAAAGATGTACTAGAGGGTTGTCTCTGTCTGTGTGAGACAGGGCATTCATGCTTGAAGACGGTGGGTACGTGATTTTTGGATTACAAGACACGAGAAAGTTTAGAGATATGAAGCTACTGCCAAGGGGGAGTCTGTTGGTGCATGATGCCAGTAGTTCATTTATCTCGTGTTTATTTGTGTCTGTAATCGTTATACTGTTCTGATTGCATTGAACTTGTTAGTTTGTGTTTGTGTTTAAGTGAACTTGAGGAAGCGAAGTTAGGACAACCTCGCCTAGCATGTTTGGCGAAGTTGTCGTGGTATATATTCCTAACTTCAGCTTTTGTTGAGATAACTTTTTGGACGGCTGTTTTGTAACACCTTAGTGTTACGTGTTTGGTTTACCTTTGCAATATAACAAGTATTATCTCACTTACTCATGTTCTTTGCGTGTGATTTACTTGTTCATCATCTTAACACTCGTATCGTATACGTGGGGATTCTGCACCCTCGTGTTACGAGATACTCCCGTGTAGATTCGGCTGGGAACCTACAATTCTTGAATGGAAAAATAGAAGATGAGGTGTATGTAACTCAACCTCCAGGATTTGATGACCTGATTATCCTAACAAAGTGTATAAGTTAAACAAAGATTTATATGGACTTCATCAAGCTCCAAGAGCATGGTATGATGAGTTATCCAATCATCTGCTTGAAAATGGTTTCCAAAGGGGAGCTATTGACAAGACCCTCTTACAAGAAGAAAGGAAGAGATTTGCTTTTATTACAAGTCTTTGTTGATGATATTATTTTTGGTTCAACCAATGAACTGATGTGTATGGAGTTTGAAGAGGTGATGAAATCCAAGTACAGTATGAGCTCTATGGGTGAAATGAACTTCTTTCTTGGATTGCAAGTTCAACAGAAAACTGATGGGATTTTCATCTACCAGTCTAAGTATGTGCAGGACATCTTAGACACATTCAAGTGAAATGATCTTAAAACATCATCAACTCCAATAGACTCAAAAGAGAAAATGATAGCAGATGATAAGGGGGAGCCAGTAGATGAACATGAATACAGAGCAAAAATTGGATCTCTGATGTATCTGACTGCTTCAAGGCCAGATATCATGTTTGCTGTGTGTTTGTGCTAGATTTCAGTCAAGTCCTAAGGTTTCTCATATGAATGTTGTAAAGAGGATCTTAAGGGAAGACCCGATTTGGGAATTTGGTATCCAAAGAACCAGTCATTTGATCTAGTTGCCTATACAGATAGTGACTATGATGGGTGCAATATGAGCATAAAGTCTACCTCTGGAGGTTGTCAATTTTTGTGTGATAGACTGGTGTCCTGACAGTGCAAGAAGCAAACCACAGTGTCAATCTCAACTGCAGAAGCTGAGTATATTGCTGCATCTGCCTGCTGTGCACAAGTCCTCTGGATTCAGAATCAGATGCTGGATTATAGTCTGAACTTCTTAAACACTCCTATTTACATTGATAATACTGTTGCATCTTTTATTGTTAAGAATCCTGTACAACATTCCAAGACTAAGCACATTGAAATCAGATATCATTTTATTAGGGATTATAGTGAAAAAGGTCCAATTGAAGTAAAAAGAGTTGATACAAGTGATAATTTGGCTTACCCATTCACAAAACCACTTGATAGAATCAGGTTCAACTTTCTTCTGAAAGCCTTGGGAATGTTCAACTCTAATGAAGTCTGATTAATGATGTGTGCTTGTTGTGCAAACTGACTATCTTTTCAAAGCCTTGTTGAATGTTTGTTTGATATATGCTCTATGTGTTAATTGGCAGTCTTGATAAAGAGTATCGCAGAGTACTTATGCTTGAATATGTTATCATATGTTGATCACTGATGTGTGCTTACTTGATTATCTGTATAACTTAGGTATATTTGTTGCTTAGGTTTATGATCAGTGTTTATATATGATGTCAGGTTAGGTATTCTAGTTTAATATTCTGCATGAATGCTTACCTGATATCTTGATGATGTTTTTGATTATGATTAATCTGATCTGATGATGTTATTAGGATATGCTAGACTGTGTACTTTGTTATGTCTGTTTGTTTTAATAATGTCATTTAAGATTGTGATTTGAATATGTTACTTTCTGTTAGAGTCAAAACATGTTTTTGTGTCAAAATTGCATGCTCAAAAGATATTTTCAAATAATTTTGCTTAAAACATTTTTTTGACAAAAACAGAGAAGTTGATTAATGGTGCTAGAGATATGATAAAATTATTCAGTTCAAAGCTTTATAGAAGCTTAAAAAAGGTTTTAAAATGGAAAGGTCCAAAAAGAGTTTTTAGACTAATCATTTTTGCTTAAACTTATGTCAGTTCCTCAAGTTGGAAGGACATATACTTGCATATGTTTGGTCATGTCATCTATTTATTGATTCACTTGATAGCCATTCACCTAAAGACTGAAAGCATTTGGGGCAATTATGATGTGATTTTTCTGATTCTTTCACTTAAAATTACGTCAATTACTCTAAGCTGAAAGGACATGTATTCTCATATGTGTTTGGTCCTATTAACCACTTGTGGACATACAAGATAGCCATTTATCTGAAAACTAAGAGTGATTGGGGTGACTGAGTTTAAAATGTGTTTTATGCAATAAATGGGAAATGATAGTGTATTGACTATTTGGCCAATCATATGGATTTAATAGGCTAAAAAGACACTTAGTGCAGTCATTGAAAGTATCGTTTCTTTACCATGATGTGTAAAATCTAAGGTGATATAAACATAAAGAATCTGCAAAACTTAATGTGGAGTTACATTTTTGTCTCTACATGTTCCAAGATAAATCTTTCCAAATGATAGGCAGAAAAATGAGTATCCAGTCATACACGAGCCCGTTGGTATTTGGTCCCCGAAATGAAGTATTTATTTGAAAATGACAAAGAACATAAGTGAATGAAGCATACTGATAACACAACACAATGTTGTTATATATGTTCACAATCCTATATAAAAAAAATCATAAGTTCTGTCATTAAAAAGTTTTAACCAAATATCAAGGGGTCAGAGTCAATTTGGGGTGATCTGGGAAAGCCAAATAAGCCTTGAGAATAGATATGGAGCATCAGAAAGCAATATGTGTTATCCATTTAGTATTATGCATCTTAAATGAACCTTAATCATATCACCAAAGAAATGAAATTCATGCTAAGTCTAGACCTGCTGTTAACCTGTCTAAACTATCATAATAATGCTGAGAATAAAGTATTGAGAAGCAAATTAGTCAATCCCATGATTAATATCTTTTCAGAAAAGGTAGAAAATGATTTGAAAGGAAAGATAACTGAAATTTGATCTCTAAATGCACCATTTGCTTAAACAATGAATTTTAAATGATAAATATGTTTGACATTTGGTTTAAGACAAAAAGAATTGCATTTTACCTTCAAAAGGTCTGAATATGTCTTTTCGAGTAAGGTTTGTTGATTTCAACCTTATCGGGTAAACATAGATGTTTTCACCTAAGTTTATCTAATTTCGAGCATGCTTTGATGTTTTACATAATTTTGGGTAGACTTGACTGTTTTAGTTGAAATTTACCCTTTCGGGCAAGCTTGAAATTTTAATAAGTTACTTCTAGCAAGCTTTAACACGTTCAAGTTATTCTAGCACACTTAACTGTTTTAGAGGATATTTGAATTGGTCTAGCAAGCTTTACATTTCTAAATGTTGATTATGAAGACTCTAGCAAGTTTTTACATAGTTTGTACTGTCTAGCATACTTTATTGTTTTGTTTAGGAGTACAACTGTTTCTATCAAGCTATTTGATATGTTTGATTACACTGTTTACTAGCAAGCTTTGTTGATTTCTGAACTTTCTAGCAAACTTAACTGTTTTATAGGTTGTTTAGATAATTCTAGCAAGCTTTGTGAATGTTGTGCGAATATGCTTAGATACTTGTTTTAAGTGAACTTTGATGCTTTAACTGTTATAAGTTCTTGTCTAGCATAGTTCATAATTGTGAATATGATTCTTTGAAATTACAAGTGTATTCGGGCAAACTTAGTTTTCTGGGCACACTTTATGTTTCGAGCACACTCTGAGATCTTCAAGTGTTTTCTTAACATACTTGGTAATTTCAAAACTATACTTTCTGAGTACACTTTGTGAAAAGAGTCCTTCTCTAGCACACTATGTATTCTTGAAGTATATCAAGCATACTTTGCTTCAAAGTATACTTGATTGAATATTTGCTAATTGTTTATGAAATTTCGGGTAAGGTTTGAGTTATTTAGTAGAACGAGCAAGGTTGTTGGAATATGTTTACCTAGAAAACTTAAATGGGATAACATTATCGGGAAAGGTTGAAACTGAAAAAATATTTATATGGATAGTGTTACTGTATGACAACTATTTACTCACTAAAAGACAAAAACATTTAAAACCCACTTTCAAAAATATATAAAAGAGGGAGTTAGACAAATTTTTAAAATTTACATCTCTCTCTCCTTCCACTTTTGCTCTAGTTTCAAAAAACCCAACTGACTTAATTCAATTAACTCAAAATCCTAACCCTAATTAGTCAGCCCACACAATACGACTCGGTAAGCATTAATTAAGTGTTTTCCGACAATGATTATGTAACTATGGGCATTTAATCTTCATTTTTACTAACTCTCTGTTTGTTGTGTAGGTTATCAATTTGTCGAAGATCAGGTTCTTAAAGACATTTCTCCTCTACTTCTTCAAATTATAACCTTAAACTATTCAAAGATATGAACTTTATGACTAATCATTACTTTGAATGTATTTTTGATTGAACATATATGGCGGATGATGAACTGACATATCCTTTTGAGCACAAGCATAACATGTGTGCTCTGATACAAGTGACTCCGGATAATGAGAAGGCGGCATACATGATCAAGTGGCTACAAAGGTCCAATATTCGATTCGCCTTGACAGAGTGCCCTATACTTTATAGAAATCATCTTTTGGATTTCTGGGCTCTGCTGAACTTATGGATGATCAAGATGGTAGGCGTTTGGAGGCTACTATGGCAACACACGAGATAAGGGTTATAGTAAGACTTATTCGTACATGCCTACAGTTACACGATGATGACCATAACCCAATAAACTTTATATTTTGAAGATTTTTTACACAAACCATGGGTTATCAAGGGAATGTCAAAGAAGGACAGTTCCAGAAAGGCATGTTCCCAAACCTATATAGGTTTTTGATTCACCACATTATCCAGGGATTTTCCCCTAGGAAGGGATCATGGGCTCTTATGAGTCGGGATTTGGCGAATGCAACAGTGGCAGTTGTTTATGATATTCATTTTAATTTCTCAAAAATGATCTTTGAAGGAATGGTGAGTATGTTGAAGAAGCCAAACAAAGAAAAATTCTTAGCCTATCCCGGATTCCTCCAAATAATCTTTAATCATGTGTTACAAGATTGCCCACGATGGGAACCACTCATGTGCTTCAGAATCCTAACGTTTATAAAAGGATTGCTACACTGGCAAGCACAAGTCATTTTAATCCACGGGCTGAGTTTGATATGCTACCATGGTTAGTTGATCATGATGCTGATATTATGCCTGTACCAAAGTTAACCTCTGAGGAGGAAGAGGAGGATGAGATGGATGTTGATAATGATGATTCTGATGGAGATGGTGGAGAAGGAGGAGATGAAGGAGGAAATTTTGTTGCTGAACAAGTTCAGGGGGAGAATGTGTATATACCCTCACCACCAACCACACCCTTACCTACACGCCCACCCACACGACCTTCCTCACCACCCAATGATCAACTTAACCAATCCCCACCAACCCATACCCAAAGCCCACTTGAAACCTATGACCAAAATGACCAAATCTCTGACCAACCCTTAACCCAAACCTTTATTCAAGACCCAAGCCATAACATACATGAACCATACATTCCTCAACCAATTCCCACTCACTTACTAAACTTCCCACCCACACCAATTCAATCCCCAACACATTCCCAAACCTTTGAAACTACACAACCTACATCTACACCCCTATTCCAAACAGCACCCACCCATTGAACCTACCCAAACTCATACTGAAATACATGATCCTTTTCATGACCGACCTACTCAAACTCCTTCCAATAATGATTTTTTGCTCAGAAAAAACCTAAATCTTATATGTGAAAGCACTGATTTGAAGGGACAGTTGGCCCAAGCTTTACTGAAAATTCAAGCCCTGGAGGCTGAGTCTGAGAAGACCTCAGTTGTACCAAAATAAGGGGAGAATGTTCCAGTTGCCACTGTTTTAGATGAGGAAATGGTGGATGTTGAGGTGGAGATTGAGGATGGAATATTCAAAATATGTATGGTGATAGTGATGCTGATCAGAGTGAAGAGAGAATGATTGTTGATGATGATTATGAGGGTGACAAATCTTCTGATAATGAACAAAATCATGATGTGGATAATGAAGTGTTGAATACCCTGTATGGAGATTTTGATGATGATCTACTGAGAAAGGAGAAGGAGATTGTGGCTGATGAGGAAGAACTAAAGCGATTAGAAGATGAGATTGACAATTTTCCAACTCTATCCGAAGAAGAAAGGATAAGAAAAGAAAAAGGGAAAGCCATAATTGAATCAGAATATGAAGAAGTGCCTTTTGATACACAAGATGTGGATGATGATGAAGATGATGAGAATATACAGGCTGCCAAGAGGCATGCCAATATTGTGAGAGAAACAATGGAGAAGGAATTTATTGCCCAAACCATAACTGCAGAAGAGCTGACTGAGCAAGAATCTTTAATTGAACAAGCAAACATTGCCAAGACTCGTGAATAGAATGATGATGATGTTGACAAGGAGGTAATTGAGGTTCTAATAAAAATGAAACAAGCTGAGGAGGTTGACAACACCTTAACTTTGGTTATAAGCAAGTTTGCTGAACCTGAAACTCGAACCACTGCTGAACCTACAAATGATGATTCATCTAAGCAGTTGGTACCTGACAAGGTTGGAGAATCTCTCGTAACTATAGCTGCCAAGAAATGGGTGAAAGAAGTTGAAGAAGAAATTGAGAAAAACCATTTTGCATGGAGCTATGTGGATGATACCAAATTTGGAAAGAAATATACGAGGAAGAGGTGCAGATATGATGGACGTGATCATAGTGATGATGAATTGGAGAAGAAAAGGGCCAAAAAGGTTGATAAACCTGAGTATGTTGTTGAGAGCCCAAATGAACATGAAAGGCCAGTGATGGCTGTTCATATTCAAATGATTATGCCTGAAGCTGTACCTGATCATAATGAACCAAAAATACAAGCACTTGATGACTCAACTGAACAAGAAGATGACACTGAAGTTGATGAAAGTGATGGAGATGATAATGATGATGAAAGTACTTATAAAGATGAGGATGCCAATGCTGAAGATGTGAATGATGTTGATATTAATGATAATGATAATGATAATGATGATGGCAATGATGATAGACAAGATGATAAAGCTGACACTGTTAAAATGGTTGTTCTCCCCAAATTGAACTGACTGATGTACAAAGGGAGAACATACAACAGAGTCTTGATGAAGCAAGAAGAAATAATCCTCTGATTGTATATTTGATAAGACATGGGTACAAATTTGAAAATTTGGCTCCTTTATCTAATGAGGAGTTGCAAAAGTTGATTGATAAGGAGGATTATGAAATCAGGAAGAGGATTGAAAATAAAAATACAAATTCCATGAAGTATAGAGAATATTTGAGAAGGCATGGATTGAATGAGAAGGATTTAAGCAGAATGAGTTTTCATGATTTAGAAAGAAATTACAATGTGACTGGAGAAACAATTGAGAAATAAGAGAATGAGAGATTGGCAAGAGAGGTGAAACGCACTGAAAAGATAAATGAATTGTCAAAAAGATTTGGTGGAAAATGTAAATATTTGATTGATAACGGAATGGCTCCAGAATTGGTTGACAGTCTGACAAAGGAGAATGTTGAATCTCATTTTAGAAGATTATCCATGAAAGATCAACCAAAATCTTCTACCAAGAAATCAAAACTTGTAACCCTGGCTGAAAAGAGCAAAATTGAAAAGAAGAAGAAATGGGAAGAGGAGCAATTAGAGTTGTTGAACAGATTAATGGAGACAAGAGGGAGACAAAGTGAACTTGAAGGTATGAGCAGAACAGACAAACTGGCTCTACTCATGTTTGAGATTGAGAAAGATGATCTGGAAAGAGCTGAAGCATCAAAACCATCTATCCCTGAACAAGTCAAACCAGAGCCTGTAGAATACAGAGATCCATGGAAGATGAGGTGATGATCAAGACCCTAAAAGGAATAATGAAAAATAAGGGTGTAAGTGAAAAAGCTTTTGATCTGTTGGGAAAGGCCCAACTGAAACAGTTGTTCTATGAACAAACGGCCGAATGGGAGAAGTTGTTATCAGAGCAAAGAAACCCCAGAAGTTTTGTAGCTGGACCTGGTGGAGTAAAGTTTGTTCCAGCCGGTCAGCTTGGGGATGAAAATGTGATGAATATGGTTGGTAGATTATTCAGAGATGGAGGTGAAAACCTTGTAGATATGTTGAATATGCTAGCGGATATGGTGATCTTCATATATAAGAAGAAATTTGAAGTTGTGGGGGGGGCACTGAACCCAGAAAAGTTGTTCCATCAAGGCCCTCAGCTTCAAGAGAACAGAGTTCTTTAGCCAGAAATTATCCACAAAGAGCTAAACCACAAAGACAAGAGAGGCCACCAACTGATGTGGACCTACTTATCAAGCTCTTTTATGACTCTATGTCTCACACGTTGAAGGTTGTGTTAGAAAGTAGAGAACTGAAGGAAATTATTTTCAAAGGTGACTTTGTTGATTACAGGAGAGAACAACTTGAAAAGATGGCAAGTATGGATTTGTATGACTATCATGATAGAAACAGGGTTGCAGGTAGGCAGCAAAATGAGCTGTCTAAATATTTGAGAAGTGAAGCAGGGATGGGATTCCCTTTGATAAAACAGAAAAAGAAGTGGAGATTGTCTGAATATGAAAAGACCAAGAGAGGCAAGAGGATTAGTGACATCAGATGTACTGAATTTGGATACAATTCCAGAGTAAGAAACATAATCCTTTGTCCAACATGATGACATGCATAAGTATGAGAAGAAGAATGAGAAGGCCCAACCATGAAGTTCAGTAGAATGTTAGAATTACAAGAGTTGATTATGATGAAGATAATGATTTCTACATTCTCAGGAACTCAGCTGGTATGACATTGGGTACAATCAAGAATGATGGAGATCTGACTTTCCTTCATGATGAGGATTTAAAAGATATAATAACTGGACAATTCACGAAAATCATCTTCATCAACAACAATTGTTTATATTTAAGGAAATGGTAGGAGGAGTGAGAGTTGAAAGAAGACAAGCAGCCTACGACTCAAGAAGATGAAGATCATATTTAGATTAGGCTTTGCTATGTAACGTCCATTGGACATAATTCTCACTTTGTAATATTTTGATTTTGTTATGTAATTTGAATTTTGATTTGATGTGTATTTTAATCTAAGTGTATGTAACCATAGAGGTGTTTTGGTACAATTGAGGGTGTTCCAATCTAGGGGAGATTGTTGGGATGAGAAAATGGACTTAAGGAAGATTGGAATCTTCTCAACCTCCCTGAAAAAGTATGGACATCAGGCACACTTGGACATCCGAGCAAGTTTATACTCAAGCCTAGCAAGGTAATTTGCCTTCTGGGCAGAGTTATCTTCTTGAAGTCTTCCTAAGTGATAATCCGAGCAGGGTTCACTTTGTCAAGCAATGTATTCATCAGGTCAAGCATAGTTTGCTTACTAGCAAGCTCTTGACTAAACCAATCTAATAAAGCCAAGTATTTTGGAAGATCTAGAAAGGTTTGATTAATAAACAGTAGTCCGAGCATGTTTTGGGAAAGTGATTCAAGAATCATTCAAAGGACTTTCCCTAGCAAGGTTCAACTCTGAGCAAGAAAAGTTTGCTATGATCAGGAAGATTGAAGCCTTCTAGGTAAGTATTTTCTAAGGAAAATACTCCAAGTAAAGTCTACCTAGAGAACTGTTCTCAATCACACTTCAAGGTTACCAGGTCTACTCGATCAAGAAAAAGGCTCCAAAGCCTATCCGGAGACCCTTTTTTACACTCAATATATTTTTGTAATATGATTTTATGAATATGTATTAATGATTAGGGTTTCTAGAAGGAATGACAGCTGTCAGGAGGCAGGCCAATAAATAGAATGATCTAGGGCACGCCTCCTAACACACATAAGGACAGACACAAGACAGACACCTGAATTGGTTGACAACGATTTGACGGCTGACATATTCGTACGGATATTCTGCCTAGGATCATATCATTCCTTTCTTAGAACCCTAATGATTTATGTTTTGTAATCAACTTACTATTAATGGAAATCTTTTGAGTGAATGTGTGTGAGTGTGTCTTTATTGTGTCTTTCAAGCAGCAATTAGTGTGTCATTGATTTCGCCTTTAATACACTATTATTCTTCTCAAATCTAGCCCCGTTGTTAACCTTCTTGTCAACACTATTTGTGTGGGTTACGACAAAGATAGACCGAGAGATCAGTTACGGGACCGACAGCGAGGTGAGGCGAGAAGTGACCCAAGACGAGCACCTCAACGCTTCTGCCTACTCAAGGCGAATCTTGTTAAAAACCGAATGCTTTTTGCGCTTTTGTGCGAAGCGAAAAAGCGAGGAGGTGAAGGCTTTTATGTACAAAAAGTAACCAACTAGCCAATTTTCAACTTAACCTTTATAATTATCCATTTCTAAACTTTTCACATTTGGAAATAATCTTTTGAAAGTTAAAATACTTATGAATAGTGTTCTTTTGGAAATACTTCCGAGTAATTTGGTACTCGATAACTACTTTTTTATGCTACTTTGATATTTTGGGCGAGTAATGTGGTACTCAAAAAATTGAACTACACTACTTTTGGAATTTTGATATATATATATATATATGTTGTGTTTTAGACATTTAATACATATTATAATGTGGTTTGTATATAATATGTAGATTATAAATAATTAAATATTTTTTAAAATACGGTCGCCTTGTGTTCAAAAAGTGTTTGCTTTTGCGCTTTTCGCCTCAGCTGAGGAGGACCTCTTCGCTTTTGTTCGCCCCATGCTTTTTTAATCCAAGTTTACACATTCCTACATTATGCATCAAGTATGCACTTTATCATTACTGAGCTTGCTTGTGCGACACATGGCTTTCTTGAACTGACATGTTCTTTCTTTTTTCCTTTTAGTCTCATTCTCTGTTCGAGTATAAGCATATAAAATGTTTTTTTCTCTCAAACTTATGCTATGATACCAACTTGTAAGACCATAGACCCGGATGCCCTACTTGGACGTCTGATTTACTTATAAATAGTTCTCAATATCAATAGTGAATTAAAACATTTTGTGGAAGAATAAATATTCAGCCATATATTACAAAACATTATTCCTCGTTTTATATATTCAAATTGTCTTAACATAAAACATCATAAAATTATTTATAAACATCATGACATTTCTTCTCTAGTTGTTAATCTCTTCAGTTCAGTGTCATGTGTCTCCCTCAAGCCAGCTGTCTCATCCCATTTTCTTGCGTGTATACAAAAAATAAGCTACGTTGAGTGAGTTCTGGTTTAATAAGCAACATAACATACATTTACATACTTACATAGGATACACATGCATTACATACTTAACATGTTATTTTTCTCTCATACATACATACATGCATACACACACACACACACAAATACATACATACGTACATACATACATACATACATGGGCTATAACCTTCACATATATTATCAGGGTATGTCGCTCATCTTACGCCATTATTTTTATGGTATATCGCCACTCTTTCGCAAATATTGTTAGGATCTGTCACCCTACTTTTCACATATATTATTAGGGTCAGCCACCCTTCGTAACCTAGCAATCATACATACATTGCCTTATTTATATATATATATATATATATATATATATATATATATATATATATATATATATATATATATATATATATATATATATATATATATATAGAGAGAGAGAGAGAGAGAGCAAGGTTAAAATAAGAAGTAAAACTATCCTATGAAGTGTAAGAAGTGGTTTTTACCCTTAAAAAAATAATACACACCAAACAAAAAACAGACTAACAATATCCACCATCAGATGATCAAATCCAACGCCCGATATTACTTCTCACACTTCTTACAAATAACTCACTTCTTATTCTAACCTCACCCTATATAAATATATGTATATATATGTATAGGGTAAGGATCTTAAGAGAACCATTTGAAAATTGAGAACTTTAAGAACCATTTTTTACAACTAAAAAAATATTTTAAAAAAATATAAAACAAAAAAAACAAAAATTTTTAAAAAGTAAAAAAAAAACAAAATTCTTATATTTCATTCCAGTTTCTTAAAAAAGTCGTATCATATACATGTGTATAATTTTATTTAATCTCTAGTTAAGTAATGTACACATATGTACATTATCATTTACCTTAAATTGTACACATGTGTATAAAAAACATGTATGTACATACATATACATATTATACATATATGTATAATTTAGCTAAATCGATATGTTATTTTTATGAAATCGAGATGATAAATATGAATTTTGATTTTTTTTTTACTTTTTTCACTTTTGCTTTTTTTTTTGTTTTATGTTTTTTTTTATTTTTGGGTTTTTTGTGGTCCAAAATGGTTCTCATTGTTCAAATAGTTCTCACATGATCCTGATTTCTATATATATATATATATATATGATCAGGATCATGTGAGAACCATTTTAGAATTGAGAATTTTGAGAACCATTTTGTACCACAAAAAAACTGCTTTTAAAAAAAATATAAAACAAAAAAATAAAAAATAAAAAAGTAAAAGAACTAAAAAAATTTATTATTCAACTCGGTTTCATAAAAAAATAAAATAAAATAAAAAAATTATCGATTTAGCAAAAGTATACACATATATATATATATAATACTTAATTTTTTTATTTTATAATGTTATTCTTTATACACATATGTACAATTAAGATAAATGATGATGTACACATGTGTACATCATGTAAATCGATATTAAAACAAATATACATATGTGTATAATTAAGTTTTTATTTTTTATTTTTTTTATTTCTTATTTTTATTATGAAAACGGGATGAAAAATAATTTTTTTTATTTTTTCACTTTTTAAAATTTTTCGTTTTATAATTTTTTTATATATGTTTTTAAGAGGTTTTTTTGTTGCTCAACATTGTTTTCAATTAGGATTCTTACCGTATATATATATATATATATATATATATATATATATGGTGGGGTTAGAATAAGAAATGAGTTATTTGTAAGAAGTGTGAGAAGTAATATCGGGCGTTGGATGTGATCATCTGATGGTTGATATTGTTAGTGTGTTTTTCGTTTGGTGTGTTTTATTTTGTTAGTTCGGTGTGTTTTTTGTTCGGTATGCTTTATTTTTTTAAGGGTAAAATACACTTTTTACACTTCTTATGATAGTTTACTTCTTATTTTAACCTTGCTCTATATATATATATATATATATGCATATCCTTAACCCCTTAACCTTTCTACATTCATACAACATTCACATAATTGTGTGCGTTGAATGGTGTCGAAAAAGTGTTTTAAGTTTTTTAATAGTTTTGTTACACACAAGGTCTAGTTTTAAATTTATTAAAATGATTATTATCTAAACTAAACCACACACAAATAGGCAAGTATACCTATCGTATATGTAGTAAAGTGTTGGTAAGAACCAAGTATCGATTCAAGGACACACATTTGTGTTATACTTACAATACCATTTAAGATTAGTTAAGTTGTAAAGGATCAACCTTTAGTTATCAAGTATTAACCTGCACAACTATTGAAGAACTCATGTAATAACCACCCAATAGTTGTTTAAAAAAGGTTATGGTGCACACTCACATGACAAGTAATTAACCGATTTTAGTGGATGAACATCAACAATCCGTTTTCACAATATTGTCACATGTTCCAATTTTAAGATGATCAATTACTACTAATAATTCATTAGGTCCATGTCCGTATTAGGATTTATGTTTTTTTCTCAACCAAGCCCTTACAAGAATGCCAGTTCCTCGGCTTATCATCAAGCTCGGTATTTGGTGTCTCTTTTAAGGTTAACCACGGCCTCATAATACTAGCAATTCATCGGCTTATCATCAAGTATAACATTTGGGGTATCTTTTAAGCGTATTTTAACATTCCTCATCAAGTGATAATTACTACATCATCTTTACTTTTTATAAACCGATCACATGTTTAACCAATATTATTAAACTTTAATTAAGATTCATTACAAACCAAGATGATACTATGAAATATTAGCCAATAGTAGACATAATGTTATACATCGAAGTAATAGATCCAAACATGATCGAATTAGAACAATCTAACAAATTTGGATGAATAATCTTTGATGCTAATGACTTCTTCCAAGAGCTTAATCTCCATGATCTTCAAAGGTTAGATGGATGGGATAATTTTCTTATTAATGGTGGTGGAAGTGGGTGGGTGGATGTATTAAGTGTTTCTCCAATCCATTGAATGTGATGGATGACAATTCAATTTATAGGCTGATCAGGGCATCAAGGCATAGCTACGGTGTTTTGTCATGTTGTAATTAATGCTCGTTGTCAGATTGTACAGCAGAGAAGTGAACATGGTCGTGCTGACTCTAAAAGAGTCCAAATTTGTCGTTTTCTCTTTTACTTTCAACATGGGGTGTGTGTTTTGGTAAAACTTGCCATGTTGAGCTTCAAAATATTCTATTTTGTCTTTTCCTCTTGTTCTTGATAACATGGGTGTGTTGAGGTTAACATGGCCATGCTATGACTTCCTGACTTTTTGTCTTTTCTTCGTATGTTCTTGACATGGTCATGCATTGATTTACCATTGTTGTGTTGAGTTTGTTTTCACTGTTTTTCTTCGTTTTTTTTTTGTATATCAGCTCGTTTTATTCTTTAAGGCTATATTTACCTACAGATAGAAATTATAAACATTAGTGACTATTTATTCTAATATAATTGCCGATATTATGCTTATTTGAAGACACTTTAGTGCGAAAAAGATGTTTAAATTATTATGCATCACATAGCATACACTAACTTAACACATAGAGTATGCACACAACCCCGAAAACAAAAATAGAGAAAGGAGTTAGAAACTCACCTGGATCCTATTTCTTTATGAGCTAATAGTAACACCTCTCTTCAAATGGGTACGGTTAACCATTTAACAAGTATTATATATTAATTGACTACCTTTATATTTAACCACACTACCTATGTTAGTGAACTAATTTAAGTTAGTCAATGGGGTTACTGTTCCTTTGAATCACATACACCTTCGGATCGCAATCGCATGCCCCTTCGGGTTACAATCGTATACTCCTTTGGAATCGCAATCGCATACCCCATAGGATCGCAATCGCATACCCCATTGGAATGGCAATCGCATACCCCTTCGGGTCGCAATCGTATGCCCCTTCGGATCGCAATTGGATACCCCTTTGGAATCTCAATCACATACTCCTTCGGGTCACAATCGCATACCACTTTGGAATCGCATACCCCTTTGGAATCGCAATCTCATACCACTTCGGGTCGTAATCGCATAATTATTTGGAATCGCAATCGCATACCCCTTTGGATTTGAGCTGAAGCTCATTTTTCCGTTTCAATCTTTTTCTTCAACCAAGTCCAATACTTTTTGGTTCCTTATAACCCGATTCACTTTTATATCAACTTTCGTGTCAAGCCAACTTCTTGTACACATTTCATGGATCTAACTTTACCCGTTTTAACCGTAACAAAATGTATAACTCGTTTTTAGTAAAGTTTGTATTTTTCCTACTTGTTATAGCCCAATATAACATTCTACCATTTTCATGGCTATCCGACATCAAATTCATTACTTTTAGCTAAAACATACCTTTTATGAACGGGTTTTGGATCGGTTCTTTGCCAACACTTAATCTTGATATGGTTCTTGTCATTCTAGGTGATTAGACACGAAAACCTAGCCTTGGTTCAGCTTGGATCTGGATCCGAGAGTAAGAAGAGTGTTTGTGTGTGTTTTGAGTGTGTGGAGGCAAGGATTGAAATGGGGAGTTTAGGGTTTATGGAAGGTTTAAGGTGTTTAAATACTCCAAGCCCATGGATCTTAGGCCTATTTGCACCCTAAGTCAATAATATATTCTAAGTCCATCTTTACTCTAAGCCCCCCTGCTCATTTATTATTATTTTATTTAATCATAGTTAAATAATAACACACAATTAAATAATACAATTTTCTTATTTATCATTTTCAAAACTCAGATGTTACACATGTTTGTCTTTTGGGGGTGGGTATATCCTTGTTTAAAAAACTACTAAAACCGAAGCTTGGAATCATATTATGAAGACAAGCCAAAGCTCAATAATAATCAGAATCCATAACATATATACCCTTGTCTTGTAAGTTGTTGTCCTGTAGCACCCACGGTTGGGCTTGTTATTTATTTTATTCTGTCTCATACATATGGTTTTGGAGCTAAGGGTCTCTTTGGAAGAAAAACATCTGTATTATTCTTTGGGATAGAGGTACGATTCGGCTACATCCACCCTTCAAAATTTTAGTCATAGTTTTGCTATTTGTGAAACTAATACTGTGTGTGGTGGTGGTGGTTATTCTTATCATAGAAATATTTGTTGTTTGTTCCTAATGTGAAACTTGGTCTAAGACCATGCGTAGTGGGCGCTATAACCACCCAAAAACCCTCCATAGCACTAGGAACACCGCCCCCGAGGCGCTATAAGCTATTTTGGGGTGGGGGCGCTTCTCACAAAGTGTCAGATTCGGGATGAAAGTGATTATTGATTGGTGGGATGGTTTTAGTTGTACTATATTGGGAAAATTACCAAAATAAGCGTTGATGAAACCGTTTTCAGGTTAGGTGGCGTTTGCAAGAAATTCTCAAAATATGTATTATAAACAAGTTGTGATGAGTAGTTTGTGTAACCAATTAAAACTTGACACGTTGGAATGTTGCATTGGAATGCCCTGAAAACGTCTCCTTTAACTATAGGAGCTGTAGTTGGGTTACAATGTTGCATTTTGTAACGAGTAAGGACATGGTCAATGTAGGCCCTTTGAGATAATCCTAAGATCCCTCTGTGGCTGTTTCGGTGAATTTCGATGCCAATAACATAAGAAGCATGTCTGAGATCCTTCATGTCGAAGTTATGCAAGATTAATCGATTCGACTCATGCAACATGTCTAAACTATTACTTGCCAATAGAATATCATCTACGTAAAGGACAAGTATAGTAAACTTACTCCCACTCATTTTGAGGTAGGTGCATTGATCCAGTTGATTCTTTGAAAAACCTTGTTTCTTCATGACTTCATCAAACTTTAGGTACCATTGACGTGATGCTTGTTTCAACCCATATATTGACTTCTTGAGCTTACAGACTAGATGTTCTTGACCTTCAGGTTGCTTCATGTACACCTCTTCATCTAAAGTGCCATTAAGGAAAGCGGTTTTCACGTCCATCTGATGCAACTCTAAATCAAAGTGAGCTACTAGAGCCATAACAATCCTTAATGAATCATTTCGAGAGACAGGTGAAAAGCTCTCTTGATAGTCAATTCCCTTTTTCTGAGTGTAGCCCTTTGCAACTGATCTCGCTTTAGAGCGTTCAATGTTCCCATTTGGATCAAGTTTTGTTTTGAACACCCATTTACATCCTACGGGTTTGATAGCGTTGGGAAATTCTACCAATTCCAAACGTCATTTTTCCTCATGGAGTCAAGCTCATCAATCATTAAATTATTCCATTCAGAAGACTGATCACTGCTCATGGCTTCATTATAAGAGATAGGATCATTAAGCTTTCTAGCGTCATCTTCAGTCAAGTAGATGACATAATCATTAAAGTTAGTAGGTCTTTTAGACCTGGATGACCTCCTGAGTTGATTAGCGGGTTCAGCATTGTCTAGGTTTTGAGTGTTTGATGTGCCTTCATTTTCTATTATAACAGGTTCTGAATGTGGAGAAGGTGGTGCAGAAGGTTCAATTGCATGAGGTACAAGAGGAATAACCAGAGTTACAATAATCGACGAGTCTTCCCCCGCATCTTGTATTTATTGAAATTCTTCATAAGGGTTAGTACTGCTTCCACTGATCTTGTAATCCTCCAGGAACACGGCCGCTTGGTTTCTACAATACGAGTGACATGGGAAGGACAATAGAAACGATAACCCTTTGAATTTTCAGGATACCCGATAAAGAAGCAGGTAATAGTTTTCGGGTCAAGTTTCTTTAGGAAAGGGTTATAAAGTTTTGCTTTAGCAATACAGCTCCATACTTTCATATAATTAAGACTCGGTTTCTTTCTTGTCCAAAGTTCATAAGGAGTTTTAGGGACGGACTTAGAAGGAACTCTATTGGGTATATGAACGGCTACTTTTAAGGCTTCAGTGTAGAGAAATAGAGGTAAATTGGTGTTGGCTAACATACTGCGTACCATATCCATAAGGGTTCGATTTCTCCATTTAGCGACACCATTTTTCTGAGGAGTACTTGGCATGGTATATTGGTTCACAATCCCATGGCCCTTACAAAACTCATAAAATGGACCAGGGGCCTGACCCACATCAGTATGTCTTCCATAATATTCACCTCCTATATCTGATCTGACAACTTTTATTTGACGATATAATTGTTTTTCAACTTCAGTTTTATAATCTTTAAAAGTTGTTACAGATTCAGATTTTTCTTTAATGAGATACGGGTACATATATCGGGAATAATCATCAATGAAAGTGATAAATGAAGTATGTCCAGCTATGCCAGCAATGGAGTAAGGACCACTAATATTAGTATGAATGAGTTCTAATAAACTAGAGCTCCTAGTGGCACCTTTCTTATTTGCTAATGTCATTTTGCCTTTAAGGCATTTGACACATGTTCCAAAATCGGTGAAATCGAGATGTGGTAAGACTTCATTCTTCACGAGGCTGGCTAACCGGTCTCGTGAGATGTGGCCTAAACGTTGATGCCACAACATAGAAGAAGTCTCTAAGTCTCGTTTCTCCTTAATCTTTGTGAGTGATTCATTAATATCATATGACAACAAAGATTTAGAAAAATTATCATCTAGTTCTAATCTATAAAGACCACCATCCAAAAAGCAATAACCAACCACTTGAGAATTTAAAGAAATAGTAAGTTTGCCACGACCATGAGAAACATCAAAACCGTCCATGTCTAACTTTGGACCTGATACAAGATTCCGAGTAATCTCAGGAATATATAAGGTATCATAAAGTTTAATACATAAACCAGTTTTCATTATTAATTGTAAAGTGCCCACAGCCTTGACTTCAAGTTCTTTATCATTCCCCAGTCTTAGTGATATTTGGTTTCTTTCCAACTTCCGGATTAAAAGGAATCCCTGAGTAGAATTGGTCAAATGAACCATAGAACCAGAATCAAACCACCATGTATTAGCAGGAACAGTTAAATTATAGGACTCAAGTATCATAAAAAGATCATTACCTTTCTTAGCTAACCACTCCTTAAAGTCTGAACAGTCCTTCTACTAATGAATGTACTTCTTACAGAACTTTCAGAAAGGCTTTTCGGTGGAGTTCTGAGAGCTGGTTGAGACACCTGTATTAGTCTTCTAAACTTTAGCAAACTTATTTCTTGGATTAGTGTTCTTGCTCTTCTTGGAACTGGTGGCAAGGTAAGCAACTTCAGGTTTGTCCATCTTCATATGCCCTTCCTCTTGCACGCACATAGCAATCAGCTCACTCATAGTCCATTTGTCCTTCTGGGTGTTGTAATTGATCTTGAAAGCTTCATAGGCAGCTGGAAGAGAGATCATGTTGAAGTGCACCAGAAAATCATCACTGATCTCCATGTTTAATCCCTTCAGCTTATGGGCCATGTCGTTCATCATCATAATGTGCCCACAAATGCCACTCCTTCCATCATACTTAGTAGTCACCAGCTTGAGAATAAGAGTACTAGCATGCGCCTTAGAGGTTCATTTGAATTGTTCCTCCACAGAAGCCGGATAGGTTTTAGAATTTTCAAAGTCTGGAATGGATCCTCTTATGGGCATGCTAATGGAGTTTTTCATAAGCATTAGAGACATGCGGTTACATCTCTTCCATTTTTCGAACAATAAGTGCTTAGCAGGAGTGCTTTCAGTGGTTAGTGCTGGAGGTTCATCCTCGTTTAGAGCAAAGTCGAAATCCAGGAAGGCGAGATTAAGCATAAGAGAGTCCTTCCAGGCAGCAAAGTTATCTCCAGTTAATGATGTGATTCCACCATTCGGAGCTATTACTGGAATTTATATGAGAATTTTAAGATGCTAAACTAGAAGAAACTTAGAGTGAACTAGGGGCAATTTAAACTAATGCACGCATAGATAAGAACCATTTAAATTATGAAGCTGTGATAATAAATGTCTATTGTTAACATCAAAATAATAGACTAATATAATTGATAAAATTCTACTTAAATAAAAGATAAATCACTTTTGGGCAGAATTAAAATTTTACTTATGTATATGTGCAAAACAATTGTAACTCATCACCTTTGGGCAGAAGTGAGACAACCATTTTAATTATGCACGAGTTAGTTTTTCTTTGATATAGATGTATCGTATCACCTTTGGGCAGAAGTGATACATTTAAATCATGTTTAAACTAAACTAACACAGCTTGTATTTAGACTTGAATAATATGTTAGATGTATCACATCGCCTTTGGGCAGAAGTGTACATCATCATTTATTCATGTTAAGCCTTTTATATGTTTTGTAAAAATTAAGTAACATGTATGTTTACATTATAAGTATTTACAAAACATTGGTTTAGTTAATAGCAAACAAACTATTAGCCCTTTATATGTTTTGTAAAAATTAGTCTATTGTTCACAGAAAAATTTTTTGTCTCGGGAAATTAGTGTTCTGGTTTGATGCGTTTTCTGATTTTAGTGTTTTCGGAAACTCAGTGTTCTCCGAAAACTGTTTTAACCGTAAACACATACACCCGTAAGTTGATGAACAGTTAATCATGTTTGATCTGGATTCTTAGGGATTGTTTGTTTATCCATGATTTGATTATTTTCAAATTAATTCCTTTATTAAGTTTACAGAATTTGAAATATCCTAGTCTAAATCTTAATAAAATTTAGTAAAACATTATAACAAGACAGATCTTGAACCATATTATATCGGGTTTTCGAAAACTTTCATGAACACGAAGATCATTAATTTATTAGATTTTGAAATCCTTTAGTTTATATCAGATACGAGTTTTAAAACCAAAAAATTGTTAGGGTTTCATATTTCGGGTTTTAGTAATGATAATAAAATAAAACGAATTAATAAAAGAACCAAAAAATGTTAGGGTTTATCATATTTTAGTCCATGTATTCCGGTTTAGATTCTGAGTTAATGGAAGACATGAAGAACTGATTAATCAACATCGCTCTGATACCACATGTTGATCAATTCTTCATGTATATAATAGAAAACATGAATATTATGATAAACCTACAACTAAAACATACATGTCACAACAGAGAGAGAGGCCACGGCTGATGAGAACGATCTAGACGACATGACAGTCAGCTTGGTCGGGTTCCCCTTTAGGATGTATATTAGTGATAGGGATTAGGGTTCTTGAGAAACCGAATAATATAGATGGAGAGAGGGTCACGAAATTGTTATGTGAGGTTTTGGGTTATGTTCAATGATGTTAATTAGTCTCTCCATATATTTATGTACACCCAAGGGAAATCCTTGATTAGCAAGAAAGGGTAATTTGGTCCATCAACAATTACCTAGCTAATATAATAATAAGGTATAATTAATTAACTTTGATCTATTATAATATAAACTAGGGTATAGCATATCACTAAACACATCACCGTACCAACCAAAAATTAATAGAAGTTAATTTGAGCATAACAACCATTACACATCAACAAAATAACTCATATTGTTCTTTGCTATTAAACCATCATCAACATCTTAAAAACTTCAACCAAAAGAAAATCACTTTTCCTAATACACCTGAAAATTTTTACAACACAATAGCAGATTATAAAAAATATAAACCACACAAAACAACATGTATAATAATTAGTAACATATAAACATTACTAAATTATATTTAGAATGTATTACTATATAATAAATTTAATATTTTAATATTTATGGTTAATCAAAATCATTTAATATTTAATAATAATACGTTGCTTAATTTAGGAATGAAAATAACAATAATAAAAACATAATAGTTTCATTAACTATCGTTATTCTAGTCAAACATTTAAATATATTTGAATTTCAATTTTTTGTAAAAATGTCAATTATTATTATTATTAAATTATAAAATTACGGAATAATAACGGATTAATTTAATGTAGATTAATATTTTTAGAAACTTCTAGAATAGATTATATTTGAAAAATCAATATTATACTTTTTTTTTTAATTTTAAAATTCACTATTATGATTTAGTAAATTCACTAATATATAATTCAGTAAATATTAATAAAAATTTAGAAACTTTATAATTATATACGGTTATATAATTTTATTTAATATTATATAAAAACATAAATTATTTCTTTAATTATAGTTAATTTAGTCAAACCTTTAAATATAGTTAGTAATAATTTGAATTTGAATTTCAAATTATAGTCAAAATAATAGAATCAGTTATGTACATTAATATCTTTATTAAATTCTAGAATAAATTATATGTGGAAGGTGAATATTATAATTTAATATGTATTTTAATTATAAAAATCAATATTATATTTAGTTTAGTAAATTTAGTATATTTATAAGTAGTAAATGTTAAAAAATTAATAATTTTATAATTAATATTTCAGGATTATTAAATTAAAGATTAAAGATCATAACCCAATAAAACATTATAGATGTAATTAAATAGTAACCATAACATATGTGTATATCAAAGCAATTTAAAAGTCAACATTTAATTGCAATTTTGGCAACGATTTTTTATTTTAGAAATCGGTTGGCAATAGTAAAGTCAATATTATTGCAATATTGGTATTCATTTATGTTTAAACACAGGTTGTTAAAATTTCATGTCTTGCGCCATCTTTATTTTGTTAGAATTTTGAATTTTAAATAAGTTTAAATATGCTAATTAAATTGTATTAAAACCATTAATCTAATTTATTGAGTTTGACTATCCTTATTAGTTATTTAAACAAATAAAGATAGTCAAACTCAATAAATTGTATTAATGAGATACTTAATTGGATAATTTAAATGTGTCTTACCAGAAAAACGAAATAATAAACGTGGTTTTTATTTAAAACCTAGAAGAACAACATGTAAAACAAAAAAACAGGAAAGAAAAATATAAAACTTCAAAATAAATATAAAACAACCATTGTTATAGGTATAACACATAACCGAAAAAACCATTGTTATTGGTATAACACATAACCGTGTGTCGGCTATCTTGGAATAATCGACGTACGGCATACATAAAAATGATTGCCAGTTTCTTTAAACATTAATCAGAGAATTTGATCAATAATATTTTAAAATTAGAATAATATATATAAATAAAATACGTATACAGTAAAAAAGAAAAGAAAAAATCAATCAAAAAAAAGCTTATTGTAAAAGTAATGAACCATTGAAGCATTAATTATTTTTAAAATAAAATTTACGTCTATCGTAAAATGCATATTTCCATTTTATTTTTTTGCTTTGACCCACTAAAGAATTAGTTAAATATTAGGCCGTGGGTTGATTTGAAAAAAAGGCCCAACAACTCTTATGACAGCCATTAGGTCATCATCCTAATTAATCTGTAAACTGTTACCACCAGCACGCTGCTGGTGCAGATCGGAAAAAAGTTGGCTCTCAGTTTCACTCCCTTTCTTCTCATCTCAACTGTTTCGTCTCTGCCGACTAAATTGAGAGGGTCAAAGTATATAAAGTCGATGACGTAATAGACCCGTTTTAGATAAAATTTCTCTTGCCGGAGGGTCGAATGACCCTTCTGACCCCCCTGTGGTTCCGCTACTGCCGGAAAACGATTAATATAAATTTAGATCTAGATTAGCCGGAATTTATGAGAGGAAAGAAAAATATAAAACTTCAAATAAATATAAAACAATCATTGTTTTAAGTATAACACATAACGGGAAAAACTAAACGGAAAACTTACCGGAAAAACGTAAATACGTCAACATATTAGCTTCATCGCCGTTTTTTATTACAACCTAAACTGATTTTAATAAAATCAGTTAACAATGAAAATAAAGATAAGAAAATTAGAGGAAACAATAACCGGAAGAAAATATAATGTTGCCGGAAATACATATATCAACAATCGGATGCTTATTATAAAATATAAACTTACCGGAAAACGATTAATACAAATCTGGATCTAGAGTAGCCGGAATATATGAGAGTGTGAAAGGAGATCCGGCTAATAGAGAAAGAGAAAAAAATATGTTTAGGGTGAAAAATAATGAATAGGTAAGGTTTAAATATAGGGTGATTTGGTGAAGATGACACGTGACAGCATAATAGACAATCTGACAATGGAGAGTTGCTGACTGGATGCATATGTGGACAGCCTAAAATAATGTCATGTGGACAAAGTGTATTGTTTTAATAGTATTTAAAGATGATCATGTAGGTCATTCATAAATATATATATATCCATATATTTATTCCAAATTTAATATTTAATGTTAAAATTAAATAAAAAGTTTACATGGTCTGCCTCTTTGCCTTGTTTAAACATATATGGCCGGTCCTAATCGATGGGTATTCAATACGGGTCAACATGATTCGGGTCGTAAGTCGTCACCAACATATTTATTTATTATCTTTTATTTTATATTTTACGATTTACACGCATTATGACAAAATATATTATAGCTTTTAAACATATTTTACGTGGCTTTT
Organism: Bidens hawaiensis; assembly: GCF_021521415.1. Lineage (NCBI taxonomy): Eukaryota > Viridiplantae > Streptophyta > Magnoliopsida > Asterales > Asteraceae > Bidens > Bidens hawaiensis. The sequence continues at coordinate 274,008 of NW_027491465.1, forward strand.
GAGTTATGTCTTGACCCGTGTGATTGTTACGTAAGCTTTATGTTTATTCAAATGATACTCAAATAAATTCATTTTTAAATGGAGTTTTAACTTTCCATCACCACCTATCAAGTTAAGGCATCATTAATAATTCGTTAACATATACTTTATGTCCAAAACAGTGGTATGAATTTAGATAAGATGCATACTTAAAACAAAATTTACGGTTTTGGCTTAGTTAAACCCGGTTATTGTTAGTTTTAGGTCGAATCAACAAAAACATTTTGCTAAATGAGAGCATTCATTTTTTTCTGAACGACCAACTAACTAACGCCACATACTCCGTACGCGGCCTCAATTGGCTATAGGTAGCCCGAGCCGGCCACGAGTCCGGACGGACGGAGCCCCTAGCGGTTCATCTATTGAGGGATCCCTCTGATAAAACCCGACCCTCACGCCCGCCAAACGGCACGACAGCGAGGATCCGGTAAAACCGGGTGAGATCAGAACTCGAACCGTGACAAGCCAGGGTTATCCCTCATATCTCTCATATAAATTGGTGATAGTGAAGTTTAAACCACCTATATCTCACTATTAAAGTGAATGCTCTAACATCAAGTCACATCCAATTTATGAGAGCATTCACATTTAACCCTTGTTTTATATGAGATATGTTTTTACAATTTAGAGAGTGATTTAGTATGTTGTGAGTGAAAAGTTTTTATATTTTGGAAAACACAATGATTTTTCTGTATATTTAAAACACTACTGTTGATCCTTATAATTTTTTATATTTTTTGAAAGTAGTTGTGAGTGAAGGAAAGAGAAAAGATAATGATAAAAGTATATAAAAATATTATTTAATTCAAAAAAGAGAGAAAATATAGTGAGTTTTAGTGTAAATTTTGGTTTAAAGATAGGGGTGGGATGTAAATGCTCTGATTTGTGCTAACTACTAAGGTCAACGTGGCAAATTTATTCTTGACTCGTTTAACTCATTAAAATTGCTAAAAACAAATTAAAATTTCTAGGCTAAAAGCATCACATTCAATTCATAAAAAATGTCACTGGAGTTTTTATAATGTAGGGAGTGGTTTAGGGTGTTGTGAGTAGAGAAGAGAGAAATGCAGTAATTTTTCTGTATATTTGAAAAGTTACTATTCACATCTTATAAATTTATAATATATTTTAAAAGTGATTATGAGTGAAAGAGAAAGAAATTATAATGATAAAGATATAAAAAATATTATTTAATTAAAAAGAAAAAATACAGTAATTTTTAATAAAATTTTAGTTTTAAAGATAATGGGTTAAATGTTTGCTCTAACATATGTTTGTATCAACATGCAAAAACTCCTCTCGATTTAATGAGCGTGTGCTTCAACACAATTTGCAATGTTATACCCCTTCAGTTTGTACCATGTTTCTTAGGTCATCAAATGTGTTCCATAGTTGAGTTAGTCCCTCATAATTTCGATAAGATGTACTAGCCCCTCCCCCCAAGTTTTCACTGGTTTAATATGTGTCCTAACATTTATTTGTTTAGATATTTTTAGTTATAATTATATCCCGTACTTATTCTTCTGTAACGTTTAACATAAGATGCTATTAAAATTTTTGAGTAACAACATTTTCAGTATGTCGTTACGACGTCTTTATTTTTTACATGCCGTTAAAATGGAGTTGTATTCGCAATAAAGTAAAAGTTTAGTTGAAAACAAAGTTGTAATCGTAATAGAGTATCTTTTTTGTATCATGAGCTAGCGAGTTCCGGTACGGTATGGAAACCATGACGAACCAAATTAGTATCGTCCCAATAATATTGGTACCATGTTAATTCCGAGTAAAAAAACATCGTTATCGGTGTCTATATCATCAATAGCATTAATAATATTTTTATTTGTAGTTTTATATTGATATAAACATGTGTCACACCCTTTTGGCATATCATAGACCTTTTTTTTCCCAGTTTTCTCTTCCCTTGACATATCAATTGTTGATACCGCATCAAAATCATAATAAGCTGAACCGAAACCGGTTAATTTCTTGTGATGTGTAGATAAAGCTTTTTTTTTTTTTTTTTTAATGTTATTGTGTCTATGCGATAGTCATTGCCATGTGTATTGTATATCCGTTTATGGATTTTCGGGTTCGGTTGCCAAGTTTTCCATAGCGTTGGGAACATTACTAGTTAAATATATAATGTAACTATTGCCAAACGTTTCATGCTTAATGATCATATTTCTGTGGACTGACCTAAAAGTAGTTTGTTTTGTATGTTCGAGACAATCTTCTTTTATAATATTTTATTTTCTTTATAACATATACACCTTTTTTAATATTTATTGGTGGTACGTGTATGTGCCAAGTGCCTACATTTTGGACTATTTTGTATCTACCATAAAATAATAGTATTTTTAATATTTGAAATATAGAATTGAATGATAGGTGATGTGCTCAAAACATGAGTCACAAAGCATGGTAGGATGAGTAGGTTGGACTTAACTTTCTTCATCTGATATACAAACTATTTAAAAATTAATATCTGGTTCCGATTATTATGAACTTTAGTTTCTGAAGTCAAAAACTTACTACTTCAATAAGATTAATTTTATTTTGCTATATGTTATATCTTATTAAAATTGGTGGTCGGGTGATAATACTTAATTAGAACCGTTGTATTGTCTTGGTGGTGTCTTGACTCTTGACCCATCCGAGCACTCGGGGTTGATTTTGATTCTGAGTGTGTCCCCTCTAAGCCTGTTGTGGTGTTTTGACTATTCTTTTCTTTTGTTACTCTTTTCAAGTTTTAGTTATCTACAACTTCATATTAGTATATACTATGAATAAATATCAAGTTTTGTGTTGGTGTCATGTAATAGCTTTTTAGGACTAACTGTTTGACTTTTTATATAGTTAAATTCGTTGATTAACTTAAGTAATCGTTTGGTCTGATAGCTGAATATGTCTTTGCTAACTCTTGCACTGTTATGCGTTCGTGTGCCTAAGTTCGAATCCAACCAATTTTTGTTTTTCTTTGTGCCTGAGTTTGAATCCCGCCATTTTTTATTTTTTTAGTTATCTTCTAAGTGTCTAATCCCCTTTGTTACCAATTTTTTTACTTTTTTTTTGTTTTGTGATTTATCTTTTAAATGTTGTTTAATTGGTATATTAATGATTTTTTTAATCGAGCCCCTTGGCTACAAGTAGGGGTGTTCATCGGGTCAATCCGATCGGGTTTCGGGTTAATCGGGTTGGGTTAGTCGGGTTTTTTTAAATAATATTTAACCCAAAACATGACCCTATTAAGGTTCGGGTTATTCGGGTTACGGGTTAGTCGGGTCAGGCTAGTCAGGTTAATCGGGATAACCATGTTACTTTATAATTTGAAGTTGATTTTTATGTTTGTAACTCATGGGTTACAAAAATTCTCATTCCACTCAATTTTTAATTTCTTTCACAAGTAATTATCTTATAATTACATATAGGCTTGTAAATGAACCGAACGGATATGAACAAAGGCATGCCCGTGTTGGTTCGTTTAATTTTAAACGAATACGATCACGAACACTTAATCAAACAAATATTGTTTCGTTCGTTAAAAAATGAACATGTTCGTGAACATAGATGGATTATCATAAATGAGTGTTCACGAACATAGATGAATGATTGAAACATTTGTTCATATTCGTTCTTTTATTTTAAAAGAACTTCCAGTTTAACGGTTCATGAACAAGCAGAAGAATAATTAGCTCCTCTATAAAATTTTCAGTATTGACTTTTTAGTGATTATTTCACATTTTCATTATTGTATTTGAAGTAAAGTATCATCACTAATCGGGTATTCGGGTTAACCCGAAACCCAATTATTTTTCAAAAGTAAACCGGAAACCCGACCTTATTAACAATTCGGGTTATTCGGGTCAACCCGAATAACCCGATTAATACTTTTTGACCCTATTTAACCCGAACCTAATTAGCTTATTCGGGTTCGGGTCGGGTTAATCGGGTTCGAGTATTTTGGACACCCCTAGCTACAAGTTCTTTTTTAGTTATTTTTTACTAGCTTTTGAACCCATGTATTACACGTAATTTGTCAAATAAGAAAAGTAAAAAAGGTCCTTTATTTTAAATAATAACGCTAAATGTAAAAAAGAAATGAAATATACATTCTAAACAATATGAAGTTTAGAGTCTCAAATTTAAAAATTTTAGAAAATTTCTTTATATACAACAAATATTTGTTGTTTTATCACAAGTATTTTCAACGTCATCAAGTATTCACAATTTTAGACCACGTCTGCTAGTTACTCTGGATAATGCACATACAAGGTCCGTGACTCTATGAAAAAAAAAACAACAGGGCAACAAACCAATCCAAGAAAAAAATTGTTCTTGGTTATTTTCTACATGTTAAACTCTTATATTTTTACTTCTTTTATCTTTAATTAAAATATTACTTTTAATTTCCTGACTACTTTATAACCCAATTTTCAAAACTGTTCTATAGATAGCTAAGATGAATGCGATGAGATATTAGAAGATTATGAGAGAAAATCGACTATTTTATAACCCAATTGGCAGAATGGTTTTGACCCATAATAGCTAGGATAAATAAGATGATAGACTAGAAAATGGGCAATTGTATATTTCCCCTTTCAAAACTTTTTAAATACATATTAATCCAACCCATAAATTCAATTGCATATTATTCTCTGCTTAGTAATTAAAATGACAATTTACCCATTTTAATTTAAAATAGTTTATATAATGACTGTGTTACCCTTAATTTGGTGTGCTTTCAACCAAAAAATTTGAAGCCCTCAAGAAAGCTAAACTATCCCCACCCCTCGGCTAGAAAATCCCAACCCCCGGCTTAAGAAAACCTAACCCCCTCCCCAGCTAAAAAAAACTTAACACACACCCCGGTCACGGCTAAAAATACCCTAGACCCCCAAAAATCTAACCCGAAAAGCTAAAGTAAACCCAAAAACTAAACTTAAGGCTAAACCAAGAAGTTTTTTTTGTCAAAAGCAAACGCTAAATAAATATTTTTTTTACCTTTTTTTATTTTGTGGTTTTTATGATTGTTTATCCTTTTATTTTATTTTTCTTTTAGAGGGGTTTTCTGAGCGGAGACTTTTAAGTTATAAATGGGAAATTTTGTAAATATTAAATTTTCATTAAAATAAGAAGAAAAATGCAATTGAATTTTTGAGTTGGGTAAATCTATATCTATACTAAAACAAAAAAAGAAATTATAAATAATATGCATTCTCATAATTTCTTACTATTAAAATAATTTCAAACTAAATTAAATAATTCTTTTCATAAATAATATGCATTCTCATAATTTCTTGCAAATAAATAGTATAAAATTAAATTAAATTATATTGCATTTAACTTCTAGAATTTCTTCAAAATTAAATTAAAACTGGTTTTTATAACCCGCGCGTTGCACGGGTTTGTGATACCGGAAAACAACCCCCACATGCGGGTTTGTGATACCGGAAAACAACCCCATTAGCATCTGGAAATAAACATTACAAACATAAAAAGAAAAAAATATAATCAACCAAAATATAACATCAAAACCCAAAACCAACTGTAATCCCACACTGACGCAACTGAATATGTATCACTCCATCAGCAAACTGTTTTATATCAAATCTTTCCAAGCTCCAAGTCCATATAGCATGCAACTTTCTGACAAACACCATATACACATTTTATTGAACAAGATGAAGATACATTGTACCTTAAATGAAAAGGATTTGGGAACTCATTCTTACATTCTCTTTGTAATTGACCCTAGAACTCCGTTTTTAAACCAAAAGAATTAACTATGCTCAAATATCCATATGTTCAAAATATTAGAATTAATGATGCATACATATTTGTTTCCAACCCAATGCAATGTTCACTTTGAAAGTAATACCCGAAAGGTGTAAAATTCGTCATTTTCGATCTTTTTTTGTATTTGTATTTGTATCAAAACCCTACCCGATTTGTAAACCAAATCTTTCACTAATATAAAATGTTGGATTTTTATGTTTCATAATCATCTCTTACCTTTTGGATTTGTTACTAGATTGTATTATTTAAACCTTTTTTTCTAAAAAAAAAAACACATGCAAGTATTGATATAAAACAAGGAAAACAAGTTTGACTCCTTCCCTATATAAACAACCCCATCCTCTTCATTATTCTTTGCTCATTCATCTTCTTTCTCTCCCAAATAAAGTTCATATCTCTAACCTCTAAGGTTCTTAATAATCAAGCAATAACCTTCTTAAATTCTTGTTTGTTACTTATTAATTCATACCTTGTGGCACAACATATATATAATATGCACCCATTGTTTCCTTCGGCTTTCATCTTCTTCGGGAGGTGATATGCTAAAAAGGCAAGGCTACATGGAGAACTCTTTGTAGTTCTTGTTTATACTATTTTTCCTTTAATGCTTTCCTAGTCTTGTTCATATTGTAAGTAGTTTAGCTTTTAATTCATGTTTAAAGAGTTTCATGGTATTGGTTATGAAGTCACTAGTCTCGGTTTTATCCCGAGATTAGACCCGAATCAAGAGCGAACCAAGACTAAACTCTTGTTTACTAGTCTTGTTTATACTATTTCCCTTTAATGCTTTTGTTTATATTGTAAGTAGTTTAGTTTTAATTCATGTTTAAAGAGTTCCATGGTGTTGGGTATAAAGTCACTAGCCTCGGATTCATCCCGAGATTAGACCCGAATCAAGACCGAACCAAGACCGAACTCTTGTTTACTAGCTTTTGTTTTAAATAGTTTTGTTTACTAGTTTTGTTTAAAATAGTTAAATAAACATGTTTATGAAAGATTTGAACCTTGTAACTTCTAAAACCATTTTGATAGTTCTATGGTATTTGGGTATGTGGCAACCATCCTCGGTATCATTCCGAGTCAAGGACCGAACCAAAACCGAACTAAACCGAGTTCACTTGCCTAAGACACACAAGTGTGTTTTTGGCCATCGAAACTCATCTTTTCTTCAAGAATGTATTTTAAACTAATTTTAAGTATTTTATCAACTTACTTGGTGTGTCGGTATCCAACTTGATCTTATAACAAGCTTGGACCGGTGATACCAAATACACACTTAACGGACGTTAAGGTTCTTCATAATAGAACTATATACTTGGTTAAGTCTTTCGATTTTATTGAGTTATCTCAAAACATTTTGGAAAGTTAACTTTGAGTTTAGTTAATTATCTAGACCCAAGTTAACAAATCCGAACACTCGATTAAAACCTTGTTTTGGTGTTCATATACCCAAAGGGTCTTGCATTAGTGCATTATAACCCACATAAGTTACTTAACATAGGTTGAGTAATAATTATGAATGAAATACCAAGACCCGGTTTCGAGTAAACTTACTTTTTAGAACATGTCTTTAATTTCCTAAGTATTTACATTTTTAAACCATAAACTTCATTTATTTACTTTACTTGTCATATTTTTTTTTAAACCCTTCCAAGACTACCTACTAACTTAAGACCCCTTTAATTTAGGTCTTGCTCGTTAAACCCGATCTCCGATTATTCACGAATCAATCTTTCAAGTTACTTAGTTAACGTGAGTACATTTCATCCCCCGTTTTCACTTTTATCTTTTGGGGGTAACATGCATACTTATGAAAAACAAAAATGATTTATATTATACTCATTTCTCAAACCACAAACTTTAGGGTATATGATGCTAGAATACTTGCTCTATTGTGTGTTATATGACTCATATGCTTTACGTGCGCGAGTGTTTATTTTTATGTTGTTGCTGAGCCTCATTAAGTATGATCATACGCTCCCCTAACTACTTAGCCTTGTGCTAGTAGAATATGGCCTCATTATCCAAGTATGTCGGTATTCTTACCGATTAGAAAGGATCCTCATTTACATATGTTTTATATACCATGATTGATGCTTTTATTTATAGTCTCATATACGTTTGTGGATTTCACTCATATTATATATACTCAAAACTATGAAATTGCTCACCAACATACGTGTTGACAAATGTTATTTTATGCATGTTACAGGTTTGATTATTACTTGAGTTGGAGTTTGAAGACGTCATTCTATTTTGATACCGCTAGGTTATTAGAAGAATGAACAATATCTATTTCTTATGTTTTGATGTTATTTGTATGAACAATATGTGTTACTTTGGTGATTGAATGAAATTAATGAGTTGATTAAATATTGTCACTTTAATAGTGTCTTGTGTATTTGTCCAATCACGTTGCACCCTGGCATGTTCCGCCGCCTTTGGTCGGCGTGTGACAGATTGGTATTAGAGCCAAGACTATAAGATAGGTGGTTAGACGTAACGGCCTAGTATAGTTTTGCTTTAGGGTCCTTATACGTGTTGCTTATACGTGTTACCCTACTTGATTGTTCATTACACTTATACATTTAATTGCTTATTTATTTCATTTAATCTTCAAAAATATACACATGCACACACTCTCATAGTATTCCAAGGTATCCTTACTTAAAAACGCAAAAACATTAGTTTTCATAATGTGTTTTATGGATCACAAACTTAATTTGGATCCCGTTATTTAAGATCTCATTAAAGGTTGATTTATATCGGGTTTGTAGCCATCATGGAAAGCGAAACACTATGAAACGACCATTTGACAAAAAGATTCCAAGAATCGAAGGTGATATACTTACCTGGGATGGTTGAATTATAGTGTGCGTTTTCTAGGCTTACAAATCGTGTTATATATGTCAATACTTTAATTTGTCGAATGCAAGCGTTCCGGTTGCCTCCTTATATTTTTGGTGTTAAAAATACAAATTGTTTTTTTACATCTCGTTGTATCTCCGTTTTTATTATATGTTATTATCGTTATTTGAGTCACAACAACATAATTAAGACGCGGTGGTACGTGCACATGTTCGACTCCACCTATTATTTTATACAACTTTATTTGTCGGGATATCAAACCTTGGTGATTTCATGTACGATTTTCCTGACTATATATATAAATTTCAAAATCTCAAAACCTCCAATTTTTGAATGGGAAAAGTTTGAAACTTATAAACATATATACATTTTTATCTTTTGATGCAAGTATAAAATGGTTTTTACTAACATTCTCATTCTCATAACTCTAGGATTCACAATCATTAAACCCTACATTTACTCTTTTTCCCTCATACTTATATCAATTACCCCAAACTTATACCATTTCTCTTTTATTATTTTAGAATGCCTCCAATTCGTCGCCAACTACGCAAGCCGAGCTCCGGTCGTCGGATGGCCGCAATGGTAGCAAAAAAAATCGCCGCTGTGATTCCCGGACTCATAACTCAAATCCAAGCCACCCAACCCACCGTTACTCAAACCACACCCAACCCCATACCTTTCGCTTTGAAAAACTTCACTAGTGCCAACCTATCCCAATTCTTTGGTACGAACTGTGCCACCACTTTGTTACAATGGTTCGAGAAAATGGAAAGTGTGTTTACTCTTTGTGAATGCCCTGAACTCAAAAAGACCACGTATGCCTCTAGCATGTTTGAGAATATCGCCCGCACTTGGTGGAATAGCGAGATTTCCACCCATGGAGCGGAAGTAGCTATGGCCTACTCATGGACCAAGCTCAAAGAAGTCATGATGAAAAAGTTTTTCCCAAAACATGAACTTCAAAAACTCGAATCCGAATTTTGGGAACTCAAGCAAGAGAGTGGTGACAACTCCACCTACTCCAACCGCTTTCACGAGCTTAGTCTCTTGGTTCCTCTCTTGGTCACTCCCCTCGAAAGGGCTATTGACAAGTATGTCGGCGGTTTGCCTATGCAAATCCGCGACTCGGTGATGAGTCGCAACCCGCAAACCCTTCATGATGCTATTACCTTCGCCAGTGCTCTTTCTGAAAACCATGTCAAAGACGGTACCCTCTCCATCAAGAAAACGAGTGACAAGAGTAAGCCCGAACCAACCCCTCAAGCTAAAGTCGACCCACAACCTCAAGCCATCAACTACTCCAACTCCACCCACCACACCAAAAAGAAAATCAAACCAAACTACCGAAACTATGCTGTCACCCACCCATCACAACCTCAATCTCAATCCCACGCACTCAAAATCGAAAACCGTATTCCGGCCCGCACCCATTATGTAACACTTGTCAACGTCATCATCCCTCCTACTCTGCTTGTCGCCACTGCACCAAGTGTAACCGCTATGGTCACACTAACAACGTGTGTCGAGAAGCCTCTCATGGGCAACCCGCTCCACCGAGGTTTGCCCCATCCAACCAAAATCGTCCCACTCCTTTTGCTCAAAATCCTCCATCCCAACCTAGGGCTTGTTTCAATTGTGGAGACCCGAATCACTTCCGCAATGCTTGTCCTCGACTTACTCTTGTTAACCAAGCCCAAATCATACCCACACCCTACTACCATAGCCAAGCCTACCAAGTTCAAACTTATCAACCCCAAATCCCGCAACTCTTGGCTCCTCCCGCTCAACTGATCCAAGCCATGCAAGCCCTTCCTCCTCCACCACATCTGCAAGCTATGCAAGCTCTCCCACCTCCTCCAGCTCAACAAGTTAACCACGGCAACCAAGGGCGTGCCTTTATTATGAACGCCAACCAAGTTCAAGTTGCCAACGATGTGGTGAACGGTACGTTTTTAGTAAATGAGCATTTAGCTTCAATTTTATTTGATACCAGAGCTGATAGGAGTTTTGTTTCTTTTAAATTTGAATCTATTCTTGGCGTATCTCGCACTAAACATTCTCGCCCCTTTTCTGTCGAAGTCGCTAATGGAAATTCCATCATCATCGATTCGGTCATTCGCGATTGTATCCTCACTCTTTGCAAGCACGAGTTCTCGATCGACCTCATCCCGATGCAAATGGGAAGCTTCGACATCATAGTAGGCATGGATTGGTTAGCTTTGCACCGTGCCGAAGTCGTTTGTTATGACAAATTCATTCGTATCCCGCTCGTCAATGGCAAAATTCTCAAAGTCTTTGGCAAAACGATCCCCAAGAAACTCAACCTTATGTCTTGCTCTCAATCTCGTAAGTACTTGCGCCAAAAGTACGTTCCATTCCTAGCCCAAGCGGTGGTGAAAGATCCAAAAGAAAAGAAGATTCAAGACATTCCCGTTGTTTGTGAATTTCCAGGCGTTTTTTCCCAAAGACGTCTTTGGTCTTCCACCCGTTCGTCCTGTTGAATTTCGAATCGACCTTGTGCCCGGCGCGACTCCCGTAGCCAAGGCTCCTTACCGCCTAGCCCCTTCGGAATTGCAAGAGTTATCGAATCAACTCCAAGAACTCTCCGATAAGGGTTTATCCGTCCAAGCTCTTCTCCTTGGGGTGCTCCCGTCCTCTTCGTGAAAAAGAAAGATGGCTCGTTTCGCATTTGTATCGATTACCGTGAACTCAATAAACTCACCATTAAAAATCGTTACCCCTTGCCTCACATCAATGACCTCTTCGATCAACTTCAAGGCGCAACTTGCTTTTCCAAAATCCATCTTTGATCGGGTTATCATCAATTGCGTGTTCATGAAGACGACATTCCAAAAACCGCTTTTCGTACTCGGTATGGACATTACGAATTTTTGGTTATGCCTTTCGAATTAACCAATGCACCCGCGGTATTCATGGACCTCATGAACCGTGTTTGCAAACCATTCTTGGACAAATTCGTGATTGTTTTTATCGATGACATTCTTATCTTCTCCAAAACCCGAGCCGAACATGAACATCATTTACGTTCCATTCTCGATATCCTAAGAAAAGAACAACTTTATACCAAGTTCTCCAAATGTGAATTTTGGTTAAAAGAGGTTCAATTTTTGGGTCATGTCATCGACGATAAAGGTATTCATGTTGATCCCGCCAAAATCGGGGCCGTAAAAGATTGGAAGACTCCATCCACACCCACGGAAATCCGATCTTTCCTTGGTTTGGCCGGGTATTATCGGCGATTTATTCTAAACTTCTCTAAAATCGCGTTACCCCTCACTGCACTAACTCATAAAGGAGAACATTACAAATGGGGACCGAAACAAGAAGAAGCTTTCCAAACTCTAAAGCATATGCTTTGCAACTCTCCCGTCCTAACCCTTCCCGATGGAAACGACGACTTTGTGGTATTTTGCGATGCATCCAACCAAGGTCTCGGTTGCCTTCTCATGCAACGAGGTCAAGTTATCGCATATGCCTCAAGGCAACTCAAGGATCACGAAAAGAATTATACGACTCATGATCTCGAACTTGGTGCTGTCGTTTTCGCTCTCAAAATCTGGAGACATTATCTTTATGGCACAAAGTGTGTTGTATTCACCGATCACAAAAGTCTACAACACATCTTTGACCAAAAAGATCTCAACATGAGACAACGTCGATGGGCCGAATTACTTAGTGATTACGATTGCGAAATTCGCTACCACCCCGGTAAGGCGAATGTTGTAGCCGACGCCCTTAGTCGTAAAGTTAATGTCAAATCCGTTCTGCTTCATAGCATCATCATTCAAACCGATCTCCAAGACCGCATCTATCGAGCCCAATTCACCTCCATTGATGAAGGCAATATGTATTATGAAATGTCATGTGGAGCCGAACTTCAACTTGAAACCAAACCCGATGGCTTGCATTATTTCCCCAACCGTTTGTGGGTTCCCGATCGTGATGAACTTCGTACTTTCATTCTCGATGAAGCTCATATGTCACGATATTCCATACATCCCGGTGCGGATAAAATGTACTTCGATTTTCGATCTATTTATTGGTGGCCGGGTATGAAAAAGGACGTAACACTTTATGTATCGAAATGTCTTACTTGCTCAAAGGTTAAAGCCGAACATCAAAAACCTTTTGGTTTACTCGAGCAACCTACTATCCCCGTTTGGAAATGGGAAGGCATCGCTATGGACTTTATCATCAAATTGCCTCCCACTCAAAAGCAAAATGATAGCATTTGGGTCATTGTTGATCGATTAACCAAATCGGCTCACTTCATCCCGATCCGCGAGAAGTACTCCGTTGAAAAACTCGCTCAAATATATGTTCGTGAGATTGTATGCCACCATGGTATTCCATTGACCATCATTTCTGATCGTGATGCTCGTTTCACATCCCGTTTTTGGAAATCGCTTCAAGAAGCCTTGGGAACTCGCCTCGATCTTAGCACCGCTTAACATCCTCAAACAGATGGCCAATCCGAACGCACAATCCAAACTCTCGAGGATATTCTTCGATCTTGTGTTCTTGATTTTGGTGGAAATTGGGATTCTCATCTCCCACTTATTGAATTCTCATACAATAATAGCTATCATTCTAGCATTGAGATGGCTCCTTTCCAAGCTCTTTATGGTCGTAAGTGTCGTTCTCCGATTTGTTGGAACGAGATTGGTGAAGCCCAAATCACCGGTCCCGAGATGGTTCAAGACACTACCGATCGTATCGATCAAATCCACAAAAATCTCCTTGCTGCTAGAAGTCGCCAAAAGAGCTATGCCGACAAACGGCGAAAACCTCTCGAGTTTAATGTTGGCGACTTTGTCCTTCTCAAAGTATCCACTTGGAAGGGGGTAGTCCGTTTTGGAAAGAAAGGAAAATTAGCACCCCGTTTTGTAGGCCCATTCAAAATCCTCGAAAGGATTGAAAAGTGGCTTATAAACTCGATTTACCGTAAGAACTTGCCGGTGTTCATCCCACCTTTCATGTCTCAAACCTCAAAAAGTGCTTAGCCGAAGGTAACCTCCATATACCTCTCGACGAAGTACGTATCGATGAAACCTTGCAAATGATCGAAAAACCCGTTGAAATCGTGGACCACAATGAGAAACGAACCTACCGTAGCCGCATACATTTAGTTAACGTCCGTTGGGAATCACGGCGTGGCGCTGAATTTACTTGGGAACGAGAAGACGAGATGAAGGAAAAGTACCCGCACTTATTTATTACGGATTCTTCTTAATTTCGGGACGAAATTTCCTAAAGTAAGGAAGACTGTAACATTCGTCATTTTCGATCTTTTTTTGTATTTGTATTTGTATCAAAACCCGACCCGATTTGTAAACCAAATCTTCACTAATATAAAATGTTGGATTTTTATGTTTCATAATCATCTCTTACCTTTTGGATTTGTTACTAGATTGTATTATTTAAACCTTTTTTTCTAAAAAAAAAAACACATGCAAGTATTGATATAAAACAAGGAAAACAAGTTTGACTCCTTCCCTATAAAAACAACCCCATCCTCTTCATTATTCTTTGCTCATTCATCTTCTTTCTCTCCCAAATAAAGTTCATATCTCTAACCTCTAAGGTTCTTAATAATCAAGCAATAACCTTCTTAAATTCTTGTTTGTTACTTATTAATTCATACCTTGTGGCACAACATATATATAATATGCACCCCTTGTTTCCTTCGGCTTTCATCTTCTTCGGGAGGTGATATGTTAAAAAGGCAAGGCTACATGGAGAACTCTTTGTAGTTCTTGTTTATACTATTTTTCCTTTAATGCTTTCCTAGTCTTGTTCATATTGTAAGTAGTGTAGCTTTTAATTCATGTTTAAAGAGTTTCATGGTATTGGTTATGAAGTCACTAGTCTCGGTTTTATCCCGAGATTAGACCCGAATCGAGAGCGAACCAAGACTAAACTCTTGTTTACTAGTCTTGTTTATACTATTTCCCTTTAATGCTTTTATTTATATTGTAAGTAGTTTAGTTTTAATTCATGTTTAAAGAGTTCCATGGTGTTGGGTATGAAGTCACTAGCCTCGGATTCATCCCGAGATTAGACCCGAATCAAGACCGAACCAAGACCGAACTCTTGTTTACTAGCTTTTGTTTTAAATAGTTTTGTTTATTAGTTTTGTTTAAAATAGTTAAATAAACATGTTTATGAAAGATTTGAACCTTGTAACTTCTAAAACCATTTTGATAGTTCTATGGTATTTGGGTATGTGGCAACCATCCTCGGTATCATTCCGAGTCAAGGACCGAACCAAAACCGAACTAAACCGAGTTCACTTGCCTAAGACACACAAGTGTGTTTTTGGCCATCGAAACTCATATTTTATTCAAGAATGTATTTTAAATTAATTTTAAGTAGTTTATCAACTTACTTGGTGTGTCGGTATCCAACTTGATCTTATAACAAGCTTGGACCGGTGATACCAAATACACACTTAACGGACGTTAAGGTTCTTCATAATAGAACTATATACTTGGTTAAGTCTTTCGATTTTTTTGAGTTATCTCATAACATTTTGGAAAGTTAACTTTGAGTTTAGTTAATTATCTAGACCCAAGTTAACAAATCCGAACACTCGATTAAAACCTTGTTTTGGTGTTCATATACTCAAAGGGTCTTGCATTAGTGCATTATAACCCACATAAGTTACTTAACATAGGTTGAGTAATGATTATGAATGAAATACCAAGACCCGATTTCAAGTAAACTTACTTTTTAGAACATGTCTTTAATTCCCAAGTATTTACATTTTTAAACCATAAACATCATTTATTTACTTTACTTGTCATATTTTATTTTAAACCCTTCCAAGAGTACCTACTAACTTAAGACCCCTTTAATCTAGGTCTTGCTCGTTAAACCCGATCTCCGATTATTCACGAATCAATCTTTCAAGTTACTTAGTTAACGTGAGTACATTTCATCCCCCGTTTTCACTTTTATCTTTTGGGGGTAACATGCATACTTATTCTAACAAAAATGATTTATATTATACTCATTTCTCAAACCACAAACTTTAGGGTATATGATGCTAGAATACTTGCTCTATTGTGTGTTATATGTCTCATATGCTTTACGTGCGCGAGTGTTTATTTTTATTTTGTTGTTGAGCCTCATTAAGTATGATCATACGCTCCCCTAACTACTTAGCCTTGTGCTAGTAGAATAGGGCCTCATTATCCAAGTATGTCGGTATTCTTACCGATTAGAAAGGATCCTCATTTACATATGTTTTATATAACATGATTGATGCTTTTATTTATAGTCTCATATACGTTTGTGGATTTCACTAATATTATATATACTCAAAACTATGAAATTGCTCACCAACATACGTGTTGACAAATGTTATTTTATGCATATTACAGGTTTGATTATTACTTGAGTTGGAGTTTGAAGACGTCATTCTCTTTTGATACCACTAGGTTATTAGAAGAATGAACAATATCTATTTCTTATGTTTTGATGTTATTTGTATGAACAATATGTGTTACTTTGGTGATTGAATGAAATTAATGAGTTGATTAAATATTGTCACTTTAATAGTGTCTTGTGTATTTGTCCAATCGCGTTGCACCCCGGCATGTTCCACCGCCTTTGGTCGGGGTGTGACAAAATGCGTCGTTCAGCTTGCAAAAAGTAAGATTAATTCCCAAAAGATTAATTCTCGTCACACCGATCTATTTCAACATGTACTAAAAATGACCACGTTTGATATGTTTTAACCCATTACCCTACAACTATTATGTATAATTATTTGTATGGAATCTGAACTATATGATGTCAAATGTTGGGTTGGGTTTATGACACCGTAAGTTTCAAATCAAGTATCATGTCAATTTTGCTTGTTTACATGCATAAGATTGTGCATTATTGGATTTGCATATACTTATAAAAACCCAAGTTAATCTACAATTGCCAGTGATTGTGAAAAAAGTATTCTAGCCATAAAACCCATTTTAATATTAAGTTTTCACTAAGGATTAGCTCTTTAAAACAACCAACACAAAACGGTAATAAACACTAAAACTGATGAAGTTAACCATATCTTGAATTTGATTTTATACATATCAATCATCAAAAAGTTCTGATATTAAGTGTAATTATGCCAATAGTAAAGACACCATTATACTTACCAAGATCAACGCGCATTCACCAAAACCAAATGCAACTCCTGTGACACAAAATAATCCTAAGTCAACACAACTGGCAGCATGTGATTTACATTAAATGATTCAAATAAAAACTCAACAATTTTAAATTGCAACCATATATAGTTTAACTAGAAGAACCTGGTGCTCGATCAGTCGTCTTTACCATTTTGTATACTACAAAACAAAATAAAAAATATGGTATTTAAATTATATATGTTTCATCAGTAAGCGTTCAAAGATGTAAACATGTTCATTTTTATTAACATAGGTGGCTTACACATTTGGGTTTCTGGAATAGAATTTCTTTGTACTCGTGCGTGCGGACACGACTGCAGCTCCGAAAACCCGGGTGCTTGTCGTTCACCGGAGAACGGTCGTAAAGAAGTGATAACTCCAAATGGTTATTAGATCAGAAGAGAGAGAGAGAGAGAGAGAGAGAGTAGACGATGAAGAAATGGAGAAGAACACGTCGGTTAAAGGCCACTCGGAAGAAGAACACGTAGGTAATGGCCACGCGTAAACAAAAGGAAAACTCACAAAACATTAACCATAAGGTTCAACGACGATACGCATATTTACAATGAATGGCACAAATGATGTTGTACAATAAAAGAACCAAATTTACAACCTCTAATGCACAGTTTTTGTCAAGAAAGTTCAAAATTAATATATAGTATAATAATCACCCTCGTCGGTTCGATCGATTCCACATATACTTCAAACCAATTTCAGGCCAAACCATAATTTTCACAAAAACACTATCTCCGCCTTCTTTAATCTTATGTTCTCTCCATCGAAAAATCAACAATCAGCGCCAGTTCCTTATTTGCAACATGTATTTTCGATTGTCAAAAATCTGTTTTCTAATTCAATGAGTGAAACATTCATTTGATAAGGTAACTTTATAATTCGATGATTTTAGATAAAATGATATGAAATTGGTCAATTGTTGCAATTACTATTGCTTATAGGGAATCATGCATATCTAGGGTTAGAGGATTTTAAGGTAGACTATATCATTCTTTTTGTTGTTTTTTTTCTTTAACCACCCATGTGTTACACGGGTTCTAACCTTGTATGTATTTAAAGAGTTAGGGAGGGAGAAATATGTAATTGATCTATTAGAAAATTCAGAGGGAAAATTAGGTTAGACTGAATGTGGGCTTGATATTTAAGCTTCATTATTTTACTAGATTAAGATAATATGTGTTGTTTAATTATCTATTAATGTATAAAAGTATATTTTTTTAAATGATAGTTATTTTTAGATTTAGTTCCATGCTTGTAATGAACCTAAACGAGATTGAACGAATCCGCGTGTCACACCCCGACTTACGGCCTAGGCGTGTGACCAACAGTTGGTACCAGTTTTGTAAATATAATCAGAGTTTGCTTTAGCGGAAGACTTTTTATTATTTAAAATAAAATGTTTATATACTTTTGAAACCATTAAAATATATTTTCTTTTGTTTTGAAAAGCTTCTTGAGTAATAAATACCCAAGCATTTGTATTTATAAATCTTTGTTTAATCTTGTTGTTTTTAATAATTTAAAACAATGAGCCATCTCTACCTTGCGAACATCCACTTCATGAATGACTTCAATTCTTGATACTTTAATTTCCTGAAATGTTAAAAAAAATACGTCAGCAATATGCTGGTGAACACGCTGACGCGAAAATATTTTCTTTTACTTGATCACCCCTCGATACTAAGTAGGTCTCGGCCCATCGTTGCCTAGGAATAATCAAGTTAAAACAACATAAATCATAAACTCAAGTCTCTACACTCGGATCCCCCAGCAAACACCGCAGCGTTCGACTAGTTGAGTGCCTATACGTATACACAATCCTTGCAGGCAACGTAATTGTGACCAGGTGTGATGTGCCCATCACATATGTAAGGATCCAGACAAACGTACACAATAGCCTGAGGCCATTGTTTATACCCTTGTTTATAAATGTTTTAGAGGCACTTAGTCTCATGTAAACCTTTTCATTTAACACGTTGACTCGTTTGAAAACAAGTTTGCAAAGTTGGGGCGTATTCACCTTTTCGATTTGGATCGGATTCAATACGCCGTCCGAGGGTCTTTCCCGTTGCTATCTCGCACCTATAGTACGAGTATAACATTTTCTTTTGGATCAACTTCAATACACTGTCCGAGGGTCTTTCCCCTTTCTTTGCTATCTCGCACCTATAGTACGAGTATAACTTTTTGTTAGTCGGATATACAATCCGGCTTAAGACCTATAGTCTCTTTTATAAAATCTTTATCTCGATTTTAATTTCTTTATGAACCTTTAGTTCAAAACATCTTTTCTTTATTTTAAACCTTTAGTTTAAAATATTATTTCTTTCTTTTCTTTTTTCAAGTTAAAAACTCTTTCTTTTAACTTATTTACTTTTCTTTTCTTTTACAAGATAAACCTCTAGTTTAACTTGTTTTTTTTTCTTAAACTCTACGTTTCTTCTTGTTTAAGAAACGTATCATTTTCTTCTCTTATTACTTAAGAATAATTACTTAAATAATATTATCAACTATAACTATTTTCTACTTTTTATTTTCTTTTTCTTTTATAGTATGTTTGAACCTATAATTCAAATCATATATTATTTATTTTCATATTCGGACCTTTAGTCCGACATGTTTTTCTTTTCTAAAACCTATGTTTTCCAAGACGTATAATTGTATATACATTATTAAGTTTATATTAATAATATAAACAATATATATTCATTTATCTAATTAAAATATTTTTAAATAGTATTTTTATCTTTATTTAATAATAAAGATTCTTTCATTTATTTATTTTTTCTCTCTTTTATTATTATGTAGAATCTATAATAATAATACTTCATTTATAATAAATAATCTATACTTTTATTTTTTTATCTTTATACTTTCTTTGTTTTATTTTCTTATGTTTATTTTCAAGGTATTGGTTATACCCTTAACTAGGGTCTAAGCCTTTATTATTTTATTACTATTTTATTTGGGCATTATGCCTACCTTGCTCGGCTTATTATTTTCTAAACTCACGGGCAGCCATTCAAGGCTTGCACGTATATCGAGAATTTTGATCAACACCTCCTTGGCACGCAAACCGAGGCACACCGGTCTTCAAGTCTCGTCGGCACACACTTTGAGGCGGATCTTCGGGTCGTCTCGGGTTGGCCCGTACTTCAAGGCAGGTCGTCGAGTCGTCTCGGATCGACGCGTACTTCGAGGCGGAATGTCGGGTCGTCTCGGATCGGCACGTACTTCAAAGCGGAACGTCGGGTCGTACCTGGTCAGCACGTACTTCGAGATATTGTCGCCGGTACTTTGGGGTATCGTCGGTTTATGGCACGTATTACGAGGTTTAATGTCGGGTTTTTGGCAAGGAAAACGAAGAAGGTCGGCACGCTTATCGAGGTAGTGAGAGAGTATTTTTAGAGAGATGTTAGAGAGAGAAAGTAGTCTGTGAAATGAGTGAGAAATGAATGGGTGGAAGCCCATATTTATAGGCTGGATTCGGGACCCGTCGCAATACGCGATGGGCCCAGACATAGCCATCGCGTATCGCGACGTAGCTATCATGAGTCACAGGTAGGTTTGCCACGTGGCGGACTCGGTGCCACGTGTCACATTGTCATGGCTTTATGCCACGTAGTGACACGTGGCAGGACACGTGTCACATTGTCATGGCTTTATGCCACGTGGTGACACGTGGCAGGACACGCGTCACCCTGTCAGACCTCGTCATCGCGATACGCGATGACGCTTGGTCTAAGGCCGTCGTGTATCGCGATCAGGCCCAGTGACAGATTTTTCATTTTTATTTTTTAAGTTTAAAACTTGTTATTTTTGGTCCTTTAGCTTTTGAACCTTGATATTTTTGACCCGTTATTTTCGTGA
This sequence comes from Bidens hawaiensis, assembly GCF_021521415.1. Lineage (NCBI taxonomy): Eukaryota > Viridiplantae > Streptophyta > Magnoliopsida > Asterales > Asteraceae > Bidens > Bidens hawaiensis. The sequence goes on from NW_027491465.1 coordinate 294,806, forward strand.
TGTTACACTGCCTTAACTTTTCAATGAAACGTCAGTGTTTGTTTTTAAATTTGTTAAACTTGATGAAATTAATTGTATGTTTTAGTTTTGGTATCGTATCAAATATAGCCGATAGCATCCGAAATCGCGTCGACTCACCGCTACAATACCACTCTTTTACCAACCAAATTAACGTCATTTTAAATATGTTACTTTCTTTGTATCATAGGCTATACGAGTTTCAACACTATTTTGGGTGTCTACTATTTTTTTTAGGGTTTAATGCATTTACCGACGCGAACCTAATCGATTGCGACCAAATTCCTGTCACTTTGACTATAAAAACCCCCCTTAAACCCTAATCTTTTTCATTCACATTCATTCTACACCATAGCCTACACCTTAAAACACACACTTATGCCAAACACACCTCCATAGCCATCGGCCATCATCCGAACCCAAAACCAAGCATAGTAATATTAAATCTTCGATCATACAAGTAAGCTAACAAGTCCAAGATCACATATCAAGCTTACTGTGGTTCGAAGTGAATCATAAAGGTATGTTTTAGCTTAAAGGTTACATTTTTATTGCCCTAAGGATTGATATGAAGAAGGATCGATCTTCCTTATGTATTAAAAATGTGAACTTGATGTTAAAAATGAACTTAATCAACTTGTTGGTTGAAGATCTAAGCTAAAACGGGTTTGAAACGGGTAAAGGAATAAAATTTATACCTAGAATGGGTTAGAGCTTAACGATGTAATGATATTGGGTGTAAAACGGTTGGGAAGAGTAGAAATAATGGATAAAATTTATGATATGGACCGTCAACAGTTAATTAGGTTAGGAAAGGGATGAAAGGACAGAAAAATATGGACTGATATGGACTAACAGCATCAGACAAGAGTTTTCGGCCAGCTCAAGTTCTCGGTCAACGAGAGTTCTCGGTTAACGAGGGTTTTCGGTGACTTGAGTTCTCGGTGACCTGATTTCTCGGTAACCAAGGGTTCTCGGTCTCCCCACTGAGTTCTCGGTCTGACAAGGGATCTCGGTCCCAAGAGTTCTCGATCACGAGTTCTCTGATGGGTTCTCTGCCTTAAGTTCTTGGCCACTCAGTTTCTGTTTAGCATGGGCTTGAGCCCAGCTAGGCCCATATGCCTTGATGGACAGTTGGGCCTAGCCTAAATAAGTCCAAAAGATTTAAGCCCATATCCTATCTAAATCAAACTAGTCCATCATCATAAACTAAACCAGACAAGCCCAACTTAGACATATGTTGGATAACTAAAATACCGACTTAATTAATTATACCGTTAATTAACAAATATATATTTTACAATTACCCTAGCTCAGCTAAAGAAGGGAATAACGATTAAAGGAGAGCGAAACAGGATCCATGTGAGTTTCTAGCCCCACTTCCTTGTTATGTTTTCGGGGTTGTGTGACTACTCAATGTGAACATTAATACACTTATCTTAAATGGTAAGTGTATGCCTTAATGATGAATGTGATATTTTTAGGTTATATGATGAATGAATGCTTAACAGTACGTGAACGACCTTCGGGTATTGCACTTATTGTTAAGGGAGGTATATGTAGTAAGTATGGAACGTGTATATGAGATAAAGTATGCATGGAAAATGTATGTATGATATGTATATATATATGTATGAATGAAAATGATGTATGGTTGTATGGTAACGAAGAGGGAACCGGGACCTAATAATACTCGAGGCCAGAGGGGACCGAAACCCTAATAATATTCGAGGCAAGAGGGAACCAAACCCTAATAATATTCAAGGCAAGAGGGAACCTGGCTCTAATAATACTCGAGGCAGGAGGGAACCGAACCCTAATAATATTCGAGGCAAGAGGGAACCGGGCCCCTAATATTACTCGAGGAAATTAGGGCGTAATACTCTTTATAATGTAAGATATGAAGGTAAGTAAGTGTATGATGAAAGTATGATAATATGTATGAATGAATGTAAATATGAATGTGTTGTATGCTGTATGATTAACTAGAACTCACTTAGCATAGCACGCAGGTGAGTAGGATGAGACAGCTAGCTTGAGTGGAGGCACGTGGCAAATGAATAAGTGGCTTGCATCTAAATACTCAAGACGTTTTATAATTAATGTTTTTTGATTTGATAGACAAATATGTTTGATAAGACAAAGTTATGGATAAATATGTAATGTATTATGAAAGTTTTAATATTCCGCGAATGTTTTTATGAACTATGATATTTAGAATTGTGTTTATGAGTAAATCCAACGTCCAAAGTGAGGCACCGGTAACGGGGTCTTACAAGTTGGTATCAGAGAAAATTTCGAGAGATTTAAGCATCCTACATGCTTAGACTCGAACAGAGAATGAGATTTAAGTGAGAAAAGAAAGAAGATGTCAGTTCAAGTATGCATTGTGTCACTCAAGTAAGCTTAGTAAAGGTAAAGTGCGTGATTAAATAATAAATGTTAATTTCTAGAGAAAGGATAGTGAGTGATAGGGATAGTATTAATTGATTGTTTTTAATTGATTAACTATTTGAAAGTAGAACCAACACAAATAGACTCATAAGGGGAAGTGTATAGGACACGGAAAGTAACGCGATCAGCTAATCACAGCTGGCCACTGTTATTACCTGTTAGCCTTACTATCCTTGTACTAAATAGTTCCTTGAGTGATGACGTTTGTGTTTTCCCTTTTAGAATACGATGGCTGGATCAAGAGAGATTGTTGGCACTGGAGGTCGCACTGGACGTCGAGGCAGGCCACGTACTGTCCGACCACCTTCTGTAGAGACAGCTTCCAACACAGGAGATGATGGAAGCGCAGTTGGATGAAACCCAATCAATAATGAAGGGTTTCAACTTGACCCCACAATTCAAGCAGCTATCGTTCAAGCTGTAGCCACTGCTATGAATAACTTGACTCCTGAAGGGTCTGTGAGAAGCCATGGAAGAACTGCTGAAGGGGCGGAGGAGATGGTAAGAAAGATGATGAAGGAGAGAAGGAGGCCTCGAGTGTGGTTAAGTCAGTGAAGGTTGATGATAGGAAAAGAGACCGAGGTGGGTGCAACTACAAGTCATTCAAAGGTTGCGATCCGTCGAAGCTGACAGGTTTGGGAGACACAATCGCTACTCTCCAATGGATAATCACTATGGACAAGGTTATCCACATTAGCTAGTGCCGTCCCGACCAAGCTGTGGGTTATGCTACCCAATCCTTCGGTGATGAAGAATGTACTGGTGGGAGTCGATTGAGCAGAGGAAGAGTCAGGAAGAGATTAAGGCAATGAAGTGGGAGGATATGAAAGAGCTGGTGATGAAGAGGTTCTATGCTGACGCTGAAGTTGAAAGGGCGGAGATAAAGTTCCTGAACTTCAAAGCAGGAAAGATGACACACCGTGAGTATACCATAGAGTTCAACCGAATGTCTAGGTTGGTGTCTGATATGGTTAACACTGAGGCTAAAATAATCAAGTGCTATATGAGAAGATTGCCACAGAATGTTCGCATACTAGTCAGGGTGAATAAACCTGGTACTTTTGACTCTGTTGTCGAACTCGCAGAGATGGTTTATGAGGGCCTGGCTGTGGATGATGTTGTGGTGGGGGAAGAGAGGAAATCTAAGAAGTGGGTCGCTCCTGTTAAACGACCCGGTACTCAGTTGTGGAACTCTAAGGACAAAAAAAAGAAGGTGTGGGAGAGGAAGTCGTGTAAGACTTGTGGTAAGATTCACGGTGGTGAGTGTAGGTGGGGTATTGGTTCCGATACGTGTCATAAGTGCGGGAAGATGCATGCTGGGGAGTGTAGAGTTGGATCAAATGTTTGCTACAAGTGTGGAATGGCAGGCCATTATACTCATGAATGTAGCACAAAGCCCGCATGTTACAGGTCATTTTGCTAGGGAATGCACCGATGGTGGAGAAGGCGGAAGCGGGAAGAAGGAAGTTGAGCAAGCAAGGCCAAAGACCAGAGCTTATATGCTGACCCAAGAACAAGCCAAGCGGATTCCATATGTCGTCACTGGTAAGTTTCTAGTAAACGGTGTTTCCGCTTCAGTATTGTTTGATTCAGGTTCAACAAAAGTTTCGTAGCCACCCCATTTAGTAAATTAGCTAAAATGAAATTTTTAGCCGAGTGTCTGAAACTTTTATAGTAGAAACCGCTAGTGAAACTTCGGTTAAAATAATGAAAATGGTTAAGGACTGTAGGATAGAGTTAGAGGGACATGAGTTCCCTGTTACTTTGTATGTTATAACCTTAGGAGGGTTCGATGTGGTTTTGGGAATGGATTGGTTGTCTGAGTATGAGACTTAGATAGTGTGTAAGAGAAGGATGATAAGGTTAAAGTCCTTGGATGGGAGTATGGTGATAAGGAAAGTTATGGGCTTAATGTTATTTCGATGATAAAAGCTGAGGGTTTGTTAAGGCGAGGGTGCGGTGCCTACCTGGCGAATGTTGTCAACGCTACGGCCAAGACAAAAGAAATGAAAGATGTTCTTATCGTGCGCGACTACCCAGAAGTATTCCGTGAGGATCTTCCGGGTTTGCCATCGGAGAGAGAGATAGAATTCTAGATAGATTTAGTACCAGGAGCCCAACCCGTCGTGAAAGCACCTTACCGTCTAACGCAGTCCGAGATGAAAGAATTGATGCCCCAGCTGCAAGAACTCCTCGACAAAGGTTTTATTAGACCCAGTGTTTCCCCGTGGGGCGCACCAGTTTTATTCGTGAAGAAGAAGGACGGAAGTATGAGAATGTGCATAGACTACTGCGAGTTGAATAAGTTTACGGTGAAGAATAGATATCCTTTGCCAAGGATTGATGATCTGTTTGACCAACTGCAAGGATCAAGTTGGTTCTCACGGATAGATCTCAGATCATGCTAACATCAACTGAAGGTGAAAGAGGCAGACATCCCTAAAACAGCGTTTCGGACGCGGTAAGGACACTACGAGTTCCTCGTGATGTCATTCGGTCTAACAAATGCTCCTTCAACATTTATGGACATGATGAATAGGGTGTGTCGGCCGATGTTGGATAAATCAGTTATCGTTTTCATTGACGATATATTGATTTATTCAAAGAGTGAATCTGCTCATGCCAAGCATCTGAGGAGGTATTGGAGACTCTGAAGAAAGAGAAATTGTATGCTAAGTTTTCGAAATGTGCGTTCTGGTTACGAGAAGTGCAATTCTTAGGTCACGAGATAAATCCTAAAGGGATTACCATGGACCCAGCTAAAATTGAGGCGATAACGAATTGAAAGACTCCACAGAACCGACTGACATATGAAGCTTCTTAGGGTTAGTTGGCTACTATAGGAGATTAATCGAAGGTTTCAACAAGATAGCCGCACCGTTGACCGGTATGACCCGAAAGTCGGTAGTATTCAGTTGGGGAAAGTTCCAAGAGGAAGCTTTTGAGGAATTAAAGAAGAAACTTACACAAGCTCCAATCCTTGCTTTTCCTGATGGTGACGAGGATCTGGTTGTTTGTACTGCTGCTTCGTATCGAGGGTTAGGTAGCATGTTGATGCAAAGAGGGAAAGTAATAGCTTACGCGTCTTGACAGTTGAAAGTCCATGAGAGTACTTACCCCGACGCATGATTTAGAGCTAGCAGCAGTAGTGCATGGTCTCAAGATATGGATGCATTATCTATATGGTACTAAGTGTCCCATTTACACAGATCACAAGAGTTTAAAGTACTTCTTTGAGCAGAAAGAATTGAACATGAGACAGAGAAGATGGTTGGAGTTGATTAGGGATTACGACTGCGACATCAAATACTATCCTGGTAAAGCAAATGTGGTCGCCGACGCGTTAAGTCGTAAGAACGAGGAAGTCATTGCAATAGTGAAGTCATACCAGTTGACTATGAACTCAAGTCTATTTGGAGAAATCATCAAAGTGCAGTCAGAAGTGCAAGTAAATGAGGGACTAGTAAAGAAAGAAAGGATTTTCGGTCAGCAAGATGAGCTGATAGAAAACACGCATGGTGTGAAGACTAGGTTTGATCGTATGTGGATTCCACGTCATGGAGATCTTAGAGGTCGAATCTTAGATGAACCTTATAAGTCAAGATACTCAATTCATCCAGGAGCTACAAAAATGTACCAAGACTTGAAAAGAGATTACTGGTGGCAGGATTGAAAAATGATATGGTGGATTATGTTAGTAAGTGCTTAACTTGTTTACAACTCAAAGCCGAACATCAGAAGCCTTATGGAAAAATGCAACCGCTTGAGATACCTGAATGGAAATGGGAACACATCACCATGGATTTCATAACTAAGCTACCTCGTACAGCTAAGCATCATGATACCATCTGGGTGATTGTGGACCGTTTAACCAAGAGTGCTCACTTTCTGCCTATACGAGAGGCTATCTCGTCAGAAACGTTAGCAAGCTTGTTCATAAAAGAGGTTGTATCTAAGTATGGAGTACTGTTATCGATCGTGTTTGATAGAGATACACGGTTTACTTCGAGATTCTGGAAGAAGTTCCATGAAGCCATGCGGACGAGATTGAACATGAGTATGGCGTATCATCCTCAAATAGATGGACAGTCTGAAAGGACTATCCAAACCCTTGAGGATATGTTACGTGCATGTATTCTAGACTTTGGAGGAAGTTGGGATGATCATCTGCATCTGGCAGAGTTCTCTTATAGCAATAGCTACCATTCAAATATTGGTATGGTGCTGTTTGAGATGCTTTATGGTAGATGATGCAGAACCCCGGTATGTTGGGGAGAGATCGGCCAGAAGAGATGTGAAGTTTAGAAGTTGTTTAAGAAACATCTTCAAATTTCGATCAGATTAAGGCGAGAATGAAAGCTGCTCAAGACAGACAGAAGTCGTATGCTGATAAGTGGCGACGACCGATTGAGTTTAACGTCGGTGATAATGTGATGCTCAAGGTCTCGCCTTGGGAAGGAATCATTCGTTTCAGGAAGAGGGGAAAGTTGAGTCCAAGGTACATTGGACCGTTTAAGATTATGGATCGTGTGGGTGAAGTAGCTTACAAGCAGGAATTACCCGATAAATTACGAGGAATTCATTCAACCTTCCATGTTTCTCAACTGAGAAAATGTGTTGTTGATGACACGTCTCACGTGCCATTAATGGACATTGAGGTGGATGAATAGTTAAACTATATTGAACAACCGATAGAGGTCGTGGATCGCAAGGAGAAGCAACTTCGTCATAGCGTTATTCCCATAGTGAAGGTGATATGGAAGCGTCGTAAAGGATCAGATGCTACTTGGGAAGTTGAAGAAGAAATGCACAACTTTTACCCAGCATTGAGTAAGAGTTAGGTTTCGGGGACGAAACCTCTTTAAGGGGGGAAGACTTGTAACATCCCGAAATTTTAAATAATAATATTTAAAATATTTATTTGTTATGACGGAAAAGTTTAGTCGAGTTAATAAATGAATAATAAAATAATAAAGGAAAGATAAGTAGGTTAATTAGAGGGAATTAATCATGGACCAAAAAGGAAATATGGGCTTTGGCTCCATGGGCTTAATGGAATATAAATACCTCCTTAAACCCTAATCCTTTCCACTCCCATCCATTCTACACCATAGCCTACACCTTAAAACACACACTTAAGCCAAACACACCTTCATAGCCGTCAGGCATCATCCGAACCCAAAACCAAGCATAGTAATATTAAATCTTTGATCATACAAGTAATCTAACAAGTCCAAGATCATATCAAGGTAACCGAGGTTCGGAGTGAATCATAAAGGTACGCTTTAGCTTAAAGGTTACATTTTTATAGTCCGTTTGCCCTAAGGATTGATACGAAGAAGGATCGGTCTTCCTTATGCAATAAAAATGTGAACTTGATGTTAAAAATGAACTTAATCAACTTGTTGGTTGAAGATCTAAGCTAAAACGGGTTTGAAACGGGAAAAGGACTAAACTTTATACCTAGAATGGGTTAGAGCTTGAAGATATAATGATATTGGATGTAAAACGGTTGGGAAGAGTAGAAATAATGGTTAAAATTTATGATATGGACCATCAACAGTTAATTAGATTAGGAAAGAGATGAAAGGATAGAAAAATATAGACTGATATGGACTAACACCATCAGACAAGAGTTTTTGGCCAACTCGAGTTCTCGGTCAACGAGGGTTTTCGGTGACTTGAGTTCTCGGTGACCCGAGTTCTTGGTAACCAAGGGTTCTCGGTCACCCCCACTGAGTTCTCGGTCAGACCGGGGATCTCGGTCCCAAGAGTTCTCGGTCACGAATTCTCTACTGGGTTCTCTGCCTTAAGTTCTCGGCCACTCAGTTTCTGTTTGGCATGGGCCTGAGCCCAGCTAGGCCCAGATGCCTTGATGGACAGTTGGGCCTGGCCTAATTAAGTCCACAAGATTTAAGCCCATATCCTATCTAAATCAAACTAGTCCATCAGCATAAACTAAACCAGATAAGCCCAACTTAGACAATTGTTGGATAACTAAAATATCGACTTAAATAATTTTACGGTTAATTAACAAATATACATTTAACAGTTAGCCGGGCTCAGTTAAAGACGAGAATAACAATTAACGGGGAGCGAAACAGTATCCAGGTGAGTTTCGAGCCCCACTTCCTTGTTATGTTTTCGGGGCTGTGTGCATACTCAATGTGAACGTTAAAACACTTACCTTAAATGGTAAGTGCATGCCTTATTGAATGAATGCTTACCAGTACGTGAACGACCTTCGGGTATTGCACGTATTGTTAAGGGAGGTATATGTAGTAAGTATGGAACGTGTATATGAGATAAAGTATGCATGGAAAATGTATGTATGATATGTATGTATATATGTATGAATGAAAATGATGTATGGTTGTATGGTAATAAAGAGGGAACCAGGCCCTAATAATAATCGAGGCAAGAGGGAACCGGGCCCTAATAATATTCGAGGCAAGAGGGAACCGAACCCTAATAATATTCTAGGCAAGAGGGAACCGGGCCCTATTAATACTCGAGGCAAGAGGGAACCGAACCCTAATAATATTCGAGGCAAGAGGAAACCGGGCCCTAATAATACTCGAGGAAAGTAGGGCGTAATGCTCTTTATAATGTAAGATATGAAGGTAATTAAGTGTATGATGAAAGTATGATAGTATGTATGACAGTATGTAAATATGAATGTGTTGTATGTTGTATGATTGACTAGAACTCACCCAGCGTAGCTGACTTTTAGTATGCATGCAAGTGAGTAGGAGGAGGCAGCTAGCTTGAGTGGAGGCACGTGGAAAATGAATAAGAGGGTGGCATCTGAAGACTCAAGATGTTTTATAATTAATGTTTTTGATTTGAAAGACAAATATGTGTGATAAGACAAAGTTATGTATAAATATTTAATGTTTTATGAAAGTAAATCCAACGTCCAAAGTGAGGCACCGGTAACGGGGCCTTACAAACGAACTTAACCTATAACAACTGAATTCGTAGCCCGTCAGCACAAAGCGACGGGTTTATTATCTCTGATAGAAATAATTATAAAATAGTAATTAATAGCTACTTTTACAGGATTAACCATGTGCGTTCAAAGTTAAGATCAATTTTCTCTTTTGAACAACTTATACTCTACTCATATATAAACGAATAGAAGTAAACATTATTTTTCAAGAGTAATTGGTTTTTAACAATTATATATTTTACTACAAATAATAAAGAGCAATTTTTATCAAGTATCAGTGAATCAATAGTTTTATTTAAAACCGATGCTCCGATATTACTTGTTGGAGTGGTTTCTTTTACATTAATTGTTTGTGTATTACTCGTGAAAAGTTCAAGTGAATCAAGATTACCAAACAATATTTCAAATGAATGATCACCTTGACTACAATTCTTAAGCTATATACAAGCTAATAAATAGCTTTGAAATCGTAAAATGTAGAAAGAAATTTTTTTTGTGATGTTTTCCTTATTTATAGCTTTGTATTTATATTTATACTTTTGAGTATTTTGTTTTTGATGAGAATTAATGAAATAAAAAATAGATTAAATTGTTTACGGTATCAGAGTGGGTATCCGCCGTTCGAACAACCTAAACCCTAAACATCCGCATCCACTGCTCAACGACGTCGCTACGACCACATACAACCATCAACAACCACAACAAGGAACAATCCAGGTCGATCTTGACACAAAAAAAAGGAAAAGAAAAATTGGGTTTTTTTTGCTGGTGATTACATATGCCGACAAGGATTTGTAATTGTTTTGCAAGTTATTGGTGCTTTATTTGAAATAATATTGCACAGTTCATAGATTCACAATTGTTTTATTCATCGTGTGAGACTAAAGCCGCCAAAATTCAATAACAATAATGGTGAACGAAAGAAAAAGCCTTACTCTCGGTTTAAGCAACTAGCAATATCAACAATTTCTTGTAATGTTTGCTGCTAAAAGAACTCTGGTTAGAAGCGAGATATCATCCATCACCAACATGGAAGGTAAAATTGACACCGGTAGCAAATGGGTTCTGGATTTGGGTGCTATCGATCACATAACTCACATGCCCGATTGGTTTAATAATGATTTGAAAAAACATGTGAGTTTCCCGTCAGTATACACAATGGTTCATCGATTATAGTGGAAGGAAGATGGTCATGCATTCTACCCAACGAAATACTACTTAAGAATGTTTTACACGTCCCAGTGTATAATTGCAATCTCCTATTTGTCAGTCGTTTAGCGAATGATTTGCAGTGTGTCGTGACGTTTGTTCCAGAATTTTGTGTTATGCATGCCTTGAACTCAAGGAAGTTACTTGGGGTGGGTAACTGTAAGCTAGGAATCCATCAAATGAGCATGGTGGGAGGTGAAAGAAAAGCAATGGCCATTGTTAGTGATTTATGGCAAAAGCGTCTTGGTCATGCTTGACATGAACTAATTTGTTATTTGAAATATGTTTTGTGATTCTAGCACTAGACCCAAATTTAACAGATTACCTTTTTCAATAAGTTCAACAAAAACACAAAGTTGTTTTGAACTCATACATTGTGATATTTGAGGAATGTATAGAACTTCATCACTCACATGTGCCAACTATTTTTCAACCATAGTTGATTATTTTCGTTAGTCTGCGTGGGTGTTGTGAAACACAAGTCATCATTTAATTGCTTTCCACAAAATGATTAATACACAATTCAATAAAATTGTCAAGAGAATTAGAAGTGACAGTGGGGTGAATTTACCTCGAACAGAATGCTCAATTTTACACCGAGCATGGTATTTTTCTAGAGACCACATGTCCACACAACCCGCAACAAAATGGAGTGGTGGAGTGAAAACATGGCCATCTTCTCGACACAGCAAGGCCTTTGAAATTTGAAGTTAAGTTACCTACACATTTTTGGGGAGAAGGCATCCTGATGGAAACATGCATTATAAACCGGTCTCCTTTATAAGTCATTGAAAATAAGATCCCTTATTAAACTGTCTATGCACAAAAACCCTATTATGAAGGTTTAAAGATTTTTGGGTACCTTGCATATTATCGTAACATTGAAACGAGGGGTGATAAGTTTGAGAAACGGAGGAGACCGAGAATATTTTTAGGTAATCCACTGGGTACCAAGGGATACAAGATTTTTGATGTAAATAATGAAAAAATAATAGTGTCCATAGATGTGAGGTTTGTTGAAAACACATTTCCTCATGGCTCACACATTGACCTTGAAGAAGATGAAGAAACGGAAATTTTTGAGTTTCCAACATGGTACCATGATGATCAGTATTCACATGAAAACATGAGCAATATACACGAAGAAACAGGCTGGAACCCAATAGACCAAACAATAAAGTGAATGAGAATATGCATGAAGACGATGTTGTCATGAAAATAGCGGCAATTTGCCACAAAACGAAGAGTCAGACCAAGTGGCATAACCCACATCCCAAACTGAAAATATCGAGTATGCCGATGTGACCTAACCCTTGACACAAACAGAAACATAACATGAAGAGCCCATCAGGAAAATCGAAGTAGAACTCGTCCTGCTCGACTCAATGATTATGTTGTGAATCTCCCACCATTTTTGTTCAAATTTAAGATCAATGATCTTTTTTGTATGACTTATACTCTACTCATATAAACTAACAAAAGTAAACTTTTTTTAAAATTAAATTGTTTTAACAATTATGCATTTGATTGCAAATAACAAAAAGCAATTTATGTCAAGGATCAATATTGAATCAATAGTTTTATTTGAAACCGAAGCACTAATACTATTTGTTGTAGTGGTTCTATTAAATTAATTGTTTGTGTATCGGCCGTGAAAAGTTTATGTGAATCAAGAAAACCAAACCTTGACTGCAGTTCCCTAAGCTATATACCAACTAATAAATAGCTATGAAATAAGAAAATATAAAAAGTGATATTTTTTGTGATGTTTTCTTTATTGCAGTTTTGTATCAATATTTATACCTTTGAGTATTTTGTTTTAGATGAGAACTAGGATTTTATCCGGTGCGTTGCGCCGGGATAGCTGAGATTTGTTTATTTGCCTGTCGTGTTGCGTTGATGCACTAATGTGGATTCGGTTAGTATGGATTAGATTCCTTATGATAATAACACTAATTTTAAAATTTCATGATGTCAACGCGGGAAACGATAGCAAAGCTTGCGTAACGTATATAAAAAAAATTAACATATTAAAAAGGTGGTAATGGTAACGAAACTTATTTTCACGAACACGTTACACGTAAAATTCTTTTTGTAAAACCCGGGCAAAGTAGCAATGAGTAAACTCGAATTCGGTAAGTATTGAACATTTGTTAGCGTACCGAAACTAAGCCTAAAAAATAAATTTGTCAAATTAACATATTTAGAATAAAAGAACCCCAAAAAAATAACGACACACCTATAACATAGGATAAAATTTTAACATATGTTAAAGATTCTTTATTCAGTTAATAAAACTCGGGCGTTGGCTGTGATACTGGAAAAAAATTAGCCTAAATCGCGACTAATATAATCTCGATTAGCAATAAAATTACGTCATTATGAGAATAATCTCCTCTATTAGTGATCAAAACGTTTCAAAGTCAACAAAAAGTGCAAAAATCGCCACGAAACGAGCCTGACGTGGAATAATCTCGGGTAACGAGTCAAGAAGTAATTAAATCCTTAAAGAGGCTAAATGATCTCGAAAAATTAAAATACATATTAAAGTAGTCGAGACAATGTATAAACTTAACAATAGAAAGCTCGAATCACAAAAATTTCAAAATAAGTAACCGAGTGTCGTTGGACGATCCGGTAAGGTCCCAACGTCAACAATTACCAAAAATTAATTACTTGGGCTTGTATAATCAAGAATCCAATTTCGTTCAAAGTCTGACAAAAATTATTAGAAACGGGATTCGTTTGATTAGCTAAAATTCGTTAGAGGTTAAAACGAAAACATAAGATTATTGTTTAAACACCTACTTACTAAACCAAACCCATATGCCATCACCCATTGTTTTCTCAAAACCACCACCCCATGATACCTCACCCCAACACCTCACCCCTTCACATCCTTTCTCATCCAATCAACATCCAACAACAAAACCCAATAATGATTACCCTAATCATTACTCTCATGTGTTGGCCTAATCATCATCACCCACTTGTCAATCCACCCCTTACACCTCACCACACTCATCTCTCTTTCTCTCTATATTTACGGCTCAAGCACACACACACACACACTTACACTTAAAATGCAAATTATCATAAACATATTCAATCAATAATCAAAGATCCATGGAGAAGTAATCAAGAAACAAGCAAGATAGGAAGAGATTAGGAAGGAAAAACACCACTCTCACACCTATAACATCACCATTCTTATCCTTCAAATCTCCAAGTAAGTTTTGATTTAAGGTTGATTTTTAGGATTGAAAGTATTAAATTAGGTGTTCTTGAGATTGAGATTGAACTTGAAAGTTTGAAATTATGGATATTGATGTGTGTGTATGTGAGCCGTATGTATGTATGTGTATGTAAGAGGATGGATTAAACCCATTTATACATACATGCATTCATCTTAAAGTTCATATTTGATTGTTAAGATTGATTAGAAACATTGTTGAATATTTGGTATTTAATTGTAATCATGGATGAAATTGATGTTTGAGTTTGATATTAGGGTTTGTTGTTAGAATTAAGTTTGGATTGATTATTGGTCTTACACTTTTTAGTATGGACTTAGATTATTGAAAATTGTTGTTAGAGATGAACCAAACAAGGATATGTTCATAATTATAAATTTGGGGATTTTTTGTTTTGGATTAATTAAGAGGTTTTGATGGATTTTTGAATCAAAAAGTGTTACGTGATAACTTAATTTAAAATTAGATAGGCTATATGCTAGAATTAATAGTTGAAACTTGAAAATTAACCAAAGATTGGTAAAATTACTAATTAAGGAAACTTTAATTTAAAAAAAGTAGAAATTTGGATTTTGATGTAAATACTTGTGATGAATGTGATCAATATGTGATTAATAACAACTTTGAACTAAAATAGGGTGCATGATTAGAAGCATTGATTAGTTAACACCTTGGTTAAAATGGACAACAACTTACTAAATAAGGAAACTTAGTTGAATGATAAATTGAAAGAACAAAATTGGATAGGACACTTAGGATGCATGAAACCCTATTAAACAAGTTGAATGAATTAAGATTAGAATTGTACTTAATCAAAGTGGAAAGATTAAATTAGAAAAAATTATCAAAAATTAAAAGTTACTATAAAAAGAAACGTTGTTAGTTAAACACTTAGAAAATTCATATTTTCATTTATTAATTAACTACTTGAACTTATACATATATGATATGATGATTTGAACCTGAAAATTTAGGTATTAATATGATATTTGTTCATATAAAAATAACAAGCTTAACTAGTAACATTGTTAAGATAATCTAAAATACGAACTAGGAACCGAAAAACTCGATTAAAGTATCTTATGAACATATATAGTCAAAACTGCTATTTATGGTAAATTATATTATATGTGTGTTTAGTTCATATGATGATTAGTATAAACTTGTGTAATTTATTTGACTCGTCTGTAACCTAAATGGTCGAAAAATCGGCTTTTTAAGCAAAACCGACACAACTATTAGGGACTGTTTTAGAACAGCCCCTAAAGTGTTAAAATAATCATGTATAACATAATTTAATACATGAGAAAGGACAAGACGATAAAACATAGTCCTAAACGGTTCATTTCGTGCAAACCGACACGAAAACGTTAAAAAGTTGCTTTTTTAAGAAAACATTAACAAAAAATGAAAATAATATATTTTCACAAGTTAACTTGTAAAACTTGACTAATATTTATGTAACAAGTATTTTTCATAATTTATAAGTTACATTTTAAACGAAAAACCGAATTAACGCATTTTAAGCACAAAACCGACGAAACCGTCAAATTTTGTGTAAAATAAAGATTAATATTTTCTTGAAAAATTCCAGCAACTGAATCTTAAGTTATTTTCTTATATTTTAGTTTCTTGTTAATTAAATTAATTAATTAATAGCTAAACGGAAACCGAACTATGTGTACTCGCTTATGTGTTTATGTGTTTATGTGAATACTAGAATAAGACTTATAAAATAAAAGGGAGTTTTGTATAAAAACTAAAATCAAGTTAATATTAACAAAACGTGTTCTAATATAGGACACGGGATTTTCGGAAAGGCTACAAGGCAGTGAGTTTCTCTATCGAACCCCCCCCCCCCCCCCCCGCGATTTTTAACTGTAAATGTTTTCAAAACAATATTTAATTGTGTTTTGGGGGAAAAGAATTATCTTTATTATATATTATTTTCGTTAATGTTTTTATAAAGACATTTTATTTTACAAATTGGTGTACAATGCGGGATGAGTCTAGTTGGGATAAGTAATAGTTAACCCTAGAAAGGGGCACAAAAATATTAGTAGATCTATTGGGGTTGACGCCCCCCCGCCCCCACTTCCAATCGCGTTGGGTTAAAAGTGGGAATATTTTGAGTATTGTATGTATCGGTTTATCAACTATGATAGTCATACGTAATGTTGTATTCTTTGCTCGTCTACAACAACTCAATTTTTTTAAGAAATAAAATTCCTATTTTTTGTGATGTAATGACGGTAGATCATTACACACGGATTGGTGATATAATTGCGGTAGACCATTATACACTGGATATTTTGGATATAATTCGGGGTGTAGTGATGATTACACACGAATTGATATAAGATATAATGACAAAAGATCATTATATGGATGTTGTTTTCGATTCATATATATATATATATATATATATATTGTAACATCCTAAAATGATTCTAGTATTTAATAAAGAAATTTGCGTTTAGTTACCGAGTGTTAATAATTAATTTATGCTAAATAAAGAAAAGATCATGGATTGGGATTAAATAAGATGGATTAAAGGGTAATGGGCTTTAGGTCCATGGGTCTTGGGGAATATAAATATCCTCCTAAACCACCTTAAAACCCTAAACCTCATTTCATTCCATCTTAATCTCTACACACTCCAAACACACACACACCATACGCGGCCGAGCGAGAGAGAGGTGAAGTCTGAGCAAGAAAACGTGATTCAAGATTTATACAAGATCCAAAGTTCATAAGCTAGCTAACCGAGAACAAAACGAAAACATAAAGGTATGATTTCGATCTTAAAGTTCATATTTTAATAGACGGTTATCCATGAAACTTGAAACTATAATAGATCGGGTCTAAACGAAACGTAAAGTAACGAACTTGATGCTAGGACGAATCCAATGAACCCATAAACAGATACGGTTCGTATAGGATAAACCGTAAATCTTGTATTGAACGTTTTTGAACTTAAAGGTCCAAACTTTACGTGTTTTCGGGTCAAACCTTATCTAAAAACGACCATAGGAATGATCGCGGGTTAGTCAAATACCATACACATGGATTTCTCGGTAAAACGATGAGGGTTTTGGGGATTACAGATGAACAGCGGCGGCTGCTGACAACTTCGCCTACAAGCGAACTTCGCCTGCAAGCAACTTCGCCTAGCTGATAACTTCGCCTAAGGCCAAGTTCGCCTAGCTGATAACTTCGCCTAAGGCCAAGTTCGCCTACCTGATAACTTCGCCTAAGGCCAAGTTCGCCTAACTGATAACTTCGTCTGGTGATAAGTTCGCCCATGATAACTTCGCCTGGCATATGTTCGCCTAGGGTTAACTTCGCCGATCACTAACTTCGCCTATGCTTAAGTTCGCTTAATGTTAAGTTCGCTTATTGTTAAGTTCGCTTAATGATAAGTTCGTTGAAGTTAGCAAATGAGAAAATAAATTAAAAACCTAATGAAAAATGTGTTAAGACAGCTCGACCCCAGCCAGGGGCTCTGCCCCTTGGACCCTGCTAGGGGCTGCCGCCCCTAGAACCTCGCTGCTAGGGGCGCTGCCCCCGGACCCCCGTTCGTTGTGGGTAATAGCTAAGACTAGAAAGATGATATGAGTAGTAGTAGTTAATTGATACATGTAAATATTATACAGTTAGCCGTGCACAGCTCAAGAAGGGAATAACGATTAACGGAGAGCGTAACAGGATTCAGGTGAGTTTCTAGCCCCACTTCTGTGTTATGTTTTCGGGGCTGTGTGCATACTCTATATGTTTGTTAATACACTTATCCTAAGCGATAAGTGTATGCCTTATATGAATGATGTGAAATGTATGAATGATTGCTTGTTAGTACGTGAACGATCTTCGGATATTGCACGTACTGTCAGGTTGTAGTGTTACGTATAAGGTAAGTATAATGTATTTGCTTATATGTATGAATGCGATAAGGTTAACAAACGAAGGAAAGGCATGGTTGTATGGTAACGAAGAGGGACCAGACCCTAATAATATCTGTGATGTTAAGGACCAGACCCTAATAATATCTGTGATGTTAGGGACCAGACCCTTATAATATCTGTGATGTCAGGGACCAGACCCTTATAATATCTGTGATGTCAGGGACCAGACCCTTATAATATCTGTGAGGTTATAGGGCGAAATGCTCTTTAAAACGTATGATTATGTATGTAAAGAAAGTATGAAGGTAAGAATGAAAGTGTACGCACTTATGTGTGTATGAAAGAAAGTTAAGAGGTTAAGTATGAAATGTAAGAAGGTATTGTATGAGTATGTGATTAACTAGAACTCACTCAGCGTAGCTGACTTTTAGTATGCACGCAGGTGAGTAGAATGAGGCAGGTAGCTTGAGGAGGACACATGACAGAGTTGGACGAAGCTGGCATCTGAAGATTTTGCTATGATGTTTTATTTTAAAAGACTATGTTCTATTTTTAAATAACTATGAATGCTCGATAAGACAAGAATTATGGTTATGGAATGTAATGGTTTGAATGTTTTTAATGTTCCGCGAATGTTTTAATTAACTCTGATATTTAGAACTGCGTTTACGAGTAAATCCAACACGAAAGTAGGGCTACCGGTAACGGGGCCTTACATATATATATACGGACTATTTTGATAAAGGGAAACTCACCAACATATTGTGTTGATCGATATTTTAATATGCTTTTCTGGTAATTAAATGAAGTATGGAAGCTTCGCGAAGAGTGCGGGAAAATGGTGACGTGTGTTTGAATGAAAAATGTTGACTTTATGTTGAACTTGTAAATTGAATAAAAATTGTGTAATATGACACGTGTAATAACTCTGATGGTTAAATAAAGTTCAACTTTCGTGTGAAATATATACTTAAATGTAATTGGCTGAAACGGCGTTTGTCACCGCCCGAAAGACTTGGTCAAAGTCTTCCGCTGTTTAAATTAAGATTTTCGGGGTGTGACAGAAGTTGGTATCAGAGGCAATGGTTATAGTGAATTAGAAATTTTTGGTAAAAAATTTCTAAACTATAACCCGTATATTCAAACACACGATTCCCCCCCCCCTCCCCTCGCGAAGCAAAGGTATAATCAATTAGATGATTATATATATATATATTATTGTTAAATAAAAATAAATAAATAAAGCTGTAAAGTTCAATGTTTAAAGTTTTATCTATATGAATATATAGATATATTTTGTTTACTAGCGATTACTTATTAAAAATTATGTAATATGTCACATTCACACACTATTATTAAGATTCGCAACATCGACAGTAGGTCGAAGGACCGCCCCCAAGGACCTCTCTTGTGCCATCAATCATGCGCTGCACCAGTGCCTTTTCGATGAATCTTAATGTTCCTTTTAGAAAAATTATTCACACACTGTTCCCACTAACCTTAGGCCATATTTCATCTTCCTACACTAGATCCGTTAATCATTATAGGATGAGGATGCGAACCTATCTTTCCAGCTTCTCATGATGCGTAACTCCATTACTGATATTGTTGTTGTTTTAATTCTTAGAACCTATTTAGGGAATACTTAGACTTCTACTCCCTTTTATTACTCATGTTAGATACCCTATAACTTAGATAATCAGGTAAGGAAAATTTAAAAACTTGTGGTTGGTGCTGATACAGTTATTTTAGTAACTCTAAACAAGTACAATAATTTTCCATTATCACAATGATCCTTTGGGTTTATTTATTGATTATTATGTGGTTTTGAATATTTCCTATATTTATTCACACACCTTCAATAATTAATAATGACATTTGTCTATTTCTGCTATTCAAAAATAATAGTAAACCATCCAAAATAAGACAAACACCTGCCATTAGAAGATCTAAGTTATCGACCTTATTTGAAAAATTAGTTCAACAAGTCACATAATACATTAACGCCACAATGAAGCAACAACCAAGGAAGTAGTGCAAATAAAGACACAAGCAATGGAGCTACTATTTGAAATCCACTAGGAAGAATAAGATTGAATGTGTCTATGATGATTTCAAGAGTTATTATAACCCAATAGTATACATTAAGTTGAACATTAGGTAACCAAGAAATTCGATAGATAGCGATAAGCAAACCCAATGCTATACACGGAATTCAGTAGCTAGCAATAAGCAAAATGTTGTTTTGATAAATGAGCGACACACCCAAAAAGGATTGTTCCAAGTTCAAAAATTAGAATGCTAAAGAAATATCCATGGAAGATCGTAAGGATTCACTTAGTTATCACTGAATAACCATTATGTTCTTATACCTATCTATACTAGAGCCGAGTTAAGTTCGATCTTTAAACAATTGGGGTTAACTCTTGCTAGAAGACCAATCAACTTAGATAAAAGGGTATTCATTAATTTTATGTATGGAAAACTGCCATAGTCATTAGTAACTTTAATATTTCGATAGAAACCCATAACCCTTGTAATGATCTATATACCTATCAAACTAGACAACCTTGATATAGACATAGGCTAATAATCTGAAAATCATGCTGAGATCTTGGGTTCGGATAGGCTAGTATGTTTACCACTCGCCAGTGGTGAAACTCTAGCAATCCATGGTGATCAGTGTGATACCAAATTAATGATTGTTACCAAGAAACTCAAGTTATTGCATGAAGAATACCCTACTCCTTGAGATAAGTCTACAACTCAAGATTAGGTAGAAGTTTTACCCATAGATTTTCCTAGATAATTCTAGTTAAGTCACATCAAGTTTAGACTATATCTTGTACAAAATGTCGCACCGATATCTAGATCTCCGTACAGATTGGCGTCATTAGAAAAACAAAATATATTCAAACAACTCCAGGAACACTGACCATTAGAATTCGATGCCCATTATCGAGAATTGATGATCTATTTGATTAGCTTCAAGGGCTGATCCATACCCGAAGATCGATCTACTGACTAGATATTAATAGAAGAAGACCTTCTAAAGACATTTAGAAACACGATAGGACCGTAATAAGTTTGTAAGTCATACCGGTTAGATTGACAAATAAGTCGTAATGTTCCTGAATCTCATGAATAGGATATGAAAATCCTACCTGGATGATATAAGCATATTTACTCACGAACCAAGAAAATTCAGGAACAACACTTTAAACTGAATTGATGATAGCTAAAGAATGAAAAATTGTATTCTCTAAGTATGATTTATGGATTTGGGAAATTCATTGTGTTGGACACATAATCAATAAAAAAGGTATAGAAAGGTATGGATTTGGGAAATTCATTGTGGTGGTGGGGAATATCCGGTGTGGGTAGTCAGTTGTGTTGCTTTACTTGTACACGACTTTCTCTTTCTACACCCTTTCGAGTTTTCTGTGCTCACAAATCGAAGATGGAGGTGAAGCAAGATCCTCCGGTGAAGGGGGGGCTGTCAGAGATGTATGTGTGTCGTTAAAAAAATATGTTTGTGACATCGATGATCGTAGGTGTTTGAAGGTTGTGTGGTGCCGTGACGTGGTGGTGGAGAGAGATGGTCCACAGACAAACAAGAGAAAAAGCGGTAGGGTAATAGAGACAAGGAGGTTGAGTGGCGCATTAAACTCATCAAAGTGTAAAGAAACACGTGTGTAATATAGATCCCATGTTGTAAGAGCTTGTTCACGTAGCTCAATCATACGTACATCTAATGAATAGTATGATTCTATGAGTGAGAAACTCTTTACCTTTTTAGTATATATATAACTAGTTTTAGAGCCCGTGTAACACACAATATTATCCAAATTATAAAATTACAACTAACTAAAAATAATTACATAACGTATATGAAAAATTTATTGCATCTATGCTTGTATCTATATTATGTGTATATAAATTCATTTTTTAAACCACAAAATGATTTTTTTTTAAAATTAACTTAATAAAAAAAGTTCAAGTGCAAAAACATACCCGAGAACACTCATTTTATTGAAACTTTCATTGACAGTATCATATATGTATAATTGAAAGAATTCAGGAAGAAGACTTCTCATACAATAGTCATACAGTAAATAGTCATACAATAGTAGTTTTAACCACTCAGCCTAAATACTGATGAACGTTACCTTTGTTGATATATTTATCAATTTACAACCCATAGAAATAAAGGAGAACATTAAGTTATAAGGACGGGTATTCTTCAAGACTAAGTTTTTCTGAGCTAAACCATGAAAAAGATTTTGATAAGTTTGACAATATAAAATACAACATGTTAACCCAGTCAAATTTGTGAATATTTTGCATCATTTGAGCATAGTTTTGCATGACATGCTTCACATACAACGTTTTGATCAACATTGAAGGAAAAATTAATGCTGACACAAATGTTTCAAATTTGATGCAAGTTAGAAGGATTGATAGGCCTGAGGTGGCATGTCGTAAGTGTTCACTATCTATTCTTAAATTATAATGGTCGAGATAAAAATAGTCAATTTTTCAAATCCCGAACCTTTTGATCTTTTCCAAAAATGGTCTTGAAAATAATTTTGAAACCCAAATCTTGTTTAAAATTCTAACTTTCACCCATACATTTTCAAGTCAACACTTTAAACACGTAAGAAATTTGATGATAAATCTGTTTGCATTCTCAAACTTTTAAAAATACTCAGATTTCTCATTTTTTGTCATAACAAATTCTAACCCAAATTTAGTTAACTTGTACCAAACAACCTATTTACCAATCTTTTTCTATAAAAACAAAATTTAAGTTCCACAAAACCCTAAACAATCCTTGATTAAAAAAAACCAAGAAATTTAATATGAAAAACTTTGTTATATATGAAAGTTATTGGTATATATTTACTAAATTAACCGTAAAAATAAATTGATAGATTAAAGCATATATTTATAATTTATAAATTTATATGAGAATATATAATAATAATAATAATAATAATAATAATAATAATAATTATTATTATTATAATAGATAATAGATAATTGGATTGGTTTTAAAAAAATGGATGAACTTTTAAGCATAGATTTATGATAATTAATAAAATTACTTTGTAAAATGAAAACATATTCGAGTTTTGTTTTTCTTTATAATATTCAACAATATACAAAGTAAAATATGTTAATGATAACATTTGAAATTATATATTATTTTCAGTCTTTAAAAAATATGGTTTGTTGTTAATTTTTTGGATTTCATCAATTTTTTTGGAATACATAGTAAAATAATATGTTAATGTTTATTTATAAATATAATATAAATAAAATGTAAAAGGAAAGTGAATATGGACATATATTAGGATCAATTAAGATATTAGTTTTGGAGGGAAAAAAATTATGAGATCTAACCATAAACTAACACGTGTCACAATTATTATACTTTATTAGAATATGTAGATTAATGAAATAAAAACGATATTGAATTGTTTATAAAAGATTATTGCAATAATAAACAATATTACAAAAGATAGATTCTTTTTTTTAAACAACGTTTGGAACTACCTCAATACTCGAGTGAGCAATCCTGAGACACATTCTATAGTAATTTTGATGCACCAGTTTTAATTCACCCAACAACCATTATTAAAGATGTTGTATCTAAACATGGAGTACCGTTATGGATCGTGTCCGATAGAGATACTCGGTTTACTTCAAGATTTTGGAAGAAGTTCCATGAAGCTATGAGAACGAGACTGAACATCAGTACGGGGTATCGTCCTCAAACAGATGGACAGTCTGAAAGGACGATCCAAACCCTTGAGGATATGTTACATGCTTGTGTTTTAGACTTTGGAGGAAATTGGGATGATCATCTGCATCTGGCAGAGTTCTCTTATAACAACAACTACCATTCAAGTATTGGTATGCCGCCGTTTGAGATGCTTTATGGTAGACAATGTAGAACCCTAGTATGTTGGGAAGAGATTGGTCAAAAAGAGATGGGAAGTTTAGAAGTTGTGCAAGAAACTTCTTTAAAGTTCGATCAGATCAACGCAAGAATGAAAGCTGCTCAAGACAGACAGAAGGCGTATGCTGATAAGCGGTGACGACCGATTGAGTTTAATGTTGGTGACAATGTGATGCTCAAGGTCTCGCCTTGGAAAGGAATTATTCGTTTTAGAAAGAGGGGTAAGTTGAGTCTGAGGTATATTGGACCATTTAAGATTATGGAATGTGTGGGTGAAGTTGCTTACAATCTTGACTTACCAGAGTTGTTAGAAGCAATTCATTCAACATTCCATGTATCTCATCTGAGAAAATGTCTAGCCGATGACACGTCTCATGTGCCATTGGTTGATATTGAAGTTGATGAATAGTTAAACTACATTGAACAGACTGTAGAGATAGTGGACCGCAAGGAAAAGCAGCTTCGTCACAAGGTTATGCCATTAGTGAAAGTGATATGAAAGCATCGCAAAGGATCGGACACCACGTGGGAAGTTGAGGAAGAGATGCGCAAGTTTTACCCAAATTTGTTTATGTAATAGTTAGGTTTCCGGGACGAAACCTCTTTAAGGAGGGAAGACTTGTAACATCCTATTTTCGATTATAATAATAAATGAAGTTTCATTTATTTATAGTGTATCGTTTATCGGTTTAGATAATAAACTATAAGAAGGCGGGCTTGGACTTAGAAGATGGAATAGGAGAATGGTATGGGCTTTAGGTCCATGGGCTTAAGAAAGTATAAATACCCATTAAACTCTAATCCTTTCCATTTTTATCCATCTCTACACCATAGCCTACACCATCAAAAACATACACATACACTATCCTATAACCTGAACCAAGTGTTAGTGCACGGTTTTCGTCTCGAGTCTTTGTATTTATCGTTAACGTATTTGTCGTTTGATTTATGTAATAAAAAATTATTTTATCCTTGTAGTTAGTTATAGTATTATCTAGTTCGCTAACGATGTTTAGCGAACTAGATCTAAGTTAATTTCCCTCCTGATTCGTTAAGGATGTTTAACGAATCAGGGGGTGATTCGTTTAAGTTATTTCCTTTAATGTATGTAACGAAGTGGACTCTAGTTCGTTATGGAATGTTAACGAACTAGGTCCATTTTCTATATATAGTGACCTCTGTCACTATTAATATAAGTTTTTGAGTTTAACTTAATGAATTGTTGTCCAATTCTCTCTCAAGCTTCAATTTCAATACTAATATTATTAATCACCTACATACTATATATATATATATATATGTATATATATATATATATATATATATATATATATATATATATATATATGTATATATAACATACAATCAAGTGTAACAATGAACTAGATCCGTATGAGTTAATTATTATACATAGATCAGATCTGTGTTAGGATTGATTCTGAGTTCAAACAAGTGGTATCAAAGCTTTCGGTGCTCTCGTTTACGCTTGACTTGGCTGTTAATTGATGTTATTGGATTAATAATTGATAGTTTTGTGTTAAGTTTATGTTTAATTTGATTTTGGATCAAATTGAGATTTAATTAGAAGAATTAGTGATGTTTTGGTTCAGATTTGAGAATGGTAAAGTATTGGGAAGTGGTTATGTACAGGAATTGAGTTTTGGTGTTAATTGAAGTGTGTATTTGTCTAGATCTGGTTAGCCGAAAACAGAGTTTGGGTTTTGGTCAAATCAGATTCGAATTAAGAGTTTATTGATAACGAGATGAATGGTAGTGAATTCGCGATGTGGTTACGAGTAATTTGGTAGTTTAAGTGAGATTTGGTTGAGTTTTGGTGAAGTATTACGAATTTGTATTCTGGGTTTGTGTTCTTGAGATTTCCAGAAATCTGTAAATTTAAGTTTGAAGATTTGAAGATTTAAATCAATTCGTTAACATTCAAGTCTGGTTCGTTAATTTCACAGCTTGATTCGTTAACATATTTAGCTAATTCGTTATGCATTTTGGTTGATTCGTGAACCAATTCTCTACGTAGTCTAATTCTTGTTACCTGATACTTGTGACACGTGTCTAACCTCAGTAACTGTTTATAACAACTTTTGCCACGTGGCATTTGTTTTCAGAAGTTTGTTACAACCGTTGTAATAAGCTGTTTCGCTATAAGTTGATTAATTATCAACTGTAGCTGCTTCGTCATCTAATTCGCTAAGCCCTCTCTTAGTGATTCGTTAAAAATAACTTTCTGATTCGCCAAGCTTATCCTTAGTAATTCGTTTAGCTAATTCATTATCGACTGTAGAAGATTCGCTAAGGCTACACTTCATGATTCGTTATAAAGAATCACCTGATTCGTTGCCAACTTGATTAGTTATTTAACTTAATTCGTGATCCAGTTCGGTATAAACTATTTCTAATTCGTCAAAGTTACTGTTATCTGATTCATTGACCATCTGATTCGTTGACCATCTGATTCGTTGATCAATTCATTAACTTCAATTCTGATTCGTTACCTGATCCATCTTAACTTCGTTAAGTTGTGATGTAACATCCTAAATTTTATAATATTGAATAAATAAAGACTTCGTTAAATGATTGAGCGTTTAAGCAAGAAATGATCATGGACTTGGATTTAATTAAGATGGATTAGGGGTAATGGGCCTTAGGTCCATGGGCCTTGAGGAGTATAAATACCTCCTTAAAACACCTTTAAACCCTAAACCCTCATTATTTCCATCTTATTCTCTAAATACTCCAAACACACACACCACCTCCTACGGCCGAGAGAGAGAGAGAGGGCGGATTCGAGTCCGAAGATCAAGCCAACCATTATTGGATCTTCACTATATGAGCTAGATACAATATACCAAGCCAACCGCTACCGCATCGATCGCATAAAGGTAAGCCTTTACCTTAAAGTTTATGTTTTTAGGATCGGTTAGCCTCGAAACTTAGAACGGAGATAGAACGAGTGTAAACAAAATGTAAAGTTATAAACTTGATGTTAAAACAAACCGAACGAACCCAAGAACATAAACGGCTCGTTAAAATGGAACCCTAAGATCTAGTGTTAAACGTTCTAGCTTAAAGGCCCAAATTTTACACTTATCCGAGTCAAGTCTTGTCCGAGGTTGGCTATGGGAATGTTTACGAGGACGGTTAAACGGTTTATACGTTGAAATATAGCCGATTAGCGGAGTTAAAACCAAACCAGTGGCCGTCACCGGATAACTTCGCTGTAAGTAGGTTCATGGTAGGCAACTTCGCCTGCAACTAACTTCGCCAAGCAAGTTCGCTAGTATGTTCGCCAAGCCATAACTTCGCCTGGTGACAAGTTCGCTTAATGTTAAGTTCGCTTAACACTAAGTTCGCTTACAGTAAGTTCGCTTAATGTTAAGTTCTCTTAATGTTAAGTTCGCTTAATGTTAAGTTCGCTTAACACTGAGTTCGCTTACACTAAGTTCGCTTAATGTTAAGTTCACTTATTGTTAAGTTCGCTTAAAGATAAGTTCGCTTAATGATAAGTTCGCTGGAGTTAGCAAATTGGAAAATAAATTAAAAACCTAATGAAAAATGTGTTAAGACAGTTAATGGAAATAAAATTTTTCCAAGTTCGACCCCAGCCAGGGGCTCTGCCCCTTGGACCCTGCTAGGGGCTCCCTAGACCCCGCTGCCAGAGGCGCTGCCCCCGGACCCCCGTTTGTTGTGGGTTATATAAAAATAGAAATACTATACGAGTAGTAGTAGTTAATTGATACATGTAAATATTATACAGTTAGCCGTGCACAGCTCAAGAAGGGAATAACGATTAACGGAGAGCGTAACAGGATTCAGGTGAGTTTCTAGCCCCACTTTTGTGTTATTTTTTCGGGACTGTGTGCATACTCTATATGTTTGTTAATACACTTATCCTAAGCGATAAGTGTATGCCTTATATGAATGATGTGAAATGTATGAATGATTGCTTGTTAGTACGTGAACGATCTTCGGATATTGCACGTACTGTTAGGTTGTAACGCTATGTATAAGGTAAGTATGATATGTATGCTTATGTGTATGAACGTGATAAAGTAAATAAAAGAAGGAAATGATGGTTGTATGGTTACGAAAAGGGTACCGAGCCCTAATAATACTCGAGGTATGATGTATGGTTGTATGGTAACGAAGAGGGAGTCGAACACTACTAATATTCGAGAACTAGGTAACCGAACCCTACTAATATTCGAGGAAAGAGGGTACCGAGCCCTAACATTACTCGAGGAAGGAGGGTACCAAGCCCTAATAATACTCGAGGAAGGAGGGTACCGAGCCCTAATAATACTCGAGGAAGGAGGGTACCGAGCCCTAATAATACTCGAGGAATGTAGGGCGTAATGCTCTTTATAACGTAGGATATGAAAGCAAGTTAGTACAAAAGAAAGTATGAAGGTATGAAAGTATGAAAGTACGAATGAAAGAGTATAAGTTTGTGTGTATTGTATAATGTATGTTTAACTAGAACTCACTCAGCGTAGCTGACTTTTAGTATGCAAGCAGGTGAGTAGGATGAGGCAGCTCGCTTGAGGGGACACGTGGCACTGAATAAGAGGCTGGCATCGGAAGACTCAAGACGTTTAAGTTAATGTTTTGTTTATTTTGAAAGACAAGTTTTGGATTGCTATGAAATGTTTTATTAAAGTTTTTATATTCCGCGAATGTTTTAACTAACTCTGATATTTAGAACTGCGTTTATGAGTAAATCCAACACGAAAGTAGGGCTACCGGTAACGGGGCCTTTCAAGTTGGTATCAGAGCAAAGTTCGAGAGATTTAAGCATCCTACATGCTTAGACTCGAACAGAGAATGGGATTTAAGTAAGAAAAGAAAGAAGATGTTAGTTCAAGAATGCCATGTGTCGCTCAAGCAAGCTCAGTAAAGGTAAGATGTACGATTAATGATGTATGTTAAATGATAAAGAAAGAATATGTGAATGATAGGGATAGGATTACTTGATCATTTTGATTGACTAACTGTTTAAGTAGAACCAGCACAAATAGACTCATAAAGGGAAGTGTATAGGACACGAAAAGTAACGTGATCAGCTAATCACAACTGGCCACTGTTATTACCTGTTAGCCTTACTATCCTTGTACTAAATAGTTCATTGAGTGATGATGTTTGTGTTTTCCCTTTTAGAATACGATGGCTGGAGCTGGAGACATTGCTGGAGCTGGAGGTCGCACTGGACGACGCCGCAGGTCTCGTCGTGTCCAGCCACCTTTGGTTGAGACAGCTTCCAACACCGGAGATGAAGGAAGCGCAGCTAGAAGAGACCCGAACAACAACGAAGGGTTTCAACTGGATCCTGTAATTCAGGCAGCTATTGTCCAAGCTGTAGCCATTGCTGTGAAGAATATTACCCCTGAAGGGTCTGCTGGAAGCCGTGAAAGAACTGCTGGAGGGGCAGGAGGTGAGGGTAGGAGAGATGAGGAAGAAGAGTGGGAGGCCTCGAGTGTGGTTAAGTCTGTGAAAGCCGGTGACAGGAAGAGAGGCCGAGGCGGGTGCAACTCTAAGTCCTTCAAAGGATGTGACCCACCGAAGCTGACTGGTTTGGGTGATGCCATCGCCACTCTTCAGTGGATAACCGCGATGGATAAAATTATCCGAATCAGCGAGTGTCGTCCTGACCAAGCTGTCGGGTATGCCACCCAATCATTTGAAGATGAGGCAATGTATTGGTGGGAATCGATTGAGCAAAGAAAGAGTCAAGAGGAAATCAAGGCCATGAAGTGGGAGAATCTGAAGGAGTTAGTGATGAAGAGGTTCCGTGCTGATGCAGAAGTTGAAAGGGCAGAGATGAAGTTCCTGAACTTGAAAGCTAGGACGATGACACATCGTGAGTACACCACTGAGTTCAACCGAATGTCTAGGTTGGTGCCCGATATGGTCAACTCTGACGCTAATAAAATCAAGTGTTATGTGAGGGGATTACCACAGAGAGTCCGCATGTTAGTCAGGACAGGTAAACCTGCTACTTTCGATTCTGCTGTCGAACTCGCAGAGATGGTCTATGCAGACCTGGCTGCGGATGATGTGGTGGTGGGAGACGAGAAGAAAGAGAAGAAATGGGTCGCTCCTGCTAAACGACCCGGTACCCAGATGTGGAACCCTATGAACAAGCAGCCGAGAGTTTGGGAGAACAGGTCGTGCATGACTTGTGGCAAGGCACACAGTGGTGAGTGTAGGTGGGGAAAGGGTTCGGATACATGTCATAAGTGTGGAAAGATGCATGCTGGAGAGTGTAGAGTTGGGTCGAATGTTTGCTACAAGTGTGGGAAGGCAGGTCATTATGCTCATGAGTGCAGTTCCAAGCCTGCATGCTACAAGTGTGGTAAGACATGTCACTTTGCTAGGGAGTGTACCGAGGGTGAAGCTGGATGGAGTGGGAAGAAGGATACTGAGCAAGCTAGGCTGAGAACCAGGGCCTACATGCTGACCCAGGAGCAAGCTAAGCAGATTCCGGATGTCGTCACAGGTACGTTTCTAGTAAACGGTACTTCCGCTTCAGTATTGTTTGATTCGGGCGCAAACAAAAGTTTTGTAGCCACACCATTTAGTAAACTAGCTAAAATGAAATGTTGCCGAGTGTCTGAAACTCTTATAGTAGAAACTGCTAGTGACACTTCGGTTAAAATAATGAAAATGGTTAAGGATTGGAAGATAGAATTGGAGGGACATGAGTTCCCTGTTACCTTGTACGTTATGACCTTGGGAGGGCTCGATGTGGTTTTGGGTATGGATTGGTTGTCTGAGTTTGAGGCTCAGATAGTATGTAAGAGTAGGATAATAAGGTTAAAGTCCTTGGATGGTAGTGCGGTGACGGTTTATGGTGATAAGGAAAGTTATGGGCTTAATGTCATTTCGATGATAAAAGCCGAGGGTTTGCTAAGGCGAGGGTGCTGTGCCTACCTGGCGTATGTTGTCAATGCTACGGCCGAGATGAAAGAAATGAAAGATGTTCCTATCGTGCGCGACTACCCAGAAGTATTCCCAGAGGATCTTCCGGGGTTGCCTCCGGAGCGAGAGATAGAATTCCATATATACTTAGTGCCGGGCGCCCAACCCATCGCGAAAGCACCTTACCGTCTAGCACCGTTCGAAATGAAAGAATTGATGTCCCAACTGCAAGAACTCCTCGACAAAGGTTTCATAAGACCAAGTGTTTCCCCGTGGGGCGCACCAGTGTTGTTCGTGAAGAAGAAGGATGGAAGTATGAGAATGTGCATAGACTATCGCGAGTTGAATAAGCTTACGGTAAAGAATAGATATCCTTTGCCAAGGATTGATGATCTGTTTGACCAACTGCAAGGTTCAAGTTGGTTCTCACGAATAGATCTCAGATTAGGCTATCACCAGCTAAAGGTGAAAGAGGCAGACATCCCTAAGACAGCATTCCGAACGCGGTATGGACACTACGACTTCCTCTTAATGTCATTCGGTCTAACGAATGCTCCTGCAGCATTTATGGACATGATGAATAGGGTGTGTCGGCCGATGTTAGATAAGTTAGTTATCGTCTTCATCGATGACATACTGATTGATTCAAAGAACGAGACTGATCATGCTGAGCATTTGAGAGAGGTATTGGAAGTTCTGAAGAAAGAGAAGTTGTATGCTAAGTTTTCGAAGTGCGGGTTCTGGTTAAGAGAAGTGCGATTTTTAGGTCACGTGATTAATCCGGAAGGGATTACCGTGGACCCAGCTAAGATTGAATCGATAACGAATTGGAAGACTCCGCAGAATCCGACTGATATACGAAGCTTCCTAGGGTTAGCTGGCTACTATAGTAGATTCTTCGAAGGTTTCTCCAAGATAGCCGCACCGTTGACCGGTATGACCCGAAAGTCGGTATTATTCAGTTGGGGTAAGTTTCAGGAAGAAGCTTTTGAGGAGTTGAAGAAAAGACTCACACAAGCTCCAATCCTTACTCTACCCGATGGTGATGAGGATTTGGTTGTTTGTGCAGATGCCTCGCATCAAGGGTTAGGTTGCGTGTTGATGCAACGAGGAAAGGTGATAGATTTCGCGTCTAGACAGTTGAAAGTCCACGAGAGTACTTATTCGATGCATGATTTAAAGTTAGCAGCTGTAGTGCATGCTCTTAAGATATGGAGGCATTATCTGTACGGTACTAAGTGTACTATCTATACTGATCATGAGAGTTTAAAGTACTTCTTCGAGCAGAAAGAATTGAACATGAGGCAGAGAAGATGGTTGGAGTTGATTAAGGATTATGACTGCGACATTAAGTACTATCCCGGTAAAACTAATGTAGTCGCTGACGCATTAAGTCGTAAGAATGAGGAAGTCCTTGTAACAGTAAAGTCATACAAGTTGATCATGAACCCAAGTCATTTTGAAGAAATCATCAAGGTGCAGTCAGAGGTGTTAGTAGATGAAGGGTTAGTAAAGAAAGAAAGGATTTATGGACAGCAAGACGAGTTGATGGAAAACACTCATGGAGTTAAGACTAGGTTCGACCGTATGTGGATCCCACGCCATGGTGATCTTAGAAGTCGAATCTTAGATGAAGCTCATAAGTCAAGGTACTCAATCCATCCTGGAGCTACGAAGATGTACCAAGACTTGAAAAGAGATTACTGGTGGCCTGGAATGAAGAATGATGTAGTAGATTATGTCAGTAAGTGCTTAACTTGCTTAGAAGTCAAAGCCGAACATCAGAAGCCTTATGGGAAGATGCAACCGCTAGAGATACCTGAATGGAAATGGGAACACATCACCATGGATTTCATAACTAAGCTACCTCGTACAGCTAAGCATCATGATACCATCTGGGTGATAGTGGACCGTTTGACCAAGAGTGCTCACTTTCTGCCTATACGAGAGGCTATCTCGTCAGAAACGTTAGCAAACTTGTTCATTAAAGAGGTTGTGGCTAAGCATGGAGTACCGTTATCGATCGTTTCTGATAGAGATACACGGTTTACTTCGAGGTTCTGGAAGAAATTCCATGAAGCTATGGGGACGAGGTTGAACATCAGTACGGCGTATCATCCTCAAACCGATGGACAGTCTGAAAGGACGATCCAAACCCTTGAGGATATGTTGCGTGCTTGTGTTTTAGATTTTGGTGGATGTTGGGGTGATCATCTGCACGTGGCAGAGTTCTCCTATAACAATAGTTATCAATCAAGTATTGGTATGCCACCGTTTGAGACGCTTTACGGTAGACGATGTAGAACCCCGGTGTGCTGGGGTGAGATTGGTCAGAAAGAAATGGGAAGCCTAGAAGTGGTTCAAGAAACGTCTTCAAAGTTCGATCAGATCAAAGCAAGAATGAAAGCCGCTCAAGACAGACAGAAGTCGTATGCTGATAAGCGGCGACGACCGATTGAGTTTAACGTTGGTGACAATGTGATGCTTAAGGTCTTGCCTTGGAAAGGAATTATCCGTTTTAGAAAGAGGGGGAAGTTGAGTCCAAGGTACATTGGACCATTTAAAATCTTAAATCGTGTGTGTGAAGTAGCTTATAAGCTGGATTTACCCGATGAGTTAGAAGGAATTCATTCAACCTTCCATGTTTCTCATCTAAGGAAGTGTCTAGCTGATGACACGTCTCACGTGCCATTGATGGACATTGAGGTTGATGAACAATTGAACTACATCGAGCAACCGATAGAGATCGTTGATCGCAAGGAGAAGCAGCTTCGTCATAAGGTTATACCTTTGGTGAAAGTGATATGGAAGCATCGCAAAGGATCAGATGCTACTTGGGAAGCTGAAGATGAGATGCGCAAGTTCTATCTTAGTCTGTTTAAGTAGATAGTTAGGTTTCGGGGACGAAACCTCTTTAAGGAGGGAAGACTTGTAACATCCTAAATTTTATAATATTGAATAAATAAAGACTTCATTAAATGATTGAGCATTTAAGCAAGAAATGATCATGGACTTGGATTTAATTAAGATGGATTAGGGGTAATGGGCCTTAGGTCCATGGGCCTTGAGGAGTATAAATACCTCCTTAAAACACCTTTAAACCCTAAACCCTCATTATTTCCATCTTATTCTCTAAATACTCCAAACACACACACCACCTCCTACGGCCGAGAGAGAGAGAGAGAGGGCGGATTCGAGTCCGAAGATCAAGCCAACCATTATTGGATCTTCACTATACGAGCTAGATACAATATACCAAGCCAACCGCTACCGCATCGATCGCATAAAGGTAAGCCTTTACCTTAAAGTTTATGTTTTTAGGATCGGTTAGCCTCGAAACTTAGAACGGAGATAGAACGAGTGTAAAAAAAATGTAAAGTTATAAACTTGATGTTAAAACGAACCGAACGAACCCAAGAACATAAACGGCTCGTTAAAATGGAACCCTAAGATCTAGTGTTAAACGTTCTAGCTTAAAGGCCCAAACTTTACACTTATCCGAGTCAAGTCTTGTCCGAGGTTGGCTATGGGAATGTTTACGAGGACGGTTAAACGGTTTATACGTTGAAATATAGCCGATTAGCGGAGTTAAAACCAAACCAGTGGCCGTCACCGGATAACTTCGCTGTAAGTAGGTTCATGGTAGGCAACTTCGCCTGCAACTAACTTCGCCAAGCAAGTTCGCTAGTATGTTCGCCAAGCCATAACTTCGCCTGGTGACAAGTTCACTTAATGTTAAGTTCGCTTAACACTAAGTTCGCTTACAGTAAGTTCGCTTAATGTTAAGTTCGCTTAACACTAAGTTCGCTTACAGTAAGTTCGCTTAATGTTAAGTTCACTTATTGTTAAGTTCGCTTAATGATAAGTTCGCTGGAGTTAGCAAATTGGAAAATAAATTAAAAACCTAATGAAAAATGTGTTAAGACAGTTAATGGAAATAAAATTTTTCCAAGCTCGACCCCAGCCAGGGGCTCTGCCCCCTTGGACCCTGCTAGGGGCTGCCGCCCCTAGACCCCGCTGCCAGGGGCGCTGCCCCCAGACCCCCATTCGTTGTGGGTTATATAAAGATAGAAATACTATACGAGTAGTAGTAGTTAATTGATACATGTAAATATTATGCAGTTAGCCGTGCACAGCTCAAGAAGGGAATAACGATTAACGGAGAGCGTAACAGGATTCAGGTGAGTTTCTAGCCCCATTTATGTGTTATGTTTTCGGGGCTGTGTGCATACTCAATATGTTTGTTAATACGTTTATCCTAAGAGATAAGTGTATGCCTTACGTGAATAATGTGGAATGTATGAATGATTGCTTGATGGTACGTGAACGATCTTCGGATATTGCACGTACTGTCAGGTTGTAACGCTATGTATAAGGTAAGTATGATATGTATGCTTATGTGTATGAACGTGATAAAGTAAATAAAAGAAGGAAAGGATGGTTGTATGGTTACGAAAAGGGTACCGAGCCCTAATAATACTCGAGGTATGATGTATGGTTGTATGGTAACGAAGAGGGAGTCGAACCCTACTAATATTCGAGAACTAGGGAATCGAACCCTACTAATATTCGAGGAAAGAGGGTACCGAGTCCTAACAATACTCGAGGAAGGAGGGTACCGAGCCCTAATAATACTCGAGGAAGGAGGGTACCGAGCCCTAATAATACTCGAGGAAGGAGGGTACCGAGCCGTAATAATACTCGAGAATGTAGGGCGTAATGCTCTTTATAACGTAAGATATGAAAGCAAGTTAGTACAAAAGAAAGTATGAAGGTATGAAAGTATGAAAGTATGAATGAAAGAGTATAAGTTTGTGTGTATTGTATAACGTATGTTTAACTAGAACTCACTCAGCGTAGCTGACTTTTAGTATGCACGCAGGTGAGTAGGATAAGGCAGCTCGCTTGAGGGGACACGTGGCACTGAATAAGAGGCTGGCATTGGAAGACTCAAGACGTTTCAGTTAATGTTTTGTTTATTTTGAAAGACAAGTTTTGGATTGCTATGAAATGTTTTATTAAAGTTTTTATATTCCGCGAATGTTTTAACTAACTCTGATATTTAGAACCGCGTTTATGAGTAAATCCAACACGAAAGTAGGGCTACCGGTAACGGGGCCTTACATGTGATTCGTTAATTACTGTTCACAGTTCGTTTGAACTGTTCACAGTTTGTTAACCTTATTTTCAACTTTAACCCTTGGAGTTTGAAGACCTTTTCATTCAACAAACATGGTTGGTATGTTTGAACTAGCTTCACAGAACATGTTAATGCAACACATGTTGCAACTTAATACTGAGATAGGCTCACATTCGAAATGTCTAAGATTGATGAAATTTAGCGATTTTGCTAAATGGGAACCCCGTTTCCGTGCTCATTTTGGTTCTGTTCACCCCGAATGCTCATATTGCTTAGATGAGGTATATGTTGTTCCAATGATTGGAGATGACTGTAAGGCCCCGTTCCCAGTGCCTTACTTTAGCGTCGGATTTACTCATAAACATAGTTATACAACTCAGAGTTTATTAAAACCTTTCGAGGAATATAAAACGTCAATCATTTATCTCGAAACATTCAATCTTTCCTTTAAAACTGTAACGTAAAACCACATATTTAAAACATCATTTCTTCTATCTTCAGATGCCAGCCGCTCAATCCATGCCATGTGTCATCCTCATGACATCTCGATAAACATGTATACATGTGTGCATACTAAAGTCAGCTACGCTGAGTGAGTTCTAGTTAATCAGGCAGCATACATCACATAAACATATCATACGTACTTACATATCCGAAGATACATATCCATACTTAAACGGTTATCCTTCTATTGTACATACATACATACACTATCACTTACCTCAGTCCACCGAGAGTACGTTCATAGTCCGCCGTCTACGACTATACTCAAGGTCGTGAACACGTAAAAGGTCCGCAGTCCTTACCTATGCTCACCATTTATGGTACGTGCAAGGTCCGCAGTCCTTCCCTATACCATCCTACATTAACAACACGTACAAGGTCCACAGTCCTTCCCTGTGTTGCAACCTAATTCATAGCACGTACGAGGTCCATAGTCCTCCCCTATGCTACCACAATGAAATTACAGCACATATAAGGTCCGGAGTTCTTTCCTATGCTGGCTCCTAACTGAAGTACACATAAGGTCCATCCTTAACTACGTTCTCATCTATCATCTATAACACGTATAAGGCCCGCTGTCCTTAACTACGTTCCCTTCTAACATCTATAACACCTATAAGGCCCGCAGTCCATAACTACGCCACCACATGCCAAGTCCATGTCCAACGGAAGTTAGAGGGATTTGCCATCCTAACTTACTATGTCAGACGTAAAACTCATTTACCAATCCTGTACCTGCATACACTTACTGTGCATATACAATAATTACATCGTAACATAAGAACACACTAGGCGTTCTTCACATCATTCACTTAACAGTCATACTCCTTGTCAGCTCGTGCAATATCCGAAGATCGTTCACACCCCGACAGGCATTCATTCATAACGATCTTACATCATCCATATATAACATTCATATCTTTATTTACAACCTGACAGTACGCGGAATATCCGAATCGTTCGCGTACCAACAAGAAATCATTCATATCTATCACATATATCATATATGGCATACACTTATCACTTAGGATAAGTGTATTAACAAACATATCGAGTATGCACAAAGCCCCGAAAATATAACAAACAAGTGGGGCTAGAAACTCACTTGAATGCGGTTACGTTCACCGTTATGGCTATCCTTTTCTTGAGCTATGCATGACTAAATGTATAACAATTACACGTATCAATTTAACTATCACTACCCATATCGTTTTTCTAGTTTAAATATTGACCTCAACGAGCGGGGGTCCGGGGGCAGCGCCCCTGGCAGCGGGGTTCTAGGGGCGGCAGCCCCTAGCGGGGTCCAAGGGGCCGAGCCCCTGGCTAGGGTTAAGCTGCAAGGTCAGCTTGGAAAAATTTTATTTTCATTAATTGTCTTAACGTATTTTCCATTAGGATTTTAAATTATTATTTTAACTCTCCTGTATTCGCAAGCGGTCATAAATGTAAGCGAACTTAACTTAAGCGAACTTAACTTAAGAGAACTTAATCTTAAGCGAACTTAACTTAAGCGTACTTAACTTAAGCGAACTTAACTAACAGCGAACTTGTACATCAGCGAACTTATAGAGCAGCGAACTTATTCATTAGCGAACTTATAGGGCAGCGAACTTGTTCATTAGCGAACTTATAGGGCAGCGAACTTTTACGACAAGCTTGCTGTTGCGAGCTGCTGCTGTCCGGGTTTGTTTTATCAACCAAAACACGCGTTTTACATCCCTTAATCCGCTCTTTTATGGTTCGGATTTAATCTCATCCATTCCCTAGTCCGATTGCGGCCCAAACTTGACCCGTTTGTAATATAAAGTATGAACCTTTAAGGCTAACGTTTAATACTATATCTAGGGTTCATTTTAGACGAGTCGTACATGTTTGTAGGTCCATTAAGTTCGTTTTAACGTCAAGTTTACAACTTTATGGTTCATTTCTACCCGATCTACTCTACGTTTAAGTTTCGATGCTAACCGTTCATAAAAACGTAAACTTTTTGCTTAAAAACATACCTTGACGGATTCGTTTGGTCGCGGTTAGTTCGGTTATGAACTCTAGATCTTGCGTATATCTTGTATATGGAAGACATATTAATACTCATGCTCGCACGATCTCGTTCTTCCCTTTCCTCTCTCGGTCGCGATTAACAAAGAGGTGTGTGTGTGTTTTGAGTGTGTAGAGATTATGGAAAGATGGAATGAGGAGTTAGGGTTTTAGGATGGTTTAAGGGGGGTATTTATATCCCTTAAAGCCCATGAACCTAAGGCCCATTACCCTTTAATCCACCTTAATTAATCTAAGTCCATGATCTTTTCTTTAATAATATTAATTAGTTTTTATCTCACGATAGCCCGGCGCAACTCTCTTTGTTATAATATTTGGAATGTTACAATGACACTATTGGTTTTACTCCTAAAGCTATTTCTCAATATTCACAAGAAGAGAAGAAAGCATTAGAGATTGAAACAAAGGCTTATTCTACTCTTACTATGGCTTTACCCTAAAACATCTTTCACCAAGTGGGTAGCATAAAGATCTGTGCTTCCTTATTTCAACATATTCGTATGAGGAGTATGGGGAATACAGCTGAAAGTAAGAAGGTAATGCTTAAGTTTTAATTTCGAAACTTTAACTTATTGAAAGGAGAAACAGTTTAGGAGATGACTACTAGGTTTAATCACTTGATTGCTGAGATGGACAAAATGAAATTGGAAATTTCCGAGGTTGACAAGATTGATACTATCAAGAGTGCACTACCAAGTTCTTATTCTACGTTCTTAATGGCTCTGAAAGAGAATAACTATTTCTTGAATGAAGACTTGACTGCAACAAAATTCTTACAAAAGATTGAAGTAAGAGAATACAATCTTAAATGTCAGAAGTCTTCCAAGGAAAGTCAAGATCCTGCTTTCTATGGTGGTAGTATGCCTCTAAGTTCAACTATTTCTCCAATCACTGCATTTCTTACCAAGCATGCAAGTGAAAATGAAACAACCATCTATAATGATCAAAGAGCATGTTTTTACACTTCTGGTAATTCTGGATCACCTGGTGTTTCTGTTGGGTCTGGAAATTCATCTACTACAAATCCGTTTGCTCCACCACCTAGTGTAAACATGAAGGAAGCTGAACATAATTTTGCTTCTCTGTCAGCCTTTATGTCTTCATATGAGAATTTGGTAAGTAGTAAAATAGCCACAAGTGATCTAACTAATGAAGATTATGAACAGATTGATCCAGATGATTTAGAGATCATGGACTTGAAGTGGAACATGGCAATGATTGTTCTTAAGGTTAAGAGATTCATGCAAAGGACTGGAAAAGATCTTCCTGCCTTGAACAAGAAATTGGTATTTGACAAGTTAAAAGTGAAGTGCTACAATTGTCAAGAGTTCGGGCATTTTGCAAAAGAATGTGACAAACCGAAAAAGGAGTATACTGGTCCTCGTGGTCAAAATCAAAGTTCTTCTACATCACGAGGTAATAATGCTGAGAAAAAACCGTCTACTTCTGGGTCACAAGCATTGTTAGCTGATGGAAATGATTGGTCACAATGATTGCTGTGTAATGAGAATCAAGCAAATTTGGCTATGTTTGGGCTAACTAAAGACTTTCAAGATGCAAGTGGAAGTGAGCTGTCCTCTGACAATTATTCTGAATTTGATGACTCTTGTGACAAGCATCCAACTGTTTTTGCTTGTATGGCCAAGATCAATGAGGGTACATCTAAGACTATTTCTGGTGTGAACTGGATGATGGATAGTGGATGTTCTCATCATATCACTGGAAATCTCAACCTCTTAACAAATGTGAGAAATATTCAAGGGGGTTATGTAGCGTTTTCTGGGAATTCTGGGGGCATAATCACACAGGAAGGTGAAGTTTCAAATGGTCACATTACTTTTGTAAAGGTCAATTACTGTGACAAGGTGGACCATAATTTATTGAGTGTGTCACAAATTTTCGATAAAAGGTACACTACGGTATTTACTGATAAAGAGTGTCTTATCTTGAAACCGGGATATGTTATTCTCGAGGACATGGTTGTCATGAGATCACCACGATCAAATGATATTTATGCCTTAAATATGAGTTCTAAAGTATCAACGTCTATCGAAACATGTTTTGTCTCCAAAGCAACCGCGAAGGAATCTATTATATGGCATCGTAGAATGGGTTACATACATGTTAGTAAGATGAATTATTTAATGGCTAATGACTTAGTTGAGGGTGTCTCGTTGAAGAACTTTAAGTTATCTTATCACTGTGTTGCATGCAAAAAGGGAAAGTAGAAGAAAAAGTTTCATCCTTCTAAGTTGTTGAATTCCATTAATACTCCTCTTGAACGACTTCATATGGATTTGTTTGGTCCGGTGAATCGTGCGAGTATTTTTAGAGATTGGTATTGTCTTGTTGTCACTGATGATTATTCAAGATACTCATGGGTGTTATTTATGAGTTCGAAAGATCAAACACCCATTTTGGTACAAAACCTTATCACTAAGATCGAATCACTAAACAAACACAAGGTGAGGAGAATTCGAAGTGATAATGGTACTGAATTCAAGAACACTGTGTTGGTTTCTTTTGCATTCAAAAAGGAATTCACCGAGAATTCAGTGCACCATATGTACCACAACAAAACGGTGTTGCTGAACGAAAGAATAGAACTTTGATTGAAGCTGCAAGAACTATGTTTGCTGATTCTAAGCTTCCCCGCCAATTCTGGAATGAGGCGGTAAATACAGCTTGCTATACGCTTAATCGGGTTTTAACAATTAAACGACTCAAGAAAACAAGTTACGAGCTTTTAAACAATCGAAAGCCTAACTTAAAGTACCTGGAACCTTTTGGGTGTCCTTGTACAATGTTGAAGAAGGATACATGTAAATTTGAAGAAAAAGCTATCGAAGGGTATTTCTTGGGATATGCGTCTCCAAAGAAACGAGTATTTAATTTCACTTCTGGTTGTGTTGAGGAATTGTATCGTGTGGACTATCAAAAGTACACCTCTCCTTCTCAAGGGAAAGGTCCCAACTGGATGTTTGACAATGATGGCTTATTTAATTCATTTACTCCTTCAACTGAGCACATCGATGAAGATCTGGTTCGAATATATTTTGAAGATCATTTGGCCATTCCAAGATTTTCAAGTTCTAATGATGTTGCAGCTCCAACTTCTGCTCCAACTGAAGATCCATGTGATGATAATCAGGTTGATAATGTATCTACTTCTTCATCTGATGACAATCAAGCTGATGAACCAGTTATTGAACTTGACAGTGATAATGTTTCATCGCCTGAACTTGGTGAACATTACACTAATTTATTTGATAATGTTGTTGTTCCTGAGAATCCCACTCTTCGGATTCATGGATATCATCCACAGAAAAACATCATTTGAGAACTTGATGTGGGCGTACAAACACGTCATCAAGTATCTTCGTCAAGTGAGAATAACGTATTGTGTGCATATGCTGATTTACATTCATCGGGAATCGTAAATCTTGCCAAATTCACTTGCTTTCTATCTCAAGTAGAACCAACAACAGCTCGTAAGGCACTAGAAGATCCTTCTTGGGTAGAAGCTATGCAAGAAGAATTACAGCAATTTGCACGTTTGGGATTTAATCGACAAACCTGCTA
The DNA here is from genome assembly GCF_021521415.1 of Bidens hawaiensis. Classification (NCBI taxonomy): domain Eukaryota; kingdom Viridiplantae; phylum Streptophyta; class Magnoliopsida; order Asterales; family Asteraceae; genus Bidens; species Bidens hawaiensis. Next base: position 336,774 of record NW_027491465.1, read on the forward strand.
GAGTCAAGAAATCTATTCCGACTAAGTGGGTATTTAAGTGTAAGAAAGACGATCGAGGTGTGATCGTGAGAAACAAGGCACGCTTAGTAGTGCAAGGTTTTCATCAGCAAGAGGGTATTGATTATACGGAAGTGTATGCACCAGTCGCAAGATTAAAGTCGATTCAAATCTTTCTGGCATATGCTGCTTATAAGAATATTAAGGTTTATCAAATGGATGTTAAAAGTGCTTTTCTCAATGGTGAACTACACGAGAAAGTGTTTGTCCAACAGCCTCCTGGTTTTGAAGATCCTGATTATCCAGACCGAGTTTACCGATTAAACTAGGCCCTGTATGGTCTACATCAAGCCCCGAGAGCTTGGTATGGCACGCTCGCCGACCATCTGACAAATAACGACTTCAAACGAGGGATGTCGACTGCACTTTATTTCATAAGACTGTTGGTGATGATCTTCTCCTAGTTCAGATTTATGTCGACGACATTATCTTTGGGTCTACAAGCGACACGTTGTGTAAGGTGTTCGAGAAGTCCTTGCAAACGAAGTTCGAGATGAGCTCGATGGGAGAGATGAATTTCTTTTTAGGGTTGCAAGTTCACCAGTCTGCAAATGGAATCTTTATTCACCAGACTAAGTATGCGAACGATGTCTTGAGCCGATTCAAGATATTTGGCGAAAAATCCCTTCAACTCCTCTCTCCGTGTGTCACAATTTATCACCGGATGAATTGGAGGATACCGTTGATCCTACCCTCTATCGTGCCATGATCGGATCTTTAATGTATCTAACGGCTTCTCGCCCCGACATTATGTTTGCTGTTTGTCTTTGGGCTAGGTTTCAAGCAAGTCCCCGAGTGACTCACCTAGCTGCGGTGAAGCGAATTCTTCAGTATCTGAGGGGAAATCCAGACATCGGGTTGTGGTACCCCAAGGACGATAACTTTGAGCTTACTGCATTTTCAGACTCTGACTATGGAGGTTGCAAGATCAACTTCAAATCAACGACGGCAGGGTGTCAATTTTTAGGAAACGGCTTGTTTCCTGGCAGTGTAAGAAGCAGACAACGGTCTCCACTTCAACTGCCAAAGCTGAGTATGTTGCAGCCTCGAGTTGCTGTTCCTAGGTTTTGTAGATACAACAACATCTTTGCGACTACGGTTTGAAGTTTCTTACTACTCCTATATTGATTGATAATTCTGCTGCAATTTCTATCAGAAAGAATCCCATACAACATTAATAAACAAAACATATCGAAATTCAATATCATTTTATACGGGATTGCTTTGAGAAAAAATTAATTGACCTTGAGAAAGTACACACTGACTTTCAGAAAGCCGATCTATTTACCAAAGCCTTTGATAAAACACGTTTTCAATTTTTGCTTGGTTTAAATGGATTGAAGACCCTCGCTGATATCTTGAAGCAAGGATGACTATCTTTATTTTCTGTTACTTTTTATTTTAAAATTTATTTTGGTTTTAGGTTTTTGGGGGTGAAATTTTAGAAAATACAAAAATATTGTGCTTTTTGTTTGTATAGATAAAACTCAAAAACATTAAAAATTTTAAAATCCAAAAACATTAGAAAATCCGGAAAAATCAAAAATATTGTAATTTCTTGTCTTTACTTTTTATCTTAAAATATTTTGAAAATCCAAAAACATTTGAAAATTTTGAAAAGTTAAAAAGATTGTGTTTTCAGTTTGTACAAAAAAATCCAAAAAGATTGTAAAATTTATTTTTTTATAAGAAAATTGAAAAAGATAAAAACATTGTGTTTTTTAAGTATGTATAGAGAAAAACGAAAAAACTTTTTGCATACGTTCGCTGAAAAGTATGTCAATTACCCAAATTCGAAGGACATGTACTTGTATATGTTTGGTCCTGACATTTACTTGTAAATGATTGGGTTAGCCATTCACCTGATAATGGAAAGTAGTTGGGGCGTTTGTTATGCATTTTAGATTATTTTCTTGCTGAAAATGTACGTAAACCGACAGATGGACTCGTGCATACTCACTCATAGTAACAGAAAATCAATGCATTGCTCATAAATCTTTATAAAATTCAAATTTTGATCAGCAATATAATGGTTTAAGTCAAGTTGGGGTGATATGGCAAAAATCAAATTAAGCTTGAACCGAGATTAAAGGCTGATAGTTTCTGATATTTTGTGCTTTAATTGAACCATTAATCATATCACAAAAATACTTGAAAGTTTGTTATTAGATTTAAGTGGACAACAATACCAATGACAGACTTAACGCCAGTCACAATATCGCTGAAATTTAAAGCTGTGATGGAAGGGCAATTTGGTCAATATGATTCTCTGCTCAAACTCGTCAAAAATCCAAAAATATGTACTGCTTTTGAGATATCATACAAAAACACAAAAAGCTTTTCCTCTTTTATAGTTTACATATTATTTAAATATTTAATTATTTATTTTAATCGATGTACCGGGAGCAGCTTCTGCTCTACTACTATTTATGATTATTTAATTGATTTTAAGTTATCGGTTTTCAAAATGTGAAACGGTTTAAGGTATTCAATTATCGAGGTATGGGATCTCGGTAATTCATTTAAGTTAATTGGGTTATTTAATATTTTTTATTTATTAATTAATTAATATTAATTCATTTAAATAATAATAATAATAATAATAATAATAATAATAATAATAATAATAATAAAATGCCCTTCGTGAGATTGTTGAGTCTCAGGGATGAAAATCAAAGAACAAGAGGAGCTTATTTTGCAACTTACCTGCAAAGATGACGCGCTGAAAAAGCTCAAGAATGATGATGAGGATCCAGATGGGTCTGATGCTAGTGGTGAGACTAAACAAACTCAAGACCCAGCCTCTGGTGCAGGTACGAGTTCTGTTGATGATTCAGGAAAGCAGGTTATTATTTATCATGATTATTCGGCCGCCAAACCAATTGAGATGATCGAGGCCGATACAGTTATTTTCGTTGATGAAAAGGGGATGGTTAGGAGTATTGTGAATACTGATGAGATAGCCGTGGGGCAGTTTGTTGAGAAGTCGCTAACACGAGAGCAGATTGCTATCTTGCTTGGTCTGAATGAAGACGAATTGACCGTGTTGAAGGGCAAGGAGGACGTTGAGGTAATTAATGATGATGAGATCTTAAATGATCCTAATGTTGGGAGTTTTATTTATGAGAATGAGGAGGTTGTGGTTGAGAATGTGACTGTTGAGAAATACCTTGATCTGTTTCAACATATCAATGTTGATCAGGGTGCTCCTGTATTTAATGAAGAAACTGTTAAAGAAGCAGAAGATCATCTTGAGAAGACGCCCAAAGGAAAGAAGATCGTTGATACAAGATTTGACTCGCTTGAGAATCCAACTGATGATGACATTTTTAGATGGTTCAGTCATAAGAAAGTTGGTAAGATTATAGATGCATTTCGGTATGTGCACCAGGAACAGAAAGAAGAAGCTGCTGCACGTGCCAAAGCCGACCAGAAGACTACATTCAAAGCCGTGTCGAAAGTACAAGGTGATATTGTTTCTTGGCTTTTTGATTCGGATCTGAAAGTGTGTATTAACAAATGGGAGAAGGGCGTCCAGTACTACGGAAGGATGTCTGATGTTCTCTCATTACCGAGATGGGACGTACATACTCTGGCGTATCGTCCATTTATTAATCGTGGCGGGAATCATCATGTAAGTTGGTTTCACCAACATTTATTGTTTGAGGTAAACCACGGTTTTAAATTTATTAAGCCATAGATTCTAATCTGTAAGCGTCTCGATGAGATCAACCCAAGGACAAGTTGAAAAGCCGCTGAAGACGATGAAGCGTGTGCCGGTGAAGCCGATGAATCAACATATTTATTTATCTTTCAACCGCTGGTATTACGACAATCGTACTGGCGAGGCCATCATTGTTCTTGGTAAAGGTTTAAAGACTGAGCTAATCAAGATCATCGATCCGATATGGTTAGTTAATTTAACTGAGACCGACAACGACGGGCTACACAAGAATAAGATATTGATCGAGCGCAATGAAGCCTATGATCTGCCAATGCAGTTCCAACGCGTGGTGCGTGTATGTTATGAGAATGGGATTCATAGTTGCAGAGACTGTTAATATAAGTTTTTTGAGTTTAACTTAACGAATTGCTGTCCAATTCTCTCTCAAGCTTCAATTTCAATACTAATATTATTAATCTCCTACATACATACAACTAATATATATATATATATATATATATAACATATAATCAGATCTGTGTAACAATGAACTAGATCCGTATGAGTTAATTATTATACATAGATCATATCTGTGTTAGGATTGATTCTGAGTTCAAACACCAAGATCCGAAGGCGAAAACCGAGCTTGTTGGTGCTGGAACATCGTGACAAGCCAAACCTACATCAATACTAGATCTTGTCCGTATATTGACTCGTTTAAGGTATGATTATATCGAGAACTTGTTCGTTTAGGTCTGGATTATGTCTAGAAAGCATAGATCTGTTTTAGTATGTTAAAAACAAATCCAAAACAACAAATCCTACTGAAATTATGTTAGAAACGAATCCAAAACAACAAATCCAACTGAAATTGCTTAACATTTGATAGGTTAATTGTTAACCTAAAAGAACCTGTAATATAGATACACAAATTGCACCCTATAAACACGGATATTTGAATGAAGGGATGGTTGGGGTTTGTAGGCGAGGTGATTCCGAGTTCATTGATACCTAAATCGTGTTGTTTCGTTAAGGATTGAAGGTTTAATTGCAGATCTGGTGAATGTTGACTATTTCGTGTTCTTGACAATTTTGACTTTGACCCTGGGTTAAAGTCTGGATAAGGCTGATGCAATTCATTATGGTAAGATAATGAATTAGTTTCTTCAATTCGTTATGCCCGGATAACGAGTTAGTTCGACCATTCGTTAAGACAAGATAATGAATTAGCTCATCTAGTTCGTTAAGTCAAGATAACGAATTAGGCTAACGAACTAGGATAGCGAACCAGATAACGAATCAGGTGATTCGTTACTCGCCAATTCGTTACGACTAAGATAACGAATTAAGTCATGTTCGGATGACGAATTGGAATGACGAATCAATTGATGATAAGGGACGAATCAGGATAACGAATTGAGGAAGATTACATAACGAATCAGACGCAAATTGCTATAAAAAATTAGAAAATAATTTAAAATCTTAATGGAAAATGTGTTAAGACTGTTGATAGAAATAAAAATTTTTCAAGTTGACCTGACAGCTTAACCCCAGCCATGGGCTCTACCCCTTGGACCCCGCTAGGGGCTCCCGCCCCTAGAACCCCGCAGCCATGGGCGCTGCCCCTGGATCCCTGTTCGTTGAGGGTTATAATTAAAGTAGAAATACGTTATGGAAAGTGATAGTAATTAATAAGCATAATTGTTATACAGTCAGCCGTGCACAACTAAATAAAGGGATTACCATTAACGGTGAACGTAACCGCATTCTGGTGAGTTTCTAGCCCCATATCTTTGTTATGTTTTCGGGGCTGTGTGCATAATTGATGTGATAGTTAATAAACTAACCTTAAATGGTAAGTGTATTCCATGTATGATTTATGTGTTAGATATTATGTTATGAATGTGAATGAAAGCTTGTCGATACGTGAACGATCTTCAGATATTGCAAGTATTGACAAGGGAGGTATGTATATGAAAGATGAATGTGTATGCCATATATATATATATATGTATAACATATGAATATGTATGAATGATTAAAGAAAGTATATGTACGTTACGGGTATCTAAAGACAGTATGTGCGAAGATAGAGAAGTAAGGGATCAGACCCTAATAATGTATGAGATAGAGAAGTAAACAGGGATCAAACCGTAATAATATCTGAGATAGACAAAGGAAAGAGGGATCAGACCCTAATAATATCTGAGATAGAATAGACAGTAATTATATAAAGTGAAAGTATGTACGAATTATGTAATGAAAGAAAATTAGTAAAGTAATTATTATGTATCTTCGTATGCATGATTGAAGGTAAGTATGTGTATTGTATATTGTATGATTAACTAGAACTCACTAAGCGTAGCTGACTTTTAGTATGCACGCAGGTGAGTAGAATGAGACAGCTGGCTTGAGCGGGGACACATGGCAGAAGAATAAGAGTCTGGCATCTGAAGACGCAAGTTGTTTTATGTTTAATGTTTTAATATTTAAAGACAAAGACTGTTTTAAGACATGTTATGAATTATTATTGTAATGTTTATGAATGTTTTACATTCCACGTAAAGTTTTAATTAACTATGATATTTAGAACTGTGTTTATGAGTAAATCCAACATCCAAAGTAGGGCACCTTTAACAAGGCCTTACAACGGAGCACTAACCTAGTATGCAATATTGCAATTAGGCTATTAAGGTGTACGGAAAGTTCGAATTTATGACACCAACTAATAAAAACAAACACTTATTTGTCCATGTAGTATCATTTGTGATATATTATAGCCATTTTATAGTTTGACTAACATTAGACAAATTCGGGTGAACCTTACGTGTAAGCAGGTCCCAAAAAGTGACAATTCAGGACCGTCTTCAAAATTTTGAATTTTTAAGACAAGTACTAGAAACATGTCCTTATATGAAAAAAAGTCCATACTAAAATGACCCAATAAAACATATTATTATCATATTTGCAAGTCTGTTACTTCATTAGTATGCCTAAACTCATTAACACATATATGATTGGAGTCATGTGAGAAGTATTTTGAAATTGAAAAACTTTGAGAATCATTTTTTACCACAAAAAACTCAAAAACAAAAAAAATCATAAAACAAAAAAAACACAAAAATAAAAAAAAGTAAAAAAACGAAAATTCTGTTTGAAAATTTTTAATTAATGTGAGATCAATGTAAGACTCTTCATGTACATCTTGTGAAACTTTTCTTAATTATGCCATAATGAGAATTAAGTTACAATGAATGTACATAAGTGAGACTTATAGTTAGACTCTTCATGAGTCCTAATAGTTATGTATAAATAGAGGCTTTGTGCCTTGGTTAAAAATAAGAGAAAATGAAGAGAAGTCTTAAATAAAAAGATGATCATCAAAAAGAAACCTTAGTATATTTCTTTTTCCAAAAATATTGCAAAGGAGTACTCTTTAAACTTCATCTTCATATTTCCAAGTTCTAACACACTAAACTATCCGGTGCAACATCTGACGTGGGGCCTTCCCCAACAGTACATACTACTTCGGCTGTCGCACCCTGGGAGACAGACGTGTTGTCTTATGTAGAGGCACGAAATCTATTTTAAGGGAAGCGTATTGAACACGTGCCTCAGCCTCAACCATCAACCACGCTCAATATATATTTTTTAATTTTATATTTTGTTGCAATCAATGGTGTTAGCCACATCAAGAAAAAACTAAGACGAACGTGAAAATACTCAACGTGTGGAAGACTCGAGTCAAGAAGTTCCCGTTGAAGTTCTCACCAAAGACATCGACATGAGTCATTATATTATAATATAAATTGTACTTAATTTTATTCCCTTTTTGATTTTGTACATGGTATTGCACTACGGCATTTCTCTTGTATAAGGAGAGTATCGTTATACTTATTTTATTATTTTTTAAATAATATTGTGACCCATGTCCTAAAATCTTAAAACAGATTTCGTGAGATTGTTGTTACAATCTTTAAACCTTATTTATAAGAATTTTGGGTTCACGAAATGGTTTAATATAAAAATATTTTAGTGGTTATAATCTTATAAATATATATGTTTTTGGGATATTACGTGCATAGTACAACTTGTTGTGTTTGGATTTTTAGAGATCATGGTGCAATCTTAAATCCTATACCTTGTTACAAAACATAATTGTAACATCCTAAAATTTATAATGTTGAATAAAGAAAGTTATGTTTAGTGATTTCACGTTTTAGTTATTTAATGTCGAGTAAGGAACGGGTCATGGGCTTAGATTACGTAAGATGGGTTAAATGAGAATGGGCCTTGGGTCCGTGGGCTTATAAATACCCATCCCAAGCCCAAGATATCATTTTATTTCCATCTTTCTCTTTTACACACTCAAAAGCACACATAACCGACCGAGATCCGAAGTCGAGACCCGAGATTTTGCTGGTAGATCTGAGTTGGAAAGGTAAGAACTAATCCCGCAAAGCTAATATTACTGAAAATGGTTAGGATTTGACGGGTTAATCGGACCCGAAACACAACTGCCCAAATCGGACCCCTAAAACGTCGATTTTAGGCCGATTTGATGGTTGGGATTTGTAGGCGCCGATCATACGATTCCGTGGGTACCAAAATCGAGTTATTTGGCTAAGAAACGAAGGAGTTATGGGCAAACAGATCTGCAGCGCGACAACTTCGCCTTCATCTGGGCAACTTCGCCTTCAAGCGATGAACTTCGCCTGCAAGCTAAGTTCGCCTGATGAACTTCGCCTGCAAGCTAAGTTCGCCTGATGCTAAGTTCGCCTGAAGCCAAGTTCGCCTGATGGCAACTTCGCTGAAATGGTAACTTCGCCTAAAAGCCAAGTTCGCCTAAGGTTTAACTTCGCCTAAAAGCCAAGTTCGCCTAAGGTTTAACTTCGCCTAAAAGCCAAGTTCGCCTAAGGTTTAACTTCGCCTGAAGCCAAGTTCGCCTAAGGTTTAACTTCGCCTGAAGCCAAGTTCGCCTAAGGTTTAACTTCGCCTGAAGTGAAGTTCGATTATAAAATAAATTAAAAACCTAATGGAAAAGGTGTTAAGGCAGTTATCGAAAATAAAATTTTTCCAAGCTGACCTGGCAGCTTAACCCCAGCCAGGGGCTCTGCCCCTTGGACCCCTCTAGGGGCTGCCGCCCCTAGAACCCCGCTGCCAGGGGCGCTGCCCCCGGACCCCCGTTCGTTGTGGGTCATATATAGATAGAAATACAAAACGAGTAGTAGTAGTTAATTGATATGTGTAAATATTATACAGTTAGCCGAGCCCAGTTAAAGAAAGGAATTACGATCAACGGCGAACGTAACAGGATCCAGGTGAGTTTCTAGCCCCATTCCTTGTTATATTTTCGGGGCTGTGTGCATACTTGATGTGTTGTTAATACATTTATCCTAAGTGATAAGTGTATGCCATATGTGATATATGTGATATGTATGAATGATTGCTTGATGGTTCGTGAACGATCTTCGGATATTGCACGTACTGTCAGGTTGTAACGTTATAAATATGGCAAGTATGATATGTATGTTTATGTGTATGAACGTAATAAAGTTAATAAAAGAAGGAAATGACGGTTGTATGGTTGTATGGTTACGAAAAGGGTACCGAGCCCTAATAATACTCGTGGTATGATGTATGGTTGTATGGTAACGAAGAGGGAATCGAACCCTACTAATATTCGAAAACAAGGGACCAGACCCTAATAATATCTGTGATGTTAGGGACCAGACCCTAATAATATCTGTGATGTTAGGGACCAGACCCTCATAATATCTGTGATGTTAGGGACCAGACCCTTATAATATCTGTGATGTTAGGGACCAGACCCTTATAATATCTGTGATGTTAGGGACCAGACCCTTATAATATCTGTGAGGTTATAGGGCGAAAGGCTCTTTAAAACGTATGATTATGAATAAAAAGAAAGTATGTAAGTAAGAAAGAAAGTATGTAAGTAAGAAAGAAAGTATGTAAGTAAGAATGAAGGTATGAGTACTTATGTGTGTATGAAAGAAAGTTATGAGGTTAAGTACGTATGTATGTAATAAGGTATTGTATGGTATTGTATGATTAACTAGAACTCACTCAGCGTAGCTGACTTTTAGTATGCACGCAGGTGAGTAGGTTGAGACAGCTGGCTTGAGTGGAGGACACATGGCAGAAGACTAAAGCCTGGCATCTGAAGATCTGATATGTTTTATAAGTTATGTTTTGATTTTGAAAGACAAGAGGAATGTTTTAAGACATGATTATGAATCGATATGTAATGTTTTATGAAAGTTTTATATTCCGCGTAAAGTTTTTAATTAACTCTGATATTTAGAACTGTGTTTATGAGTAAATCCAACACGAAAGTAGGGTTACCGGTAACGGGGCCTTACAATAATGTTTGATTCAACCATTTAGTCTTAGAAAATGATTTTTGTAATCGTTTTATATTCTAACTATGGTGTTAGAAACGGACTTGGAAAACCACTGGGATTTTATTGGTTTTGTTTTAACGATTTTTGCAATCGTTTATGTCTAACAATTGTGCTTGAAATGGTTTTTAGTATACCGTTCGTTTCTTGTAAGCGTTAATAATCTAACGTGCGTGTTAGATTGGGTTTATTGGTTTGTGTAAATGTTTCGTTCCCTAACATGTGTGTTACAAATGATTATTTTTATAAAATAATATGTTTAAAAAGTTTCTCGAAACACCTCGTTGCCACATGTTTAAATATCTAACATGCGTGTAAGATATGATTTATTATATATAAATATATATATATATATATATATATATATATATATATATTAATATATGTGGTTAAAACGTTTTATGTAAACGTCAATTCCTAACGGCCGTGTTAGAAAATAATGTGGTGAGACATCCATGTGTAATTTGGTGAAATAATGTATAAAAGCTTTCACGAGTGTTTGTTTGTATTCCTCCAATTAAGTTACCAATAAATCAAGTATTAACTCGTTGTTAATGGTGCGACTTTTGGGCTATACATTAGAAAAACCAACAATTTTAAAAGGTTTTGTCTCAACGTGTAATGTTTCATGAATGTATAGTTTTTTCTCTAACGTGCGCGTTAGAATCGTTTAAGTTCTAACATGTTTTATAAAGCATATGGAACGGAAATGTTTTATGTGAACATTTAATTATCTAGCATATGTGTTAAAACAATTAGAAATGATTTCTTTTATAGATTGTAACCTTGGAAAATGTTATACGTGAACGTTCAAGTTTATAACGCGTGCGTTATAATTTTTTTTACTTGCGTTCTAGAAACCGTTTTAGTACTTGGGTATTAAATCTATAACGTATAAAACCTTTTAATATTTTAGGTTTTGATTTTATAAACCCTTATTGGTATTATTAATATAATATATTGCAAAACTAAAGAAATGTTTTACAACGATTTTTAAACAAAGTTTTGCATATTTTACATAATTCAAAATGGTTCGCTACTCATGCTAAAAGTAGTACATGTTAATCTAAGATAATGTTCTCAAGTATACTTTATGCTGGAAAACAACTTCGTGTTGTGATTGTTCAAATGTAGTAATTGTAACAACTTAATGGTGTTTGGAACATATTTGTTCAAGACTCAAGAGTATGGTTTCAAAACTGAAATGAGGATATGTGTGCATGGATTTCTATTTGAGGGAGTACCTCGATACATAATATAATATGATATCATTGAGATTTTTTCATGTCGGATGATGAAAGTGTTGAATAATAATAACACTTTGAGATTTGATGTCTAGATATCGTCTATTTATCCATTTGAATATTAGTGTTTTACACTTTATGTTGTAGTTTCGGTTGTATTATTTTTTTGTGTTCGATATCTTCAGATAACTCATGCAGTTTTACAACCAAATATAACAATATTTATTGTGACGTATAAAACTATTTTCTGAATTTTTTTTAACGAAAAAAAACTATGTTTATAAAAAAAATATAATTTTTAATGGATAGTGCCAAAGGAATTATGTATAAGAAACGACTTGTGAGTTGTTGCGTTGACTAAAGTATAACATTACACATCAAATGTAGAACCACATCATGAGGGGGTCATGGAAAAACATGGTGAGTGTATTAAGTCGAAATACACAAGAATGCGATATTTAACTCCTTGGATATCATTAAATGTGAATTAATATATACATACGTATTTAACTCATTGGAGATTCACTAAGTGTGAATTGTAACTTAATACGTTATGGAGATATGTATATCCTTGGATATTGATCTTTGAAAAATTCACCGAGTGTGAATCATAAGATATTTATTATGTTATTATTGTAATTGATTTTAAATAAATCTTAAGAGATTTATTATAATAAGCTTGAGATTTATTATAATAAGCTTACAATAGCAATGAGCATATAGATGTTTCCATTCTCATCCATTTTGTTTGAATTATGTGAAAGTTTGTCTTTCATTTTGGGAGAGTATTTTAAAATCTAGTTTCAAGAGAAAACAATGAAATGTATAAATCACTTTATGCAAATATGAATTCCAAGATTTTAAGTGTCAATTTAGTTGACTTTATCACGACATAATAATGATTGTAGACAAGTAACGTTCATCTTGTTAGTGATGAATGTATTCATCAAAATGATTGGATTAAGACTTTTGTTCAAAGTCCATATAAGTCAAGGGTAAAGCCTTAAAGATCAAAGACAAAAGAGTTATGTTCCTTAAATGAATGAATAACTATGTATGTTCTACATACAATAACTTTTGAGACTTTCTTGCATATTAAGGTTTGGGGATTGTGAATAAGTCTCATGATTTTGTCTAAACTAAGGATTGAGTGTTTGTAAGTCCCGAATTTGGATCACTACAGTAAGATAGCAACTCAAACACGATGTTAGTGCGGAATCCTAACACAGTGGTAATTCAAGAACGAGATAGAAGAACAATATGAATATAATAAACACAATAACACTCCAAATGCACACGATTATATTATTAAATCACCTAGTACATGAGATTACCCAAATCGGTATTTGCCCTCTAAGATATGGTGGCTCTCAAAGTCCTCAACAACCTCTCTAACCATAAAATGATTAATCAATAACTATATATAGGGTTACCATAAAAGGCCCAAAAGCCAAGCCCAAATACGCCTTAACTAGCCTAACCGAAATCCATAGGGATTTCGGTGTTACTAGACAAACAGAAATCCATAGGGATTTCGGTTTACACCATCACAACCATAATGCAATTCTTCAACTCATTGTCGTTTATTTCACTTTAGTCTTGATCACGTCGTGGCCTTTTGATATTCGTCAATCTAACCAATTTATGACCTAACAATATCCCCCTTAGACTGATTATTTCAAAACCTTCAGAATCTTTACTTGAACATGATGAGCAACTTCAACATCTGCATCCAATACTCTACCATCTCCCCCTTATTGACAGCATCATCCAATTTGAATCTCAGATACTTCATATGCTTCCATTGCAAGAAAACAGTCTTGAAAGAACAATCAACTTAGATAGAAAGATCAACCAAAATATTTTGAAAACAATTAAATAAAACAAAATAAGACAGACATATTTTTGTAATTTTTATTTTTCTGTTTTTTTTTATTTTCTTGAAAAACTTGAAATGAGATCATCCCAACTAAACCAACTATAACACAATAATCGGTATCAGATTTCATGAGCTGAAGACAAAAGCTAAAACAAACTTTAATACGATTTCTTAACACTTTTGTTTCGACAAGACTAAACAAAAAAAATAAAATTAATGAAATAAAAAAAAAAAAAAAAAAAAAAAACAATTTAATCACCCGGTCTTCTTGTAATTTGGAAAAAATTTGGGATCAAATCTTAGTTTTTGATAAAACTGCCGCCTTTATGAAAAGATCCGAACATGGAATCTTATTGATTAAGGTGCTTTCACAAAGGTTCATGTTCAGCGTTATTATAACATAAAGAAATAGGTTGATAGAAGGTATAACGAACTTAGCATGATTTTCATTGCATCAGTGATATGAATTAGGTTCAGTTAGGCATAAAGCATAGATGGACATCACTCATGGACCTGTGGTACATCCTATCTCTTCTCAAAGCATATTTGGCTTTCCCCATATCACCCCAATTTAACTTCAACCCCCTAGTGCTTGATCAAAAGATTTTTATAGATAATTAAACAGAATTTTAAGCTTTAAGAGTGAACGTTGGACTTACAAGCCATCCAGACTTACAGGCCTTTTATTCAGATTGTTTAGGACATATTTGAATGCCCCACCCTTGTAGTTCTAGTTTGACCCTTTAAGATTTTGAAATACGAAATATTTTATTTTTTTAATAACACAATAATCTATTTTTTTATTATTATTTTTATTTTTTATTAATAATAAACATAATAGCACAACATATTTGGTGATCAAGACACTAACGGGCACGTGTATGATTGGGTAATTGCTTTTTTGTCTATCATTCGGAGAGATGTATATGGAGACATGCACATTTATTCAAACTGACTCTCCACAGTAAGTTTAGCATATTTAGTTTATATCACTTCAACTTTTACGCATCATGGAAAGCTACCATACAAATCAATGACTATTCTAGAGCCTTTTAATCTTAATAACTTCACCCGTTAGGCACACAAAAACAATTTTTCTATCATTTTCCAAAGGTTGGATCAATTTTCATTTGAAAATATTTTGAAGCTTCTAAAAAGCTGTTAACTGAATAATCATACTACTTCCTAGAGGGTTACAAAATACACACATGTTAAGAACTCAGTCACCCCGGTCACCCTTTAGCTTTTAGGTAAATGGCTATCCCGTATGACCACACGTGGTTAACAGGACCAAACACATATGAGAATACATGTCCTTCCAACTTAGAGTTATCGACATAATTTTTGGTGAAAGAATTCAAAACACAAAAGCACATCATAACCGCCCCGGATGCTTTCAGTCTTTAGGTAAATGGCTATCCTGTGAATCTACGAATAGATGACAGGACCAAACATATACAAGTATATGTCCCTCAAACTTGAGCAGCCGACATGATTTTAAGCGAAAGTGAATAAGTAACCTTTTAATAAAAATTTAATAGTATACACACACACACACACACACTCTCTCTCTCTTTGAATTTTTTTAATAATAAACACACACACACATGCACTTAAAAACACACGACTAAGTGAGATAAAAGGGTCGTAGTGCATAATGGAGATGTGTTTTCCTTAATGATAAGTGTATTTTACAAAGACAAATATTATACCCAGATTCTGGTGGCCACTGAGGTTATAGTCTTAAAAGGTTGACAAATAGGAAAAATTAAGTTATAAGTTAAGAAAACATCATGACAATTGATCTCAACTATGCAAGTTATCATCAGTGACTAAACAAAGTCAAAGATAATGTTATGGATACACAACCTGAGGGTTTAGTAGAGATCAAGTTATGGAATGAGACTAAAGCTCATGGAAAAGGGTATATAAAGGAAAACCTAAGTTAGTTGACCGGAGATCCCAAGAACTAAGTTCAATAGGACAACCTAATTATATAACTAAGGATGGTCACTGTGGGGGGCATAACTTATGTATAAGTTGACACATAAGCTAACAAATATATATATAAATATATATATATATATATATATATATATATATATATATATATATAGAGAGAGAGAGAGAGAGAGCAACGTTATAATAAGAAGTAGATTTTTCCTAAAAAGTGTAGAAAGTGTGTTTTCACCATTAGATTTAATAAAACACACAGTACAATAAACATACTGCAACTAAAATAAAACACAGCGCACAATAAACACACTTTCCATATCCACCATCAGATCAACATATCTAACGCACCAGATTACTTCTTACACTTCTTACTTTAACCCCACCCTATATATATATATATATATATATATATATCCTCCTAAATTATTAAAGGGAGTCTAATTACTTCCTAGTCCATTCCTATAACAACAGTGACATATTGTGAGGCTAAGCGTAATGTGTGGTTAATGATTTGTGTAAATCAATATAACCTTAATGCTATTAATGGCTTGTGGATAATCACCTATGTGAAAGAGAAGTGGGGTCGTTTTGAATGAAATTGTGGGTTGCACAATTCCTAGAGCTTTCACAGAACCAGGCTAGTGTTCTAGGACCATAATGAACCATTTAATAAGGGGATGTGCCCGACTAGAGAGAGTATTGTGATAAGTGTATTGTCGTCTACACAAATGGGGGTTTGTTCAAGGACATCACGTCTACTAACCGCTAGGAGAATAAGTATGCTTCACAAAGGAAGGTTCAAAGCTAACACCTACCTATCATGCAATAATTAACTGTCGAGGTTCCATTGGATATTTTGTATTTGTTTCATCGATCTCCATTCATATGGGGGATTGTTGGAAAATTTTTAATGAATGTGAGATCAATGTAAGACTCTTCATGTACAATTTGTGAAACTTTTATTAATTATACCATAATGACAATTAAGTTACAATGAATGTACATAAGCGAGACTTAATGTAAGACTCTTCATGAGTCCTAATGGTTATGTATAATTAGAGGCTTTATGCCTTGGTTAAAAATAAGAGAAAAAGAAGAGAAGTCTTAAACAAAAGGATGATCATAATAAAGAAACATTAGTATATTTCTTCTCCCAAAAATATCGAAAATGAGTACTCTTTAAACTTCATCTTTATATTTCCAAGTTCTAACACACTAAACTATCCGGTGCAACATCGGGCGTGTGGCCTTTCCTTGCAGTACATACTGCTTCGGCTGTTGTACCCTGGGAGACAGACGCGTTGTCTTATGAAGAGGCCGAAATCTGTTTTAAGGGAAGCGTGTTGAACACGTGCCTCAGCCTCAACCATCAACCACGCTCAATATATTTTTTCGTTTATATTTTGTTGCAGTCAATGGAGTTAGCCACATCAAGTTAAAAACTAAGACGAATGTGTAAATACTCAACGACTGGAAGACTCGAGTCAAGAAGTTCCTCTTGAAGTTCTCACCAAAGATACCGATATGAATAATTATATTATAATATAAATTGTACTTAATTTTTTTTTATCTTTTTGATTTTGTACACGGTATTGTACTACGACATTTCTCTTGTATAATGAGAGTATCATTATACTTATTTTATTTTATTATTTTTTAAATAATATTGTGACCCGTGTCCTACAAATTCTAATTTATCATCCAGATTTCATAAAAAAAGGAAAAGAAACGTCTTTGTTAAGCTAAATTATACATATATGTATACAATGTACATACATGTACATGCATGTTTTTTATACACATATGTACAACTTAAGGTAAATGATAATTTTCAAAGGGTTCTCTTAGGATCCTTACCCTATATATATATATATATATATAGGATTGGGATCATGAGAGAACTTTTTTAAAATTGAGAACTTTGCGAACCACTTTTTAACCACTAATTTCCCCTTTTTAAAATTGATGAATTAAAATTAACTTAAGGGCAAAAAGGGAATTTAACATCTACATCATCAGAGAAACAATACAACATCAGAATAGAACAGGGGAATGAATACAACATCAGAGAACGATCTGTGATGTACGTGCTTTCAGTAGGAGCGAAGATTGAGAACGACTGTGAGAAGATCGAACGACCTAGGGTTTGCAGAAAACAAACTTAACATCAAATCGAAGTATCTAGGGTTTGTATTATCTCATTCGCGGTTCAATTCCTATCAGGTAAACTTCAAAACAAATTTGATTTTAGGTGATTTTCGATTATAGATTTGATATACAACATCAATTGTTATTCGATTTTTATATTATATATGTTTTGTTCTGATTGTTTAATTTAGTTTTTACATATTAGTTGCTGAACTTAGGAGTTTCTCTGATTGTTTAATTTAGTTTTTATAGATTTTGATAGATTCTTAGGTGCTAGATTTGATTGATTTTAGTTTATATATTTGATATGTTAACAATTTTGATCGTTTAACTCTAATCGTTTAATTAGGTGCTACATTTGATAGATTTTTAGAAGTTAATAATGGATGCTTAAATTATCGGATCTACATCTTACTCGATTGAAGAAGTAAACAGCTTTGAACAAGGTAATCGTAATTTTCCGTTTTGCTTATGTTTAATTGATTTTTTAAGACACATTGTATATGTTTGTACACATACGTATATTTTTTCAGAATTGGTTAATGCTTTTATATACCATTATTTATTTACATCCATAACAATTGTTGTTTTTTGTTTTTTCTTTTCATGTTGCTTTTGTTTGTGAAGAATCTATATCAGCTAGTGTGTATGATTTACCGAATGGGGAGAGGTCTTGGATTCCTTTTGTTTCCCTTGAATTCAAACCTTATGTTGGAGCTAAGTTTCGTAAACTAGATGAAGTTGTTGTTATGTATGAGGAGTATGCTCAGATGGCTGGGTTCTGCACTCGTTTGGGTACCAATAAGAAGTGTAAACGTATCATAAAAACTAGATACATCTTGTGCTCAAAAGCTAATAAACTAAAGGAACAAGACGAGGGTTGCGTTGACATTTCTTCAACCTCTAGTTCCCGTTGCGTGAACTTCAAAGTAACTGATTGTTAAGCATTGATAAAAGTTAGACTTATAAAAGGTTCCTCGGATTATGAGATATATGGTTTTGAGGAGGTACACAATCATGGACCTCTTTCTTCCCACCATTTGACTAAGAAAAGAAGAAAACTAGACTTTGCAACAAAAGAGTTTATTTCCAATTGTCTTTTGGTTTGTGTCGGCCAACCAAAGCGTTCAAGTTTCATGTGGCATTAAAGGGTGGTCATCATAATCTAAAAGGTACACTAACAAATTACAATAATTTTGGTAGAGATATACGAGAGGCAATTGCTGATGGAGATGCTCAGATGGTGGTTGATAAATTCCATGAATGTTCCTAAAATGTACACAACTTCACTTTTAAATACCGAGTAGTTGGAACTGAGCTTACGTATTTGTTTTGGGTTTATAATGTTTCAAAAATCAACTATAAGGCATTTGGTGATGTTTTGGCTTTTGACGCAACATACCACACCAACATGTAAGTTATCTATTTTTGCATTAATGTAATCTAATATTTCTTTTTGTAATTAGTGAAACATTGATTTTATTTCTTTTTTTTGTGTAGGTATGACATGGTCTTCGTTTCATTCATGGGTATTGATCACCACAAGAAGTGCATAGTTTTTGGTGCTGGCTTGTTGAGAAATGAAACTGTTGAGTCACACACTTGGCTTCTTCAAATGTTTCTCGACACACATGTCAAGCAGCCTACTTTTGTTTTAACCGATCAAGACCCTTCAATGAAGCAAGCTGTTCATAGTGTGCTGGACAAATCAATTCATCGATTGTGCATGTGGCATATTATTACAAAACTACCATTAAAGGTATGTTTTCTTTTTTTATGTTATACATATGCGTATAGTGAGTAATATATTTTTTCTTTATGTACTCTTGTGTATAATAAGTTAGCGTTAGGTACTTGTATGTATAATTAGTAGGATTTCATAAACATAAAAACTGTGTGTTAAATACAGAAAGAATCTCACTTTTGTTACTATTTTTTCAGATCGATGGGAATCTTTTGAACAATTCAAATCTTCGCAGATCGATTCACAAGCTTGTTTGGAATGTATATATTGATCCGGAAACATTTGAGCGTCGATGGAATCGGTTGATGAATGAGTCTGGGCTGCAAGACCATGAACGGTTATCTGAAATGTATGCCATCCGTGATCAGTTGGTTCTCGTTACTTTAGGGATGTCCCTATGTGTTGTTTAATGAAGACTACATCTAGATGTGAGAGTGCCAATCATCTCTTTAAAACTAACTCTAGTTCACATAATACATTAGTTCAATTTATGTTGTATTTTGAGACAACTATGGATGGCCAACGTAACGAGTAGGGCGAACTTCAGGATAAAACGGGAAATCAACCAGCCCAAAATTCAAAACACCATTTCCGATTGAACGTTATGCTAATGAGGTTTACACCAGAGCTGTTTTTTTTTTTGAAGTCCAGAAGGAGATGACAAAGCTTTGCGCTTGTGTTACATTGTATCTCGAGAGGAATCAAGTAAAATACATAGTTATGTCGTTTGCTCATCAAAACCACTTGAAACATATTGTGAATGAGTACAAGGTATAAAGTTTTTTTAAATAATATACATATATGTATATTTTACATATTAATGCTTACTATCATGTATTTGTAATTTTTAGGTTACTCTTGATACAACGAACTTCTCTGTTACATGTGAGTGTATGAGATTCACACGCATTGGGTATCTTTGTCGTCATGCATTTTTCATTTATAGGCACCACGAAGTAGATAAGATTCCTATGAAGTAAATTACTTTTATTTGAATTGTTATGTTCCACTTAAATAATGTCTGTTTGTGATATAGCTTGTACTATAGTATGTATATTATGCAGGTTATACACATGTGTATATTATACAGAATACATATACACACGCGTATATTCTTTTTGCAGATTATAAATGTTTATTATATATAGTATACAAATTAATCATATGCGAGTATTATACAGATTATACATATGTGTATAGTATAAATCTTATACACTCAACTTAGAATCCCGTTATAAATATTTATTATACAGGCTTTACACATGTGTATATTATACAGAATACATATACACACGCGTATATTCTTTTTTTGCATATTATAAATGTGTATTATATATTATACAGATTAAGCATATGCGTGTATTATACAGACTATGCATATTTGTATAGTATAAACATTGTACACTCAACTTAGAATCCCTTCATAAAATATTTATTTATACAGGTTATACATATGTGTATAGGATTATCATACAGAATACATATACACACACGTATATTCTTTTTTTTTGTAGATTATACATGTGTATTATATATTATACAGATTTAAGCATATGCGTGTAATATGCAGATTATACATATGTTTTTTAAATATTTTACAAAACATAACACCGTCATATATGAGTTAGTTTTACAAACTTATATTGGCATATGCTTATTTAATAAATTATACATGTATGTACATTACGTGACGCTTTTTATATTCAAGTCATTGTGTCAATGCAGCCATCGATATCACAGCAGTAAAAAAGGGAGAAATAAAATAGCATTCGATTAAAACTATTACATCATACACAGATTAAACTAGTAGCATAAATCTAACATTCAAAAACTTCATGTAGCACTACAATTCAAACAAAATTTAAAAGAACATTTAGTTATTCTTTTGTTAACTTGCCAATTCATTTGCTTCCATCAAAATTCTATCCCGTAGAAAATTCGATTCTGATAACACTATTGCTGCTGCATACTTCTTCCTAAGAATTGCAATTTTCGCTTTAATATTTTTTCGATCGATTGTCAACACGCAATCCCACTTAACATCTGTTTTTCCCATCCAAGTCACCATATGTCTCATTATGAACACTCCAGAGTCAACAATATTACTAGATGTCGCCCAATCAATATGCAGTCTTTCTGTGTTGGTACATGATGTCAGTAGTTCAGTGTCAAGTGTCTGTAATCGAGTTTGTTAGATTTATGTTTTTGTATGTAAGCGAAGTTAGCTCACAAGTTCGCTGCTACAGGCGAACTTGTGAACTAAGCGAAGTTAGGGACAACTTCGCCTGAACATGCCAGGCGAAGTTGTCGCCTTTATAATCAGCTAGGTTACGGCAGTATTGAAAACAATCAGTTATTCGAGTTTACGAGTCAGAGAGTTTGTGTAATTAGTGATCATTGTATCACGTGTTTCCGGTTGCAATACAACGTGTTTGTGTTTATTGTAACGTGTGTTTAATCGTATCGTCTTCTACGCTCGTAACGTCTTAAGTAGGGATTCTGCACCTACATAGAACGAGATATCTCGTGTAGATCCGACTGGGAACCTACAATTGGTATCAGAGCCTTAGGCTCTCACAACTTCGCCTACCTCACAAGTTCGCTTATCTCAGGCGAAGTTATCTGTCAGGCGAAGTTTTGGACAGGCGAAGTTAAGGAGGAGTGAAGTTGACTTTTAGGCGAAGTTAAAAAAAAAAAAAGAGTTTTCGTCTGTATGGCCAGGTGTACGCGATTATTGTGAGACCGAAGACGTTGTTCCGTCAACGAGTGAAACTTGTTATCTCTTGGTCTTACGTGTGAACAAATACGTGTCAACTCTGGATATGGAGTTGAGTTTGTGAATGGGATATTGATTGAAACTGGATATTGACACATATTTGGGTGTTTGTGGGCAATGAAATTGTTGTTGTTCGAGGTTGACCAACTGAAGAAAGTCAAATTGAACTGAAGGTTTTTGTCATTACTGGATTGCGGTCAGAGAATATTATTTATTTTATTTTCAAGGCGTTCGAGAATTGGATCCTGAAACGTGATGCTTATTTATTAAAGTGAAAATTCTGGAACAAGTTGGATTTAATCGGGAATTAAATTGTTTATGTTCTTAATCGTTATCCCTGGTGATTGAAGATGCTTCGGATTAATTAATGGTCATGTGTGTTAGATTCTGTCAAGGTGGTTTTGTGATGAAATTGATCACTTGATGTTGAGTAGTTGAAGATTAAACCTTATCGTATGCCGACGTGTTGGTGAAGTTGTGGAGGGAGCCCAACTTCACGTGTTGGTGAAGTCAGAAGGACTCACGTGATTGGTTGAGATGATTAATTAGGCACGGGGATGCATGCATTTCAAAGACCTCAATCTATATAGTCGGAGAAGCTTACACTGAAGGGGAGATCTGATATGGAAGACGCTGGGTGATTGGTAGATTTGTGAAGCTACAAGACAGTTTCAGACACGGCTGGTTGAAGGGAAAACAGAAGATCATCAGTTAAGAGGGAGTCTGCTGGTGCATGTTTTGTAACAGATGATCTTTTGTGTTTGTTAGAATTGAGAGCAACGGTCAAAGGGGAGTCTGTTGGTGCATTTTGTGACCGTCGCTATGCAATTCTGATCAGCGGAAACGAAAAACGAAGTTAGAACAACTTCGCCATAGGCGAAGTTATAACAACTTCGCCATAGGCGAAGTTATAACAACTTCGCCATAGGCGAAGTTGTAACAAAACGAAAAACGAAGTTAGAACAACTTCGCCATAGGCGAAGTTGAAACAACTTCGCCTACAGGCCAAGCCCGTGAAGTTGTTTATATATATATATGTGTCTTGGTTAGGTTTGTGTATCCAGAAAGTTAGAGAGTTTTGTGTTACAGTTCATTTGTATAGAGAGAAACCGAGAGGGAGAGTCGTGTGGGACGGCCCGAGGTAGAGCTCACCTCGGGTCGGCCGTGTTTTGGTTTATGTTCGGTTTGTAACGTGGTTTGATTATTATATAAAAGATCTGCAGTTGTGTTTATCCCATTCATGTGTTTGTTCGTGTATGTGTTTGTGTGTAATCGTGTTCTTCGTCTTCTACACCAATAAACGAGTCTAGGAGGATTCCGCACTCCTAGACCTCGTGCGGATCTCGTATCGATCGGCAACGCCCCGCGCGGGAACCTACAAGACCTCGTAAAATCCAGAAATCACGCGATACGTTGTTGGGACTCCCAACAGACGAGTCTTTAATACATCGACCAGCAAGGTTGAGGTGGTGTGTAACACTGATATCACAAGTTACAAATCACCAAAACCAAGCACGGGACCCGCTGGGGTTTTCGACTATGATAGACTTTTCAAATCTTTTAACATACCTTACTTGGATTGTGCAGAAGTAGATGAAAGAATTGCTTCGAAGATGATTTATGATGAGGAAGACAATTATGTGCAACGACCGAAGTATGAAGAATGTCAGCCTTCCTCGTCAAATGCTGTCGACACCCCTGCTGCCTCTACAGAAGAGGAATTCTTCAATCCGTTTCACTCTCAACAACAATCACCCACTGATGAGCTATCTTCGAATCTGGAAGACAATCTGCAAGTCAGTGCGGTTCCGACTACGATAATTCACAAAAATCACCCATT
This sequence comes from Bidens hawaiensis, assembly GCF_021521415.1. Taxonomy (NCBI): domain Eukaryota; kingdom Viridiplantae; phylum Streptophyta; class Magnoliopsida; order Asterales; family Asteraceae; genus Bidens; species Bidens hawaiensis. The sequence goes on from NW_027491465.1 coordinate 360,507, forward strand.
GGAGAATATGATAGGTGATCTGTCCGACGGTGTACAAACAAGACAAAGCTTGAATGAGCACACCTTTGTTTATACAAGCATTAAAGATTCAGGCATAATCAACGAATGCTTGTACACCTGCTTCATCAGCCAGATTGAACCAAAGAACTATCAAATGGCTCTCAAGGACAACTCGTGGGTCGAAGCCATGCAAGAAGAATTAGCCCAATTTAAGAAGATGGAGGTATGGAACTTGGTTGCAAAACCAAAGAATGTGCATGCAATTGGCACAAAATGGGTCTTCAAATGCAAGAGAGATGAGAAAGGGATTATTATCAGGAAAAGGCGAGGCTGGTTGTAAAAGGTTTTAATCAGCAAGAGGGGATTGATTACAATGAGGTGTTTGCTCCTGTGGCGAGATTGGAAGCCATCCGATTGTTTTTGGCATTTGCTGCACATAAGGAGATGAAGGTATTTCAGTTAGACGTGAAGAGTGCGTTCCTTAACGGCAAAGTCGATGAGGTTGTGTACGTTGAGCAACCTCCGGGTTTTCCTGACCCAGACTTTCCTGATCACTTATACAAGCTAAGTAAAGCACTGTATGGGCTACATCAGGCCCCTCGTGCCTGGTACTCAACACTATCCGACTACTTGCTTGAGAATGAGTTTTGTAACGATTCCGGCGAATCCAGGTATACCCTAGCCGGTATATACTATTTACGTGTCATTTAGTATTGATTATATGAGTTATAGTACGTGTATACGAGTATATATGATTCATAGTACGAATCATACTCGATTATATAGTGAATCGTATTGGAATTACAATTAACCAATGAACGATTATTGAAACCCGAACGAATCGGGAATTACATTATAGACGAAGTATATAATGTTTAGTGATGTTTACGAAGTATTAATGCTTCGGGATAAGTGAATTATAGCACAGAAAAAGGATTTCGATTTATTAGTACGTCGGTACGATAAACGAAACCTTCAACATCAAACCAAGCAAGAGACGATCGATCAAACCGAAAAAGACGCACAAATACCGACAATACGATGTTTTAAGTCATTTAATGTCATGGGTTAAGTTTTTTTAAAGTTTTTAAATCAGTTTTATGTAAATTTTATTTTAACCCGAAAAACAACCATTTAGGCTCGTTTTAAGCCGAATTACGAGTTTAAACGAGAAACGAACTGAACCAGATTATCCACAACATTATCCGGATTGCGTAATCCGAATATGTGGCTTAGAATGGATTTGTGGGTCCCATCCCACCCCATATGGTGGACCGATCGGCCCACCCTATCCATAATATCATTCATTTTTCTTTTTTACAACATCAAAACTCTCTCAAAACTTTCCATACATTCAAGTGTTCATCAAATTCATCACTTCTAACCAAGAACTCAAGGTATAACACATGTTTTTAATGCTTAAATCTTGTTTCCAACTTCATGATCTTGAGAAAAGGAGGTTTCAAATGTAAAAATGGGTGAAAACCCGAGTTGAAACCGATTCTCGCATGATCAAGTGATGTATACAAGTTATACAAAGGATCTTGATCCAAGTGATGAGTTAAAAGAGTTTAGAACGAAATTTTACGGTTGAAATCTTGTAAAATGAGTTTCCATGTGAAAGACGGGTGAAAACCCGAGATGAAACCGACTCTTGCATGATCAAGAGATGTATACAAGTTATACAAGGGATCTTGGCCCAAGAAATGAGCAAAAAGAGTCGAGAACGGATTTTTACGGTTAAAACCTTTGTTTTTATATCAAAACCGACACTATGAAAGAAATGGTTTGATTGTTGGTGTAACTTGCTTGGTATAGTGTTATTGTGCTTGTAAGTGTTGTATCTAGTGGCTAGAAAATGCTAGAAACCAAGATCTTTGCGATCTAACGCTAGAAAACACAAGATAGTTCGGTTTTCGTGTGAGTTAGTGATTTTGGACAGATTGTAGTGTGCTTAGAGTCGGGTCATGAAATTTCACAGTGATGATCTACACATGAAAATATGAGATCTGTGAATTTTTGGTAATTTTTTGGATAAAATATGAATATTTGGTGAATTTAATGCTCGGTTTTGGCCAAAAAATGGTGAAAAATAGCTAAACTTGATGAAAAATTCTGGAAAATTTAGGATAAGCTTTTTATAACATATAAAAGTAACACACAAAATTTGAGCTCAGTTGGAGAAGTCTAAGGGGACTTTTCGGTAAAACGAGTTCTAGGGCTTTCTAGCTCGGTTTTTGTGAAAACGGCTTGAAAAATGAGTTTTGGGTTCTGGAAAAATTCCAGGGAGTTATGAGGATGGCAGGGATCATCCCAGAAAAATTTGGGATTTTTCTAAAGTCTTTTGGTGTTTTTGACATATTTAGTGTTTTAATAATGTTTAAAAATAGATAAATAAATGTAAATATAAAAAATAAATCTAGAAAATTTTTATAAAATCTCTTACTGTCAAAATAAGTTTTGTGCAAAATTTCAAGACCCGAGACTAAACGGGTAATTATTTGTGCTAAAAACAACATAAAAACAAATTTTTAAAGCTTAAAACGTGTAAACCGGCAAAACTCGCATAAGCGAGCTGACTGGTATATAAAAACCTAAAAATTGATCATTTTCATAATACTAAGTAAATTAAATAAAAGTAAATCATCCGAAAATAATTCGGATGATTTGGGTAATTTTACCCGATTTTACTGTTTCCGGCACCTAAATGACGGAAACGGGCCCCGCGGCCAAACGGGGTGTCCAAACCGAGCTCTAATTTCATCACGTTAACTAAAGTAACAGTCAAACACCATTTTTGGGTCGGGTGTGAATAAACTCATTTTTTTGAAACTAAAAACGGATGACTGTGCTAGGCACGCAAATCAAGGAAAACATAAAAATGATAATTTTGACCGTCCGACTCTAAGTAATGGCACAATCTGAGTCCTTTGGAGTGTCACGGGGTTAACATTGTCCTCGGATCGAGTACAGTACTGGGTTAACAATGTCCCCAGATGTACCGATTAACACGGATTTAATTTATGGGAATTATATAGTAACGACTAGATATCATATTACAGATCCAGGCTTACAGCAGATCATTGTACCACGTCCCGACTCACAGAAAGGTGAGTTTTCACGAGCCCCTTTTACTGAACTGTTTTAAATATTTTCCCGGGGCGGAAAGCATGTCTTTATTAAAGTATTTAAGTACATACCGATCGTATGGAAACACTTGTATATTTAAATATATATATGGTTTGATGCATTGAATATATAAATTGTTTATCGTTTGGGATTGTTCTGGGGTAACATAGTTCCCGGAGGTTATTATTGTTCTGGGGTAACTTAGTTCCCAGAGGTTATTATTGTTCTGGGGTAACATAGTTCCCGGAGGTTATTATTGTTCTGGGGTAACTTAGTTCCCAGAGGTTATTATTGTTCTGGGGTAACATAGTTCCCGGAGGTTATTATTGTTCTGGGGTAACATAGTTCCCGGAGGTTATTTTTGTTCTGGGGTAACTTTGTTCCCAGAGGTTATAAATGTTCTGGGGAAACATAGTTCCCCGCATAATTACATTGTTTAATAAATGATTATTAAAATGATCTGTCAGTGTTTATTTAAATTAGTGAAACTCACCAACTATTCGTAGTTGACCCGTTTTCTTTACATGTTTTCTAGGTATGCCCAAGTTGGAATGATTGATATGTGCTTAATGATCTGTGCTACTTGTTGGAGGCTTGCTGATCTATAGTTTGTAATGAATATAGTAATGTCTTATCGGTAAAATTTGTGTGTAACACCTAGACAGTAACGAAACTAGCAACAATGTAATATGATATAAATTAATGTAGTGGTATTTTCTTTATAAGCAATGCTGTTGATATCAGATGTGTCTGTTGCATCCCGTGTACGTTTCCGCTGCGGTTACGGGGTGTTAAAGAACTTGGTATCAGAGCCATTGGTTATAAAGAATTAGGATGTCTTTAAAAGATACATAAAATATAACCAGTAGCTCAAGTATTATAGTATCTGAATATCAACTAAATATATATTGTGACGAGATCGGGATGAACTTGGATGGACAAGTGGGTTATTATGGTTCGGAACATAATAACAGACTTGTCTACACGAGGGAATTCAGGGGAAGTCACGGGGGACTTTAATAGATAAAATTGGCAACATATGTGCAAATATGTGATAATATTGTTATGTGGTCAAGTTGTATAAGTAAGTGCATATTAATTTGATTATGATTTACACTATGGAAAGAACTATATGTTTGTTAACTTGTGTGCAGGTAGTATGTCAAGAACCCCCAGTGTGTCGATCGAGGAGGACCCGGAGGAGGTCAGCTCCGGGGACTCCGGGAGCCCACTTGTAGCATCTAGCACCGAGCCTTCTAAGACTAGCCTTAGGAGTGCTAGCTTGTCCTCCCCTGCTAGGGTTACCAGGTCTCCCACCCCACCCGCACCTCAGGTCACCCTCACCCCCCAGACCCGGTCCCCGCCTCACGGCGCGGATCAGTGTCCCGTATGTTTCACCTACCTCTACCCCACCCAGATCCACTTACCACAGAGGCGAGTCCTCCCGCCCCCAGCCCGGGCCTGTGCCGCCACCTGTGTGGGGTACCCCCAGGCCAGTGAGGGATGAGCGTCCCTCCACCGAGGCGGCGTGGCTCCGGGTGCTCACCGAGCGGATGAATGAGCACACCACCGCCTTGACGGTGGGTATTCAGAGGAGGAACCTCTTGGTGGATTGCATACTGGACAGCCAGCATGCGATCGCGCAGCTGAGGAGGGAGGACGCCTACTCCCTGGGGTTGATTGACCGGATGGAAACACGGATCCGGGGTTTAATGGCAGTGGTTGTGGGGATGGCGGCGGTGTTGGTGTGGTTGGTTTACCACCGTGTTTAGTTGTTTTGGGTTGGGGATAGACAGGGACCATTTTTTTTGATACTCTGTGTAAGTAGTTAGTGGTGATGCTAATGTGGAGTGAATCTTGTTTAGTTATAATACAACCACTGGCCCCTAGGGTGGGTCTCTTTTGGGGCATAATCATTATAGATACTTTTGGGTATCATTCAAGCACTGACCCCTTTACGGGTTATGTCGAGATGATGCCGACATAGGGCCCTTGTATTAAAACTTAGTTGTGTAATGTTGACTGGAAAGTATGTAAACTGATGTTTGTGTAATATGTATCAATGTTTACTAATGAATGAAATATGTATTGTGTTTTATAATTTGAGATGGTATTAATTATATATATTTCTTGATGTTATGTAGAATGGCACCGAAACGATCAACGAAAATATCGGAAGTAGATGTGAGCCGTTTGATTGCTCAACAGTTGGAAGCGGCGATACCGGATATAGTATCGCGCATCGCCGCCAGTATTAACAACTCGACCAATCCAACCCCTCCGAGCAATCAAACACCCATAAATAATGACGGGGAACAAAATGCTAATCCTCCAAGGAATGATAACACGATTCCGAGTAATGACGCACCGCCTAGGGTGGTCGTTACTGACAGCAATGGCCCTATACCTACGGTAGAGACAAACCGTACTGAACCAATTCGTGCATCCAGGGGATGTTCGATCAAGGATTTTATGTTGTGCAAGCCATTAGAGTTTAGCGGGTCTGAAGGACCGAATGGGTTAGTTAAATGGATAGAGAAAATAGAATCAGTGGTGAATATCAGCAACTGTCCCGAGGATTGTGTCGTTAAGTACGCCACCTGTACATTCACCGACCATGCCTTGACATGGTAGAGCACCATAGTACAGACTCGAGGTCAGGCGGCGACAAACCACATGACCTGGACAGAGCTTAAGGCTCTTGTGTTGGAACATTTCTGCCCAAAGAATGAATTGCAGAAACTGGAAAATGAGTTGTGGAATCTGGAGATGAAGGGGGCGGACCACTTGGGTTATACCAACCGGTTTAATGAACTGTCACGATTAGTACCGTGGTTGGTCACCCCAGAGACGAAGAGGGTGGAACGTTATATTTGGGGACTTTCTCCAGTAGTGAGGAGTATAGTTAACGCGGGGGGACACCAGACGTATGAAAGTGCAGTGACACAGGCTGGCATTGTCACGTATGATTTCTTACGGAGCGGATCACTAAAGGTGACAGGAGAATCCGCTGGGGGAAAACGGGGTACACATGACCATAGGATCCAAGAAAAGCAGCAGAGCAAACGAGCTAGGCCCGCTGCCCAGAGCTATGCCATGACTAGTTTGGGCGGAAGGCAAGAACCGCAGAAGGGAATGTTTCCTAAGTGCGGGAAATGTGGTTACCACCATGGTGGCGTGTGCAAAGAGGTGGTGTGCCACCGGTGTGGCAGGATTGGACACTACGCACCAAATTGTAAGACAAATCTAAACAACCTGAACCGACAACCGCAACCTATTCGTGCGCAACCATTTAGGACTCAACCAGCCCGACAGCATAACCCGCAAGGAAACCAGATGGTGACCACTAGCCGTGCTTGCTACGAATGCGGCAGCACGAATCACTTCAAAAGGAACTGCCCGAAACTGAACCAGGGAGGAAATGGGCGGCAACCCGCGGGTCAGGCATCGTCGTCCAATCCGGCGCGAGGCCGAGCATTCGTGATGGGGGCGAACGAGGCACGCCAGGACCCCAGCGTAGTGACAGGTACATTCCTCGTCTCTGATCATTACGCTTCTGTATTATTTGATACAGGCGCCGATAGAAGTTTTGTCTCCGTTAGATTCCTTTCGATAGCAAACCTTCCTATTGGTGAAACCATAGAACCTTACACCGTAGAAGTCGCTAACGGTAAAACCATGATAGTTAATCGGATAGTTCGGAGTTGCCCTTTTATTCTGAACGAACAATCCTTTCTGATTGACTTGTTACCGGTAGAATTGGGTAGTTTTGACGTGATAGTGGGAATGGATTGGTTGGCATGTAACAGGGTAGAAATAAACTGTGAAAAGAAAATTGTCAAGATCCGAGTATCGGATGACGAGGAGGTATTAGTGCAAGGAGAAAAATCCGGCACCATGATACCATTTATATCCCATCTCAAGGTATTAAAATATATACGTCAGGGATGTGTGGCGTATCTAGCGAGCCTGACGGCCACTGATTCTGAGGAAAAACGAGTGGACGATATTCCAGTGGTACGCGAATTTCCACAAGTTTTCCCAGAGGAACTGCCTGGACTACCGCCAACCCGACAGGCGAATTCAGAATCGATCTGTTACCTCAAGCTGGCCCTGTTGCTAAGGCACCTTACCGACTTGCACCATCTGAGATGCAAGAATTATCCAACCAGTTGCAAGAATTGTTGGATAAAGGATTTATTCGACCTAGTTATTCCCCGTGGGGCGCACCTGTTCTATTCGTGAAAAAGAAGGGCGGGAGCCTTAGAATGTGCATTGATTACAGGGAATTGAACAAGTTGACAATCAAATATAGGTATCCTCTCCCCCGAATCGATGATCTGTTCGACCAACTACAAGGTGCGAGCTACTTTTCAAAAATAGATCTTAGATCGGGATACCATCAGGTTAGAATTCAGGAGGAGGATATCCCAAAAACCGCATTCCGGACTCGCTACGGCCATTACGAGTTCTTAGTTATGCCTTTTGGGCTAACAAATGCGCCAGCAGTATTCATGGATCTCATGAATCGAGTCTGTAAACCCTATCTCGACAAATTCGTCATTGTATTTATTGACGATATTTTGATATACTCGAAGAGTAAAGAAGAGCACGAACAACACTTAAAGTTAGTTTTAGAGCTCCTGGATCAGGAGAAGTTATTTGCAAAATTCTCCAAGTGTAACTTCTGGTTACAAGAGGTGCAATTCCTCGGTCACGTTATAAACCACCAAGGAATACACGTTGATCCGAGTAAGGTTGAAGCAATTAAGAATTGGCAAGCGCCTAAATCTCCAAAGGAAATCCGCCAATTCTTAGGCTTAGCGGGATACTATCGTCGATTTATAGAGAACTTTTCCAGCATCGCCCAACCTTTAACCCTCCTGACTCAAAAGGATCGGAAGTATGAATGGGGTGAAGAGCAGGAAACGGCGTTTCAAACGCTAAAACAAAGATTGTGCCAAGCGCCAATCTTAAGTCTCCCTGACGGAGACGGTGGTTTTGTCGTGTATTGTGACGCATCCCGGAGAGGGTTAGGATGCGTATTGATGCAAAATAGTAAGGTTATAGCCTATGCCTCTCGACAATTAAAAGTTCACGAGAAAAATTACACTACTCATGACCTAGAACTGGGAGCAGTCATCTTCGCACTTAAAATCTGGAGGCACTATCTCTACGGTACAAAGTGCACCATCTTCACTGATCATAAAAGTTTGCAACACATATTCGATCAGAAAGAACTGAATATGAGACAACGAAGGTGGGTCGAGTTACTGAGTGACTATGACTGTGACATCCGATATCACCCCGGCAAGGCTAACGTTGTAGCCGATGCCTTGAGTAGGAAAGAGCGAGTTAAGCCACTACGTGTGCGAGCATTGGGAATGATAGTCCAGTCGAACCTTTCGGATTTGATTCGAGTCGCTCAACGCGAGGCGTTGAAAGGGGACCAATTGGAAAAAGAGGGACTTTTCTGTAACGAGAAGAATTTCGAACAGCGTGTGGACGAAATTCTCTATTTCAAAAATCGGATTTGGATTCCGACCCTCCATGACCTTCGTGAATTGATCATGGACGAAGCACATAAATCAAAATATTCCATACATCCGGGATCAGATAAAATGTACAAGGATGTGAAAGAATTTTACTGGTGGCCAGGTATGAAAAAGGATATAGCCACATACGTCGGCAAGTGTACGACGTGTGCGAGAGTTAAGGCGGAGCACCAGAAACCCTCTGGAATGTTACAACAACCGGAAATTCCCGAATGGAAATGGGAGCAAATCACGATGGATTTCGTGACACACCTCCCTAAGACATCCCGGGGACATGATGCGATTTGGGTAATCGTGGATCGATTAACCAAATCGGCACATTTTATTCCGATTAAGAATAATTATAACACTGAGAGACTTGCGCAAATTTATATAAATGAAATAGTGTCTCGTCATGGCATCCCCATCTCGATCATCTCCGATAGGGATAGCCATTTCACCTCCAAACTTTGGCAAGCTGTCCAAGAAGCATTGGGAACACGTATTGACCTAAGCACAGCTTATCACCGTCAGACCGATGGTCAGTCTGAGAGGACCATTCAAACTTTGGAGGATTTGCTTCGTGCCTGCGTACTGGACTTTAAGGGAAACTGGGATCAACATCTCGCACTCGTTGAATTTTCCTATAATAACAGTTACCATAGCAGTATAAAGGCAGCACCTTATGAAGCATTATATGGACGGAAGTGCCGATCACCACTCTGCTGGTCTGAAGTGGGTGACTCGCAGGTCATTAGATCGGATCTGGTCCAGGAGACGACCAGCAAGATTCTTGAAATCAAGAACAACCTGAAAGCCGCGCGGGATCGGCAGAAGAGTTATGCCGATACCCGTCGAAAACCGTTGTCATTTGAGAAGGGGGAAAAGGTATATTTGAAAGTATCACCCTGGAAAGGAGTGGTCAGATTTGGAAAGGCGGGGAAGTTGGCCCCTAGATACATTGGACCATTCAGCATCGCTGCAAAAATCGGTCCGGTAGCTTACAGATTAGAACTGCCTGAGGAACTAAGTGCAGTTCATAACGTGTTTCATGTGTCAAATTTGAAAAGATGTCTGGCGGATGAGACATCGGTGTTACCCTTAGAGGGTGTTCAAATAAATGATAAGCTCAACTTCGTAGAGGAGCCCATTGAAATAGTGGACGGTAAGATCAAGCAACTTAGACACAATAAGATCTCGTTGGTCAAAGTTAGGTGGAATTCGCAACGAGGCCCAGAATTTACTTGGGAACAAAAGGATGAATTTCGGAAGAAATACCCCCACCTATTTCCTCAAAAGGAAGTAGTTGACGTGTAAAATTTCGAGGACGAAATTTTTATAACGGGGGGAGAATGTAACGATTCCGGCGAATCCAGGTATACCCTAGCCGGTATATACTATTTACGTGTCATTTAGTATTGATTATATGAGTTATAGTACGTGTATACGAGTATATATGATTCATAGTACGAATCATACTCGATTATATAGTGAATCGTATTGGAATTACAATTAACCAATGAACGATTATTGAAACCCGAACGAATCGGGAATTACATTATAGACGAAGTATATAATGTTTAGTGATGTTTACGAAGAATTAATGCTTCGGGATAAGTGAATTATAGCACAGAAAAAGGATTTCGATTTATTAGTACGTCGGTACGATAAACGAAACCTTCAACATCAAACCAAGCAAGAGACGATCGATCAAACCGAAAAAGACGCACAAATACCGACAATACGATGTTTTAAGTCATTTAATGTCATGGGTTAAGTTTTTTTAAAGTTTTTAAATCAGTTTTATGTAAATTTTATTTTAACCCGAAAAACAACCATTTTAGGCTCGTTTTAAGCCGAATTACGAGTTAAACGAGAAACGAACTGAACCAGATTATCCACAACATTATCCGGATTGCGTAATCCGAATATGTGGCTTAGAATGGATTTGTGGGTCCCACCCCACCCCATATGGTGGACCGATCGGCCCACCCTATCCATAATATCATTCATTTTTCTTTTTTACAACATCAAAACTCTCTCAAAACTTTCCATACATTCAAGTGTTCATCAAATTCATCACTTCTAACCAAGAACTCAAGGTATAACACATGTTTTTAATGCTTAAATCTTGTTTCCAACTTCATGATCTTGAGAAAAGGAGGTTTCAAATGTAAAAATGGGTGAAAACCCGAGTTGAAACCGATTCTCGCATGATCAAGTGATGTATACAAGTTATACAAAGGATCTTGATCCAAGTGATGAGTTAAAAGAGTTTAGAACGAAATTTTACGGTTGAAATCTTGTAAAATGAGTTTCCATGTGAAAGACGGGTGAAAACCCGAGATGAAACCAACTCTTGCATGATCAAGAGATGTATACAAGTTATACAAGGGATCTTGGCCCAAGAAATGAGCAAAAAGAGTCGAGAACGGATTTTTACGGTTAAAACCTTTGTTTTTATATCAAAACCGACACTATGAAAGAAATGGTTTGATTGTTGGTGTAACTTGCTTGGTATAGTGTTATTGTGCTTGTAAGTGTTGTATCTAGTGGCTAGCAAAGGCTAGAAACCAAGATCTTTGCGATCTAACGCTAGAAAACACAAGATAGTTCGGTTTTCGTGTGAGTTAGTGATTTTGGACAGATTGTAGTGTGCTTAGAGTCGGGTCATGAAATTTCACAGTGATGATCTACACATGAAAATATGAGATCTGTGAATTTTTGGTAATTTTTTGGATAAAAGATGAATATTTGGTGAATTTAATGCTCGGTTTTGGCCAAAAAATGGTGAAAAATAGCTAAACTTGATGAAAAATTCTGGAAAATTTAGGATAAGCTTTTTATAACATATAAAAGTCACACACAAAATTTGAGCTCAGTTGGAGAAGTCTAAGGGGACTTTTCGGTAAAACGAGTTCTAGGGCTTTCTAGCTCGGTTTTTGTGAAAACGGCTTGAAAAATGAGTTTTGGGTTCTGGAAAAATTCCAGGGAGTTATGAGGATGGCAGGGATCATCCCAGAAAAATTTGGGATTTTTCTAAAGTCTTTTGGTGTTTTTGACATATTTAGTGTTTTAATAATGTTTAAAAATAGATAAATAAATGTAAATATAAAAAATAAATCTAGAAAATTTTTATAAAATCTCTTACTATCAAAATAAGTTTTGTACAAAATTTCAAGACCCGAGACTAAACGGGTAATTATTTGTGCTAAAAAGAACATAAAAACAAATTTTTAAAGCTTAAAACGTGTAAACCGGCAAAACTCGCATAAGCGAGCTGACTGGTATATAAAAACCTAAAAATTGATCATTTTCATAATACTAAGTAAATTAAATAAAAGTAAATCATCCGAAAATAATTCGGATGATTTGGGTAATTTTACCCGATTTTACTGTTTCCGGCACCTAAATGACGGAAACGGGCCCCGCGGCCAAACGGGGTGTCCAAACCGAGCTCTAATTTCATCACGTTAACTAAAGTAACAGTCAAACACCATTTTTGGGTCGGGTGTGAATAAACTCATCTTTTTGAAACTAAAAACGGATGACCGTGCTAGGCACGCAAATCAAGGAAAACATAAAAATGATAATTTTGACCGTCCGACTCTAAGTAATGGCACAATCTGAGTCCTTAGGAGTGTCACGGGGTTAACATTGTCCTCGGATCGAGTACAGTACTGGGTTAACAATGTCCCCAGATGTACCGATTAACACGGATTTAATTTATGGGAATTATATAGTAACGACTAGATATCATATTACAGATCCAGGCTTACAGCAGATCATTGTACCACGTCCCGACTCACAGAAAGGTGAGTTTTCACAAGCCCCTTTTACTGAACTGTTTTAAATATTTTCCCGGGGCGGAAAGCATGTCTTTATTAAAGTATTTAAGTACATACCGATCGTATGAAAACACTTGTATATTTAAATATATATATGGTTTGATGCATTGAATATATAAATTGTTTATCGTGTGGGATTGTTCTGGGGTAACATAGTTCCCGGAGGTTATTATTGTTCTGGGGTAACTTAGTTCCCAGAGGTTATTATTGTTCTGGGGTAACATAGTTCCCGGAGGTTATTATTGTTCTGGGGTAACTTAGTTCCCAGATGTTATTATTGTTCTGGGGTAACATAGTTCCCGGAGGTTATTATTGTTCTGGGGTAACATAGTTCCCGGAGGTTATTATTGTTCTGGGGTAACTTAGTTCCCAGAGGTTATAAATGTTCTGGGGAAACATAGTTCCCCGCATAATTACATTGTTTAATAAATGATTATTAAAATGATCTGTCAGTGTTTATTTAAATTAGTGAAACTCACCAACTATTCGTAGTTGACCCGTTTTCTTTACATGTTTTCTTGGTATGCCCAAGTTGGAATGATTGATATGTGCTTAATGATCTGTGCTACTTGTTGGAGGCTTGCTGATCTATAGTTTGTAATGAATATAGTAATGTCTTATCGGTAAAATTTGTGTGTAACACCTAGACAGTAACGAAACTAGCAACAATGTAATATGATATAAATTAATGTAGTGGTATTTTCTTTATAAGCAATGCTGTTGATATCAGATGTGTCTGTTGCATCCCGTGTACGTTTCCGCTGCGGTTACGGGGTGTTACAAGTTTGAACGGGGAAAGATTGATAGCACTTTGTTCTTCAAGAGAAAAGGGAGCAACTTTCTACTGGTGCAAGTCTACGTGGACGACATCATCTTTGCTGCATCAAAAGTCGCCATGTGTCAGGAGTTTGAGGCCGTCATGAAGAAGAGATTTGAAATGAGTGCTATGGGTGAACTAACTTTCTTTTTAGGACTGCAGGTTGATCAGAAGAAAGATGGGATGTTCATTCATCAGACTAAATTTGTCCATGATGTTCTCAAACACTTCAAGATGGAGGACAGCACTCCATACGATACTCCAGTCTGCGTCAACCATAAATTGGGTGCTGATTCAGACAACGATGCAGACGTGGACCCAACCCAATATCGGGCAATAATAGGTTCTTTAATGTACTTAACTGCTTCTCGACCTGATATTATGTTTGCAGTTTGTCTTTGTGCACGCTTTCAGGCAAACCTGAAGGAATCTCACTTGAAGGGTGCGAAGAGGATATTGCGCTATCTCAAAGGCAAACCTAAGCTGGGGTTGTGGTACACGAGAGGAGGAGACTTGGAGTTGGTCGCCTACACAGATTCTGATTATGGAGGATGCAATCAGAGTCGGAAGTCAACGACAGGTGGATGTCAGTTTCTTGGAGTCAGATTAGTGTCATGGCAATGCAAGAAGCAGACCTCAGTCGCCATTTCAACCTGTGAAGCAGAATACATGGCAGCATCAAACTGCTGCTCCCAGGTTCTTTGGATTCAACAACAGTTGCGCGATTATGGTCTGAATTTCACTCATACTCCTATTGGCATTGATAATACTGCTGCTATCTCAGTAACTAACAATCCCGTAAAAAACAGTAAAACTAAACATATTGACATTCGTCATCATTTTATACGGGATTGTGCTGAGAAGAAACTGATTATGCTCGAAAAGGTTGATACGTTAGATAATTTGGCTGACTTGTTTACTAAAGCGTTTGACAAAAATCGTTTTCAAAACCTTGTTGAGCTGAATGGGATGATCAACACCCACGTCACTATCGCTTAGAATTATGTCGGTTGCCTCAGTTTGAAGGACATATCTTCGGATATGTTTGGTTCTCATTTCTACTTGTAGAATATGAGGATAGCCATTAACCAGATGACTGAAAGTGACCGGGGCGGTTTATGATGTGTTTTTATTCTTTCGCTGAAAATTAGTCGATCATACTTAGTTAGAAGGACACATACTTGTATGTGGTCGGTCCAGCTGATCCATTGGATCTTCAGGATAGCCGTTTACCTGAAAACTTCAATTTGATCGGGGCGATTGAAGTTAAAATTTTTTCCGAGAGATGAAATTATTTTTCAAGTCTACTACTTCGTAAGAAGTTCCTTTACTATGTTTAACAGAAAATTGATCCAACCTTGGAAAGTGATACAAATACTGATTCTGTGTGCTTAACTAGTGAAGTTATTAGGCCTAAAAGACTTTAGAACAGTCATTGTATGTCATGGTAGCTTTTTATGGTGCGTAAAAGTATAAGTGATACTAACTAAATCTACTCGATTTTACGTGGAAACTTCTTAAGAGTTGTGCATGTCTCCATATATACCTTTCCGAATGATAGGCAGAAAAGCGATTACCCAGTCATACACGAGCCCGTGAGTGTTCTGATTCCCGTGAAGATAGTGTGTCAAGAAACTGCAGTGATCCAGATTCGGGACTTGCAGTTGTTTACTACTCTGAAGTTTGTGTAAATGCTTATTAAAAAAAAAAAAAAAATTTGTGAGTTATTGAGATATTCTAGAGTTCATAAATTAATACTTCTCAATCATGATGTAAGAAAGAAAACGGGAAGAAGAGTCTAAAGATCGAAGAGGAATTACTATTTAATCAGACACTACGGGTCGAGGTCAACTCGGGGTGACTTGGGGAAAGCCAAATACGCTTTGAGAATAGATAGGAGGCATCATAATCTCTGAGTTGTTGCCCATTTAAATTTTGAGCTTAATTGAACCTAACCCGTATCACAGAAACGATGAAAACCATTCTAAGTTATTTACCTGCTTACAACCTGTTTCTTTATGTCATAATACGGCTGAACACGGATCTGTGTGACAGTCACGTAGTTAGTATGATTCATGTTCGGATCTTTTCTAAAACATGGTAGTCCCTATCTAGACTGAAATTTGATCCCGTGTACTTTATTTTTAAAATTTTTCTACTTATGTAGTTGTATGATTTTATACCTGGTTACTTTGTCTTGATCGTATCATTTAACGCTTTGAAGGTTGTTTTAAAACTTAATTGTAAATTGTTCAAATTATGGGGTTGGTTTTGAAATATTTTAATATCAGCGAAGTTGTGCATAACTTCGCCTGCAATAGGCGAAGTTATCCATAACTTCGCCTGAATAAATCTGACCCTATATAAAGAAGAGTAAAGGTCAAACTGTTCATTAATTTCAAAAACCCAGCGAACTTATCCTACGTAACCCTAAGTGAACTTAACCATCGATCATTCTGTGTTCATTCTTTCTCGTTTTCAACTCCGATTAAAGGTGTGTAGTGTCGATTCATCGATTATTCGTTGACAACTGATGTTTTTCAGAGGTCTTTTCGACTTGATTATCGACCTCGTGTTTCGAAACCTTAAACACCCGATTTCAAACTTGTTATTACGTGGTCGTAATCTACTTGAACGTCTAAAACTTCATACAATCATGTGTAACGGAGTCCTCAATCTTCAAATTCATCATCTACACGTCCAATTGAAATCTTTACTGTTGCCGATTCGTATTCGGCGAAGTTACAGTTTAGGCGAAGTTATCCGTAACTTCGCCTGAGGTTTAACTTCGCCTTATAATTAATTGTGTAACAGTACTTTAGCGATGTTGTGGTTAGGAGAAGTTATCATTAACTTCGCCTGGACCTTTTTACTTAACAGTTAACAGACGAAGTTCAAGTTGAGGCGAAGTTGTTCCCAACTTCGCCCCACCTCTAACTTCGCCTCTACAGAATAAATCACAACTTCGCTCATGGTAACAGGCGAACTTGTGATTTGCTTTGACGTTTATCTAACTTAGTCTGTTTGATGCAGATATGGCTGCTGTAGGTGGTGCAGGCGGTGATGACGGTGGTGATAACCAAAGACAGTTCTTCCCGGGTCATAACATGTACATAACATTAGACCCGGAGGCGAGCGGAGTTGATGATTTCCGCGAAATCATCACATTCTTACTACGTTCGCGTATATTCCACGCGATTGCGACAACACTGCCAATATCCTTGCCAAACATTGAGGATTTTTGGCAGACTGTGGAATATGACTGTAGGGTCGAGCCCCCGGTGATGCGAGCAACAGTCAACAATCACATTGTTCAGTTCTCATCTGAACAGATCCGGACGGCTTTACGATTTGGAGATGAGACGAGGGATGACCCGACAGATTTTGTGGCTCCTTCTGTGATGGAGCGTTTCTGAGGATGGGATACTCTGGTCCCCTGGGAGATACTCAGAGAAGGAAGGGGGTTTTACTTGATCAGTGGCGCTTTCTCATGCATGTCATGATTGTATGCATGTCAGGGAGAAAGGCGGGCACTGATGGCATGGGCGCGACCATGCAGTCGGCGATGACTGCTCTGACTTATAATAAGCGTTACAGCTTTAGTCAGATGGTCTTCTATGAGATCGATCGAAAAAATAAGAGCGGTGGCGCGTGAGATATTTATCATGTATCCAAGATTCCTCCAAATGATCTTGAATCATGTTGCTCCAACGCTACCTCAGCGCCGCCCGATCAGATACGTTGAAAGTGTAAGCAAAAGGATCTTCGCCCAATGCAGATCTTCCAGTGCGAGGAGAAAACCTGAGCTCCGTCCTCGGCATACTCCACTATTTGGGTACTTGATCAACCCGGAGTATGTGCCTGCTCGTGGGGACGAGTTTCGGGACCAGGCACCACAACAGGCAGGAGCACCTCAAGTAATACCTGCTGCTCCTGTTGTGTCACCGGAGGAGAACGTAGACCTTGATGCTGCATTTGGTGGTCAAGGCTTCTTTGATATGGATAGGATGGATCAAGAGGGAAATGTACAAGTCTCGATTGCACAAGTTTCGAGTGTGAATGTCACTAGGGCAGCTACAACGGTGGCTGACTCTGATTCAGAAGATGATGTGGCTGTAGCGAGACGAATTCTAGTTAACCAAGAACGGGTTCAAGGGAAAAGAAAGAGAACTGATGATGACAGCGAGTCAGACTATGAAGAAGAGGTACATCAGTTGATTCGGAGATCAAGAAGGGAACGGGCAGGTGCAGGATCGGGAGCTGGTGAGAGCTCGAGGGTGGTACGTTTCACCCCACCCGCACTGTCCGGTATGACAATGGTCCCTTCATCATTACAGGTTACAAGATCAAGCGCCACGGATGTTCCCGTGGTGGCTACCTCATCTGCCTTTGGCCTCCCACCAACTACATTCCAACTATCGGCTCCGGAGATTGTCTCGTTGCCACCTCCAACTCTTACTCCAACGGAGGTCGTGGCACGATTTATTGAGTCGACGGTTGTGGCCACTGCAGGGTTATCGGTGACGATACCACCTGCGGTTACGTCTATGCCTACTTCTGAGGTCCCGGTTACATCGGAAATCCCTCCTCAGTATACTCAAGATATATCACATCTGAGGTTTGATTTCGATGCATCCTTATCAGACTCTGAACGAATAGCAGCACTTGAACGGGTCGTGGCAGAACAGTCAAGGATTAATCTTATCCAGACCCAGGCTATTCAACGCCTAGTTGCTGAGAATCAGATGCAGTCGTCCCTGCTGGTAGAACATGGTAAAATCATAGATGCTTTGAAGGAGTTCTTGGCATCTCAGGGGGAGACGAGCTGTAAAGGCGATGAGTTGAGGACGAAGAAGCGCAATGATAGAGACGATGATCCCAATGCATCAAAAGGTGCAGGTGGAGAGTTGCCAAGAACTGAACAAGCTCTTGGGACTTCCCCAACTCAGGGGGAGTCGACAAGTGCAGCTGGTGGTGATGACGTGGTGGTAGTGGACGTTGAGGAGATGGATGATTAGTATATAGGTGATGATGATGTATTACCGGTGGATGAGATAGAGAAGATTGGTGCAGAGATAGTGATTGATAATGATATTGAAGAGGGAGAGATTGTAGAAGAGAATGTGGAGCATGAGATACCGGAAGTCGATAACGCAGATATGAGTCAAGAGATTGGAAATGATGAGACAGAATGGGATGAGCAGCCTAGATGGAAAGAAGGCTATGCTCAATGGTTTGTAAAAACGAAGAAACCGGCGGTCCCTACTATGTTTAAGAAGAGTTATAACATTAGAGGCTATGCTGAAGCGAGAAAGGGGATCATTTGCTGGATATATGATGAGCAGTTTAGGCTCTTTGTGATTAAAAGGTATGATGGTGTTCAGTACTTCACAAGGCTGCTGAGATCGTTGAATACATTGCCTGAGTGTGAAGTGAAAGACTTAGCCAGATTGGGATTGATAAATCGAAGTGATGATAATATGGCTAGAGTCATTGGAAGATAGTATGGAAGGAGAGTATAAAGGAAAAGAAGTTCGAGCTGTTGAAACCACAAAAGGGAAAACTTATCGAAGACAAAGATAGAGGGTTGAGAGCAGATGGCAAGCCTTGGATGATTATGAAGTATAAGCCGATCCGGTGTCTAAAAGAGGTGCCGATGAAACAGATGCCCAAGGATGTGCTCAAAGACCTGAAGTGGTGGTATGTAGATTGTGAGACAGCTGAAGCAGTAATGAAAGACGAAGATGAACAAGAGCTGCTGAGAGTCTATGATCCGATGCATCTAGTGAACTTGTCGCAAGCTGATCTGCAGGTGCTGAATGAGAAGAAGATATTTTATATTCCTGCTTGGAAAGACGAAGCGAAGAAATATCAAAGAATTGTATCAGTTTGTGTACGTGAAGGAGTTCATGCTTAAAGATGAAGATACAAGATTGTTGAAGATTACAAGACACGTGTTTGAAGATAAAGATATGAAGCTACTGCCAAGGGGGAGTCTGTTGGTACATGATGTCAGTAGTTCAGTGTCAAGTGTCTGTAATCGAGTTTGTTAGATTTGTGTTTTTGTATGTAAGCGAAGTTAGCTCACAAGTTCGCTGATACAGGCGAACTTGTGAACTAAGCGAAGTTAGGGACAACTTCGCCTGAACATGCCAGGCGAAGTTGTCGCCTTTATAATCAGCTAGGTTACGGCAGTATTGAAAACAATCAGTTATTCGAGTTTAAGAGTCAGAGAGTTTGTGTAATCAGTGATCATTGTATCACGTGTTTCCGGTTGCAATACAACGTGTTTGTGTTTATTGTAACGTGTGTTTAATCGTATCGTCTTCTACGCTCGTAACGTCTTACGTAGGGATTCCGCACCTACGTAGAACGAGATATCTCGTGTAGATCCGGCTGGGAACCTACATTCTGGTACTAACTTTTCAATATCAATCATCCTTGGATGATCAATTTCTTTCAAATAGTCCACAAATATTTCTTTCTGTAAAAAATTAAAAAACTTACCACTTGTATTGGAGCCAAGAATATCAATTATAGAGATATTACAATTAATAATTTATATTATACAAATATGTACAAACAATTTTTAATTTACACATTTATGTTATTCTTACATGTACCTCAGACAAGATCCAGACATAGCTTAACATTAACGTATTATACACATATGTATTAAACAGAAATATTACTAAATATACGCATATGTTATAACACCAACATGTACCATAAACTAGATCTATACATACCTAACACTGTAAGGCCCCGTTACCGGTAGCCCTACTTTCGTGTTGGATTTACTCATAAAAGCAGTTCTAAATATCAGAGTTAATTAAAACATTCGCGGAACATTAAAAACATTCAAACCATTACATTCCATAACCATAATTCTAGTCTTATCGAGCATTCATAGTTATTTAAAAACAGAACATAGTCTTTTAAAATAAAACATCATAGCAAAATCTTCAGATGCCAGCTTCGTCCAACTCTGTCATGTGTCCTCCTCAAGCTACCTGCCTCATTCTACTCACCTGCGTGCATACTAAAAGTCAGCTACGCTGAGTGAGTTCTAGTTAATCACATACTCATACAATACCTTCTTACATTTCATACTTAACCTCTTAACTTTCTTTCATACACACATAAGTGCGTACACCTTCATACTTACCTTCATACTTTCTTTACATACATAATCATACGTTTTAAAGAGCCTTTTGCCCTATAACCTCACAGATATTATAAGGGTCTGGTACCTAACATCACAGATATTATAAGGGTCTGGTCCCTAACATCACAGATATTATAAGGGTCTGGTCCCTAACATCACAGATATAATTAGGGTCTGGTCCCTCTTCGTTACCATACAACCATGCCTTTCCTTCATTTGTTAACCTTATCGCATTCATACATATAAGCAAATACATTATACTTACCTTATACGTAACACTACAACCTGACAGTACGTGCAATATCCGAAGATCGTTCACGTACTAA
This sequence comes from Bidens hawaiensis, assembly GCF_021521415.1. Taxonomy (NCBI): domain Eukaryota; kingdom Viridiplantae; phylum Streptophyta; class Magnoliopsida; order Asterales; family Asteraceae; genus Bidens; species Bidens hawaiensis. The sequence continues at coordinate 381,329 of NW_027491465.1, forward strand.
CAAGCAATCATTCATACATTTCACATCATTCATATAAGGCATACACTTATCGCTTAGGATAAGTGTATTAACAAACATATAGAGTATGCACACAGCCCTGAAAACATAACACAGAAGTGGGGCTAGAAACTCACCTGAATCCTGTTACGCTCTCCGTTAATCGTTATTCCCTTCTTGAGCTGTGCACGACTAACTGTAAAATATTTACATGTATCAATTAACTACTACTACTCATGTTGTATTTCTATCTTTATATAACCCACAACGAACGGGGGTCCGGGGGCAGCGCCCCTGGCAGCGGGGTCTAGGGGCGGCAGCCCCTAGCAGGGTCCAAGGGGCAGAGCCCCTGGCTGGGGTCGAGCTGTCTTAACACATTTTTCATTAGGTTTTTAATTTATTTTCTCATTTGCTAACTCCAAGGAACTTATCATCTTAACAATAAGCGAACTTAACATTAAGCGAACTTAAGCATAGGCGAAATTAGTGTTCGGCGAAGTTAACCCTAGGCGAACATATGCCAGGCGAAGTTATCAGTTAGGCGAACTTGTCACCAGGCGAAGTTATCAGTTAGGCAAACTTGTCACCAGGCGAAGTTATCAGTTAGGCGAACTTGGCCTTAGGCGAAGTTACCAGTTAGGCGAACTTGCTTGCAGGCGAAGTTTGCTTGTAGGCGAAGTTGTGCAGCAGCCGCCGCTGTTCATCCTTAATCCCCAAAATCATCATCGTTTTACCGAGAAATCCATGGGTATGGCGTTAACAAGTCCCGCGATCATTCCCATGGCCTTGTTTGGGTAAAACTTAGCCCGGAATGACGTAAAGTTTGGACCTTTATGGTAAAAACGTTCAATACTAATGTTAAGGGTTCATTAATCGAGCCGTTTCCATTTTCGGGGTCATTACACTCGTTTTTATCATCAAGTTTACAACTTTATGTTTCGTTTATACCCGATCTACTCTCGTTCTAAGTTTCAAGACTAAACGTTTATAAAAACGAAATCTTTAGGATCAAAACATACCTTTTATACGTTCGGTGTGGTCGCGGTTTGCTTGGTTATCTCATATATTGAAGATCTAATAATGGTTGGCTTGATTTTTGGACTCGAATCCGCTCTCTCTCTCTCTCTCTCGGTCGTATGAGGTGTAGTGTATGTGTGTGTTTTTGAGTGTGTAGAGATTTATGAAAGATGGAAATGATAGTTAGGGTTTTAGGATGGTTTAAGGGGATATTTATATCCCTTAAAGCCCATGGACCTAAGGCCCATTACCCTTAATCCATCTTAATTAATCTAAGTCCATGATCCGTTCTTTACTCGGTATTACTTACTTAATAACGCGAAATCACTAAACATAACTTTCTTTATTTATCATTATAATATTCAGGATGTTACAAACACAAACATATTACTCACTATACTCAAATGTAATAACATCGAATCATCGTTATACACATGTACAAATAGTTTTTTAATCTACATACAAGACACACACATAAACCTAACATTAATGTACATGAAGAACTATTATCAAACACAAGTATTATACACATATGTACTAAACACCTATACATATATGTAAAACATACTATACACATACGTACAAACAGTTTATAATAGCATCAACAATTGTTTGTTCACATGATAATTGTATAACATATAATTATAGCATCAACAATTACATGTAATAATTTTATATACAACTAAAGCTAATTTAGCATACAATATACATTTACATATTATCAATCACATTGATACACATATGTACAAACAGTTTATAAAAACATCAACAATTGTTTGATATTATTATAAACCGTTTGTACATATACGTATAATATTATTTTTGTAGATTGAAAACTTACCACTTGTACTGGAACCGACTTTTTATAAAATTCTTCATGATCATCAAATGTGATAAAAATTTCATTGGGATCCATACTATCAATCACATTGATAGCCGGATTTTTGAAGTCGAAGCTCACTAAATAATATTGGCCTTCCTAAAAAACGGGAAAAACAATTAGACCATAATCTCTTAGGGTCATCTTCTCTTTTTTCTCCTCGAGCACACGACGTAAGCTTTTTTTAAAATACTCCAATCGACTTTCTTTATCACACAATAAGCCGTACAAGACAGGCTGTGGCTATCATATAGAAAAAAATACAAATTATAGACCTTTTAAAGTTTTATAATATTAAGCAATTTATAACTAATCAGAATAAAAAATATTTTAGAGAGAAATGTTTTTTTATTTTACTTACAAATAAGTCTATATAGCCGAAGAGTCTATATGGCGAGCTGCTGCTTCGTAGCCCAAGCATCAATAACCACTGAACCAACTAGTGTGCTAGGCGTTAATTCTGATAAGCTATAATGCATGCATTTAAAACGAAATTTTGTTTCATATGCAGGAATCCTGCATTTTTCAAGCTACACCAACTGATTATACAAATATTTTTAATGCACCAAAACATTTAACATAAACGGTATGTACACATATAGATATAAAGATTTTTATACATTTAACATGTGTATAGAGGATAGACTATACATATATATATACCTTATACATATATCTATAATAAATATAGTCATTATACATATATGTTTAATGACTTTTTTGTTAATTTTGTTTAACACATACCTCATGGTTCTCTTCACTGGCTTTTCTTCTTTCTTCTCTTGTGCTGCCTTTCCTTTTTTTGTAAACTGCCTGCATTTTACGAATAAACATACAGTAAGTTATACATATATGTATAATATATTATACATATGTGTATAAACAGGTACTTTTTTGAAATAAAATATTAATTTGAACATGTGTAAACATACTTTCCATCTTCAACAAGCTGACTCTTGTCTTTCTTTTCTTTTTCAGCTATCCTGTATGTATTAATAATTTTCATTTTGTTACAAAAATGTAATATGTAAACAAATCGTATGTATGGTCATCATATTATAAAGAGAAAACGTTACCCATAATAAACCGCACCCTCTAATATGTAGTTCCAAACCATCTTTTCTTCTTTTGTAAGGCCCTTCATAACATTCATTGCTCTTTCGAGCCACAAAAATTTATCATATTCAGGTAACTTTGTTTCCCTTTTTAACCTTGGAAAATTCACACCAACTACTTTTTCTACATTTTCCTCTCTAACAGGGGAATCTTGTGAAAGCAGATTGAAGCTTGGCATGTCATCAGTGATATGAGGTTGCCTACAATCTCTCACTTCATTTTCATTACTCGTATTTTGAATAGCATCAGCAACATCTTTTTCATTACTCACAGCTTGAATAGCATCAGCAACTTCAATAGCAGCATTTATCCATGTAGGGTCCTATGTTTCATAAAACTTGACGGAATTAGTATTCTCAGCTTTCACGTCCCCCTCTTGTTCTACATTATCAAAATCCTCATCTTCTTCCATGTTTCCCACGTTCCCCTCTCCCTCAATCAGTATCTCATTTCCCATGTTCCCCTCTCCCTCATGTTTATCGAAATTAACACAACACATATAGATTTGTTTATACTTTTCAATTATTGATAACACCTCAATGTTATCAGGAAATTTTCTTTTGAACTTTCTTATTTCCTCCTCGAGCTTTATCTTTTCTTGCAAATTAACTTCACACAACCCTTCCAACTTTGCAACTTGATTCTGTAAACAGAAATGATAACATATGTTATTAGTAAAAATATTAAAACATTTTTTTAGAGCAACTATGCATTTTTTGTTTAAAACTTTTAACATTACCTCCAAACTTTCATCGTCAAATTCAACCTCTTCTTCACTTTCAACATCATAATTATATTTATCAACATATAATTCTCTTAAACTTCCTAATCCAAATCCCCCATTCAAACTTTCTTTCTTCTCTATAACTTCTTGTCTGCTTCCTTTCCAATAGACAAATGGTGGCATTGTTCTCTCATTGTCCATACCTTCGCATGTAACCCTATCAAGATATAAAAGCTACAAATACAACAAGTTGCTTTACCATACATATATATACAAATACTTTTAAACAAGCTAAAGACAAGTAGAAACACATGTATCATTTTTAAAAAACCAATACACATATGTATATATAGCTATAGCTTACTATACACATATTAATAGCATATACAAGCTGCAATTAATAAACATTTTTAATCATTATACACATATGTACACGACGTTAAGATGCTATATTAACCACCACAAACTTCATCAACATACACATATGTTAAAACCGTCATATTAATCACTAATCATTATATGTAGTAAACAAACATCAAATACCAAAACAAATGATAACTATACACATATGTACACATCAAAAAACTACAATTTTCACAAACTTTATCAATATACACATATGTACAAACAGTCATATTACTCACTATATGTAGTAAACAAACTTTTAATAACCAAATAGTTCATTACTTTTATGCATGTGTTGATATGTATACAAACAATTCTAAAACAAGCTATACACAATTACCACACAATTCATTACTATATTGAGTTATATTTACGTACCACGAGAAAGGTAAAAGGCCCAACAAAGTATTTTGAATGATCATACGGCTTCCACTTCTTCTTACATGTTTTCAAAACGTCCATTATGTAGTGGCACCAATCATATTCACCATAATTTGTATCCTTCTGAACCCAATTCAAACTCTTGTTAAGGCATTTTCCGTTTTTAGTAGACTCTATCAGAGTAGATATGAAAAGCATCAAAAAATCAACTTTAAACAACATCTCCTCCTCGTATTCGTTCTATAGAATCTTACTTGCAATTTCCCCGGGACTTATCTGAATATCTGGATACCTAGCTTTCCAATGTGATAGTAATGGCACATTATCAGACTTCTCCATTTCATATCGTTTTTCTTCACTTAGAATTATTGCCATTTCTTCTTCGTTGAAACAATCAACAACATAATGCCTATTTTTGTATTAATCTTCTCCACTTGTAGTGTTAACGACTTCCCAAACCCCATCTTACTCACCATATTTCTTTGCCTTCGAGACAACTTTTGAACAGTTTCGTATAAGGTATGTGGAGATGTTCTTGCACGGATTCCACAAATTTTAGTTTTTGAAACTTTGTTTTTGTTAAGTTGATTTTCAGCTTTGCCTTTCCCCTTCGAAAGTTTTTCTCCACTTAACCTTGTTTTCTTTTGTTGTCCTACATACAACACACTTCAATTAGTTAAAATAAATTCATACAACAAAAACAGTTTACACATATAAGTGTATATTTCATATACATATAATGTTTATACATATATGTATAATCATTAATATGTATAATATATAATATAACTTCACATTAAAAATATATTTTAATCAAGTAATGTTAAAAACTTCACATTATAGTGAAGTATATAACTTTACCTTTTTTAGGTTTCTCAACTTCAATCAATTTTCTTTTATTTGATTTGGGGTTTGCTAAATCCATTAACAACATGTTTTCTTCAAACTCATCAACATCTGCAACGTATACCAACAATATTAATTATAGAGAATTTATGATTATTAACTTATATTATACACATATGTTGTATACAAACATATTACTCACTATACTCAAATTCTATGCATATACGTACATTTATATAATATGCTAAATTAGGTTTAGTATACTATACTCAAACAACAATAACAACAAATACAGATTTTACATATAAAAATTTTATATACAACTAAAGCTAATTTAAAATACAATATACATATACGTATAACATATCATACACATATGTGCAAACAGTGTATAATAGCATCAACAATTGTAAGATATTATTATGATACAAACTGTTTGTACATATGTGTATAATTTGTTGATCATATTATAAACTTGTGTTGTACATATGTGTATAACATGTTATACATATACGTACATGTATATAATACGCAATATTAGATTTAACTATATATATAGATTAAATTAAGTAATACCTTCAACAGTTAAGTTCTTTTTTCCACCTTTCTTACTCTCTTTTTGAATAACCTTAGATGTGTTTTCTGTTTTTTTCCGAATCGGTTTGACAAAGTCATCAGTCTCTGCATTGCATAACAACAATAACAACAAATACAAATTTTACATATAACAATTTTATATACTTATATACAACTAAAGCTAATTTAAAATACAATATACATATACGTATAACATATCATACACATATGTGCAAACAGTGTATAATAGCATCAACAATTGTTAGATATTATTATAATATAAACTGTTTATACACATGTGTATATTTTGTTGATCATATTATAAACTTGTGTTGTACATATGTGTATAACATGTTATACATATATGTAAATGTATATAATACGTAAAATTAGATTTAACTATATATATATAGATTAAATTAAGCAATACCTTCAACAGTTAAGTTCTTTTTTCCACCTTCCTTACTCTCTTTTTGAATAACTTTAGATGTGTTTTATGTTTTTTTCCGAATCGGTTCGACAAAGTCATCCATTGCATAACAACAATAACAACAAATACAGATTTTACATATAACAATTTTTATTCAACTAAATCTAATTTAAAATACAATATACATATACGTATACGTATAACATATCATACACATATGTGCAAACACTGAATAATCGCATCAACAATTGTTAGATATTATTATAATACAAACTGTTTGTACATATGTGTATATTTTGTTGATCATATTATAAACTTGTGTTGTACATATGTGTAAACAAAACATCGTTATACACATATATAAAATTAAGCAATACATTCAACGTCAATTGGATCATCTTTGGTGTTTGAATATCTACATGCTCTTTTGATTGCAATCCTTTCACTTTTTTTACCTATAAAATTAGATTTTCAAAACTTTAAATACACATCATAAATATTAACATATAATAACAAAACAAAGCATGATGTTTAAATACTTACGTTTAGCCATTTTTTGTTTGCATGAAATTTGACTTGAACTAACAAACAAAAACTCATTAGTATTATTATACATATACATATAATATTATTATACACATACGTATAAACATCCATGTATGAATATAGAATCAAATCATATATGAACATATGCATAACAAAAAGTCATTACTATTATTAACCACATAAAAACATTTATATTATGCATATTAGTATATAAAGTCACATCATATTTTGTTAATTACATATGTGTACAATTTTAATGAATAACTATACACTTACGTATATTTTCTATCATGTTATTAAAAGTCATTTTATTAAAATTATTATGCATATATGTATAATTAAGTCACATCATATTTGTACATATGTGTATAATTATCAAACAACTAACTATAATATCTATTACACAAGCTTAATTTAGTAACGTGTTTTGTTAGATTTGTCACCAGTGTTCAAAATCAACTCACAATGAAAAATTCTCAATATCAAAATCAAAAGAAGTTATATAACAATCAACATAGACACATTAATTTTATGAAATGATAAATGAACAATGAAACTAACAAATAATAAATCAACTAAACTAATCAAAACCAATCCAAAACAGTTTCTTCAACAAACAACTAATGATGATAATAATAATAATAATAATAATAATAATAATAATAATAATAATAATCCGTCCACACTATTATTTAGAATCTCCACAACCAACCAATCAATCAATCATGTATTAATAATAACAATAAGCGAAGAAACAATACGAGGACCGTGAAACACGAGAATTGTTCATACTTAATTATACACATATGTACAAATACTTAATTATACACATATGTAAGTGAATCTAGTGTATGTAGGTCATACACATACTTAATTATACAGATATGTAAGTGAATCTAGTGTATATAGGTTCTCGCGTACGACTGAGGTTATACACATACTTAATTATACACCGGGACTGGAATCAGCACCGCGTCAGAGCACGACAGGAGCAGCGGAAAACGACCGGAGCGGCGGAGCACTTGAGCGGCAGAGAGCGAAGGGCGGAGCACGATGGAAACCCTAGATCGCCGGAGCGTATCGGGAGAAGATATCAGGGATCTGATTTTGTTTATGATTTGGGTTTTGTTGGAATATTTGTTTTGATTTTTCAAATTTCCATAATTTCCCCTCCAAGTTTTTTATAATTTCAAAAATGCCATTGATTTTTAAAACCCATGTTTTCTTAAATATGTGAACCAAAATGGTTCTCAAAGTTTTCAATTCTTGGAGGGTTCTCTTAGGATCCTCACCCTATATATATATATATATATATATATATATATATATATATATATATATATATATATATATATATATATATATATATATATAAACGAAGACAAAAAAATCCTATGTGTCGCGATGTGGTCGCTCCCCCTTTTTATGGAGTCACCAGATTTGCTTGATTTTTAAATGAAGGCTTCTCATGCATTTGACCCGAATTCAGGGTATGGGTCTTACCAAACCCAGAAATTCCTTAAACGGGTTATAACATCTCATCTCATTAAATTAAAAAAATAATCTCACCAAATATTTGATACAAAAATCCTATAAAGTAGGAATATATTAAAAATAAATATATAATTTATTTAAAAAAGATATATACTATTTTTAATTAAAAAACCAATTTTATAGTAAAAAAAAATAAACGGGTCTTGGATCTAATCAAATTCATATAGCTTTTAAACCGGGTTATAACATCTCATCTATTTGTAAAACAATTTAATATCAAACTATAAGTTAATTATTAACTTTCATACAATAAAAAAAATAAAAAATCAAAAAATAGATAAATATTAAAAACAAATAATATAAAACAACCACCGTAATAGGGGGAATAAAACTAGTATATATATATATATAATACATAACTAAATGACAAATTAAGAGGTTTGTTTTAAGGGATTTACAATTTTTAATTCATAAGGTACAAGTGTAACAAATGATAAAGTGGTCTTTTAAACACAATCTACACACATTCATTTGATTTCAACAACTATAATTACAAGTTTGGTACCTCAACTCTATTCAAATTTTGTTAATTTAAGAAATAATTATAACTTTCATCCATCATGTTTACCCAATTTTTACTCTAACTTAATTCCTTTTGGTTTTCTTGTTATATCATTTACAAAAATATGATTAAAACTAAATCTGAACATACCCATTTAACGAGCTTATTTTTATTGACGTGCCAATATTTTTTTTGTAAAACAGATAAACGGTTTAAATTGTACAAGTCATTAATGCATTGATATATGCATGAATGTACACGTTAGTTTTACAACTAAAAATTAATTACAAGTATAGTAACTCAACTTTAGTCATATTTGTTATTTTAAGAATTACTTACAACTTTTACCCCTCATGTTTATATAAATATTATTTTCTTTTGATATGTTTTACAAAAATACGATTAAAGGTACTCAAATCATATAAATAAATATCAAAAGAATCAAGGTGAACTTGTGTTTAAGATTTTATCTTTAATTTCGAGTTGAGCTGAGTCGGCTCATTATGATGTTCGACTCGAGCTAGGCTTGGCTCGCTAACAACCTTTTAAGTGTTGTTTCCCGCTACATCGTGCGTGCATCTGACTAGTATATATATACATGCATATAACTTTTTTAAAATTTTAGGCCCTCATCAAGACCGTGTCCTGGACGTAGGCAGAGCCTTGTATGAGGTCTGAGACGGCCATGGTCGATCCAACTTGGGTATGGTGTATGCATTTACATTTCTTCAATAAGTTGTTCCTGTGTTGAAAAATTAACACATAATAGCCAATTTTGAATGAGAAGTGAAACATTAACCATCAAAACTTTTAAATGGAAGTTAATAAAAGAAAGTATAGTGGTTTCTTTTATAAAATTTCAATATGAACTAATATCCATTTTTAACCATGCGAGATGTTTACCTTACAACTAATATAATCAAAGGAATAAATCAACATAAACTATTAATGAGTAACAATAACGTCCATCAATCACTATCCATTTGTCGATGGCCCTTCATCGCTCGCTTTTCGCTCGATGTTGTTTGCAGTATGATGTCATAGGGTCATAGGGTTTTATTTTGAATTTTTCTATATACCTTTTACATTTTTATGGCTTAATCTAGATAAGTCCCTTTTGAGGAGTAGTAGTAGGTATATAAGGTCCCATGGCATTTAACGATGCGTAGTTTGAAGGCCTACTGTTCACATGGCTGCCGAAAACCAACTCACTTATCTTGTCTAATCCTACTTTTTTGGTATTTTGTGTGTCTTGGTACATACAAAATTATATATACGTCCCCTAACCCCTTATCTCAACCAACATAGTTGTATCTTTTCCTTGTTTAAAACCACCCCTTTTATCGTTTTATAAGTGAAGAGATTTAATCATAATATAATCATGTTTAATGATTTAATAATATAAAATATATAAATCTATACGCTTTTAGAACTAACTACTAAAGATCATAATAATATAGATAACCTTGTCTTAATTCTTGTTTGAAAAGAAGGTGTGGCATTTCTTCAAAACAAGTTAAATTAAAAAAAAACGTAAAAAACACTCATGGACTTAAAAGTAAGTACTAAGCGCATTCACATCTTAGTATCTTACCCATCAAATTATGCGAGTAGGGTTTATATAATTTAGGGACTTGAAAGAGTAAGGGACGAGAAAATGTAGTGAATTTCTGTATATTTGAAAAGTTCTTGTAACACTCTATAATTTATTTTAGTATATTTGGAAAGAGATTATGAGTAAAGGGGAGAGAAATTATGTAATGATAAATGTATAAAAAAATATTATATTTAATTGAAAGAGAAAAAGAAAATGTAGTGATTTTTAGATTTAGAAATAGTGGAAGGAATGTTAATGCTTTAACATAATTATAGTTACCAAAAGTATTAACATAACTATATTTTATGTCAAATTTGAACCCAAATTTTGTTCTATTTATATAAAGTGAGCGGTTATTATACACTAATACCTTATCGTTCAAACCGTATGCAACAACTTCAAGCGTCCAATCAAAAATTTAAACCACGCGCCTGAATTCTTCTAAAAGGGTAAGATCGTCAAATACTCTCCATAAACATCCCTAAAATCACTCCCAATAATCAACCGATCACGGCAATGATTAAGCGTACTCAGAAACTACTATAAATCAACTGAACTATACTACATTCAAGCGTAACGAAGATGGATAAAAAGAAGAACCCTAAGTCATCTTCTTTGAGGAAGGAACGAAGATCAAAAGAAAACCAAGATAGACCTCAGATTGTTGAGAAATCAAGTGTTTGTTTATGTTTCCTATAATCGTTTTAGGTTTTAACCGTTGTTTTTGTAAGCGTTTGACAAACTTCTGTAGTTGTAATCGTTTTAGGTTTTAATTATTAGTATGATTTGGCGTTTAATAAGCTTTTTGGGATGATTTGGTTTTAATTATTGGTATTTACCTTGTCAATTAATCTGTATGTAACATTAAGCGTTTAGCGATGGTTCTAATATATGAATCTATGAAATTAATCTGTATGTAATATTAAGCGTTTAATAAGCGTGTTTGTGACGACTGAACAACTGAATATATGCAATTAACCTGAATATAATCTTAGGCGTTTGATAAGAGTTTTGGGATGATTGTAATATCTGAATCTGTCCAATTAATGTGAATGTAATGTTAAGCGTTTAATAACCATGTTTGTAATTACTTTAACTATTGAATATGTCCAATTAATTTGAATATAGTCTTAGGCGTTTAATAAGCGTTTTGGGATGATTGTATCATCTACACCTATGCAAATAATCTGAATATAGTCTTAAGCGTTTATTAAGCGTGTTTGTGATAACTCTAACATCTAATTCTGTCCAATTAATGTGAATATAGTTTTAGGCGTTTAATAAGTGTTTTGGGATGATTGTATCATTTGCAACTATGCAATTAATCTGAATATAGTCTTACGCGTTTATTAAGCGTTTAATATACGTTTTATGTGTGCTTCAGTTAAGCGAAAGGTTAAAACAAAAGAAGTTGATGCTGGAGTGAAAAAGCTTAAAACAAAACATGTTGAATCAAACCTTGATTCAGACTTTGAAGTTCCAATCAACAAGTTGTTAACAAAGAAGCGGAAAGAGGTAGAAGACAGTACCTCTGACTCGGACATTCAAAAACCAAAGAAGAAAGTTGTTAAAGAAAATAAGCCAGCTGAGGGGATACAAAAGAAACCTTTTGTTAAATTTATAAACAAAAAGTTGCGAGTCAGATGTGCATCATTTAACATTGTTGATGCAGTGAGTGCAATGAACTCTGACCAAAAAGCTTGTTTGGAAAAAACGGGATTTGGTCAATGTTATGACTACAAGTAAACCAAACTCCATCAATGTTGGGGCATTGGTTGCTGATGAACTATGATCAATGTTTTAATGAATTGAACATCGGTAGCTTTGTTATTAAGATAACACCAACAAAAGTTCATGAAGTGTTGGGGATACCAATAGGTAAAATACCAGTTTTAGACAGGGGTAGACCAATATTGGGGGATGATCAACTACAAATCTGTTCAAAAATCAATTCCCGACTACAAGAATAAGTATAAAACATGTGAGAAAGAAGTTGATAGAAGATTAAGGAGTTGGTAACTTGTTTAAGATTAATTTCCGTGTGTTGTTCTACACATGTATAGGATTTATAACAAAATCAACAACAATCAATCAACGATTCATCATCGCAATTGATAAACTCTAAAATATTCCAAACATGGACTGGTGCAGCTATGTAATTGAAAACCGGAAGATGAAAAAGGAAGACTCGAAGGATGTCAATGAACAATACAACGGTCTAATCACCTTTCTTGTGATGCTTTACACACATAAATACCAGAATAGATATGGTCCATTTGGGGCTCCGGTCACAACACCTACGGTCAACTACATAATAATAACAACTCTTGCAAAGATGGAGAGATACTTATATAATAATGGACATTCTTTAGAAGATGATTATGAAAATGAGGAATACACTCCTACGTATAAGAATGTTGAAACGGTTGGTGTGGAAGCTGATGTTGGAACTACAAATAAAGGATTGATTGAGCCTACAACTGATGCTGCTGATGTTAGAACTATTTCTGATAAAGTTGATGTTGCAGCTACTGGTGAGATTACATCTACTGGCGACAAGATAATTCATGAGGCTGTTGCTGATAAAGTTGGTGTTGCTTCTGCTGATAATCTTGCAGATAAAGAAAAACTACTGATAAACCTGCAGATACATTTGGTGAGTCAGCTGCTGGTGACAAAGTAATGCATCAGGCTGATGCATATGGTAATAAAACTTGTTATTTTCTTCTAAAAATCTCTCATGTATATTTCTTCTAATGATACATTTATAACAAAACATTAATATATAATCAAAACAGATGGGGGAAGTAAAACAAAACAGATAATGCCGATCACACTGCCGAAGGCAAATTTGATGATGAGGATGATGATACGTATTCACATTCGATTTTGCAAATGCCATTGGGAACACACACACACAAGAGCTGGTCGACTTTTATATAACCCCACTTCAACTTTATGGGATTCTGCTTACCTACCAGCAAAATAAACAATAGAAGAGATGGTGAGACATTTGATTTATTGAATATCCTAAATTAAATAATATAAATAATAACTATATTTTCATTTTATAGTCTTGGAATAAGGCAATGGATAAAAAGTTAGAGAAATTTGATAAACTTTGCTCAGAAATCAATGAATTGGTCCGTGAAGGAAAGGACAAACATCTATCAAATTACAAGGTCTTTGCTAGGTGTTGTGAATGGGAAGACAGATTCAATAATAATGTGGTTCTCAAAATACAAGAAAGTGAAACCGTGAAAAACAACTCACTCCTTAAGGTGAGAAAACAATCTAATTCTCTTTCAATTTTCAACCATATGCACTTATTTAATATATATATATTTATATATATATATTTGAAAGTTCCCACTTCTTATACAGCTAACACAATTGATTCAGTTCATTCAGACGCTGTAGTTGGAGATGCAGCAGTTGGTTCAGATGTTGTGGCTGGTGAAGAAGGTATTGGTACTATTATAATTATAGTTATACTAAAAACGCTCAACAAACTCTCATATCTTAATTTTTTTTATCCCGGGGGTTCCTGAAATTTGTAATCTATTTAAAGAAAAGAAAAAATCTAGGGCAACTGTTGGTGATGCAGGGGTTAGTGATGCAGTGGTTACTGATGTAGGCATTGGTGATGCAGGGGTTGGTGATGCAATGGTTGGTGATGTAGTGGTCTCTATAGGGGTTAAGGGGGCTCAAGAAGGTATATAATTTATAAAAACTTCTTTTATACACCTTAAAAGCTCAAGAAATGCTCAGATTATTATTTAAAAGTTTATATGGCAGACGCATTTGCCACTGGTAATGCAACTGAAGTAAACAATGATGAAAATATTATAGTAACAGAACTAGAAGGGAATAATAAACTTGATGCAGTTGTTACTACAGTCCTTGTGTGTGCTAAGGAAGGTATCAATATGGTTAAATTTCTCTTCATGAAAATTGAACGAATATCAAACGCTCACGTTATTATGTTTATTTTTTTTATGAAAGATACACAACTTGGATCGAAAGAGGACAAGATGAAAGACAATGTTGCAAATGCTCCAGTGTTTAGTGAAATTTCTAAAAACCTGAAGGTATCAAATTTGGTTTTAACATATTCATGCTTAGTACACTTGTCAAACGCTCATACATATTGCTTTGTAAAAATCTACAGCTACCTCACTTGGAGATGATATGGTGCATGTTTATACAAATGCTCAGGCGTCTAGTGCAGTTACTAGTGAAAAAAAAGGAGGTGAAATCAGAGATGATGTTGATCTCATAAACACTGCTGAAACTCTAGAAGATATCATAGGTAAGACACAGAAAAAAAAAAGCAATCTTTTACAAAAATAAATTTTGTAAACTGCTACAGTAACTTGTGCTTATTGTTTTTCAGTTAGTAAAGTTGAAGAGAAAAACCAAGTATCAAAAGTTGACACTGGTTTGTTTCCAAGTGAAAATTTCATAACACCGACATCAACGTCAAAGATGATACCCAAAATTACATCTCCGATATCATTATCACAAGTAAATAAAGACAACGGGTTGGTGAAAGAAGAAAGAAAGAGAAAGTTAGCTCCCACGTTGAAATCACCATATCTTTTAAGAGAGGTTGAGATATTCACAAGTGGCTGAGGATGAAAAAATAATTTCAAAGTATATATATATTTTTTGCCTTGAAGACATATGGGAAGAGGTTTTCAAGTCTACTTACACAGATTCATTTAAAGTGATTTTTGAGAGTTTTTGTCCTAGTTTGTATTTAACAAAGAATGCGATGGATGCATTCTATGAACTGATGAATTATGAGGAAAAGAAAAAATCTACAGAATCACCATTCAGGTTCTTCGCTACAAGCATAGTGCAGGTATGATTTAATCTACCTACTGTCTTTAAACTCTTATAAAACACTCATTAAACGCTTAATCATCTACATTTGAATTCTTATGCAGACAAGTGACCATTATGATGAGCCATTTGGTTACACAAATGAACAAAGACTCGAAGTTTTTACGGACAACATTGAAACACAGATGATGAGGTGTGATGTAAAATAAATGAAGCAAGTTGATATATTTCTCGTGCCAATTCTACAAAAAAGGATCACTTCTATGTGGTTTCTTTCAATCTTCAAACATGAGTGATAGAGTTGCTTGACAACAGTGCACATAGGGAAATACCAGCCGATAAAAAGTTTAAAAGGCTAGAGGACAAAGAAAAAGTGATCACAAGACTTTTTTAAGAAATATACAATACGAATCCTCAAATCCTGGTAAACGCTCAACAAACTCTCAAATATCTATTATAAATTTATGATATACTTAAGTGCTTTTTTAGATTTGTTGGACCATTTGCATACTAATACAGAGGCCAAGATCGAGTGATATCTGTTTTGGGCTTTTTGTTCCTTCTCTATCGGCATCGTAGGCTTTGTAAATCTTATAAATCCAAGCACCACCAAAGATCGTGTGGTGGGCCTTTTTGCATTTTCATTGGTCTTGAACAGTTGGGCGAACAAGTACGTAATGTTACATGTAACCTCATTCTTGATACAATATAAGGCCCTCAGATCCCTCAACCCCACAACACCCTCTCTTTGGCCACGCCGTGTGACTGTGTGGCTCAACAAGCGGTGAATGTAACGAAACAATGGGTCGCGTAGAGCAAAATTTGGCGCTGCTTGGAACATACTATTCATCATCGTAGCCTAATTGTTCCCATGCCTCTAGTCTGGTGTTCCCTGGTTCACCCATTTCTTGATTATCCTCGTATGGGAAAATCGTCCTTGCCTCATACCATAAGGCAGTGTCGGTTTCCTCAGCCGTGTATATTCCCCTGACAATCCCCAACTGTGTTGTTGAAGTGGTATACCATTCTCCCCCCAATTCGGAACTGGATAGCAATGTTGTCCCACATATACAAATTCTTCGTTTTAATCGAGAACGAATCCATGAACTCTTTGGTCAGTTCAGTCACCGATTTTCCCCTTTGGCCAAAAACACGTGCACGTGGTTCTTGTACAAGCCTTTGATACCTTCTAAGTTGGTTCACTTGTTGCAACGTTTTTAGTACACGTGTAAAAGTATGGTTCAGGTTCTCGGTTGTCTAAATATCCCATCCTTTGACGGGCGGTTTCATCCCGTCCCGTGCCCTCTTGGAAGATGAGAAAAGCATGGACATTATCTCCAATTTCAGCCATATGGAATTTTAAACAAGATTAGGAAAATAATCACAAAGTTCAAATTGAAAATATGGAACGGAAGCCAAAACAATCCCTCGTTTTTCTAGAAACACAGCCCTATGTTTTTGGAATTTTGACCTGCAGTTGATCATGGGAAACGTGTTTTGCAGAAACACAACCCGTGTTTTCTAATCTAAATTTCAAAAATGTCACAATTCGAACTTGCATTTCAACTCAGTTCTAAGAACCATTATCCGGGTTTGATTTATATGATATGGATTGTTCAAAACCCAAACCTGAATGATTTTCTTTCAAAACATCCTTCAATCCTATGTCCTAGTCGGGTATTCAAACCCTTTTTAACAAAGAAAAACCCTTGATAGTAACAATTAAGTATCCTATTACCCAGGTTTTGGCCTGATTCAACAATGAAATGGCTATGTATTCGGATTTGTGGCTCTCTTACAAACCGATTTTGACTTATAATGGTTAATTAGAACCCTAGAATCATAAAATTGACATACCTTGTTTTGAGATTTGAAATATTAAAGCAAGGATTTGAATAAAGTCTGTTAGGTCGCTGGTTCTTGGAGGGAGGAGGAATGTGTTTTTAGGGTTGAGTTATGAGAAAATAGGTATTTTAATAAAAATCCGGTAACTGAACTGTGAAGTGGGGCACGACCTCGTGCTTCAAGAAGCACGACCCGTGCAGCAGGGTGCGGTCAGGTTCCTTTTTGTTTATTTCTTTATTTAATGATCTGGGTCATTTTGACTGAAGATTACAGTTCTAAAAACATAAAAATCCTACGGAATTTCATTAACTTCTTAAACGTTACACTGAAACTAAAATAACCGAACCGAAAACATTAAACTAGCTTAACTAGACAACAAAGCCTAAGGAGGCAAAACAAGGCTTCTCCTACTCGAAACTACTAACGAACACCATTCCAGAACAGGTCTTGAATGTGTGGTGGGACTCTCTTGGCTTCTAAGAGCTCAGATTGCTTTTTGTTGAGATTTCCGATTTCTCGGTTAAGGAAATTGAGCTAGAGTCCACTTCCTTATTGTGATTTTCAACGATGCGGAAGTTCTCAAACCTTAGTAGCTCGATTTTGTTTTTCAGTTCGATCTAGCGAGCCTCCGCTTGAGTGTTTCTTTCTAGTTGATCCCTCACCACACTTTGAGGCTTGTGGTTTCTTGCTGAACATGTGATGGGTTATCACCATTCTTGAACTTTCTTACAGGCTTCCATTCCATTCTTTTGTTATCCATTTAGGATATTTTTGTTTGTTATGAATGGAATAGTGAGGTGTGTTTGCAATATATAGAGGGACTAGACGTCAGACACGACCCCAGGTATCTTGTTACATGGCCCCGTGCTTTTGAGGGAATAAATGTTTCTGATTCTAGAGAACTGCACGGCGTCAGCGCGTATCATGCTGTTGATTCTAGGGTGACCATGGTCCCGTCTAAACTGACACACGACCCGTGTTTCATGCCCCTGGATTTTTAATTTTGATTTTTAGCAAAATGCGAAAACAGAAATTTTTCAGAATGATGTTTAAGATTTAGTTGAACACATTTTACTTCTTAAAATTACTTTCATTAATAAAAAGGTCCTAAACATAAAATCTGAATAAGCCCAAATATCGTAGAACATGAAATAAAGTTAGGCTAAGCCCGAAAGTCCAAAACTTGTGCCTAGTGCACTTGATTACTCAAGAAAAGATAAAACTACTCAGATTCCACCGAATGGGTCTCCTCCAACGAACGGTTCGGGTGGAGGAAAGTAGGTGAATCGGAGGACTTGAAACTATAGTTGTTCATTGATGTCCCGTAGTTCCATCTTCATACTTTCCATTGACTCGGTGAGATGAATGAGATGCATCTCTGCAAGGAGATTCATTTCGGTGAGTTCCTTAACGAGTTCTTGAAGTTTGAGTAATACTTGGTTTTGGAAGGATGTCGGGTTTCGTTTCTTGGTTGGCGAGGAATAGGAATTTCATTGCTCATCTTAGTAGGCATTGTTATATTTGAGGAGTGAGGATTAATGCTTGGTTTGGTGCAAGAAGTGCTTTGACAATAGATGCAATTTATAGTCAAACAATTTCCGGGCACGACCCCATGTTTCAGGGAGCATGGCCCCGCGCTTTAGTCTGACAAGTCTGTTACGAGTCAGACAAACTAAGATTTTTGCAATGAAGATGTCAGCCCGCAAAATGCGGCCTTGGGCCCGTGCTCACTGAAGCACGGCCCCGTGTAACCTTGTGTGAGTGTGTGTGTGTTTTTTAAAACAAAGACAAACATATTTGCAATGCCTAGTTTAATAAGGGTCTTGGCCAGGCCCTACTTCCAATATGTTCATCGGTCCTGGTGGAGGATTACTACCTCCGAGACGGCCTCGAATGGTCCATCAATGTTGGGTCTTAATCAATGTCCATTAACTTTAAACTTGTGGCTATCAGAATTTGAAATCTCAACTCTCCCACAGTCAAAAACTGTTTCAACTATGTGTGGGCTTGTCTAATGAGATTTCAACTTTCCTGGGAAAAGACGTAAACATGTGTTATATAACAGTACACGATCGCCATCTTGAAACTTTTTTTTTCCTTTTAAATGGGCGTCGTGCAGATGTTTAGCATTTTCTTTGTAAGACCATCAATTTTCGTAGGCCAGTGCTCTCAGTTCTTCTAGCTCATGAGTTTGTTCTTCCCAGGTTTTATCGACGGACATTAGATCAAAGTTCACTGCCCGAAGAGCCTAATAAGCTTTGGGTTTTAATTCTACGGGCAGATGACACAATTTTCCATAAACAAGTTTGAACGGTGTCGTTCCTATGGGAGTTTTGTATGTCATCCTAAGGGCCCACAAAGATTCATCTAACTTTTCTACCCAATTTTTGCGATTCATAACTATAGTTCTTTCGAGGATCATCATTATCCCTCGATTCGAGACTTCCACTTGCCCACTGGTCAGTGGATGATATGGTGTTGCCAAACGGTGGTGAACTCCATATCGCGCCAAGATTTTGTCCATTAGGGTGTTGCAGAATTGAGTTCCTCTATCGCTGATTAAGAATTTTGGAGAACCGAATCATGAAAATAAATTTTTTAGAAATCTTTCTACAACCCGAGAATCGTTAGTGTGAAGAGCTTGTGCTTCTACCCATTAGAAAAATAGTCAACTACTACTAGTATGTATTTATTTCCGAATGAGTTAGGAAATTAGAACATGAAATCTATTCCCCATACATCAAAGACCTGACAAATTTGAATGCCTTTTTGAGCCATCTCACTATTGGCTGAGATGCTCCCGTCTATTTGACAAGCATCGCATGCTTGGATTAAAGGATGTGTGTCATTATATATGGTGGGCCAGAAGAATCCTGCATCAAACACTTTCTAACCGTGGTGGCGGTACTATGGTGTCCACCAGTTAGTCCTTCATGAAAGTGTTTAAGAATATCTAAGATTTCCTTTCTAGATACACACCAAAGAACAACCTGATCTCCTCCTATCATAAGAAAGTAAGGGTGTAACACCCCGTAACCGCAGCGGAAATGTAAACGGGATGCAACAAACACGTCTGATATCAACAGCATTGCTTATAAAGAAAACACCACTACATTAATTTACACCATATTACATTGTTCCGAGTTTAGTTACCGTCTAGGCGTTAACACATAAGTTTTACCAACAGCACATTAACATATTTAATACAAAAAGATCATTTAGCTTCCACAAAAAGCACGCATCGTCAAGCATTTAGCAATTATTCCAGATTGGGGGTACCTAGAAAGCATGTAAAGAAAACGGGTCAACTACGAATAGTTGGTGAGTTTCACTAATTTAAATAAACAGTGACAAATCATTATAATGATCATATATTAGCGATGTAATTATGCTGAGCCCACAAGTGAAACCTCTGACTATCCACATACAACCCCGTGGCATACTCCGCCCACGGACCTGCCCCGAACCGCTATGCCTAACATTATATAGCAAAAATATATAACAACAAAATAGACATGTGCAACTGGCTGGGAAACATCAGCAAATCCATGCCGGACCAGTTGGGTTTGTCAGACCAATAGTACTATTCACACTCTACCGGCTTTTAGCTAATCACTCGTGTTACGGGGCCTTACAATGTTAGCAACTCAGACAATTACCATCTTAGTACATTTCCGTACGATTCCCGTACAATAAAATATATATAAATCCACGCAAATCCATGCGTTCAGTATGTACTTAAACATTTCAGTAAAAACATGCTTCCGCCCCGAGAAAATATTCGAAAACAGTTCAGAAAAAGGGGCTCGTGAAACTCACCTTATCGTAAGCTAGCAGGTAACACAGTACGTGAGCTACTAGTCCGGATCTGTAATACGATCCCTAAGTTCGTTACTATACAATCACTATTAATATAACTTTAACCGTGTTAACCGGTACATCTGGGGACACTGTTAACCCAGTACGGTACCCTTTCCGGGGGCAATGTTAACCCAGAAACACTTCTCCGGACTCAGATTGTGATATCATTTAGAGTTCAATAGTTAAAATTACTATTAGTTCGTTTTCCCCGTTTTGCGTGCCTAGCACGGTTATCCGTTTTTACGTTTCAAAAATGAGTTTGGTCACACACGACCCGAAAATAGTTGTTGACTGATAATTTAATTAAATTTGTGAAATTAGAGCTCGGTTTAGACGCCCCGATTGGCCGCGGGACCCGTTTCCGGATCACTTTTTGACGGTGGGAAATTTTATAAAAATATTTCCAGAATTAATTTTTATATTTAAAATTTATTTATCTATTTTTAAACACCATTTAAACACTAAATATGTCGTAAATACTAAACGACCTTAGAAAAAACCCAAATTTTTCCTGGATGACCCCTGCCATCCACATAGTCCCCTGTAATATTTGCAGAACCAAAATCTCTTTTTACATGGCATTTTCACTAAAACCGAGCTAGAAAACCCTAGAACTCGTTTAACCGAAAAGCCTACTTAGACTTCTCCAACAGACCTAAAATTTTGTGTGTGACTTTTACATGTTATAAAAATCTTATCAGGAATTTTCCAGAATTTATCATGATATTTAAGTATTTTTCACCATTTTTAGCCAAAACCGAGCATTAAATTCACCAAATATTCATCCTTTGTCCAAAAATTACCAAATTTTCACAGGTCCGAAAGGTTCGACCGGACTATCACCCCCAGTGCTCGCACTCGCAATGGCTTAACCCGATCTTTCCTACTCAAGGCATCGGCTACGACGTTAGCCTTGCCGGGGTGATAATGGATGTCACAATCATAGTCGCTTAACAACTCGACCCATCTTCGTTGCCTCATATTCAGTTCTTTCTGATCGAATATGTGCTGCAAACTTTTATGATCGGTGAAGATGGTGCACTTCGTACCGTAGAGATAATGTCTCCAGATTTTTAG
The DNA here is from genome assembly GCF_021521415.1 of Bidens hawaiensis. NCBI lineage: Eukaryota > Viridiplantae > Streptophyta > Magnoliopsida > Asterales > Asteraceae > Bidens > Bidens hawaiensis. Next base: position 403,531 of record NW_027491465.1, read on the forward strand.
TGCGAAGATAACCGCTCCCAGTTCTGAGTCATGAGTAGTGTAATTTTTCTCGTGTACTTTTAGCTGTCGGGAAGCATAGGCTATAACCTTATTATTCTGCATCAACACGCATCCTAACCCTCTACGCGATGCGTCACAATACGCGACAAAACCATCGTCTCCATCAGGGAGACTTAAAATCGGCGCTGGGCACAATTTTTGCTTTAACGTTTGAAACGCCGTTTCCTGCTCTTCTCCCCATTCATACTTTCGATCCTTTTGAGTCTGTAGAGTTAAAGGTTGGGCGATGCTGGAAAAGTTCTCTATAAATCGATGATAATATCCAGCTAAGCCTAAGAATTGGCGGATTTCCTTTGGCGATATAGGCGCTTGCCAATTCTTAATTGCTTCAACCTTACTCGGATCAACGTGTATTCCTTGATGGTTTACGACGTGACCGAGGAATTGCACTTCTTGTAACCAGAAGTTACACTTGGAGAATTTTGCATACAACTTCTCCTGATTCAGAAGTTCTAAAATTATTCTTAAGTGTTGCTCGTGCTCTTCTTTACTTTTCGAGTAGATCAAAATATCGTCAATAATCACGATGACGAATTTGTCGAGGTAGGGTTTACAGACTCGATTCCTGAGGTCCATGAACACTGCCGGCGCATTTGTTAGCCCGAAAGGCATAACTAAGAACTCGTAATGGCCGTAGCGAGTCCGGAATGCGGTTTTTCGGATATCTTCTTCCTGAATTCTGACCTGATGGTATCCCGATCTAAGATCGATTTTTGAGAAATAGCTCGCACCTTTCAGCTGGTCAAACAGATCATCGATTCGGGGAAGAGGGTACCTATTTTTGATTGTTAACTTGTTCAACTCCCTGTAATCGATGCACATTCTAAGGCTCCCGTCCTTCTTTTTCACGAATAATACAGGTGCACCCCATGGGGAATGACTAGGACGTATAAATCCTTTATCTATCAATTCTTGCAACTGATTGGATAATTCTTGCATCTCGGACGGTGCAAGTTGGTAGGGTGCTTTAGCAACAGGGCCAGCTTGAGGTATTAAATCGATTCTGAATTCGACCTGTCGGGTTGGCGGTAATCCAAGAAGTTCTTCTGGGAAAACATGTGAAAATTCGCGTACCACCGGGATATCATCCACCCGTTTCTCCTCAGAATCGGTGGCCGTCAAGCTCGCTAGATACGCCACGCATCCCTGGCGTATATATTTTAACATCTTGAGGTGGGATATACATGGTATCATTGTGCCTGACTTCTCTCCTTGCACTAACACCTCTTCGTCATCCGACACCCGGATCTTGACGATTTTCTTTTCACAGTTTATTTCCACTTTGTTACGTGCTAACCAATCCATTCCCACTATCACGTCAAAACTACCTAATTCTACCGGTAATAAGTCAATCAGGAAGGATTGATCGTTCAGAATAAAAGGGCAATTCCGAACTATCTGATTAACTGTCATGTTTTTACCGTTAGCGACTTCTACGGTATAAGGTTCTATGGTTTCACTAATCAGAAGGTTTGCTATCGATAGGAATTTAACGGAGACAAAACTTCTATCGGCGCCCGTATCAAATAATACAGAAGCGTAATGATCAGAGACGAGGAATGTACCTGTCACTACGCTAGGGTCCTGGCGTGCTTCGTTCGCCCCCATCACGAATGCTAGGCCTCTCGCCGGATTGGACGATGATGCCTGACCCACGGTTTGCCTCCCATTTCCTCCCTGGTTCAGTTTCGGACAGTATCTCTTGAAGTGATCTGTGCTGCCGCATTCAAAGCAAGCGCGGCTGGTAGTCATCATTTGGTTTCCTTGTGGGTTTTGTTTTCGGGCTGATTGGGTCCTATGTGGCTGCGCACGGATAGGTTGCGGTTGTCGGTTCAGATTGTTTAGGTTTGTCCTACAACTCGGTGCGTAGTGCCCAATCCTGCCACACCGGTGGCACACTACTCCCTTGCACTCGCCACCATGTTGGTAACCGCATTTCCCACACTTAAGGAACGTCCCTTTCTGCGATTCCTGTCTTCCGCCTGAACTAGTCATGGCGAAGTTCTGGGCAGCGGGCCTAGCACGTTTATTTTGCTGCTTCTCCTGGATCCTATTGTCATACGTACCTCGCTTTCCCCCAGCGAACTCTCCTGCCACCTTCAGTGACCCACTCCTCACGAAATCGTATGTGACGATACCAGCTTGTGTCACCGCACCCTCAAACGTCTTGTGTCCCCCAGAGTTGACTATACTCCTTACTACTGGAGTTAGTCCCCATATATAACGCTCAACTCTCCTTGACTCTGGGGTGACCAACCATGGCACCAATCGCGACAGTTCATTAAATCGGTTCGTATAACCCAAGTGGTCTGCCCCCTGCATCTCCAGGTTCCACAATTCGTTTTCTAACTTCTGCAGTTCTTTTTTCAGGCAGAAATGTTCCAGTACAAGGGCCTTGAGCTCTGCCCAGGTCATGTGGTTCGTCGCTGCTTGACCGCGAGTTTGCACTATTGTGTTCCACCATGTCAAGGCATGGTCCGTGAACGTGCAGGTACCATACTTAACAACGTAATCCTCAGGGCATTTGCTGATGTTCACAACAGACTCTATTTTCTCAATCCACTTAACCAACCCATTTGGTCCCTCAGACCCGCTAAATTCTAGGTGCTTGCACAACATAAAATCTTTGATTGAACATCCCTTTGTTGCAGGAGTCGGTTCAGTGCGGTTCGTTTCTACACTAGGCATAGGGCCATTACTGTCTGTAACTACCACCCTAGGCGGTGCGTCATTACTCGGAATCGGGTTACCGTTCGGTGGAGGGTTAACATTTTGTTCCCCTTCATTATTGGTGGTCGTTTGATAGCTCGCAGGGTTTGGATTGGTCGTATTCTTAATACAGGCGACGATGCGCGATACTATATCCGGTATCGCCGCCTCTAACTGTCGAGCAATCAGACGGTCCACATCCACTTCTGACATTCGAGCTGACCGTTTTGGTGCCATTCTACACAACATTAAGAAAATACATATAATTAATACAAATTCCAATTTCGAAACACAACACACATACCATTCATTAATAAACATTAGTACATATTACATAAACATCATCCATAGATTAAGTTTTCATACATCGGTCCTACATCGGCATCATTTCGACATAACCCGCTATGGGTCAGTGCTTGAATGATACACCAAAAGTATCTACAAAGATATTTCCAAAAGAGACCCCCTATGGGCTAGTGGCTGTACTATAACTACCCAAGATTCACTCTATGTTAGCATCGCCACTAACTGCTTACACAGAGTATGAAAAACCGGACCCTGACTACTACCACCTTAACACAACTAAGCATGGTGGTATACCAACCAAACCAACACTGCCACCATCACCATCAACACCGCCAGCAAACCCCAGATCCGTGTCTCCATCCGGTCAATCATCCACTGGGAGTATGCGCCCTCCCTCCTCAGCTGGCCAATCGCGTACAGGCTGTCCAGTACGCAGTCCGCCAAGTGTCTCCTCCTCTGGATTCCCACCGTCAAGGCGATGGTGTGCTCAACCACCTGCTCGGTGAGCACTCGGAGCCATGCAGCCTCTGAGGAGGGACGCTCATCCCTCTCCAGCCTAGGGGTACCCCACACGGGTGGAAGCACAGGCTTGGGCTGGGGGCGGGAGGACTCGCCCCTGTGGAAGGTAGGTCTGGGTGGGGTAGAGGTAGGTGGGACATAGGGGACACTGATCCGCGCCGTGAGGCGGGATCCGGGTCTGGGAGGGGTAGGGGTGACCTGTGGTGCGGGTAGGGTGGGGGATCTGGCAACCCTAGTAGGGGAGGACAGGCTAGCACTCCTACGGCTAGTCTCACTAGGCTCAGTGCTGCTAGGCGTAAGCTCCTAGAGTTCCCGGAACAGGCCTCCTCCGGGTCCTCCTCCACTGACAGACTTCGTGATCTTGACATCCTTACCTGTACACAAATTAGCCAACATATAGTTCCTTCCATAATGTAAATCATAATTAATATACACATACTTATACAACTTTGTAACATAAAAATATTATCATATACTTACACATATGTTGCCAATTTTACCTATTAATGTTCCCTGTGACTTCCCCTGAATTCCCTCGTGCGGACAAGTCTGTTATTATGTTCCGGACCATAATAACTCACTTGTCCATCCAAGTTCATCAAGATCTCGTCACTATAAATTATTAGTTGATATTCAGATCCTATAACACTTGAGCTACTGGTTATATTTTAGGTATCTTTTAAAGACATCCTAATTCTTTATAACCAACGGCCCTGATACCAAGTTCTGTAACACCCCGTAACCGCAGCGAAAACGTAAACGGGATGCAACAGACACGTCTGATATCAACATCATTGCTTATAAAGAAAACACCACTACATTAATTTACACCATATTACATTGTTCCGAGTTTAGTTACCGTCTAGGCATTAACACATAAGTTTTACCAACAGTACATTAACATATTTAATACAAAAAGATCATTTAGCTTCCACAAAAAGCATGCATCGTCAAGCATGTAGCAATTATTCCAGTTTGGGGGTACCTTGAAAGCATGTAAAGAAAACGGGTTAACTACGAATAGTTGGTGATTTTCACTAATTTAAATAAACAGTGACAAATCATTATAATGATCATATATTAGCGATGTAATTATGCTGAGCCCACATGTGAAACCTCTGACTATCCACATAGAACCCCGTGGCTTACTCCGCCCACGGACCTGCCCCAAACCGCTATGCCTAACATTACATAACAAAAATATATAACAACAAAATAGACATGTGCAACTGGCTGGGAAACATTAGCAAATCCATGCCGTACCAGTTAGGTTTGTCAGACCAATAGTACTATTCACACTCTACCGGCTTTTAGCTAATCACTCGTGTTACGGGGCCTTACAATGTTAGCAACTCAGACAATTACCATCATAGTACATTTCCGTACGATTACCGTACAATAAAATATATATAAATACACGCAAATCCATGCGTTCAGTATGTACTTAAACATTTCAATAGTAACATGCTTTCCGCCCCGGGAAAATATTTAAAAACAATTAAAAAAAAGGGGCTCGTGAAACTCACCTTATCGCAAGCTAGCAGGTAACACAGTACGTGAGCTACTAGTCCGGATCTGTAATACGATCCCTAAGTTCGTTACTATACAATCACTATTAATATAACTTTAACAGTGTTAACCGGTACATCTGGGGACACTGTTAACCCAGTACGGTACCCGTTCCGGGGGCAATGTTAACCCAGAAACACTTCTCCGGACTCAGATTGTGAAATCATTTAGAGTTCAGTAGTTAAAATTACTATTAGTTCGTTTTCCCCGTTTTGCGTGCCTAGCACGGTTATCCGTTTTTACGTTTCAAAAATGAGTTTGGTCACACACGACCCGAAAATAGTTGTTGACTGATAATTTAATTAAATTTGTGAAATTAGAGCTCGGTTTAGACGCCCCGATTGGCCGCGGGACCCGTTTCCGTCTTTAGTGTACCGGAAACTGTAAATCGGATTAAATTACCCAAATCATCCGAATTATTTTCGGATGATTCATTTTTACCTGTTTAACTCAGTTATAAGAAAATAGTTCATTTTTAGGGTTTTTATACACCAGTCAGCTCGTTTAGGCGAACTTTACCGGTTTACGCGTTTTAAACTTTAAAAGTTTGTTTCTATTTTCTTTTTAGCACAAATAATTATCCGTTTAGTCTCGGATCTTGAATTTTGCACAAATCACTTTTTGACAGTGGGAAATTTTATAAAAATATTTCCAAAATTAATTTTTATATTTAAAATTTATTTATCTATTTTTAAACACCATTTAAACACTAAATATGTCGTAAATACCAAACGACCTTAGAAAAAAACCCAAATTTTTCCTGGATGACCCCTGCCATCCACATAGTCCCCTGTAATTTTTGCAGAACCAAAATCTCTTTTTACATGCCATTTTCACTAAAACCGAGCTAGAAAACCCTAGAACTCGTTTAACCGAAAAGCCTACTTAGACTTCTCCAACTGACCTAAAATTTTGTGTGTGACTTTTACATGTTATAAAAATCTTATCAGGAATTTTCCAGAATTTATCATGATATTTAAGTATTTTTCACCATTTTTAGCCAAAACCGAGCATTAAATTCACCAAATATTCATCCTTTGTCCAAAAATTACCAAATTTTCACAGATCTCATATTTCCATTTGTAGATCATCTCTGTGAAATTTCGTAGCCTAACTCTTAACGTACCACAATCTGTCCAAAACACATACAACATACAAAAACCGAACTACCTTGTGTTTTTAGCTTCAAATCGCAAGGATCTTGCTTTCTAGCCTTGGTTAACAACTAGATACAACATCTACAAGCACAATAACACCACACCAAGCAAGTTACACCCACAATCAAGCCATTTCTTTCATGGTTTCGGTTATGATTTAAAAATAAAGATTTAAACCGTAAAAATTCGTTTTTGGTTCGTTTAACTCCTTTCTTGGACCAAGATCCCTTGTATAACCCGTATACATCACTTGATCATGCAAGAATCGGTTTTCATCTTTGAAACCTCATTTTCTTGCAAATAAATTCAAGAAACGAAGATGGAAACGTAAATAACTCGATCTTTACCTTGATTTTCTTGCTACAAATCTAGGTTTTTAGTTCATGAAGTGGAGAGAATTGTAAGATCTTGAAATACTTGGTTAAAAAAAATGATAAGGCAAGGGGTATTTACCCCCAAGCCGATCGGAATAGAGGGGAGGTGGGGTGGGACCCACCTTTCCAATTCTAGCCACACATTTGGATTTTTGGAAATCCGGATAATGTTTTGGATAATCTGGTTCAGTTCATTTTTCGGTTAAATGTTTAATTTAGCTTAAAACGAGGCTAAAACGGTCGTTTTCGGCTTAAAAAATGAAATTTATATAAAACCGATTTAAAAACTTTAAAAAACTTAACCCATGACATTTATTAACTTAAAACATCATATTATTAATAATTGCGCATCTTTTTCGGCTTGATCGATCGTCCCTTGCTCGGTTTGGTATTAAAGGTTTCGTTTAACGTACCGACGTACCATTAAATCGAAAATTCTTTTTCTGTGCTTTAATTCACTTATCCCGAAGCTTTAATACTTCGTAAACATCACTAAATATCATATATCTCATCTATAATGTAATCCTCGATTTGTTCGGGCTTCAATAACCGTTAATCGGTTAATCGTATTTCCAATACGATTAACTGTATAATCGAGTATAATTCGTACTGTGAATCATACATACTCGTATAAACGCATTATAATTCATATATTCATTATTAAATAACACATAAATAGTATATACCGATTAGGGTATACCTGATTTTGCCGGAATCGTCACATTCTCCCCCCGTAAAAAGAAATTTCGTCCTCGAAATTTTACTCGTCGACTACTTCCTTTTGAGGAAATAGATAGGGGTATTTCTTCCGGAATTCGTCCTTTCATTCCCATGTATATTCTGGGCCTCGTTGCGAATTCCATCTAACTTTGACCAACGAAATCTTATTGTGTCTAAGTTGCTTGATTTTCCCGTCTACTATTTCTATGGGTTCTTCTACGAAATTGAGCTTATCACTTACTTGGACACCCTCTAAAGGTAACACCGACGTCTCATCCATCAGACATCTTTTCAAGTTCGATACGTGAAACACGTTGTGAACTGCGCTCAGTTCATCGGGTAGTTCTAATCGGTATGCTACGGAACCGATTTTTGCAGTAATATTGAATGGTCCAAGATATCTCGGGGCTAACTTCCCCGCCTTTCCAAATCTGACTACACCCTTCCAAGGTGATACCTTCAAATACACTTTATCACCTTTCTCAAACGATAACGGTTTCCTACGGGTATCGGCATAACTCTTCTGCCGATCCCGCGCGGCCTTCAGATTGTTCCTAATTTCAAGGATTTTGCTGGTCGTTTCCTGGACTAGGTCTGATCTAATAACCTGGGTGTCGCCCACTTCAGTCCAACAGAGTGGTGATCGGCACTTCCGACCATACAATGCTTCGTAAGGCGCTGCCTTTATACTGCTACGGTAACTGTTATTATAGGAAAATTCAACGAGTGGGAGATGTTGATCCCAATTTCCTTTAAAATCCAGTACGCGTGCACGAAGCAAATCCTCCAGGGTTTGGATGGTCCTCTCAGACTGACCATCGGTCTGAGGGTGGTAAGCTGTTCTTAGATCAATGCGCGTTCCCAGCGCTTCTTACACAGCTTGCCAAAGATTGGAGGTGAAATGACTATCCCGATCGGAGATGATTGAGATGGGTGTCCCATGACGAGACACAATTTCATTTATATAAATCTGCGCAAGTCTCTCAGTGTTATAATTATTCCTAATCGGGATAAAATGTGCCGATTTGGTTAATCGATCCACGATTACCCAAATTGCATCATGTCCTCGGGACGTCTTAGGGAGATGTGTCACAAAATCCATCGTGACTTGCTCCCACTTCCATTCGGGAATTTCCGGTGGTTGTAACATCCCCGAGGGTTTCTGGTGCTCCGCCTTAACTTTCGCACAAGTCGTACACTTACCGACATACGTTGCTATATCCTTTTTCATACCCGGCCACCAGTAGAACTCCTTCACATCCTTGTACATCTTATCCGATCCCGGATGTATGGAATATTTCGATCTATGCGCTTCGTCCATGATTAATTCACGAAGGTCATGGAGGGTCGGGATCCAAACCCGATTTTTGAAATAGAGAATTTCGTCCACGCGCTGTTCGAAATTCTTCTCATTGCCGTAAAGTCCCTCCTTTTCCAATTGTTCCTCTTTCAACGCCTCACGTTGAGCGACTCGAATCAGGTCCGAAAGGTTCGACCGGACTATCACCCCCAGTGCTCACACTCGCAAAGGCTTAACCCGATCTTTCCTACTCAAGGCATCGGCTACGACGTTAGCCTTGCCGGGGTGAAAATGGATGTCACAGTCATAGTCGCTTAACAACTCGACCCATCTTCGTTGCCTCATATTCAGTTCTTTCTGATCGAATATGTGCTGCAAACTTTTATGATCGGTGAAGATGGTGCACTTCGTACCGTAGAGATAATGTCTCCAGATTTTTAGTGCGAAGATAACCGCTCCCAGTTCTGAGTCATGAGTAGTGTAATTTTTCTCGTGTACTTTTAGCTGTCGGGAAGCATAGGCTATAACCTTATTATTCTGCATCAACACGCATCCTAACCCTCTACGCGATGCGTCACAATACGCGACAAAACCATCGTCTCCATCAGGGAGACTTAAAATCGGCGCTTGGCACAATTTTTGCTTTAACGTTTGAAACGCCGTTTCCTGCTCTTCTCCCCATTCATACTTTCGATCCTTTTGAGTCAGGAGAGTTAAAGGTTGGGCGATGCTGGAAAAGTTCTTTATAAATTGACGATAATATCCAGCTAAGCCTAAGAATTGGCGGATTTCCTTTGGAGATTTAGGCGCTTGCCAATTCTTAATTGCTTCAACCTTACTCGGATCAACGTGTATTCCTTGATGGTTTACGACGTGACCGAGGAATTGCACTTCTTGTAACCAGAAGTTACACTTGGAGAATTTTGCATACAACTTCTCCTGATTCAGAAGTTCTAAAATTATTCTTAAGTGTTGCTCGTGCTCTTCTTTACTTTTCGAGTAGATCAAAATATCGTCAATAAACACGATGACGAATTTGTTGATGTAGGGTTTACAGACTCGATTCATGAGGTCCATGAACACTGCCGGCGCATTTGTTAGCCCGAAAGGCATAACTAAGAACTCGTAATGGCCGTAGCGAGTCCGGAATGCGGTTTTTGGGATATCTTCTTCCTGAATTCTAACCTGATGGTATCCCGATCTAAGATCGATTTTTGAGAAATAGCTCGCACCTTTCAGCTGGTCAAACAGATCATCGATTCGGGGAAGAGGGTACCTATTTTTGATTGTTAACTTGTTCAACTCCCTGTAATCGATGCACATTCTAAGGCTCCCGTCCTTCTTTTTCACGAATAATACAGGTGCACCCCACGGGGAATGACTAGGATGTATAAATCCTTTATCCATCAATTCTTGCAACTGATTGGATAATTCTTGCATCTCGGACGGTGCAAGTTGGTAGGGTGCTTTAGCAACAGGGCCAGCTTGAGGTATTAAATCGATTCTGAATTCGACCTGTCAGGTTGGCGGTAATCCAAGAAGTTCTTCTGGGAAAACTTGTGGAAGTTCGCGTACCACCGGGATATCATCCACCCGTTTCTCCTCAGAATCTGTGACCGTCAAGCTCGCAAGATATGCCACGCATCCCTGGCGTATATATTTTAACATCTTGAGGTGGGATATAGATGGTATCATTGTGCCTGACTTCTCTCCTTGCACTAACACCTCTTCGTCATCCGACACCCGGATCTTGACGATTTTCTTTTCACAGTTTATTTCCACTTTGTTACGTGCTAACCAATCCATTCCCACTATCACGTCAAAACTACCTAATTCTACCGGTAATAAGTCAATCAGGAAGGATTGATCGTTCAGAATAAAAGGGCAATTCCGAACTATCTGATTAACTATCATGGTTTTACCGTTAGCGACTTCTACGGTATAAGGTTCTATGGTTTCACTAATCAGAAGGTTTGCTATCGATAGGAATTTAACGGAGACAAAACTTCTATCGGCGCCCGTATCAAATAATACAGAAGCGTAATGATCAGAGACGAGGAATGTACCTGTCACTACGCTAGGGTCCTGGCGTGCTTCGTTCGCCCCCATCACGAATGCTAGGCCTCTCGCCGGATTGGACGACGATGCCTGACCCACGGTTTGCCTCCCATTTCCTCCCTGGTTCAGTTTCGGACAGTATCTCTTGAAGTGATCTGTGCTGCCGCATTCAAAGCAAGCACGGCTGGTGGTCATCATTTGGTTTCCTTGTGGGTTTTGTTTTCGGGCTGATTGGGTCCTATGTGGCTGCGCACGGATAGGTTGCGGTTGTCGGTTCAGATTGTTAGGTTTGTCCTACAACTCGGTGCGTAGTGCCCAATCCTGCCACACCGGTGGCACACTACTCCCTTGCACTCGCCACCATGTTGGTAACCGCATTTCCCACACTTAAGGAACGTCCCTTTCTGCGATTCCTGTCTTCCGCCTGAACTAGTCATGGCGAAGTTCTGGGCAGCGGGCCTAGCACGTTTATTTTGCTGCTTCTCCTGGATCCTATTGTCATACGTACCTCGCTTTCCCCCAGCGAACTCTCCTGCCACCTTCAGTGACCCACTCCTCACGAAATCGTATGTGACGATACCAGCTTGTGTCACCGCACCCTCAAACGTCTTGTGTCCCCCAGAGTTGACTATACTCCTTACTACTGGAGTTAGTCCCCATATATAACGCTCAACTCTCCTTGACTCTGGGGTGACCAACCATGGCACCAATCGCGACAGTTCATTAAATCGGTTCGTATAACCCAAGTGGTCTGCCCCCTGCATCTCCAGGTTCCACAATTCGTTTTCTAACTTCTGCAGTTCTTTTTTCAGGCAGAAATGTTCCAGTACAAGGGCCTTGAGCTCTGCCCAGGTCATGTGGTTCGTCGCTGCTTGACCGCGAGTTTGCACTATTGTGTTCCACCATGTCAAGGCATGGTCCGTGAACGTGCAGGTACCATACTTAACAACGTAATCCTCAGGGCATTTGCTGATGTTCACAACAGACTCTATTTTCTCAATCCACTTAACCAACCCATTTGGTCCCTCAGACCTGCTAAATTCTAGGTGCTTGTACAACATAAAATCTTTGATTGAACATCCCTTTTTTGCAGGAGTCGGTTCAGTGCGGTTCGTTTCACACACTAGGTATAGGGCCATTACTGTCTGTAACGACCACCCTAGGCGGTGCGTCATTACTCGGAATCGGGTTACCGTTCGGTGGAGGGTTAACATTTTGTTCCCCGTCATTATTGGTGGTCGTTTGATTGCTCGCAGGGTTTGGATTGGTCGTATTGTTAATACTGGCGACGATGCGCGATACTATATCCGGTATCGCCGCCTCTAACTGTCGAGCAATCAGACGGTCCACATCCACTTCGACATTCGAGCTGACCGTTTTGGTGCCATTCTACATAACATTAAGAAAATACATATAATTAATACAAATTCCAATCTCGAAACACAACACACATACCATTCATTAATAAACATTAGTACATATTACATAAACATCATCCCATAGATTAAGTTTTCATACATCGGTCCTACATCGGCATCATTTCGACATAACCCGCTATGGGTCAGTGCTTGAATGATACACCAAAAGTATCTACAAAGATATTTCCAAAAGAGACCCCCTATGGGCTAATGGCTGTACTATAACTACCCAAGATTCACTCTATGTTAGCATCGCCACTAACTGCTTACACAGAGTATCAAAAAGCGGACCCTGACTACTACCACCTTAACACAACTAAGCATGGTGGTATACCAACCAAACCAACACTGCCACCATCAACACCAACACCGCCAGCAAACCCCGGATCCGTGTCTCCATCCGGTCAATCATCCACTGGGAGTATGCGCCCTCCCTCCTCAGCTGGCCAATCACGTACTGGCTGTCCAGTACGCAGTCCGCCAAGTGTCTCCTCCTCTGGATTCCCACCGTCAAGGCGATGGTGTGCTCAACCACCTGCTCGGTGAGAACTCGGAGCCATGCAGCCTCGGAGGAGGGATGCTCATCCCTCTCCAGCCTAGGGGTACCCCACACGGGTGGAAGCACAGGCTCGGGCTGGGGGCGGGAGGACTCGCCCCTGTGGAAGGTAGGTCTGGGTGGGGTAGAGGTAGGTGGGACATAGGGGACACTGATCCGCGCCGTGAGGCGGGATCCGGGTCTGGGAGGGGTAGGGGTGACCTGTGGTGTGGGTAGGGTGGGGGATCTGGCAACCCTAGTAGGGGAGGACAGGCTAGCACTCCTACGGCTAGTCTCACTAGGCTCAGTGCTGCTAGGCGTAAGCTCCTAGAGTTCTCGGAACTGGCCTCCTCCGGGTCCTCCTCCACTGACAGACTTCGTGATCTCGACATCCTTACCTGTACACAAGTTAGCCAACATATAGTTCCTTCCATAATGTAAATCATAATTAATATACACATACTTATACAACTTTGTCACATAAAAATATTATCATATACTTACACATATGTTGCCAATTTTACCTATTAATGTTCCCCGTGACTTCCCCTGAATTCCCTCGTGCGGACAAGTCTGTTATTATGTTCCGGACCATAATAACTCACTTATCCATCCAAGTTCATCAAGATCTCGTCACTATAAATTATTAGTTGATATTCAGATCCTATAACACTTGAGCTACTGGTTATATTTTAGGTATCTTTTAAAGACATCCTAATTCTTTATAACCAACGGCCCTGATACCAAGTTCTGTAACACCCCGTAACCGCAGCGGAAACGTAAACGGGATGCAACAGACACGTCTGATATCAACATCATTGCTTATAAAGAAAACACCACTACATTAATTTACACCATATTACATTGTTCCGAGTTTAGTTACCGTCTAGGCGTTAACACATAAGTTTTACCAACAGTACATTAACATATTTAATACAAAAAGATCATTTAGCTTCCACAAAAAGCACGCATCGTCAAGCATGTAGCAATTATTCCAGTTTGGGGGTACCTTGAAAGCATGTAAAGAAAACGGGTTAACTACGAATAGTTGGTGATTTTCACTAATTTAAATAAACAGTGACAAATCATTATAATGATCATATATTAGCGATGTAATTATGCTGAGCCCACATGTGAAACCTCTGACTATCCACATAGAACCCCGTGGCTTACTCTGCCCACGGACCTGCCCCAAACCGCTATGCCTAACATTACATAGCAAAAATATATAACAACAAAATAGACATGTGCAACTGGCTGGGAAACATTAGCAAATCCATGCCGTACCAGTTAGGTTTGTCAGACCAATAGTACTATTCACACTCTACCGGCTTTTAGCTAATCACTCGTGTTACGGGGCCTTACAATGTTAGCAACTCAGACAATTACCATCTTAGTACATTTCCGTACGATTACCGTACAATAAAATATATATAAATACACGCAAATCCATGCGTTCAGTATGTACTTAAACATTTCAATAGTAACATGCTTTCCGCCCCGGGAAAATATTTAAAAACAATTCAAAAAAAGGGGCTCGTGAAACTCACCTTATCGCAAGCTAGCAGGTAACACAGTACGTGAGCTACTAGTCCGGATCTGTAATACGATCCCTAAGATCGTTACTATACAATCACTGTTAATATAACTTTAACAGTGTTAACCGGTACATCTGGGGACACTGTTAACCCAGTACGGTACCCGTTCCGGGGGCAATGTTAACCCAGAAACACTTCTCCGGACTCAGATTGTGATATCATTTAGAGTTCAATAGTTAAAATTACTATTAGTTCGTTTTCCCCGTTTTGCGTGCCTAGCACGGTTATCCGTTTTTACGTTTCAAAAATGAGTTTGGTCACACACGACCCGAAAATAGTTGTTGACTGATAATTTAATTAAATTTGTGAAATTAGAGCTCGGTTTAGACGCCCCGATTGGCCGCGGGACCCGTTTCCGTCTTTAGTGTACCGGAAACTGTAAATCGGATAAAATTACCCAAATCATCCGAATTATTTTCGGATGATTCATTTTTACCTGTTTAACTCAGTTATAAGAAAATAGTTCATTTTTAGGGTTTTTATACACCAGTCAGCTCGTTTAGGCGAACTTTACCGGTTTACGCGTTTTAAACTTTAAAAGTTTGTTTCTATTTTTTTTTTAGCACAAATAATTATCCGTTTAGTCTCGGATCTTGAATTTTGCACAAATCACTTTTTGACAGTGGGAAATTTTATAAAAATATTTCCAAAATTAATTTTTATATTTAAAATTTATTTATCTATTTTTAAACACCATTTAAACACTAAATATGTCGTAAATAACAAACGACCTTAGAAAAAACCCAAATTTTTCCTGGATGACCCCTGCCATCCACATAGTCCCCTGTAATTTTTGCAGAACCAAAATCTCTTTTTACATGCCATTTTCACTAAAACCGAGCTAGAAAACCCTAGAACTCGTTTAACCGAAGCCTACTTAGACTTCTCCAACTGACCTAAAATTTTGTGTGTGACTTTTACATGTTATAAAAATCTTATCAGGAATTTTCCAGAATTTATCATGATATTTAAGTATTTTTCACCATTTTTAGCCAAAACCGAGCATTAAATTCACCAAATATTCATCCTTTGTCCAAAAATTACCAAATTTTCACAGATCTCATATTTCCATTTGTAGATCATCTCTGTGAAATTTCGTAGCCTAACTCTTAACGTACCACAATCTGTCCAAAACACATACAACATACAAAAACCGAACTACCTTGTGTTTTTAGCTTCAAATCGCAAGGATCTTGCTTTCTAGCCTTGGTTAACAACTAGATACAACATCTACAAGCACAATAACACCACACCAAGCAAGTTACACCCACAATCAAGCCATTTCTTTCATGGTTTCGGTTATGATTTAAAAACAAAGATTTAAACCGTAAAAATTCGTTTTTGGTTCGTTTAACTCCTTTCTTGGACCAAGATCCCTTGTATAACCCGTATACATCACTTGATCATGCAAGAATCGGTTTTCATCTTTGAAACCTCATTTTCTTGCAAATAAACTCAAGACACGAAGATGGAAACGTAAATAACTCGATCTTTACATTGATTTTCTTGCTACAAATCTAGGTTTTTAGTTCATGAAGTGGAGAGAATTGTAAGATCTTGAAATACTTGGTTAAAAAAAATGATAAGGCAAGGGGTATTTACCCCCAAGCCGATCGGAATAGAGGGGAGGTGGGGTGGGACCCACCTTTCCAATTCTAGCCACACATTTGGATTTTTGGAAATCCGGATAATGTTTTGGATAATCTGGTTCAGTTCGTTTTTCGGTTAAATGTTTAATTTAGCTTAAAACGAGGCTAAAACGGTCGTTTTCGGCTTAAAAAATGAAATTTATATAAAACCGTTTTAAAAACTTTAAAAACTTAAACCATGACATTTATTAACTTAAAACATCATATTATTAATAATTGCGCATCTTTTTCGGCTTGATCGATCGTCCCTTGCTCGGTTTGGTATTAAAGGTTTCGTTTAACGTACCGACGTACCATTAAATCAAAAATTCTTTTTCTGTGCTTTAATTCACTTATCTCGAAGCTTTAATTCTTCGTAAACATCACTAAATATCATATATCTCATCTATAATGTAATCCTCGATTTGTTCGGGCTTCAATAACCGTTAATCGGTTAATCGTATTTCCAATATGATTAACTGTATAATCGAGTATAATCCGTACTGTGAATCATACATACTCGTATAAACGCATTATAATTCATATATTCATTATTAAATAACACATAAATAGTATATACCGGTTAGGGTATACCTGATTTTGCCGGAATCGTTACAAAGGGTCTTCCCAGAAGTAGAACTTAAGGTCGGAGAAGAATTTCTTACGTTCTTGATGAGTTAGCCCTTTTCTTAGGATTCCGCAACCTAGATAGTTCACGAAATCGGCAAACCAAGAACTTTCATCCTCCTTTATCATGAATACTTGGATATGCTTGGAAATTTCATGTGGAAAATTATCATCGATAATTTCATTGCGAAGTTCTTCTGAAGCTGGGCATTCTTAGCGTTAAACATGGTCTGCGGCTACATTTCCTGCTCCCTTTTTGTCCTTGACTTCTATTTCGAATTCTTGGAGTAGTAGAATCCATCGGATAAGTCTGGTATTTGTGTCTTTCTTGTTCAAGGTATGGCAGCATAATTGGTGTAAACAATGGTTTTAGAGAGAGCTAAGTAGGATCTAAATTTTTCAAAGGCAAAAACCACGACTAACAATTCTTTTTCTATTGTGATGTAATTTTCTTGTGCATGATTGAGAGTTTTACTAGCATAGTAAATTGGGTGAAAATGTTTATCTTTGCGTTGTACGAGTACGGCTCCAACTATAAAGTCACTTGCATCGCACATGATTTCAAAGGAAGGGTCCAATCGGATGTAGTCATGATTGGTTCTTTGACAAGTTTCTCTTTTAATATGTTGAATGATTCAACACATTCTTCAGAAAAGATGAATGGTGCATCTTTCTCCAGAAGTTTGGTCATAGGTCTAGCAATTTAAGAAAAGTATTTTGTGAAGCGGCGGTAGAATCCTGTGTGACCTAAAAAACTTCTAATTGCCTTGACTGAAGTTGGTGGTGGAAGTTTGGATATGGTTTCAATTTTCGCTCTATCAACTTTTAATCCTGCTTGGGATATCATATGACCGAGAACAATTCCTCTATGTTCATAAAGTGACATTTTCCCCAGTTAAGCACTAAGTTCACTTGCTCACACCTAGTTAACATTCTCTTTAGGTTTCTCAGACAATGATCGATGGAGTCTCCAAAGACTGAGAGTCATCCATTAAAACTTCCATAAAGTGTTCGATCATTTCATGAAAGATGGCCACCCTGCAACTTTTGAAGGTGGCTGAAGCATGACATAGTCCAAATGGCATTCTCTGGTAGGCAAAGGTGACATACGAACATCTAAAGGTGGTTTTATCCTGATCTTCAGGTGCAATGGGAAGTTGAAAGTATCGGGAGAATCCATCAAGAAAATAGTAGAACATTTTTCCAGATAACCGTTCATGCATTTGGTCGATAAAAGGAATTGGAAAATGATATTTCCTTGTGGCGTTATTAAGCTTCTGCTAGGCAATGCAAACTCGCCAGCATGTGATGGTCCTCATTGGTATTATCTCGTCCTTCTCACTCATTACAACTGTCATTCCTCCCTTCCTGGGTGCTACTTGAACTGGACTAACCCAAGGTGAATCTGAGATTGGGTAGATTAATCCAGCATCAAGGAATTTGATTACTTCTTTCTTTACCACATCTTGCATATTGGGATTTAGATGTCTTTGATGTTGGACCACGGGTTTGTACTCTTCCTCCATGAGGATTTTGTGAGTGCAAAAGGAAGAACTGATGCCCTTGATATCAATGATCTTCCATGCAATAGCCTTCTTATGGTTTTTTAGAACCTTAAGAATTTCGTTTTTCTCTTCTATAGAAAGGTGAGATGAAATAATTACTGGGAGTTGAGAGTCTTTTTCTAGAAAGGCATACTCAAGATGGTATGGGAGTTCTTTTAATTCTAAAGTTGGTGGTTCTCCGATTTATGGCATTGAGATTTTAGTTTTTTAAATGGGGTTGGTGATAGTTTTGGTTAAGACTTGTGTTTCTAGTATGTTACCGATGGAGGAATCTCGCACATATAAAATCACAATAGAATCGATGATGTCGACACTGTATAATGTGTCATCGTGATGTTGCGGATGTTCTATAGATTTTCCTATATCAAAAGTGATTCCCTCGTCATCGACCCTAAGAGTGATTTTGCATGTGCAAACATCAATAATAGCCTTCACAATGGCTAATGGCTAAAAAGGGTCTTCCTAAAATCAGAGGTACACCTTTGTATTCCTCCAAGTCTAGAATTACAAATCTATTCGGAAAACAAATTTGTCAATTTTGACAAGCATGTTTTCAACAATGCCCCGAGGATATTTAACGGATCGGTCAGCTAACTAAATTCTCATGTGGGTGGGCTTTGGTTCTCATATCCCTAGTTTTGCAAAAACCGCATAAGGCATTAAACTAATACTAGTTCCTAGGTCAGCCAAGGTATTGATAACAGATAAATTTCCTATGAGACAAGAGATAGTAAAGCTCCCTGGATCAGTCATTTTGGACTGGTTCCTTAGGTTGTACGGCACCTGCTGGGATCAATCTTTCATGCGTCTTATCAGGACTTCCTTCTCCATAATTGGTTCTAAAGTTGGTGAGGCAGCAGTGGTGTGCCACTTATTAACCTAATGACGTTTGTTGTTGCATTTGGGTTTGTTATTATGTTGATCGGAAGAACGTTGGGTGGCCTTTCTGAACATTATCCGGCAATCTGTCTGATCTGAGTTTCTAGATTCTTCAATGATGCTTGTTGGCTTGCAGGTCAGCTTCATGCGTTAACAATACTCCGCTGATGTCAACGGCTCTTAGATCGGCCTTCTTTTCTGCTTCACTTGTCATGGTCATGATTTGGGTTTACATTTCTTCAATTCTTGAGTAGCTCGAATTTTGATGGCTACTAGAACTTTGTTCTTGAAATTGAGTTTAGGTTGGAAAGGTTGAATCATTGGTCTCTTTTTGAATCCAGGTAGGATTTGAGTGTTACCTCCATCCATCCAACTGAAATTCGGGTGGTTTCTCCATTCTGGATTGCAGTTGTTACTGAAAGCCTTGTTTTGGCGAGCGAGGAAGTTAACTTCTTCCATGGCCATAAGGACTTGTTTGCAGTCACGTTTCTTATGTGTTCCTCCACAGGTGTCACTGGTGATCTTGGTTTTTGATAGTTCAGCTATCTGGTCCTAGTTGGTGATGGAACCAGAATGAAGTGATTCTATCCATTCTAAGGCTTTAGAGAGAAACGAAAGAGTTTGAGTCTGATATGATCTAATGAACAATTTTGAATTTTAAAGGTTCCGCAGAATCGTAGAATCGAGATATATGAGAAAGAGGATCTTCGCCGTGGAGACCATGAAATTGAACTGATTTTTCCACCATATTAATGGTGCATGATTTGATTTCTAAATTTTCGGTGATTTCGGGTGGAGCCACTCCATTGCCGTAGCCTTCGAGGGTGGTTTGGCATACCGGATCATGTTTGGTTCATTGGTTGGTGCTGCCATCATTTTCTTCTGCTTGATTCCCTTTCGATGTCGTGGCGTCTACTGATTCGTCTTTGATTGTTTCACTGGTTCCTATTGCCCGTTTGCGTATTCTTCGGCGAAAAAGTCGTTCGGGTTCGGAAATTGGAGAAACAAGCTCGGGTCCGAAGGTAGAGGAAATACATGGGATTAAATCATTTTTTAAGTTAAAATAAAGGTTAGGCTAGCCTTAAAATAAGAAAAATCTAATCTAACAGTTAGTATAAAAAGAAAATAGAAATTTATACATTTATAAACAATGATTAAATGAAAACTTGGATTGTTACTAAAAATTTACCGTGTCACCGGCAACGTCTCCAAAAACTTGATGTTGTGTTTTCGGTGTCTTATAAAATATTGGGTGGTGATGAATTTAGTTCTGCACAAAATTGTGCTTTAAATTTATAAAAGTTATTTCTACTAAGACTAAACACACAAAATAGGCAAGTGTACATATCGTATATGTAGAATAATATTGGTAAGAACCAAGTATTGATCCGTAGACACAAATATCTCTAATAATAAATTTTTGTTTTAATTTAATTGGAAAAGATAATCATTTGGAGGTTATTTTTAAACTTTTTTAGAATTTTATGTATATATACACACATACGTGAACAAGAAGAGAAATGCTAAATGAGTAAATCAATTATATAAAGGTTATCATCTAAGATCAAGAATCCACTTCATTCTTCGTTGATGATTGTAAAGTAAATATGCGATAAACTTGCTTTAAAAATGTATGATAGAATAGTCCCTCATTTCTAAGTGAACATCCCTATGACATAAAAGAAAGTAGCATGCGTAACTTCATGTCTACCACGAGAAAGTCAATTTAAGTAAGCCAGTAGTTTTAGCAAAGTATAAAGATTAGGATTGACTTCAAATTTTCTCAAATACCAATTCTAACAACTTCGGGTGGCTATAATTTAGTCACACAACCTCCCATTGGTTGATTTAAGTATGTTGTAATTACACATTCCTTCAACATATGATTTCTTTAACTAGTATGATAACCTAAGCAATTGTGTTAACAATGTAATTTCAGAATAACCAAAACTAGAGAAATAGATGATAGCTTATATCTCATCTTTTCTAAGTACAATATAAGGATCCATGTTTTATATTAGATAAGTTATCAAGATATTCTTTTTACCATTTCTAGTCTCCAAAAACATGAGTGAATCATGAATGATTGTTCATCATCAACCTTGATTTGTTGAGTTAAAGTGATAAAAAATTTTCATCAAAGGATAATTGAAAAATAACCATGTACTTTAATAAAACTAAATCACAAATTTAATATAATCATCAAGTAAAACAAAGCTTCTTCATGAAGAAATTAGATGGTAAATAGAGCTTTAGCTCATAATGAGCAAAGTTATGAACATCAAAGGAGATGAAGATAACAACCACATGATTAAACTAGAACAATCTAACCAAATATGGATGAATCTTCCTTCTTTAATGGTGATGGATGATGATGATGATGACCTCCAAGCCTTCAAACTCTCCACAAGATCTTCAATATGAGTGTAAAACGGGTGCTTTTATAAAGTGAAACCCGTATAGAACTCTCTCCAAGCACACCATGTGAATGTAACATGTTCCTCTATTTATAGGTTCTCTGGGAGCCCAGGCATGGCCCCGTGTTCCATGAGGCACGCCCCCCGTGTCCAGGCGTCCACTCGCATTTAATGCCTTGTCATATCGTACATGCTAACTCACCACGGGGCGTGCTTCCGGAGGCACGGCCCCGTGTTTTTGGGTGTCTGTTATATTTTCTTTTGAGTTTCTGAATGGTGACCACAGCCCCATGTTCCCTAAAACACGAACCTGTATCTAGTTGTCCAGTATTTTGTCTTTTCTTGCACTCGAAAGCATGGGGGCATGTTCCATGAAGCATGGGGGTGTGTTTTGGTGTTTTCTTGGGTTTTCTTTGATTATTCTTTGCATTTTCATTATTTCTTCGTTTGAGGCTTGGATTCACCAGAAAATACATTTTAACATGATAAGTAGTTATTTGAACTACATTATACGACAGAAGTTGCAGTTTTTAGATATTATTTGATGCTAAAAAGATGCATAATTTTATATACATCACGCATGTTTAAATCTTTTTGGTCGAAAATATATTGAATTGTCTTGTGGTTGGTGAATACCACACATTTAGTACCGTAGAGGTAATATCTCCAAATTTTCAGCGCGAATACAACGGCACTGAATTCGAATCGTGCGTTGTATAATTCCTTTCATTAACCTTAAGTTGTCATGAAGCGTAAGGGATAACTTTACCTCATTGCATAAGGACACAACCAAGGCCTTGATTAGAAGTGCAAGGATTAGTGCATCGCAATGAATACGCTTAAGAGTTTGAAAGGCTTCATCTTGATTTGGCCCCATTCGTAAGATTTATCCTTGTGAGTTAAATCGGTTAGGGGCAAAGCGATCTTGGAAAATTAAGAATGAAGCGATGATAGTAACCCGCAGGACTAGAAATGAACGAACATCACTAGGAGATGTTGGAGTTTTCCAATTCTTAATGGCTTCGATTTTGGCTGGGTCAACGTGGATACCCTTTCGTTTACTATGTGCCTAAGAATGGAAATTCTTTAAACCAACTCGCTCTTTGAGAGCTTAGCATAAAGTTGTTCCTTCCTTAAGAGATCAAGGATGGAATGAAGATGTTTCTCGTGCTTGGCTTTGGACTTAGAATAAATAAGAATGTCTTTAATAAACACAATTATGAACTTATCTAAGTAAGGTTTGCATACACGGTTCATAAGGTCCATATTCACCTTGGGTGCATTGGTTAGCCCGAAAGGCATAACCTTAAATTCGTAATGTCCATATCGAGTCCGAAAAGAGGTTTTGGGTATGTCATCTTCATGCACACATAGTTGATGATAACCCTAATGAAAATCAATCTTTGAGAAGCATGAAGCTCATTGGAGTTGATCGAAAAGATCATCAATACGAGGTAAAGGTTAACGATTATTGATTGTGAGCTTGTTGAGCTCACGGTAATCGATGCACAAATGAAAAGATCCATATTTTTCTTGACGAAAAAAACGAGTGCGCCCCATGGAGACGAACTAGGCCGTATGAATCCTTTATCTGAAAGTTTTTGGAGCTGATTAGACAATTCTTGCATCTAAGAGGGTGCAATAAGATAAGGAGCCCTAGCAATCGGGGTTGCACCAGGTACGAGATCAATTCGAAATTTAACTTCACGAATAGGAGGAAGACTAGTACCGTCATCGATGAACACTTCGGGATACTCGCAAACAAAAAGAATGTCTTTAATTTTCTTTTCCATCTTTTCCACCACATGAGATACGAATGCTACATACTTCTTGTGTAAGTACATTTGGGCTTGGAAACAAGTGATAAGATTTACATTGTGTTCCCGAGTCTCATTTAACGACGGGAGGGGAAAGAAAAGAGAGGAAAATATTAAAAAAATCATGTTCTAGAGATTTTTTAAGAAAGGGAGGGGAGGGGAAAAGAGGGAAAATGCTAGAAAATTTAAACATATTATCATCCTTCCAAATTGGAGAGATTAGGAGATAAAATATTTATGTCTAATTATAAATTTTATCAATTCCTAAATTACCCTTATATCTAACTCCATATAATAGTTTATTTAAAGGGTATAATAGGAAAATGTATCTTTCTTTTCTTTTCTTCTTAACTCGGGAACACAATAAAACGTTTAATTTCCCTTCTTTTCTTTCCCTTTTAGTTAAAGTCGGGAACACAAAATAAAATCACACATTTTCCTTCCCCTAGCTTTCTTTTCTTTCATAATTCCCCTTCCCTCCCCTCCCTTCATTAAATGAGACTCGGGAACACTGCGTGGCTCAAGGGAGAAGGCTTTTTATCAGAGACGTGAATGAGTTGACCATCGGCAAGCGGGATACAAATGAACTTCTCGAAGCAAACAATTTCGACACGATGAACGGATAAACAGTCCATGCCTACTATGATGTCAAAACATCCCAATTACATTGGAATTAGATCGATTGAGAATTTATGGCCATTTAGATCTAACATGCAATTTCGAATGACCGAGTCAATTGATATCGATTTACCATTAGATACCTCAATAGAATACAAGTTTCTAAGCTTAGATCAGGGTTTAGCAAGCAAAGTTTCAAATTAAAAAGATACAAAGCTCATATCGGAACCGATATGAAATAAAATAGATGTGAACTGGTCGATTATGAGGAGCGTACCATTCACCACATCACCACTTTGTTGAGCTTGGTTTGCATTAATCATAGAAGCATGCCTATGTATATCGCGAGGGGCTTGAGCAACTTGAACAATTTTACCACCTTGTGGTGCAGGAGCTAGAATGACTGGATGCGGCTGAACTATAGCTTGGTTACCCAACAATTTTGAAACTTGTGGCTGGTAAGCTTGCTGATTTTGGTACATCTGGACCTAATACAGTGGGGCTAGAACAAGCTAAAGCAAGTTCACATATTAACACGCGTTGCGAAAGTGGCCAGGGTCACCACAAGTATAGCAAGCTCGCATCTTGTTAATGGGTTGAACACACGGCATAGGATGTGAGTTTGGTTGATCAAACCATTGAGGGGCAGTTGGCACAATAGCGGTCTCACCTTAAGTGGTTCTAAGGTGCCCAAAACGGTTGCAACGAGTGCATTGGCGGGATGATGACGTCGACCAAAGTTGCAAAACAAATGGGGTCCGGTTTAGGGTTTCTTGAGTAGTACTGCAAGGTTAGATTGGGGTTGATGTCACACCCTGACTAGGTAATTGCGGAAGCGTAATACGGGAATGTAACAGACACCTCTGGTATCAACCACACTGTTATAAATAAAATTTACAACTAATTTACATCATATTACATTGGTTGGTACTAAGTATACAAACTAGGCGAAAAACACATAACCAGTTCTCTGGGCTTCTTATTCTTTATTATAAAATTGCATCTATTTACAACGATTCAACTTCACTCTTAACACCGAGCACGTAAGCAATTCATTTCAACTTTGGCTCATCTGAAAAAAAATGTTAAAACGGGTCAACTACGTCTAGTTGGTGAGTTTCAAGTTTCACGAGTACGAACAGAAACCAGTATAGGTGTTTGTAAAGTTCACAGTATGTATGTATGTATGTATATTATATTTGTATGTATGTATGTATGTATGTATGTATGTATGTATGTACGTGTATGATTTTTTAATACTAAGCCACAAGTTAAATCGAAATGAGCTAAAAACACATAGCCATACCTACCCATGCACTCCCGTTGGCATTTAACAGCAACTTTGCCCCAAACAGGTACTATGTCTAACACCACATAGCAAAATGTAATAGTTTAAATGACAATGTGCAACTGGGTTAACATGTTCAGGCATACCCCTCCGGCTCTGTTAGTTGGGTTTGTCAAACCGATAGTACTATCCACACGCCACCGACACGAAGTCAATCACTAGTGTTTTTGGGGACTTTCAAGTGTTAGTACTTAGATAATTCACATCATCACAAGTTTTCAAGTATATAAGTATATGTAAACATGCTTTCCACCCCAAAATTTCGTAAAACAGATTAGAAAGTGGGGTCGTGAAACTCACCTTATCGTAGTTCGAACTGGTAATATGTATCGGTAACTAGTGTCCTCGATTATAGCTTGAATCCTATAAACGATATAGTACTGTTAATACTATTACAATGCTTAAACTAAATCGGGTTGTAAAACTAGTCTGGGTATGGCTGATAGGCCCATAACATGTCAGTAGTCTTAGATTGTGACGTTGTACATTATGAAATGTTTAAAACCATACTTGGCTCAATTTCACCGTTTTTCGTGCCTGGCCAAGTTGATCGTTTACGCGTTTCCAAATTAGGTAAGATCACACAAACTTAAGTAAACATACTGTTTGATAAAATGATTTGATTTATAGAAGAAATCTAGGGTTTCAATATCTGGAATGGTCGAAGGGTTTTGGTTAGGGTTTCAAACCAAACTTTTAAACCATAAAAACATTATGTCGACGTTCTAATCCTTGTTTTTGGTCAAAAATCCATATGTAGGTGGTTGGTAATCATGTTTGAGACCAAATCATGTTTTTAGGTGATTTTTAGTGTTTTTGGATGGCTAAACATGATTATCACTAATCAAGACATGTTTATAGGATTATAACTTGATTAAATCGTGATCATAAACTCATAAATTTGAGTTTTACCTTGAAGTTTTTGCAAGAAGATAATGAACAAGGTCTGGACAGATGTAGGTTTAAGTGTTGGTGTGAAATGAATTGTGAATGTTCAAGAAACAAAATAATATACTAGCGGGTGGGACCCCCATTACTTGGGCCACCGCTATTTAGGGGTCAATTGGGCTTCTTTTTGGCCCATTGGTGCCACGTTTTGTGTGCCAAGGTTCGGTCTCTGTCTAAAATTTAGTTCAGGTTTGTTTTTTTGCACGAAAATTAATTCGGGTGCAAAAACAGCGCGAAAACAAGTGTTTCTCAGCCCTTTTTGTAAAATAAGAAAAAACGTACTTACTCATTTTAAAAATCTAAAATATTTTCACGAATTGCTTAAAACATTTAATATAAGTGTTGTATAAATCTTTTTCGGCTTGACGGATACTACAATGCTCGTTTTGATGTTAATGATCGCGTTTAAACTCATAGCGTATTGTTAAACGTAACATTTTTCATTTAAAAGGTTTTACACGTACTGGGGTCTTAATATCAACATGTTAGCCACTAATATATATATATATATATATATATATATCACTCATATTTGACCCCTCAGTATATATACGGGTCATAACCAGTATCGGTCAGTTACTCGTTAAATCTCTAAGAATTAACCGATTTATTGTTTACTCGCTATGTAGTAAATAAGGTATACCTCATATTGTCACGAATGTCACATTCTTCACCCGTTAAGAAATTTTTTCCCCGAAATTTGATGTGTAAACGGTTTGATTTTTAGGATACAGGCGAGGGTATTTCATTCGGAATTCATCCTTTCGTTCCCAAGTAAACTCGTGTCCTCGTTTCGAGTTCCATCAAACTTTTACCAACGAGATTTTTTTGTGTCGTAACTGTTTGGTTTCCCCGTCCATAATTTTTGCTGGTTCCTATACGAAGTTTAGCTTTTCATTTACCTGAACATCTTCCAGTGGTAATATGATCGATTCGTCAACAAGAGACTTTTTCAGGTTTGACACATTAAACATGTCGTGAATGATGCTCAGTTGTAGGGGTAATTTCAGTCGGTAGGCTACGTGACCAATTTTAGCAATAATCTCGAAAAGTCCAATGTATCTCAAGGCTAACTTACCGGTCTTTCCAAATCTTATAACACCTTTCCAGGGGGACACTTTAAGATATAGTTTGTCACCTATTTTAAAAGATAATGGTTTTCTACTAACATCGGCATAACTCTTTTGTCGGTCACGTGCGGCTTTCAGTTTTCGTTTAATCTTCTGAATTTTGTCAGTTGTCTCTTAAATTAAATCGGATCTTTTAATTTAAGTATCACCCACTTTTTTCCAACAAATTGGCGATCTACATTTTCGCCCGCATAATGCTTCATAAGGCGCTGCTTGTATACTACTATGGTAACTGTTATTGTAAGAGAATTCAATGAGCTGGAGGTGTTGATCCCAATTCCCTTTGAAATTTTATACACAAACACGAAGTAAATCTTCTAAGGTTTGAATGGTTCGTTCGGATTAGCCATATGTTTGGGGATGGTAAGCGGTACTCAGGTCTATTCGGGTTCCCAAAGCTTCTTGAACTACTTGCCAAAAATGTGACGTAAAATGATTGTCTCGGTCTGAAATAATCGAAAGTGGTACTCCGTGTTGGTATACAATTTCATCAATGTAAATTTAGGCGAGTTTTTCGGTAGTGTAGTTGTTATGAATCGGAATGAAGTGTGTGGATTTGGTTAATTGGTCTACAATTACCCAAATTGAATTATGTCCTCGGGAGGTTTTGGAAGGTGTGTTACGAAGTCCATGGTAATTTGTTCCCATTTCCATTGAGGTATGATGTGTTGTAAAACACACTTGTTTTCCGCCCCTTTTATCATCTTTTTATTGCTTAGTTATCTAATAAATAATAGTTTTGGCTTGTTTTAACATGATCTTACAAAGTTTATTATCTTTCATAGGTTACGGGTTTTAAAATAGAGAATGACCGAGTTTTTGCAAGACTTAATGGGCCTTTTTGATCAATGTTTGAAGAACCAAATTAAAGCCCGACCCAAAAGCCCATTTGTGTGAGCCTTACATGTGTTATTATATTATAACACACAAAAAAACCTATGGAGCACCTCAATTATATTGTGATCGGTAGAAGGTACAAATCAAGAAAGAAAAAGAAAATAATACATAATCTGAGTTATTGGTCAAAGGTGGGCGGCTAGTGTGTTAAACAAAGAATAAAATAAAGTCTTCTTGATTTTATATTAATCGTGGAGCAGCAGCACAAAAAGGAACCAACAAACGATATTAAAACAATTAAAAACCTAACACACATTACCCTATTCCGATCGGATCTTCACCAAAAGAAAAAAAAATATTGTTCTAGGGTTTAGCGGCCAAGGGAGGAAGAAGAACAGCAAGGGTGACTCGGGATAGCAGATAAGGAGTGTTTCTCGTCACATATCTCAGCCACACTTGATAGTATAAAACTCATAAACTTTTCTTTCTTGTTTATGTTCATAACTATATTGATTTTGATCTTGAAAGTTAACTGTTTTGCAATTGAGTTAAGGATTGAGTTGTTATTGATTATATTTGATTGTGGATTGAGCTTAATTATGATTTGGTTGAGTATTATGATTGTTATCTTAAGTGTTTGCTGCTATCCAAAATTTATGAGTAGCTAAACTTCTTAGTTCTACCTAGGTTAGATGATTATTGTTCGGTTTTGATGAGTTAAATGGATTGTTTGGTTAATATGCTTGAATTGCTATTGAAAGTATGGTTTAATGATGAATTAGGTTGTGTTTAGTGGCTACCATATTTTTGATATCATCTCATAACCTCGTGCTTCGATTAACTGAATTGGTTTTGATTGATATTTGCATGTTCAAGTGTTTACTTTGTGTTTAGAGTTTGTTTACGGTAGGAACAACCGTAAGGTTTTGTTGAGATTGTTAATTGATATAATTCAGAGGGTAAGCAACTTCTTAGAGACCGAGAGGTGATAGGAAGTAAAGTCGTCTCATAGCTTTTGCTTGTTAGGATTAGGATTGCGCGAGGGCGGGTTCGGTTCTTGTCGGGTTTGGGTTCGTGAGCGATTAGTTGATCTAGTTTATTTTACAATAAATTGTTCCTCTATCCTTGGTTGCGTAGTATTCGTTTCGATTAGGGTCGTTTTTCGGTGAGTCTGAGAGGAGCGTCGACATTAGAACACCTTAGAATTCGTTTCCCAGTTTGTTCTTAAATTCAATTAAGTGTAAGTTAGGGTTTGTTAGTGAGACCGAGAGGTGATCTAGCTTTATTGAGCGAGCCTTAGTTGCTTCATCTTTAGATACCTGTGTCATGAGATCACTCAATCCATTAGTTTGTTTGACCGTCAATTTGATTCTTACCTAGGTAGACGTTTTCTCCATTGTCAGTCACAGTCGTTAAGTTTCGTTAAGTGTTTCAGTAAGTTAAGTTAATTAATTTAGTTAAAGTAATATGGGTCAAGTAGTTTAATGTATTAAAAATCAGTTAAAAAATATTATTCTTTGGAAGGTCTTGTCTAGGGTTTAGTGATCATAGGCGTTCTCACGTGTCCTTGTGTTCGATACTCGGATTTCTTAGGTCTATACTACTTGCGATCAGTACACTTGCCGGTTGTTTGTGGTGTTATTAAGAGTTTTCGTTTTAAATTTAAATCTTAGTTGTGAGTCCTGTAGAAAGAAACACTCATTTGACACACATCAAGGTATTTCAGGTTGTTGCAACATTCCCGAAGGCTTTTGATATTCGGCCCTAACACGTGCACAAGTCACGCATTTACTTACATATGTGGCTATATCCTTCTTCATACTAGGATACTAGTAATATTCCTTAACATCTTTATACATCTTATCAGTACCTGGATGAATTGAATATTTGGACTTGTGTGCTTCATCAAGAATCAGTTCACGAAGATTATGAAGTGTTGGAATCCAGACCCAGTTTTTGTAATTGAATATTTCGTTGGTTTTCCTCTCAAAATTCTTTTCATTCCCGTGCAGCTCCTCCTTTACTAATTGATTTTTATTTAAGGTTTCACCTTAGACAACACGAATTTGATCGGTTAGGCTACTTTGGACAATCATTCCGAGTGCTCGTACCCTCAATGGTTTAACTCTATCCTTTCGGCTTAAAGCATCAGCTACTATGTTTGCATTGCCATGGTAGTATTTATTTCAAAATCATAATTGTTTAACAGGTCTACCAATCTTTTTTGCCTCATGTTCAGCTCTTTTTTATCAAATATGTGTTGTAGACTTTTGTGGTCCGTATAAATGGTACATTTGGTGCCGTAAAGTAGTGTCTCCAGATTTCAACACAAAAATGACTACCCCCAATTTCAAATCATGAGTTGTATAGTTCTTCTCATGTACTTTTAACTGTCGGGAGGCATACGCTATTACTTTTTTTGTTGCATCTGTACGCATCCTAGACTTTACGAGATGCGTCACAATAAACTACCAAGTCATCAGTTCCATCTAGAAGACTTAGTATTGGAACTTCGCATAACTTTTGTTTTAATGTTTGGAAGGCTATTTCTTATTCTTTTCCCCAGTCATACGTTCGATCTTTTTGAGTTAAGAGGGTTAAAGGTTGGGCACTACTTAAATAGTTTTCAACAAATCTTTGGTAATACCCGGCTAATTCCAAAAATTGGCGAATTTCTTTCGGTGATCTAGGTACTTGCCAATTTTTAATAGCCTCATTTTACTGGGGTCTACTTAGATTCCTTGTTAATTCACAATGTGTCCTAAAAATTGTACTTCTTGTAGCCAGAATTCACATTTGGACAACTTGGCGTATAACTTTTCTTGCCTCAATAATTCCAAGATTACCCGCGGATGTTCCTCGTGTTCCTCTTACTTTTCGAATATCTCAAGATGTCATCGATAAATACTATTACAAATTTGTCAAGGTAGGGTTTGCAAACTCGGTTCATAAGATCCATAAATACAGGAGGTGCATTGGTCAATCCAAATGTCATAACCAAAATTTCATAGTGACCGTACCAAGTTCAGAAGGTTGTTTTTGGGATATCTTCTTCCTGAATTCTTACTGGATGATAGCCAGATCTCAGATCGATTTTAGAAAGATATTTCACTTCCTAAAGTTGGTCAAACAAGTTATCAATTGGAGGTAAAGGGTATTTGTTCTTAGTAGTCACTTTGTTTAATTCCCAGTAATCGATACACATTCGAAAAATCCTATCCTTCTTTTTCAACAACAAAACTGGTGCTCCCCAAGGTAAATAACTAGCGTGTATAAAACCGGTATTCAATAATTCTAGTAATTGATTGGATAGTTTTTGCATTTCAGAAAGTGTCAATTGGTAAGATGCCTTAGCTATGGGAGCTGCTCCCGATATTAGGTCAATACATAATTTGACTTGTAGGGTCGGTGGTAAACTAGGCAACTCATCGGGAAAAACATCTAAATACTCTTGTACCTCTGGGATGTCTTCTATATGTTTCTCATCAGGGTTTTTAATTGTTACACTCATCAAGTATAACATACAACCTTGGTGTAAATACATTAGTGCCTTAAATTGAGATACAAGAGGCAATACATTACCAGATTTCTTCCCTTGTACAATGATCGTTTCATCATTGAAAGGGAAGTTCTAGCAGTTTTATCCTTACAAAAGATTTTTACCTTATACTTAGATAGCCGGTCCATACTGACTATCACATCAAAACTTCTTAATTATACCAGGAGTAAATCGATAAGAAATGGTTGGTTGTTTAGGATTAGGGAACAAATACGGACTACTTGGTTAACGATTATAGACTTACCGTTAACGAGTTCTATAGTATAAGGGTTTATTAGTTCACTAACTGGCATACTCCCCAAAGGTAAAGGTTAATAGATACGAAGCTTCTATCAACGATCGAATCAAACACAACGGATGTATACTAATGAGTAAATAAGAACGTACATGTTACTACATTGGAATCATGTTGCGCTTCGTCTGATTCATATACATCAGCGCATCCCCTACCTGGATTAGAAGTTGATGTTTGCCCTTGGTTTGTCTTCTTACTGCACTAGGGTTCAATTTGGGGTAGTGTTTCTTATGGTGTTCCGTGCTACCACGCTTTTAACACGTATGGAGCTTCCTTATAGGTGGGGTTTGCTGAATAGATCATTGTCGAGTTGGTTGGGGATTAGGTGTTTGTGGATGGCGAGGTTGGGTTGTTTGAGGTAGTCGATTTGGAGTATCCATTTTAGTTCCAAATTTTGAGTATAATGCCCAATATTTCCACACCTTTGACACACGGCCATTTGACATTCACCCGTATGATGCAAATCACATTTTTCACATTTCGGCAATGACACTTTGTATGTATCTTGTTTCATGTTGGAGCTGGTCATAGTATAATTCTGATTTGCAGGGCGGATTCTTTAATTCTGAGATTTAATTTGTGCTCTAGAGGTACAATCAGTTCGCTTTAGACCAGACGATTCCCCTGGTACTCTCAATACACCGTTTCTTTTAAGGTCAAAAGTAACGACGCTGACTTGTGACACGTCACTTTCTAAAGTTCGGTGGGCTATGGAATTGACTATACTTCTCACGGCTTGGGTCAGTCCCCAAATGTTGCTCTCAATGAGCTTGGGTTCAGGAATAATTGACCATGCTACTAAACGAGTCAATTCGTTGCAACGGTTTTTGCGTAACTTAAATGATCAGTGCCTCTCATTTCCAAATTCCATAGTTCGTGTTCCAACTTATGGATCTGATTTCTTGGCCCTAAATGTTTTAATATAAGGGCTTTAAGTTAATTCCATGTCATACTGTTAATCGCTTCTCGTTCCCGAGTTTGCACAATCATATTCCACCACATTAAGGCATGACCAATAAACATGCTAGTAGTATACTTAACTATACAATCTGGTGGATAGTTGTTGATGTTAATTACGGATTTAGCCTTTTCAATCCATCTTATCAATCCGTTTAGTTCCTCACTACCACTGAAATTTATAGGTCTACATGACATAAACTGTTCATACGAACATTCTCGACGCGGGGGATTCGTGTTACCAGAAATAGTAGTATACAGTGGGGGGGTTATATTCGTGACATTATTAGTATTCAACGGGGAAGTAGTATTCGTAGCTGCATTAGTGTTCGGCGGAGGTGTAGTATAAGCGGTTGTATCGGTGCTTGACGGTTAGTTAACAGTTGTATTTGCACGTATGCCAGCAGTGACTTGCGCTACAATAGTCGGTATCACTGCTTGTAGTTGGCGAGTAATCATTTCGCCCACCTCCGCCTTAGATATAGTATTAGTTTTTTGCGGGGACATTATATAAGAATAATCATAAACATACAACTATATCAAAGAACACATTTCTATTATCCATAATCATTACTGTACATATGCATCCCAAAATTAGTGCATAGGCTTAACCTGGTATAGGTCAGTGCTTTAAATATACGTACTAAAATTTGTCACTATATAGAGACTTAACCCGGTAAAGGCCAGTTCTTGTAATAATAGTAGATCCAAATCATCCTCCATGTCAACGCAAATGCTACTACTAGTGCTGCATGGAGTATCAGAAGACTACGTACAACAAACCATACTATGTTTATTACTTTTTATCCATATGTATATAATACAATAACCACACACAAACAACCATTTAGGCTGCAATAATTACTTGACAACCTCATAACTGGGTTGTCACTCTGTCCAAGAGCCGTCAAGAATGAGTATTGGATCAATGTAAGTTCATTACTACTTGATTTATATCCAACATGTAATCATATAGCTTACACTATATGTTGGTTATTATAGCTATTAAGTGCCCTAGTAACTGATTAGTCAATACAGCTAACCAGACTGGGTCGAATAAATAGGGAGGTTCTTGGTCGGGTACAGGTATACTCCATGTAGGGAAAGGTATCACGGTAACCAGGATAAGGAAGGTTCTTCCCATATGATAAGTCAAACTGGGTGGGGAAGGCATACTATCAGGTGGTGGTACATTCGTACGGTAAGTCTGACTAGCTCTATGAGTGGATGCAATCACCGGGGTATGATGTGATGATGGTGTGGGAGATCTAGGAGTTCTAGAAGGTGAGTGGTAAGTACTAGTGGCTTCTACTTCATGCCAACGTGATGTTCTAAATATCACATCTATAGCATGATAAGTCAGGCTTATCAATGGACGTCTCATATGGAATCACGTCATTTCTCTCATTTTCATCTATTTCTACATATTTGTTCTCCTCCTGGTCTTTTTATGGTTCTTCCTTCTCAAGAGATAGTGTTGGTACATGATCAATTGTATCATGTCTGGTTCTCGACATCCCTCTATACAAAGTTTAGTATAATAATAACGATTCTTGATAATATTAATTATTAGAATGTATAATATTAACTACAATTTAGTACATACATTTATTCGCACACATTAGCACAGATAATCCTTTATATAGATATAATTAATATTATATTTTATATACATATGTTGATGTTTTTACCTATTTGAATGTTCAGCGATTTCTTCCTGAATTCCCGCGTATGAGCAAGTCCGTTATTAGGTTCCGGACCATAATAACCCACTTGTCCATTCTAGTTCATCCCAAGAATCATCGTTATGTATTATTAATTATTATTTATTCCCATAGCTAATCCAGCCTACGATTATATTAGGTATCCTAAGGGACATCCTAATTCTTTATAACCAATGGCTCTTATACCAACTTTTGTCACACCCCGACTAGGTAATTGGGGAAGCGTAATACAGGAATGTAACAGACACCTCTGGTATCAACCACATTATTATAAAGAAAATTTACAACTAATTTACATCATATTACATTGGTTGGTACTAAGTTAACAAACTAGGCGAAAACACATAACCAGCTCTCGGGGCTTCTTATTCTTTATTATATACTTGCGTCTATTTACAGCGATTCAACTTCACTCTTAACACCGAGCACGTAAGCAATTCATTCCAACTTTGGCTCACCTGAAAAGCATGTTAAAACAAGTCAACTACGTGTACTTAGTGAGTTTCAAGTTTCACGAGTACGAACAGAAACCGGTATAGGTGTTTGTAAAGTTCATAGTATGTATGTATGTATGTATGTGTGTGTGTGTGTGTGTGTTTGTATGTATATATGTATGTATGTATGTATGTATGTATGTGTATGATATTTTTATACGAAGCCACAAGTGAAACCTAAACGAGCTAAAAACACATTGCCATCCCTGCCCATGCACTCCCGTTGGCATTTAACAGCCACTTTGCCTTAAAAATGTACTATATCTAACACCACATAGCAAAATGTAATAGTTTAAATGACAATGTATCACTGGGTTAACATATTCCAGCATACCCCTCCGGCTCTGTCAGCTGGGTTTGTCAAACCAATAGTACTATCCACACGCCACCGGCACGAAGTTAATCACTTGTGTTTGTGGGGACTTTCAAGTGTTAGTACTTAGATAATTCACATCATCACAAGTTTTCAAGTATATAAGTATATGTAAACATGCTTTCCACCCCAAAATTTCGTAAAACATACTAGAAAGTGGGGTTGTGAAACTCACCTTATCGTAGTTCGAACTGGTAATATGTATCGGTAACTAGTGTCCTCGATTATAGCTTGAATCCTATAACCGGTATAATACTGTTAATACTATTACAGTGTTTAAACTAAATCGGGTTGTATAACTAGTCTGGGTATGGCTGTTAGGCCCAGAACATGTAAGTACTCTTAGATTGTGACGTTGTACGTTATGAAATGTTTAAAACCAGACTTGGCTCAGTTTCACCATTTTTCGTGCCAGGCCAAGTTGATCGTTTACGCGTTTCAAAAATAGATAAGATCACACAAACTTAAGTAAACATACTGTTTGATAAAATGATTTGATTTATAAAAGAAATCTAGGGTTTCAGTATCTGGATTGGTCGCAGGGTTCGTTTCCGTTTTCATGCGGGTTTGATCATACAAAGCGTGTACAATCTACCCAAACTGTCCAGAAATCTTGAAAAAGTTATATTTTGTCAAATTCATTCAAAACTATGATATTTGACCACTTTTGACTTATTGACATACCGGTCAATTTGTTAAACGTAATGCTGTCGGCTTTGTCAAAACATATATAATTTAAATCTTTAAATTATCATAACTAATTATGTAATTATATATAAATTATGAAAATTTTTGTAAAAGTAAATTAAAATCGGTAGAATTTTATACAAATATTTTAAGAATTTTTATACTTAGCTATTTTATTTATAAAAATTAATTTAAGTGTTATAATTAACCGATAATTATCCCGTTTAAACCCAATGATTCTCGAAAAACCCGAAAAAATTTTGAGTGGTAAAACTACCATAAAATAACCCCTGTAAAATTTCCAGAGCCTATTTCTTTGGCCAAAATACCTTTTTGTGCATTTTCCGACTGTTAAAACCCGATAAAAATGCAATTGCACAAACTGTAGTTAAACGTCTCCAAATAATCCCAAATTTTACCAGTGATCTTACCATCACATTTAAAAGTTTCAAACCAATGATCATAACTTTTCAAGAAGTTTAACTATTTTTCATAATTAGATGCTAATAAATGGTAATAAATTCGTTAAATATTCTCCATGTATCGAAAAATTACCAAACTTGAACAAGGACTCATTTATATGATCCCTAATATTTCTGAAAAGTTTCACAAATTAAAATCAAGCAAGTAACAATAGAACCACAAATAGCCCCTAAACGAGTAAACCGGTAATACCTTGTCGGTTTTCAAGTATTTTTGGTTGTTTTATCGACTCCCCGGGTCTTCGGTCACAAAGTCAGTGTATCTATATATCATATAACACAAAACCAAGCATAAATCATACATCATCAATCCTTGTTAATTAGGGTTTCGGTTAGGGTTTCAAACCGAACTTTAAACCATAAAAATGTTATAACAACGTTCTAATCCATGTTTTGGTCAGAAATCCATATGTTCCTGGTTGGTAATCATGTTTAAGACCAAAACATGTTATTAGGTGATTTTTAGGGTTTTTGGATGGTTAAACATGATTATAACTAATCAAGACATGTTTATAAGATTATAACTTGATTAAAACATGATCATAAACTCATAAATTTGAGTTTGACCTTGAATATTTTTCAAGAAGATGATGAAAAAGGTCTGGATAGAAGTAGGTTAAAGTGTTGGTGTGAAATGAATTGTGAATGTTCAAGAAACAAAATAATATACTAGGAGTGGGACCACCGTTACTTGTGGCCGCCACTATTAAGGGGCCCATTGGGCCCCTTTTTGGCCCGTTGGTGCCACGTTTTGCATGCCAAGGTGTGGTTTCTGTCCAAAATTTAGTTCGGGTTTTGTTTTTTGCACGATAATAGTTCGGGTGCAAAAAACAACGCGAAAACAAGTGTTTCTCAGCCCTTTTTGTAAAATAAGAAAAACGTACTGACTCATTGTAAAATTCCAAAATATTTTCACGAATTGCTTAAAACCTGTAATATAAGTGTTGTATAAATATTTTTCGGCTTGAAGGATACTACAATGCTCATTTTGATGTTAACGATTGCGTTTAAACTCATAGCGTATTGTTAAACGAAACCTTTTTTCGTTTAAATGGTTTTACACGTACTGGGGTCTCAATATCAACATTTTAGCCACTATAATATATATATATATATATATATATATATATATATATATATATATATATAACTCATATATGACCCCTCAGTATATATACGTGTCATAATAAGTATCGGCCAGTCACTCGTTTAATCATTACTTATTAACCGAGTTATCGTTTACTCACTATGTAGTAAATAAGGTATACCTCATTTGGTCACGAACGTCACAGTTGAGTTGCGGTTTGTTGGGTTAGCGCGTAGGTCTTACGTTTCTTGATATGGTGGTTTGAGGAAGGGGCAAGCTTGGATGACTCGGGTTTGGATTCTTTGGGTTCGGGAGATAGTTTATCAACAGCTTCTTTGATCCCTTCAATGTCAAAGTCCTGGCTTTAACATGATTGTCGGTTAAAGTTTCATCAAGGTCAATCGTGTCACCAAGTTCTTTGGGAGCACTACTCAAGACAATATCTTGGATTTGTCTCGGTAGTCCCTGAATATACTTTTCAATGGCACGCGAGGATGGGGTAGCAAGGTGGGTACCAGCACGCTGAGTTCGTTGAAATGAGAGGTGTAAGATGCGTGCTCACCACTCTCTTGTTTGAGGTTCCAGAGTTTGGTCTCCAAATTCATGAGCTCATTTGGAGGGCAGAATTGTTTATTCATCAAATCATTTAATTCATTCCACGGTAAGGCCATGGTAGTTTCGGCACTTTGGGTTGACTTTTCCTTAACCCACCAGGTAAGTGCCCCTTTTGCAAAGACACAAGAAGCAAAATGAGACCGCGTGTCATCAGTCAATTCAAGGTGGAGGAATATGCTTTCCACTTTTTCATACCACTGAAGTAAGGCTGTGGCACCTTGAGTCCTATCAAACTCTGAGAGTTTAGCACTGGTGAAGTTCTTGAACGAGTAGACAGGAGCCTTAGGCTCGGATGAAGCAGAGTTGATGCTAGCAGTGAGGTTTCGATGAATTTGGGTAGTCATATCGGGAACGACCGTGAGTAGTTGCTTTGTGATTTGGGTTGTCCACTTGCCGCTCGAGGTTCCAGATGAACGACGCTTATAGTGATGGGAGCCATTCTGCGAAAGTGATAAAGAAAATCATGAAACTCATAATAGGGTATGGTATAAAAATCAATGTTAAAGTTTGCTTAAAAAATTAAGTAAATAAATAATAATCATAACAATGATAATAAATGTTATGTGGAACTAAAATTTTTTACTTGAATCACCATGGACTCTTATTTTTCAAAAATCAAAAATTCGTCAAATCAAATGGAAAGCCGGGTATTCATGTATCACCATGACTTGACAGACTTTCAGTTAAAACACATTGTAAAACATTGAGGGTTGGAGTCACACGTCACATGAACCACCATGACTTGCATGACATCTTTCGGAGTGTAACCATATTATTTTCACAAAGAACATGGTCACGTTTGAAAGCTTTAAATTAGTGATTCATATGGCGTTTAAGTGGTATGCTCTGGCTTAATAGGGTTAGCGCCCTTTACGAACTCTCCAGGTATGAAACTGTGATTGGGATTTATGCGTATTGCTTATCCTAAGGCTTCAATAACCTTGGTGTTAAGAGTTCAGAAAGCAAGCACGTCCCCTTTACAGTTTACTACATGCCCGCCACGTAAAACCATCTTTAAGAAGAAGAAATATCAGAAAACCAAGAAAACAAATCGATTAACGAAAATGTTTGAGAATATTTATTTTTAGGTATAAGCCTTGGACTTGTGTGTGTGCTTTGTACATGAGGCGTAAATGAATTGATAATGAAATATTAAACAAGTGCGTTGAATAATCAAATAAGACCAACATAATTTCTAATCATGCAACCTAAACAATTAAGCAAATAAACTATAACTAACTACAACACTACGTCTAATGTCCTATATTATACTGACGGCTCTGATACCAATCTGTACCACCCCGGCTTAAGAAAAACTCCCAAGTGTGACATACAGATTGTTCAAAACACATGTGACACTATTAAGTGACAATATTATCATTAATTCATTCAAATCTCAAGTACTCAAGTTGTTCAAATAAACAATTACAAAGGAAGAAATAAAATGAACATCAACTTTGTTTATTATTTAAATAATCTAAACTCTAGTGTCTTCGTCATTTCGACCTCTAATGAATGTACCTGTAGCATATGTATAAATTAAAGTCAACTAACTGAATAGTTGGTAGGTTTACACAAATTTGATACAAGTACATAAAAATCATACAATTCCATGAAACTTAGTGTAGTAATAGCGCAAGAAATGTCTTTTCCAATTGATAAAAACCAATGTACTCGGATCGAGGGTCCCTTTTCCACTCATAACAATGAGGTCCTGAGTGCAAACGGGGCGTATGATCATAGTTAATTAGGAAACCATGAGCATATAATTTTTGAGAAAGTAAGCAAATAAACACACAAATCCAAAATAACGAATTGTAGTTTTAATATACGAAACGAAGTAAAACTAAGTATTTGATTTGGACATGTATGCTACCCCTAAAATTAAAAATCGTAAAAAGGGGTGTGAGAAACTCACCTTTGAAATTGAGAATAACTTGGAACACTAAGCGAAGATGCATTAAAGGAACCGAAGCGGACTAATCTCACAAACTAAAAGTAAAAATAAGATATGAAATTATTGAATAGCTAGCGGAATTTTAAAAGTTAAATTAATTTAGTTTTAGGAATTAAGAATTATGTTGATATATAATTTATAATTTCATGGAAGTTGATAATTTTATATTATAATTTTTAAGTCTTAACGATGTATGATTGTTACCATAATATTTAATACAAGATTAGAGATTTATAAAGTTTATTAAAGAAAACTATTGGTTTTAAGGGAATTTTAATTGACTGGCGTTTTAAAGTTAACGAATGATATTAAAAAAATAATAAAAGATTAAATCGGGTTTTGAGAAAAATTAGAGGAATGTATAACAGTTGGTTTGTAGGCAATAAAAATGGTAAAACTAATTTATATAAATATTATCTAACTCAAAATAATTTATTTAATTTATAGTAATTTTTATTCATTTTATTTTATTTATAAGTATTAAAGACAAGTTTTTTTTTTAAAAAAAAAACAAAACAAATAAATGTTCTAACTCGGGTTCGAACCCGGGTCCTCTGGTTGTTACATAAATGTTCTAATCACTGCACCACCTTTGTTTGTTGTTATTATAATATAAACCTTCAAATTGGTCGTTAATGATTTTGAATAATATTCGGCCATTACAAGAGATTAAACCGGCTATTATTGGTTGTTGTTACATGTTTTGAACGATGATTATGATATTTCGTTATGGTCAAATGGTTTTACGAGCTATTAATAGAATTAAGACATGCGTTTGAAGAGTTTTAACGGCTCGCCGTAGCCGTTTTCCGGCGATTGGTCTTCTCATTGGAAAAACGCGAGCAGTTTAACATCTTGAAATTTCTAGAATAATGTTTAATATATTATTTTGTCACACCCTCAAAATCCACTAACGGAGTTTTACCGTCAGAGGGTGTGACTGGCAGGATCGGAATTATTAGTTATAATCAAACCAAAGAAAAACGTTTAAATGTAAATAAGTGCGGAAGCGTAAACCATATAAATAAAGATGATTCAAACAATGCATGTTCCTAGACCGCGCGCCCGCCTCGGCTACCTGAGAATAACATACTAAAAGTGTCAACACAAGGTTGGTGAGTTCACAAATTAAATAAGATAAATCGTTTAGCGTTTTGCGTAACCTCGTTACGGCGTTTCAGTGTTGCGTAACCCCGTTACGACGTTTAAGTGTTGCGTAACCACGTTACGGCGTTTAAGTGTTGCGTAACCACGTTACGGCGTTTAAGTGTTGCGTAACCACGTTACGGCGTTTAAGTGTTGCGTAACCACGTTACGGCGTTTAAGTGTTGCGTAACCACGTTACGGCGTTTAAGTGTTTTGCATTACCAGATAGTGTTACGTCAAACTATATATCGATAGGTAGCTAATCTATACAACAAGTATCGCTAAGTGGTTCGCGACCGAAGCTGACTGTTTATCAAGTGCCCGTCACCAGGTCAATCCAGACCATGGTAAGTGTTAGCCAAAATTACACCCACTCAACCTCCAGTTGAGCTTAGCGTCGGGTGGGGTTTGTCAAACCCAGTAGTACTACTCAACAGTGACTCGCTATTCCAAATATTAACCGGTCCGATGTGTGGGACTTCAAATGTTACGTTTGCCGCTTAGCCTTTACAAGTGATATATAATTTATAACAAAATCTTAAATATGCG
Organism: Bidens hawaiensis; assembly: GCF_021521415.1. Taxonomy (NCBI): domain Eukaryota; kingdom Viridiplantae; phylum Streptophyta; class Magnoliopsida; order Asterales; family Asteraceae; genus Bidens; species Bidens hawaiensis. The sequence goes on from NW_027491465.1 coordinate 445,593, forward strand.
TTTATCTCAGAAAGTACGTTTATCGGAGTATGTTATCTCCCCCAAGTGAAAAACGTTTGAAAACAGTTCAAAGAGCGGGGTAAGTGAAACTCACTGTTTGCGAAGAATTTCCCAAATTAGATCACCAAGTGATGCGCGTCGTAGAACTCTCTCTAGCGTTCTAAATTAACAAAGAGATTTTCTAAGTGTCGGAACGTTTAACGAGTCTCTAGACTCGGCACATAATACCTATGCACATAACATGTGTCGTGTTTCGTTTTGTGGATCGTGTGTGACTTAAACAAGTACACTTGTGATACAATACGTGTGTGAGCAATTACTTTCGTGTCATGTATAAACAATGTACATCACTAGCAAATACTCCCCGTAAGGGCAATTTAGTCAAAATACGACAATTAATTAGCAATTACTCCCCACAAGGGCATCTTGGTCAATTTATGACAATCAATTAACAACTATCATATTTCATGCAATTTCACAACAATCAGCAGCTAATTTCATCGAGACAGAATTTCTACTTGAAAGATTGTACTATTTCACCGATCATAACATCTCAATTAATTCACCAAAAATCATCACTGAAGCATACATGTCTTAGGTTTCCAGAACATATTTTATTTTATTTTTATTCCACATAGATTTCTCATAATGATCAAAACACTACAGCAAACTCATATCAGTCAGATTCATGCGCAACAGAATGTTATTTGTAATTCCCGTTAAACGAAAACTCCAATAAATGCAAGACCACTTGGGTTAGGTTCCTAACTCAATGAGTCAACTTCCAGAAGTGGAACCAACCCAATTGGCCTCGTAGATTATGAGATATAACATTTACAAAACAACCTAACAGCAGGTCTAACAATTCAGCTTTGCACCACGTTTTTGTAAAATCATAAAAGTTAACTTTCACACGTCCAAAAATTACAAATTTATATTCTTTAGAAACTAGACTCAACCTAGTTTATTGTAATATCAATTATCTCAATCAAATTCCACTTTAACATCCCGTTACAGTCATTCAAACATCAACAACACAATCTGTCCAGAAACTGTTTGCATCCAAACTCAACAATTTAACAATCTATGAACTATCATGCATTCACATAACACTCTAGACTCCATAAACAATATCCATGCATATCAATTACACCCAATAAAACTAACAATTAAACATAGAGGATGCATAGAATAGTTGTTTATACCTTCCTAGCACCTTAATCTTCAATCAAACTTGAAAGATCTTGAGTGTGTGTGTGTGTATATTGATCGATCACAAGGAGAGGGGAGAGGGGATGGCTGGCTGATTTGGGGTTAGGGAAAAGGGATGGGAGTTAGGGTTTAGGTTTATCATGTATTTATAGACTAATATGTTACACCTTGGCCCCTCAACTCCTAAGTATTACTTTTTCTAGAACATTCTATCATAACTTGCACCTTAAGTTAACATTAAGTATTTCCTTTTTCTAGAACATTCTATCATAACTTGCACATTAAATTAACATGACAATAATATTATCACATAACACATAATCCTAACACATAATTATCACATCATTAGTGTTTTAGTGTGTTTCATTTATTCATCAACCGTTTGCGTTTCGGTGCAAATCCCGAAAGACTACTACACATGTAGTAAGTGTTAAGCGTCATTTAAATCCTAGTTTAAATGTAATGAAGTTTGCGTTATAGATTCAATAAATCTAAAGTTTGAATTGACGGAGTTGCGTTAACGGAGTTAACCTGAAATTGACGATTGTCACATATTTACGTCAGAAGAATTAATTGAGTTAGTAGAATAATAATAATAATAAAGATAGAATATGGTAGACCTTAAATATGGAATTAATTATGGACTAAAAATGAAAGATGAACCTAAGGTCCATGCACTTAAGGAAGTATAAATACCCCTTAAACCCTAATCCTTTCCATTTTTATCCATCTCTAAACCATAGTCTCCCTACACACTCAAAAACACACAAAAACACTCTCTAATATCATGGCTCAAAATCCAAAGCCAAAGCCGAGCCTAGTTCGTGATAGATCTTGATTATACAAGAAAGACACGAGTCTATAGTTACACATCGAAGCTAACCGTAGCCTAAGAACTTAAAAAGGTATGTTCTTTTTGCCTAAAGATTATGTTTTTAAGGACGGTTTTCCTAAGACTTAGCCCTAATGCAAATCGGGTATTATTATACCATAAAAATATAAAATGGATGTTAAAAGTGGACTTATTGAACACGTGAGTAAGAATGGTTCATGTAGAAACCCTAGATCTATTTTAAACGGGTTTGAAATCAATAAAGGTGTAAAGTTTATTGATAAGTAAGCTAGATCTTGGTCTATAATAGAAATGAGCATGTTTAAAAGATAAAGAACACAAAAATATGGATGTGGATGTTATATTATGAAGTGAAAATAATAAATATGGTATTTAATACCCTACAGTGGGTATATTCGAATAGAATACTCCATACTTAGAAATTAATTCCATTCAAATGGAATATACATTCGAATAGAATGTCCATTCGAATAGAATACTCCATTCAAATGGAATACCCATTCGAATAGAATGCCCATTCGAATAGAATACTCCATTAGAATAGAATACTCCATTCAAATGTAATACCCCCATTCGAATAGAATACTCCAGATATAGAAATTAATTCCATCCAAATGGAATGCCCATTCGAATAAAATGTCCATTAGAATATAATACTCAATTCAAATGGAATACCCATTCGAATATAATGCCCGTTAGAATATAATACTCCATTAGAATAGAATACTCCACTCAAATGGGATACCACATTCTAATAGAATACTCCAGACTTAGAAATTAATTCCATTCAAATGGAATACCCATTCGAATAGAATGTCCATTAGAATAGAAAACTCCATTCAAATGGAATACCCATTCGAATATAATACTCCACCAGATTAGAAGACTCCATTAGAATAGAATACTCCATTCAAATGGAATACCCCATTTAAATAGAATACTTCAGACTTAGAAATTAATTCCATTCAAATGGAATACCCATTCGAATAGAATGCCCATTCGAATAGATTACTCCATTAGAGTAGAATACTCCATTCTAATGGAATACCCCATTCGAATAGAATACTCCAGACTTAGACATTAATTCCATTCAAATGGAATACCCATTCGAATAGAATGTCCACTAGAATAGAATACTCCATTCAAATGGAATACCTATTCGAATAGAATACTCCTTTAGAATAGAATACTCCATTCAAATGGGATACCCCATTCAAGTAGAATACTCCAAACTTAGAAGGCTTAGGAGGAAATTTAAATGATGTGTAAAAGGTTAGTGATTGCTATCTGTAATTATCATGCAATTAGCCGTGCTCAATTAAAGAAGGGGATTACTATAAACTCGGAAAGAAACAGGAGATATTTTAGTTTCTAGCCCCATTCCTTGTTATGTTTTCGGGACTATGTGCATACTCAATGTGAATGTTAATACACTTACCTTAAGTGGTAAGTGTATGTCATAATGATTGGTGTGATAGTTATAATTGTGATATGAATGAATGCTTACTGGTACGTGGAAAATCTTCGGATATTGCATGTACTGCCAAGGGGGATAATGTGTAGTATGTATGGGATGAGTATGTAAAGCAAAGTATATATGAATAATGTATGTATGCTAATGTAAATATTGAATGTATGAATGATGTTTACAATTATAAGGACAAGGAAAGATAAGGAATGGTTGTATGGTGGAAAAGGGAACCGGGCCCTATTAATACCCGAGGCAAGAGGGAACCGAACCCTAAAAATATTCGAGGCAAGAGGGAACCGAACCCTAATAATATTCAAGGCAAGAGGGAACCGAACCTTAATAATATTCGAGGCAAGACGGAACCTAATCCTAATAATATTCGAGGCAAGAGGGAACCGGGCCCTAATAATACTCGAGGAAAGTACGGCGTAATGCTCTTTGAAACGTAAGGTATGAATATGAAAGAAAGATAGTATGAAGGTAAGTAAGTATATAAAAACGTAAGTATGAATGTATAAGATAATAATGAAGGTAAGTATGTGTATATGTAAGAAGGATGTATATGTACCTTCGGATACGTATAAGTAAGGTAGTAAACGTATTGTATGATTAACTAGAACTCACTGAGCATAGCTGACTTTTAGTATGCATGCAGGTGAGTAGAATGAGGCAGCTCGTTTGACGTGGACACATGGCATGGAATTGAAGACACTAGCATCTCAAGGAAAAATGTTATGATGTTTTAAAAACTTATGTTCTACCTTAAAAGACAAAAGATGTTTATTTAAGAAAAGATTTGAATGTTATGTAATATATATGGTTGAAGTTTAATTCCGCGCAAGTTTTTTTAACTCTGATATTTAGAACTGTGTTTATGAGTAAATACAGCGCTAAAGTAGGGCATCAGCAATGGGGCCTTACAAGTTGGTATCAGGGCATAAGTTCGAGTGAATTAAACATCCTACATGCTTATACTCGAACAGAGAATGGGTTTTAAGTAAGAATAGAAAGAAGATGCCAGTTCAATAAAGCCATGTGTCACTCAAGCAAGCCAAGCAAAGGTAAATTATATTATTAATTTCATGTGTAATGTAAGAATGTGTATGTAAGAAAGCTTAATTGCTAGAGATAGGAGTTTATGATTACTTGAACTATTTAATTGTCTAACTATTTAAAAGTAGAACAAGCACAAGTGAACTCACAAAAGGAAGTGTATAGGACTCGGAAAGTAACGTGATCAGCTAATCACAGCTGGCCACTATTATTACCTGTTAGCCTTACTATCCATGTACTAAATAGTTCCTCAAGTGATGAAGTTTGTGTTTCCTTTCTTATAGAATACGAATGGTGGGCTCTGTGAACATTCTCGGACTAGGAAGTTGCACAGGACGTCGTGGTAGGCCGCATGTTAACCCGTTCCCTTCTAGAGAACCAATTACCAACACAAGAGAGGAAGGATGTGAAACTAAGAGAGATTAGAGTAACAATGAAGGGTATTAACTCGATCCTGCTGTACAGGCTGCCATTGCTCAAGCTATAGCAGCTGCAGTGAATAATTTGCAACCTGAAAGGTCTGCTGGGAGCCATGTAAGGACCGCTGAGAGGACAGGTGATGAAAGTAAGAAAGCTGATGATGGGGAAGGCGATTCGAGTGAAGTTCGATTTATAAAAGTTGATGGGAGAAAGTGTCACACCCTCAAAATCCACTAACGCAGTTTTACCGTCAGAGGGTGTGAACTGGCAGGATCGGAATCATTAGTTATAATCAAACCAAAGAAAAACGTTTAAATGTAAATAAGTGCGGAAGCGTAAAACCTTAATTCAAAAGTTGCGTCACGCAGGACGACTTAAAACCAAATGTAACTGTTAAAATTAAGTTTGCAGAATAAAGATGTTTTCAATTAATGCATGCTCCTAAACCGCGCGCCCGCCTCGGCTACCTGAGAATAACATACTAAAAGTGTCAACACAAGGTTGGTGAGTTCACAAGTTAAATAAGATAAATCGTTTAGCGTTTTGCGTAACCTCGTTACAGCGTTTCAGTGTTGCGTAACCCCGTTACGACGTTTAAGTGTTGCGTAACCCCGTTACGACGTTTAAGTGTTGCGTAACCCCGTTACGACGTTTAAGTGTTGCATTACCAGATAGTGTTATGTCAAATTATATATCGATAGGTAGCTAATCTATACAACAAGTATCGCTAAGTGGTTCGCGACCGAAGCTGACTGTTTATCAAGTGCCCGTCACCAGGTCAATCCAGACCATGGTAAGTGTTAGCCAAAATTACACCCACTCAACCTCCAGTTGAGCTTAGCGTCGGGTGGGGTTTGTCAAACCCAGTAGTACTACTCAACAGTGACTCGCTATTCCAAATATTAACCGGTCCGATGTGTGGGACTTCAAATGTTACGTTTGCCGCTTAGCCTTTACAAGTGATATATAATTTATAACAAAATCTTAAATATGCGTTTATCTCAGAAAGTACGTTTATCGGAGTATGTTATCTCCCCCAAGTGAAAAACGTTTGAAAACAGTTCAAAGAGCGGGGTAAGTGAAACTCACTGTTTGCGAAGAATATCCCGATCTAGATCACCAAGTGATGTGCGTCGTAGAAACTCTCTAGCGTTCTAAATAACAAAGAGATTTTCTAAGTATCGGTACGTTTAACGAGTCTCTAGACTCGGCACATAATACCTATGCACGTAACAGATTTCGTGTTTCGTTTGGGAATTGTGTGTGACTTAAACAAGTACAATTGTGATACGATACATGAGTGAGCAATTACTTTCGTGTCACGTACTAATAACATACTTTACTAGCAATTATCCCCGTAAGGGCATTTTGGTCAACAAACAAAGATTAACTAACCATTATTCCCCATAAGGGCAATTTGGTCAATTCATGGCAATCAATTTACAACTATTCCCCGCAAGGGTATTTTGGTCAAAACACAACAATTATATAAAAACTATCATATTTCATGCATTTTTACACAACTCAGCAGCTAGTTTCATTATGACAGAATTTTTACTTGAAAGATTGCACTAGTTCACTGATCATAACGTCTCAATTAATTCACCAAAAATCACCACAGAAGCATACATATCTTAGGTTTCCAGAACATATTTTATCTTATTTTTATTCCACATATTTTTCTTATAATGACCAAAACATTACAGCAAACTCATATCAGTCAGATTCATGCGCAACAAAATGTTATTTGTAATTCCCGTTAAATGAAAAATCCAATAAATGCAAGACCACTTGGGTTTGGTTCCTAACTCAATGAGTCAACTTCCAGAAGTGGAACCAACCCAATTGGTCTAGTAGTTCATGAGATATAACATTTACAACATAACCTAACAGCAGGTCTAGCAGCTCAGCTTTGCACCACGTTTTTGTAAAATCATAAAAGCACACTTATACTTGTCCAAAAATTACAAACTTATACTTCATGAAAACTAGACTCAACCTAGTTTACTGCAGTACCCACAATCTCAACCAATTTTCACGTTTACACTTCGTTACAGTCACTTGAACATCGTACATACATTCTGTCCAGATTCTGTTCACATCAAAACTTAACAATTTCACTAGCCATGGATCACAAATAAATCATATAACATGCTAGATACTAATACTACTATCCATGCAACTCAATTACACCATACATACAAGATTAGGGTTTGTGTTTTAACTCAAATCAAAGACAACAATGAATCATGCAACAACATCAATCTAGTTATCAATTCATTATCCAAATAACAACAATCATATTAACCATATACATGAACCAAAATCGGCTGCCTAGGGTTTATACTTAACCCATTAAACATCAAAATTAAACAACAAGGAAGTAAGGGATGATCAAGTATACCTTCCTAGCACCTAGTTCTTGGATTAATCACTTGATTTGAGGTGTATATGTGAGAGTGTTGTGGACGGCAGCCGTGAGGGAGCAAAGAGGGAGGCCGATCGGGTCTTGTGTTTAGAAAATAATTTAGGGTTTAGTGTTAAGGTTATATTTATAATAATACAAGTTACACTCTAGTCCCTAATCTTTCAAGTGTTACATCTCTAGCCTAAACTAGTTGGTTCTTGTTTCTTGTTTAACATTCCACATAACAATCAAGTAACACACATATACCTAACACATAATTATCACATAATTAGTGTTTTGACGTTTGTCGTTTATTTATCAATCGTTCGCGTCAACTCGTTTGCGTTTCGGTGCAAATCCCGAAAGACTACACATGTAGTAAGTGTTAAGCGTCATTTAAACCCTAGTTTAAATGTAATGAAGTGTGCGTTATAGATTCAACGATCTTAAAGTTTGAATTGACGGAGTTGAGTTAACGGGGTTAACCTGAAATTGACGATTGTCACATCATTCCCATGTTAAAGAATTTTCGTCCCGAAAATTTGAGTCAAGTCGTGATGAGTGTCTGAAAAAAATAAGAAAAATTTTCAGTTTGTCATAGAAAGAGAGGCCGCGGTGGGTGTAACTACAAGTCGTTCAAAGGTTGCGACCCACCGAAGCTGACTGGTTTGGTGGACGCGATCGCTACTATCCAATGGACAACCGTCATGGACAAAATTATCCGAATTAGCGAGTGCCGTCCTAATCAAGCTGTGGGTTATGCCATCCAATCGTTCAGAGATGAAGCTATGTACAGGTGGGAGTCGATAGAGTAGAGAAAGATTCGAGAAGAGATTAAAGCTTTAAGATGGGATGAATTGAAAGAGATGGTTATGAAGCGTTTTTGTGCTGATACTGAGGTAGAAAGGGTTGAGATTTAGTTTCTAAATCTGAAGGCGGAAAAGATGACACACCACAAATACACTACTGAATTCAACCGCATGTCTAGGCTGGTGCCTGACATGGTGAACACTGAAGCTAATAGGATCAAGTGTTACATCAGGGGACTTCCACAAAATGTTTGCACTTTGGTTAAGGCTAGTAAACCCGTAACATTTGATTCAGTTGTGAAATTGGCCGAGATGGTTTATGTAGACCTTGCCTCCAGTGAAGAGGAGAAGACTGAACCGAAGAGAAAAAACCCAACCCCAAAACCAAATGAAGAAAATGAAGAGGATCCACGTAAGAAGAAGGCAAGGCAGGAGGAGTTCACCGTTTGTGGAAAATGTGGGAACAAACACCCGAGATAGTGCAGAATGGGATTGGGTGTTTGTTTCAGGTGTGGAAAAGTAGGACATTCCTCCTGGGAGTGCAAGGATCACCATAGGTTTCACAACTGTGGAGTCATGGACACCTGGCAAGGGACTGTGTTTGAACTTGTTAATCTCACACAGATCACAGATCTGAGATATAATTAATCTAACACGGATCTAGTTCATGATTACTCTTGATTGTAGGTTATATGTTATTATTATTAGTATTAGTTATATATATGTGTATGTATAATATTAAGATGAAGATCAAGAGAGATTTTGACAGAACTTCGTTAGTTAACTCTCAAAACTTAACTTAATTGTGAACAAGGTTTACATATAAATAGACGATGGAGTAGTTTGTTAACATCCCTAACGAACTAATCTCCGATTCGTCACATACATTAAACAAAACAATTTACCTAACGAATCACCCCCTGATTCGTTAAACATCCTTAACGAATCAGGAGGGAATAAACTTAAGTCTTAGTTCGCTAAACAACCTTAGCAAACTAGACATTACTAAAAACGAATTACAATATAACTTAATTGTTTATTTCCTTAAACATAAACGACAAATACGTTAACATTAAATACAAAGACTCGAGACGCAAAACGGTGCACTAACAGACACCCCTCTTCTTGAGCTCTTTGTCCTTGAATTACTTGAAACGCTTGGACTGCTAGCCTCTGCAACTATGAATTCCGTTTTCATAATAAACACGCACAACGCGTTGTAATTGCATAGCCAGGTCATAATCTTCATTGCGCTCAATCAGAATCTTGTTCTTGTGTAGCACATCATTGTCGGTCTCGGTTAAATTAACCAACCACATAGGGTTGATAATCTTATTAAGTTCAGTCTTCAATCCTTTACCCAACACAATGACGGCCTCGCTAGTACGATTGTCGTATTACCAGAGGTCAAACGATAGATGCATATGTTGGTGCATCGTCTTCACCGGCACACGTTTCATCATCCTTGGTGACTTTACCTTAAGAATAAGCTTCTTCCAGCCCGTCCTTGGATCAATTTCATCAATACGTTTACGTGTGGGGACCTGGGGCTTGAAAAATTTGAAACCATGATTGACCTAGAACAGCAAGTGTTGATGAAACCACTCAGTTGTCCGGTTGCCACCACGATTTATAAACGGACGACACGCGAGGGTACGAACATCCCAACGCGGTAGGGTAAGAACATCCATTATCTTCTCGTAGTATTGGATCCCCTTCTCCCATTTCACGATACATACCTTAAGATCAGAGTCATATAGCCAAGAGACAATATCACCATGAACCTTGGATATGGTCTTGAAAGAACTCACTTGGTTTGCTTTGACCCAAGCTGCAGCTTCATCTTTCCGTTCTTGATCGACAAACCGATACGCCTTGATAATCTTACCAACTTTCTTATGACTGAACCAACTATTAATCTCCTCAAGAGATGGGTCGAGAAGCGAATCAGAATAGACATTCTTGCCTTTGGATTTCTTCTCAAGATGGACTTCTGCTTCTTTAACCGTTTCTTCATTAAACACTGGAGCACCCTGATCAACATTGGTGTGTTGAAACAGATCAGGGTAATCCTCAGCATTCACATCCTCCATCTCAACTTCCTCATTCTCATAAATAAAATCCGTCCTCATCTCCACCGTAGGATCATTTAAGATCTCGTCATCATTAATTACCTCAGCATCAGGATCATTCTCTAACACGGTTATCTCATCTTCATTCAGACCAAGCAAGATCGCAATCTGCTCTCGTGTCAGCGACTTATCAACAAACTTCCCCACTGCTATCTCATCAGCATTCACCATGCTCCTAATCACCCCTTATCATCCATAAATATAACCGTATCTGCCTCGATCATCTCAATCGGTTTGGCAGCCGAATGATCATGATAAATAATGACCTGCTTGTTCGAATCATCAATAGAACTCGTACCCGCACCAGAAGCTGGGTCTTGAGTTTGTTTAGGCTCACCGCCAGCACCAGACTCATCAGGATCTTCTTCATCATTCTTGATCTTCTTTAAAGCATCATCTTTGCAAGTTAATTGCAAGATCAGATCCTCTTGTTCTTTAAGCTTCACCCCCTGAGACTCAACAATCTCACGTAGGGCTTTTGTTTCTTTTTGACAGAAAGAAACATAACTGATTAGCTTCTTCTGGTTCTCCATCAAGCGTTCTTGATTCATACGGTCAGTAGACATTTGGTTTTCATACAAATGAAGAATATTCAAAAGCATGCCTGTCTGACGGTTTGGTGGCATAGCATACAACGATGGATGAACTGGTTGAATTGGTCCCTGAGGCCTTGTAATTCTCATAAATGACACATCACTAGGTGGAGGAGACCTCATAGACGGTGTTGGAGGAACAGTAGAAAGTGTAGCAGACGGCAATGGTATTTCAGTTAAAGCCGATTGTGGAATCATACCCAACTGCTCGTGAGGTACCATCGTCGTCGTCAAAGTCATCTCCGGAGTGCTAGCAGTAATTGGCACTACCGGGCATTGAGGAGTTGCAGGAAGAGATGGTGGAACACCAATGATTACACCAGCTCCAGTACATACACGTCTCTTTGTTGGAGCTTCAGAAGCTGGTGCTTTACCTTTATCTTTACGTTCACGTTGAGCTGCAATGGTAGCAGCCAACGCAGCTTCAACGGCAGCATGTTGCTCTTTAAGAGCTGCATCACCATTACCACCATTTCCACCATCATTATCATCATCATCACCATCGTTCCCACCTTCTCCTCCCTCACGCTCGGAATCTGATTCATCATGGATCCAGCGATCCTCGGGAGGACATACATAATCAGGGTTAATGATATGACCAATCATCCGTTTGTCCCATGGCCTCTCCTTACGATAAATCGTCATTCTACGCACCGTGTCAGCCTTCATGTGTTCTAGATCAAGGACATCGTCCACTAACGTTCGATCAATCACCAAGTTTGGGATAAGGTCTTGACTTATCAATTGTAGAAATCGGGGATACATAAAGAACTTCTTCTTCTGAGTCGTCTGCTGAACTTGGTCTTTCAGATGATCGAAAACCATTTCTGAGTAGTTGAAAGGTTTATTGAGAATAAGAGCCACAAATGCCGATTGCAAACTTATACGGCACTCATCAAATACACCTTTATGACCACCCATGCAATGAATCAGTACGTGTAAAAGATACTTGTAAGGTGGGCACAGTCCGTTCTTGTTAAACATTGAATCTTCAATATTCTACGATAAAATACCCTTGTAAATAGGCCCTTGATTAACCTTTTATCAAACTCACTTGGGTTATCATCATTATCCCCAAACCGAAGCACTCTCCTAATCACATCAACATCCATAGTGATAGGAGTTTGATTGATTGTTGCTCGAATATGATTCTCGGTGTCAACGAACTTAGCAGTATTCAAGAAATGCCTAATAATACTCAGATAAACCTTAGGTTTGGCAGTTATAGCATAATGTATCACCGAATGACGTAGAAATGCTAACATAACCCCAAACAAAGCTTCATCAGCAACGTCTGAATCAACATAAACGCAGATGTTGTGCTTCTTGTCAAAGGATAGCAATTGGACTTCTTCTTGTTCCTGAGGTTGTTCTTGTTCTTGAGGAGCAACGGGTGGATCTTGATCCATTTGATCAGCCATTATACTGAATAAAATTAAACGAATATAAGAAATGTGAATATATTACATACAATTAGCATTTATATATGTATCTATTTATAGATGGTGTATTTAATTTTATGTGTAATCGATGTATCGACGCGTTTAGACCTTTGGGATATTTGATTAATTTACAAAGATTTATTAATTACAATAGTTGGTGAAATTAAATAAATAAGATAAAATTGAAATGTCATTCGTTAAAAACATCAAACTGATTCGTTAATGAAATATAACGAATCAATTGATTCGCTATCATGTAAATAAGTTAACGAACAAGACTTAGCGAATTAACTTGTAGTTCGTGTCAGATTGACAAATCTTAGGCTGATTCATTAAAATACTTTATTCGCTAATCTAGTTCGTGTATTATCCTTAACGAATTGGACACGGAAGAGTTCCAGTTCGCTAGGGTTAACGAATGGTCAATAATTAGACTTAATCTTTGACAATCCTGGTCAGAGTCAAAATAAATATGAACACTGAAAGTCAATATGCTGAATCCAGGTTCGATTATCCCATAATAAACGTTGAATAACCGAATCGACAATTTTAACACTCTCGGAAACACAATATAAATCAAATGGTGTTGATTTTGAGTGCTGATGTGCAAAAATATATACATAAATAAAACACGAATCGCAACTAAGCTTTAAAAACCAAACAATCTATCATAGTTCACAAAAACAGCAAGTGTACCGGTCGCGTATAGCAAAGATGAGGAAAGTCCGGATATCGAACTCGAAGACACGTGAGAACGGCTCAGATTATAAACCCTAATCCAAGTCCTACCTTAAAATATTTAATTGATTTTATTATTATTATTATTATTATTATTATTATTATTATTATTATTATTATTATTTTATACTAGTTTAAACTAACTTAACTTAATGAAACTAACAGAAAAAATTAACAAGACTTAACGGCACTAACGGGACTCTCAAACATGATGAAGGTGAACCACCTAGGTAAGGTATCTTAACGACTATTAACGACGCTCGGGTGACAACGAACACATAAAACCGGGTTCTAAAGATGATCTCACTAGACAATAATTAGGGAAAATAGGTCCCCACAGTCAGTTTTACTAAAGACCCCTAAAAACGTCTAGAAAAAAGGATAAAGCACGGTTGATTTTCTAAGTACACAATTGATTTATTACTTGGTCCGTATCAAAATCACAAATTCCTCTAAAGCTCGTAATCCTAACAAACCTAGGGAAAAAGGGGTAATCCAATATTAAAGATTAAATAACTTGGCTTACAAAATAACCTAATCAGCGGCTAGGAAACCGCACGTGGTCTCGCAACGGCTAACTAAATCGACTAGACCAAAAAGATAAACCAACTCCTAATGTCTTGGTCCAACTAAAAGAAGATGAACTATTGAGATAAACAACTCTAACCAATCAAACCCTACTGTGACGTCTACCGCAAACAACCAAAAACACCAAGTAATTAGTCTAACATGCAATCCTAAACCAAACACGAAACTAATTCATGTAAAGATAAAATCACATGAGGTTTAATTAATATAATATTGAACAACTCAATAGAACTCATAGAATAAAATCATAATAATATGAACTTGACAATAGAAAATCAATTATATGTTCGTTAATCAACCCAAAACAATTGTCAACACATCGTCAATCAACCAAACCTAGGTAGTTCTAATAAGTTTAGCTACTCATAATTAATGACAGACAACAAAATAATAATATGCAAATCATGTTTTCAATATCTGAAAATAATAAAAACATAAACCTGAAACAATAATAATACTCCAAGCCGTCTCTTGTTTCATTTCGTACGCCTCAATCAAAAACAGAAGCCACTCAAAATAAATAATAACAACAATAACGCCTTCAACTTCTATGATCCCTCCTTAGAATCAATTCAATATTCTGCCAAAAAACCTTTTTGTGGTTGAGTCTTCCAATCAGAAAACAACCACCGCCAAACTCAACAACGAAAGAATATATATGCTCTCCAAGTAAAATTACTTTCTGCCCTTGATGTGTGCCGCTGCTCTCTCTATTATTCTCCAACGAATATATTCATTCGTCCCCCCTTCTGGTTGACTTAAAAACAATAATATTCGTAGGGTTTTTTCTTTTCTATTGTTTTCTTGCCCTCCAAGTTGTGCAAAGTGTGGCCCACCAAAATCCAAGAACTCTTTCAAGTAGCTCTAATCCAATGTCACGTTTTCTTCTTTTATCATGGGCCTACAAATCCATTCAAGCAAATGAATTATTGTTACTATATGCATAATGAACTCTTTGATCATGAATCTAAAATAACTATATAACTACGCAACCAACAAGTAATAACCCATTATTTGTAGACCTTAATTATTTAAGTATTTATTATTGAATTGTTTTTTTTTTCATCTAAGCTCATTGTCTCATAAAACTTTAAAAACCCACGTATGAACCAATTTAGAATAACATCCAATAAAAACTTGGCTCAAATATACTGAAAAGTGTATGAATTAAATATTGAATTTATATATAATTTAGGCCACATCAAATATTCCCATACTTAAACCTTTTTCGTCCCTGAAAAAAAAATCTACACAGGATCATAACCAAGTGAAACACAACAAACTCTCAGATTATTTATCATTATTAAATCACAAGAAACAGCTCGACATATTGACCGCGATTGCCGATATTGTTGTCCACTTAAACCTTGCCACTAACCAATCAAGCCCCCAATTGCATAAAACGTTTTAAGTCCAAAAATTAAGGCTACACCTACCCCATCTCAGACAAAGAGAGCTAGAAGACTAGAGTCGAAGCAAACTGGTTCGACAAATCACCATAAGCCAAGGACTCGTTGATGTTACTAATTAGATGCACTCGGTGAAATTTTGATGGATGAATGGTCATGTGGAGGCTGTACGAGCTATTCCTAAATATTATTGGACTTTGTCCTATAAATTCCTAATTTGATATTTATTGACTAAGAACCTTCGAGCCCCAATAGTGTATCCTCAGAGTCACCATCCCCAAGGTAACACGTAAACTCTAAGTCCCGTCTAGTATGTGCTTCATTGGCCTCTTTTTCTAACTTTAAACAATGCTTCTTTGGCATTTTACAATACATAACTTTCTTCTCATGCATTTTGCTTTTCTTGAACAACTTTGAATAACACAATACATAACAAACTTTCAAAACATACTTTTTTTTTTCTCTTTTTTTTTCTTTTTTTTCAATCTTTTATATCACCCTAAAATATATAACTATTTATAAGCTCATAAAAAGATGGACATGCGGTGTGTGCTGGTTTGAGTGCATTTAATTTTTACCATCTCAAAGTTTTCAGATTATGGTAATCCTCCCTAAGCATCGAAATTTGGTTTCACCGTTTTTCAAATTATTATATATATAAAAATTGCTAAAGAGGACTATCAAAATTAGTTGGGCCTACCAACACATCCCAAATCAGATATGCAAACCATCCCTTTTTTTATTATTCTATTATATTTTTCAAAAGTTCCGATAGTTCGTTAGCACATTGGTAGTAATATCATTTCCTGCTTAACGTAGAACAAAAAACAATTTTCAAAGGACATTTTTTCTCTTTAAAACTCTTTATTTTTTATTTTTATTTTTTTATTTTTTTTTAATTATATATTTTTTTCCTACAACTAAGTAAAATAAATTCTCATCCCCACACTTAGAATGAAATCGTCCTCGATGAGAACAGGGAAAAGAAATAAAATAAAATAAAAATAGAAACTTAAAGTAATCAAAAATAAAACAGAGAACGGGTTACTCCCCTGGTTTATATGCAGATCCTTCATCAGATGTGTATCAATCAAGCGACCGTATAGCATTTCGTTCGTGTCCGCAACCCCGGGAGAACCAGTTCCAAAACGCCATCAGAGCTACCATGCGCAGCATAATACCTGCAATTACTCAAACTCGCTCGCATGTAGCGGCGTACAAAACATAAAACAAAAACATAAGAAATAAAAATATTTTTGTGTTTTTGTATTTTTTTATATTTTTTTTGGATTTTGTTGGTTTTATATTTTTATATTTTTATTTTTTTTATTTATAAATGACAAGATAAACAGAATACCCTCAAAATCAACTGCTCGAATGGAGATTGAGTACAAGCGGATTCAATTGGGAGGATCCTTAGTAACAAAAATAAAAATAGATAAATCAAAAACTCGGGCTGCCTCCCGAGAGCGCTTGGTTTAACGGGTCCTCAGCCTGACCCCTCTTTCACTTCTAACCCAAAGATGCTGTTAGGCGTAAAACCTCGCCTTCCTCCATGCTCGCCTTCTCACCAATGTAGTGCTTCAGACGATGACCATTAACTTTGAAACTCCTATTTTTGTCTTCAATTTCTACTGTTCCATATGGGAAGACTTCCTTAACTGTGTATGGTCCATACCATCGGGACTTAAGCTTTCCCGGAAATATTTTGAGTCGGGAATTAAACAAGAGTACGGCGTCCCCACACTTGAACTGTCTATCACCTCTCAACTTCCTATCATGCAGCTCTTTGGTCCTCAACTTATAATTATTTTAGTGTGCATATGCATGATCCCGTAGCTCCTCTAACTCATGTATCTGATGGAAACGGTGAACTCCAGCAGTCGAAAGATCAAGATTAACTATTTGAAGCGCCCAAAAAGCACGGTGCTCCAACTCAACAGGCAGATGACAAGCTTTCCCATAAATCATCCGAAACGGTGTGGAACCGGTCGGAGTTTTGTACGCTGTACGAAAAGCCCATAAAGCATCATCTAGTTTGTCGGACCAATCCTTTCGGTTTAGCCCAACAGTCTTCTCAAGAATGCGTTTAATGCCCCGATTACTCACATCAACCTGTCCACTAGTCTGTGGGTGGTAGGCAGTCGCAAGCCGATGGGTAACCCCATAGCGTTGCAAAGCCTTCTCCATCTGCGCGTTACAGAAGTGAGTGCCTCGATCGCTAATCAAGGATTTCGGTACACCAAAACGAGAGAAAAGATTTTTCAGAAATCTCACTACAACTCGGGCGTCGTTTGTGGGCAAGGATCTGGCCTCGACCCACCTGGAGATGTAATCAACTGCCACAAGAATGTACTTGTTCCCTCTAGATGACGGGAACGGGCCCATAAAATCAATACCCCAAATGTCAAAAACCTCGCAAACCTGAATAGCATTCTGGGGCATCTCATTTCGGGATGAGATGTTACCGACACGCTGGCATTGGTCACCTCTTTTTACGAACGCATGAGCATATTTGAAAATCAAAGGCCAATAGAATCCTGAATCAAAGACCTTCTTAGCAATAAGAACAGCACCATGGTGACCTCCTGTCGGTCCCTCATGACAGTGGCTCAGAATCTGCCACCCTTCTTCAACATCCACACATCTCCTCACCAGCTGATCAGCACCTATACGAAAAAGAAACGGGTCGTCCCAGATGTAGAACTTTACGTCAGCAAAGAATGGCAGCATGATCCGTGTAGACGACTGTTTTGGACAGAACAAGATAGGACCTAAACTTATTGAATGCAAACACTACAACTAACAACTCTTTCTCTGTGGTAGTGTAATTTTCCTGAGCACTGTTTAGGGTCCGGCTAGCATAGTAGATCGGGTGGAAGTGCTTCTCCTTCCGCTGTCCAAGCACTGCTCCAACGGCATAGTCGCTAGCGTCGCACATCAATTCGAATGGCAAAGACCAGTCGGGAGCAATCATGATCGGGGCGTTAACGAGTTTGTCTCTTAGAAGATCAAACGCCTCGATACATTGTTCAGAGAAGACAAATGGAGTGTCTTTCTCTAGTAGCCTGGTCATCGGTCTCGCAATTTTTGAGAAATCTTTAATGAACTGGCGATAGAAACCAGCATGACCTAAGAAGCTATGTATGGATCTCACAGAAGTGGGCGGGGGAAGATTAGAAATGGTTTCAATTTTAGCTCGATCCCTGCACTCGAGATCCTATGTCCTAAAATGATGCCCTCGCGTACCATGAAGTGACACTTCTCCCAGTTGAGGACGAGGTTGGTGTCGACACAACGAGCCATCATCTTATCAAGGTTGAAGAGACAATGATCAAAAGAATTCCTGAAGACAGAAAAATCTTCCATGAAGACCTCCATGGAATCCTCGATCATGTCATGAAAGATCGCAACCATACATCTCTGGAAAGTAGCTGGAGCGTTACATAGTCCAAAGGGCATGCGCTTATAGGCAAACGTGCCGTAGGGCAGGTGAATGTGGTTTTCTCCTGATCATCGGGAGAGATCGGGATTTGGAAATACTCGGAGAAACCATCCAGAAAGCAGTAGTACTGCTGACCCGCCAAACGCTCAAGCGTCTGATCAATGAAGGGTAGAGGAAAGTGATCTTTCTTAGTGGCATCGTTCAGTCTGCGGTAGTCGATGTAGACTCTCCAACCGGTCACGGTCCTAGTGGGAATAAGCTCGTTCTTTTCATTGGTGATGACAATCATGCCACCCTTCTTGGGAACCACTTGGACCGGACTCACCCAGGCGCTATCAGAGATGGGAAAAATGATTCCCGCATCAAGGAGTTTAATGATTTCTTTCTTAACGACCTCTAGCATTTTCGGATTAAGCCTCCGTTGAGGTTGAATGACAGAGTTGAAGTTATCCTTCATGAGGATTTTATGAGTGCAGAATGAGGGATTAATCCCTTTGATGTCGATAATCATCCATGCTATCGCCTCCTTTTGCGCTTTCAGCAACTTCAACAACTTCAATTTCTCGACCTCCGTCAAGGCAGACGCGATGATGACGGCTAACTTCCTCTCCTAGTCCAGGTATGCATACTCCAAATGATTGGGTAGATACTTAAGTTCTAAGGAAGGAGGAGGGCTCTCAACAGAGGGTCGGTCCCTCGGATCGTCTTGTACGATCTCAACAGATGACTCAGAATCTAGGGGCGGTGACACGGTGTCATCCATCAATGGTGGAGCGGTCATGGCAACCATCATTACCTCTGAAATCTCCCTATCGATAATCTGTGGGTCCAAGGTAGGTCCTCCACAGATGTCAGTAAAAAACTCCCGCACATACGATACGATGGTGTCAACGAAATACAGGGAGTCGTCCACCGACTTGGGGTGCTTGAGTGACTGTCTCACATCAAAGGTGACGTTATCACCCCCAACTCTCAGAATCAGTTTTCCCTCACGGACGTCAATCAACGCCTGTGCGGTGGCAAGGAATGGTCGGCCTAAAATGAGAGGAATACTATCATCCTCACTCATATCCAGAATGACAAAGTCCACCGGGAAAATGAACTTGTTGATACGAACAAGCATGTTCTCGACCACCCCTCGCGGGTATTTCAAGGAACGATCAGCAACTTGGAAACTCATTCGGGTTGGCCTCGGTTCGCCAAGACACAACTTACTGAACGCATAATACGGCATGAGATTGATGCTGGCCCCAAGGTCGGCCAAAGCATGTCGAACCGTATCGTCGCCTAAGATGCAGGGAATTGTGAAACTCCCAGGATCGGCCATCTTTTCAGGCAACTTGCTCTGCAACACTGCAGAGCACCCAACACTCAACGGAATAGAAGAGACCTCAGCTAGCTTCTCCTTATTGGAAAGAATGTTCTTGAGAAATTTGGCATATTTGGGCATCTGAGTGAGCGCCTCAAGGAAAGGAATGTTTAGGTGAAGCTGTTTGAGAAGTTCAAGGAACTTGGATTTTTGCTCCTCGTCTCTATCAGATCAGAGTCTCCCAGGATAAGGCAATTTGGGTTTGTAGACTCTCAGAGGTGGGTTAGATGAAGATGAAGGTTTATCGACCGGCTTTGTACTCGATGGAATACTCTGCTGGTGTGCCTCGGCTGGAGGAGGCTCCATCTGGATCCCCTCGTCCACCTGCTCTTCTTCATCAACCGCATGTGTGACAACTCTCGAAGGTCCAGCCTCTCTTTCTCTTCTAGCACCACTCCTAGTAGTCACCGCTTTGGCGAACCCTCTCGGATTTTTCTCTGTATTAATCGACAGTGAACCCGGTGCTCTCTCGGATAACTTGTTGGCAATCTCTCCCACGTGACGCTCAAGATTATCTAGAGACGCGGATTGGTTCTTCAACATAGCATTGTGTTCCGCAAATTTCGCCTCATTTGTCACTCGGTTCCTCTCATCTCGCTTCAGCAGCTCAGCCATCATCTCCTCCAGTGAGGCTTTCTTATCCTCTCTCCCCACTTGTTCCGAACTCTCCTGACCTGAACTCCCCTGCCCGAATAGATTCTCTCGACGTTGGTTTTGGTATTAGGCTTGGTAGCCACTGGCTTGTCCCCCTCGATAGTTATTCTGATTTCTCCAGCCAGTGTTCCCGCCAAAGGCGGGGTTTTGATATCTCAAGGGGTCGTTGACGAAGTCAACTTCCTCCTGATTGCTACCCGACTTAACAGGACAGCCAATGGTGTCGTGACCCCCTCAGCAAACCTCACACTTAGCGACGCTCTTAACGGTAAGATCTCTAACGAGTTTGTTCAAAGCATCAATCTGCGCCTGCATGCTGGTGTTCGAATCGACTTGAAGTACTCCTCTCGATGACGTGGAAGAATTGATGCCCCTGTGCCCCTCGTAGCTCGCTGCAAGATCATCAAAAAGGACGACACACTCATCTGGATCTTTGTTCTTAAGGAGGTTCCCGTTAGCAGTTTGGTTCAGCATCTCTCTCACGTGCTGAGTGGCTCCATTGTAGAATTTCTCGATGAGCATCCACTTGTCTAAACCGTGGTGAGGACAACTAAGAAGGAGGTCCTTGAATATTTCCCAAACTTCCCCGAAAGACTCGTCGGACCTCATGCGGAAGGAATTTGGTCATGAATTTCTCCTGTAGGCCCGCCCAAGTGGTGATGGATCCAGCAGGTAGTGACTTCAGCCATTTGTAGGCTTTGCCGGTGAGTGAGAAGGGAAAAAGACGGAGATAGATTGCTTCATCGTTCATGTTGCCGATATTGAAAGTTTCGTAGATTTGAACAAACATGTCGATGTGGTTTGAAGGGTCTTCGCTCTCTAGCCCTTCGAATTGGAGTGCGGTTTTGATGAGTTGCATGACGTGGGCAGGAATGGACCAGTTGCCAGTGGCGGCACCGTTTGGTAAAGTGATGCTTGAATGAGTTTTAGTTTTTTTCGGCCTACCATAGTCAGCTACTACTCTTCTAGGCGGTTGGTCGCCCATGTTCCTATCCCTAGAAGAAGCGGAAGAAATAGAAGTAGAAGAAGAATCAGAACCTGTCGGTGAAACAGAACGCTCTCTCTCGGGTCGGACTTTCTCGGTATCGTCAGATGTTTCAAGCATCAGAGGTCCTTGTGAGCGGGTATGACGCATACGACTATAAAGAAAAACTAAAATTAACTATGCTAAAATTAAACTAAAAAAAATAAAAACAAATAAGCAAGTAAAACGAAAACAGGTAAGTCCCAAAACTCGGGTCGTTCTCTAATCTCCTCAGACCGTGTCCCCGGCAAGACGCCAAAAAAACTTGATGTGCGAAAATATATATATAAATAAAACACGAATCGCAACTAAGCTTTAAAAACCAAACAATCTATCCTAGTTCACACAGACGGCAAGTGTAACGGTCGCGTATAGCAAAGATGAGGAAAGTCCGGATATCGAACTCGAAGACACGTGATAACGGCTCAGATTATAAACCCTAATCCAAGTCCTACCTTAAAATATTTAATTGATTTTATTATTATTATTTATTTTTTATTTTATACTAATTTAAACTAACTTAACTTAACGAAACTAACAGAAAAAATTAACAAGACTTAACGGCACTAAAGTGGTTCTCAAATATGATGAAGGTGAACCACCTAGGTAAGGTATCTTAACGACTATTAACGACGCTCGGGTGACAACGAACACATAAAAC
The DNA here is from genome assembly GCF_021521415.1 of Bidens hawaiensis. Classification (NCBI taxonomy): domain Eukaryota; kingdom Viridiplantae; phylum Streptophyta; class Magnoliopsida; order Asterales; family Asteraceae; genus Bidens; species Bidens hawaiensis. Next base: position 467,873 of record NW_027491465.1, read on the forward strand.
CGGGTTCTAAAGATGATCTCACTAGACAATAATTAGGGAAAATAGGTCCCCCACGGTCAGTTTTACTAAAGAACCCCAAAAACGTCTAGAAAAGAGGATAAAACACGGTTGATTTTCTAAGTACACAATTGATTTATTACTTGGTCCGTATCAAAATCACAAATTCCTCTAAAGCTCGTAATCCTAACAAACCTAGGGAAAAAGAGGTAATCCAATATTAAAGATTAAATAGCTTGGCTTACAAAATAACCTAATCAGCAGCTAGGAAACCGCATGTGGTCACGCAACGGCTAGCTAAATCGACTAGACCAAAAAGATAAACCAACTCCTAATGTCTTGGTCCAACTAAAAGGAGATGAACTATTGAGATAAACAACTCTAACCAATCAAACCCAACGGTGATGTCTACCGCAAACAACCAAAAACACCAAATAATTAGTCTAACATGCAATCCTAAACCAAACACGAAACTAATTCATGTAAAGATAAAATCACATGAGGTTTAATTAATATAATATTGAACAACTCAATAGAACTCAGAATAAAATCATAATAATATGAACTTGACAATAGAAAATCAATTATATGTTCGTTAATCAACCCAAAACAATTGTCAACACATCGTCAATCAACCAAACCTAGGTAGTTCTAATAAGTTTAGCTACTCATAATTAATGACGGACAATAAAATAATAATATGCTAATCATGTTTTCAATATCTGAAAATAATAAAAACCAATAAACCTGAAACAATAATAATACTCCAAGCCGTCTCTTGTTTCGTTTCGTACGCCTCAATCAAAAACAGAAGCCAATCAAAATAAATAATAATAACAATAACGCCTTCAACTTCTATGATCCCTCCTTAGAATCAAATCAATATTCTGCCAAAAAATCTTTTTGTGGTTGAGTCTTCCAATCAGAAAACAACCACCGCCAAACTCAACAACGAAAGAATATATATGCTCTCAAAATAAAATTACTTTCTGCCCATGATTTGTGCCGCTGCTCTCTCTAGTATTCTCCAACGAATATATTCATTTGTTTGATTTGTGCCGCTGCTCTCTCTAGTATTCTCCAACGAATATATTCATTCGTCCCCACTTCTGGTTGACTTAAAAACAATAATATTCGTAGGGTTTTTTCTTTTCTATTGTTTTCTTGCCCTCCAAGTTGTGCAAAGTGTGGCCCACCAAAATCCAATAACTCTTTCAAGTAGCTCTAATCCAATGTCACGTTTTCTTCTATTATCATGAGCCTACAAATCCATTCAAGTAAATGAATTATTGTTAGTATATGCATAATGAACTCTTTGATCATGAATCTAAAATAACTATTTATCTACGCAACCAACAAGTAATAACCCATTATTTGTAGACCTTAATTATTTAAGTATTTATTATTGAATTGTTTCTTTTTTTTTTTCATTTAAGCTCATTGTCTCATAAAACCTTAAAAACCCACGTATGAACCAATTTAGAATAACATCCAATAAAAACTTGGCTCAAATATACTGAAAAGTGTATGAATTAAATATTGAATTTATATATAATTTAAGCCACATCAAATATTCACACACTTAAACCTTTTTCGTCCCTGAAAAAGAAATCTACACAGGATCATAACCAAGTGAAACACAACAAATTCTTAGATTATTTATCATTATTAAAGCACAAGAAACAGCTCAACATATTGACCGCGATTGCCGATATTTTTGTCCACTTAAACCCAGCCACTAACCAATCAAGCCCCCAATTGCATAAAACGTTTTAAGTCCAAAAATTAAGGCTACACCTACCCAATCTCAGAAAAAGAGAGCTAGAAGACTAGAGTCGAAGCAAACTGGTTCGACAAATCACCATAAGCCAAGGACTCGTTAATGTTACTAATTAGATGCACTCGGTGAAATTTTGATGGATGAATGTTCATGTGGAAGCTGTACGAGCTATTCCTAAATATTATTGAACTTTGTCTTATAAATTCCTAATTTGATATTTATTGACTAAGAACCTTCGAGCCCCAATAGTGTATCCTCAAAGTCACCATCCCCAAGGTAACACGTAAACTCTAAGTCCCGTCTAGTATGTGCATCATTGGCCTCTTTTTCTAACTTTAAACAATGCTTATTTGGCATTTTCAATACACAACTTTCTTCACAAGCATTTTGCTTTTCTTTATACACAGTCCTTACACGCTTCCCTATGTATGAATCAAACAGATTCGTTAGTGATTTAAATAACGAATCAGCTGATTCGTTAACCTTATTTTAATATGTAGTATAACGAATTAACTTCAAGTCGTGTCATGATTCGTTAAATGCATAACGAATTGGATGCATTTCGTTACAGAGTGCGGAAGCGAATTAGAGGAACGAACTAGACAGTAGTTCGTTAAAACAAAATTCAAATTCATTATACATAATTAACGAATTGCTCATTATTTTAATTTTAAATAAATAAATAAAAATTAAATGAATTAAATAATGAATTTATTAAATATTATCCAATTAATAAACAAATGAATTAACTTAAAAGAATTACCGAGGACCTTTATCCCGATAATCAAATACTTAAAAAAAACGTTTCACTTTTTGAAACCGATAAATAAATCATTTAAATAATATGTAAAAACGAAATGAAAAATATTTTTGGTATTTTGTAATATATAAAGAATGTATATTCATGAAAAGAATCCGAAACAGGAAATATAAAATCTTTTTGTGTTTTATATGTTTTTCAAAATCAGTACATATTTTTGGTATTTTTGTTGAGTTTGAGCAGAGAATCATATTGACCAAATTGCCCTTCCATCACAGTTTTATATTTCAGCGATATTATGACTGGTGTTAAGTCGGTCATTGGTATTGTTGTCCACTTAAATCTAATAACAAACTTTCAAATGTTTTTGTGATATGATTAATTGGTTCAATTAGAGCACATAATAACAGAAACTATCAGCCTCTAATCTCGGTTCAAGCTTAATTTGATTTTTGCCATATCACCCCAACTTGACTTAAACCATTATATTGTTGATCAAAATTTGTTTTTATAGAAGATTATTAGCAATGCATTGATTTTCTGTTACTATGAGTGAATATGCACGATCCATCTGGTGGCTTACATACATTATATCCCCTGGGGTCCATTCTTAATGGAACTAAAACGCGCGCAAGGGAGGAACAATGTATGACTAACAACGGATTTTGATCAAGTCAGTAATTTGGAAATTTGTACGAAGTACAGCTGTGATCAAGCTTAATGACTTTGGGTTTGCTCTAAAAGCGAATGACATATTCATGCATATGAATACCCAGATGATTAAGCCGCATAAAGACTCACAGTGTCCAGAACCTCAAAGCTTGTTATTTGCTTTATTTTATTTTTTGTTGATGAAACAAGTATAAGGCTTGAGTATGACAGGTTATTACATTTCTGCCATCCTCACTGAGACTTTTCTAGAGACTAACACCCCTTTCAATTTGGCGCTTCTTTATGTTTATATCACATAGTTTACTCTACTTGTTTGTTTTAAGACCTACCAATGCACCAATGCAATTAAGCACACAGTCTTTTAAGCTTACTTCTTGCTGGATTTAGAGTCAAGATAATCAATGTACTATCATTTTCTCTTTTTGTATCAAAAACTCAAAAATTTTGAGAAGCATAAAACAAAATAAAGATAAATTTAATCGCCCCAGTTAACTTAAGTATATAAATAAATGGTTGTTCTATCAATTCAACAAGTGAATAATAGGACCAAGACATGCAAGCATGCTTCACAAACTTAAATAACCGACATAATTTTCAGCGAGAAAATAATCTAAAAATGCATAACGAACGCCCCAACTATTTTCCATTATCAGGTGAATGGCTAACCCGATCATTCACAAGTAAATGTCAGGACCAAACATATACAAGTACATGTCCTTCAAATGTAGATAATTGACATATTTTTTAGCGAACGCATGAAAAAATCTTTTTGGTTTTTCTCTATACATACTTTAAAAAACACAGTATTTTTGTCTTTTTCAATTTTCTTATAAACAAAATAAACTTCACAATCTTTTTGGATTTTCGGATTTTTCTGTACAAATATAAATCTCAATCTTTTTGGATTTTCAAAATTTTCTGTACAAACTTAAAATACAATCTTTTTGGATTTTAAAATTTTTAAAATGTTTTTGGTTTTTCAAAATATTATAAAGGAAAAACATTAAAGAAAAGAAATCACAATATTTTTTGTAGGTTCCCAGCCGGATCTACAAGGAAATATCTCGTTCTACGTAAGTGCGGAATCCCTATGTAAGACGATACGAGTGTAGAAGCGATATACGTTAAACACAAGCAAACACACGTTACAATACGCAAAAGACACGTTGTATTGCAACTAATAACACGTGATATCTCAATCACCAATTACACGTCCTCGAATCCTTAATCAAATGAACCCGTAGCCTAACTTAAATACACTTCGACAACTTCGCCTAACATGCTAGGCGAAGTTGTCACTAACTTCGCTTAAACCACAAGTTCGCTTATGATGGGCGAACTTGTGAAACACAATAACTAACACATAACAAAACCAATTAACACAATTACAGACACTAGATACTGAACTACTGACATCATGTACCAACAGACTCCCTCTTGGTAGTAGCTTCATATCTCATCTTCAATCACGTGTCTCGTAATCCTAAAACTCTAGTATCTCCCGTCTTCAAGCATGAACGCCTTCTCGTACACAAACTGAAACTACTCTTTGGTATTTCTTGGCTTCTTCTTTCCAAGCAGGAATGTAAAATTTCTTTTTCTCGTTCAGCACCTGCAAGTCTGCTTGAGACAAATTCACTAAGTGCATAGGATCATACACTCTCAGCAACTCTTGTTCGTCTTCATCCTCCATCACTGCCTCCGCCATTTCACTATCAACGTACCACCATTTCAGATCCTTTAGCACATCCTTGGGCATTTGTTTCATCGGCACTTCTTTTAAGCACCGGATCGGCTTATACTTCATTATCATAAAAGGCTTGCCATCAGCTCTCATTCCTCTGTCCTTATCCTCAACGAGCTTTCCTTTCTGCGGTTTCAACAGCACGAACTTTTTCTCCTTTATGCTTTCTTTCCAGACTATCTTTCCAATAATCCTACCCATGTTATCATCACTCCTGTTTATCAACCCCAACTTGGCTAAGTCCTTCACTTCACACTCAGGTAAAGTATTCAACGACCTCAACAGTCTCTTGAAATACTGAACCCCATCATAACGTTTAATCACAAAGAGCCTCAACTGCTCATCATATAACCAGCAAATAATCCCCTTTTTCGATTCATCTTACCCTTTGATGTTGTAACTTTTCTTGAACATAGTAGGGACCGCCGGTTTCTTAGTCTTTACGAACCACTGAGCGTAGCCTTCTTTCCATCTTGGCTGCTCTTCCCATCCAGTCTCATCACATTCCGTATCTTGACCCAAATCTGACTTTTCAACTTCGGGAATTTCATGCTCAATGTTATCCTCCACAATCTCTCCTTCTTCAACCTCACTGTCAATCACAATACCAGCCCCAATCTTCTCAATCTCCTCAAACGGTAACACGTCGTCATCACCTATAACATCATCATTCAACGCCTCCTCAGCATCCACTACCACCACGTCATCACCCCCCGATCCGCCAGTTGCACCAGTTGAGTCCCCCTAAGTTGTGGAAGTCCCAAGAGCTTGTTCAGTTCTTGGCAACTCTCCACCTGCATCTTTTGATGCATTGGGATCATCGTCTCTATCGTTTCTCTTCTTCGTCCTCAGCTCGTCACCCTTACAGTTCGTCTCCCCCTGAGATGCCAAGAACTGTTTCAAGGCATCAAAAATTTTACCATGCTCAATCAGGAGGGACGACTGAATCTGATTCTCTACAATGAGGCGATGAATAGCGTGAGTCTGTATCAGATTTACTCTTGACTGTTCTGCCACGACCCTCTCAAGAGCTGCTATTCTTTCCGAGTCGGATAAGGTTGCATCAAAATCAAACCTCATATGTGAAATGTCTTGAGCGTACGGAGGAGGGATTCCGAAAGTAACCGGAACATCAGAAATAGGTGGAAACGTAACCGCAGGTGGTATCGTAACAGATAATCCCGCGGTGGCAACAACAGTCGACTCAACAAACCTTGCAACGACCTCCGATGGAGTAAGAGTTGGAGGGGGCAAGGACACAATCTCTGGAGTCGGGAGTTGAAATGTAGTGGGTGGTATGCCAAAGGAGGATGAAGTAGTCAACACGGGAACACCAGAGGTGATCGGCCCTGTAACTGTCAACGATGTAGGGACCATAGTCATACCAGACAGTGCGGGTGGAGAAAAACGAACCACCCTCGAGCTCTCACCAGCTCCGGATCCTTCACCCGTTCTTGCCCTTCTCACTCGACGAACCAACCGTTGTAAATCCTCCTCAAAGTCTGATTCACTATCATCTGTGTCTCTCTTTCTCTTCCCATGAATTCTTTCTTGAGTAATCAGAATCTGTCTTGCTTCAGCCACATCATCATCTGAGGTATCAGAATCAGTTCTTTCAGAATCAGCCACAGTCGTAGCTGCCAGCGACACATCCACACTTGAAACCTGTGCAGCCGAGACCTGTACCTCTTCCTCTGGATCAACACGTTCCATATCTAAAAATCCTTGGCCGCCAAAAGCAGCTTCTAGATCGACGTGTTCCTCCGGTGCCACAACAGGAGCAGCAGGAAGAGATTGCTGTACCACAGGTGGTGGTTGAGGTGCTCCAGCCTGTTGCGGAGCCGGATCCCGAAACTCGTCCCCACGAGCTGCAACATACTTTGGGTTGATCAAGTACCCAAATAACGGAGTATGTCGAGGACGGAGCTCTGGTTTACTTCTGGCACTTGAAGATCTACATTGGGCGAAGATCCTCTTGCTGACACTCTCCACATATCGAATCGGACGGCGTTGAGGTAACGTGGGAGCCACGTGATTCAAGATCATTTGAAGGAATCTTGGATACATCAAGAATCTCTCATGCGCCACCGCTCGTCTTTGACGGTCTATCTCATAGAACACCATCTGACTAAAGCTATAACGCTTGTTGTAAGTCAGTGCTGTTATCGCCGGCTGCATCGTCGCACCCATTCCATCCGTACCAGCCTTTCTGCCCGACATGCACACGGTCATCAAGTGCATGAGAAAGCGCCATTGATCTAACAGAAACCCCTTGCGTCAATGAGTATCCCCCAATGCACCAGAGTAGCCCATTCTTAAAAAGGCACCGTCTCTGAATGGAGCCACGAAGTCTGTAGGATCATTTCTTGTTTCATCCCCAAACTGCAAAGCAACCCGTATCTGTTCTGACGAGAACTGCACTTCCTGATTGTTAACCGTTGCACGCATAACTGGGGGCTCGACTCTGCAATCATATTCGACTGTCTGCCAGAAATCTTCGATGTTTGGCAAAGAGATAGGCAGTGTTGTAGTAATAGCATGGAAGATACACTAGCGGATAAGAAACGTGATGATCTCGCGAAAATCATCAACACCCCTCGCATCCGGGTCCAAAGTAATGTACATATTATGCCCCGGGAAAAACTGACGATTGTTATCTCCTCCATCGTCACCACCAGCACCACCGGCTCCCGCTACAGCTGCCATATCTGCAACACAAACAGTCTAAGTTAGAGAAACGTCGAGGCAGATCGTAACTTCGCTTATTACCATGAGCGAAGTTAAGATAAACAATAGTGTACAAGCGAAGTTAGACATAGGGCGAAGTTGAGCACAACTTCGCCTATACAATAACTTCGCTTGACAACATGTTAACATTTAAATAATACATATGGAAACAGGCTAAGTTAAGCCTAAGGAGAAGTTAAGGATAACTTCGCCTAATCATAACTTCGTCCCTTAAACAACTTCACCTCTGATTAATTAAACATTAAAGTAACAGGCGAAGTTAAGCCTTAGGCGAAGTTGAGAACAACTTCGCCTAAACCATAACTTCGCCTGAACTGAAAAGGCAAAGGTTTAGACGGCAAACGAGGTGAATTTGGTGATTGTGTACAATAAAGACATGACACTAAAGAGATCTAGACGATCAAGTTGATTACGACCACGTGAAAACAAGTTTGACAAGTGGGTGTTGAGGGTTTGAAAGAACGGGGTCTCAAACCGGACCAAAACGACCTCTGATTAACATAATCGACAAGAATTAAACAAAGTATCGATCCTACACACCTTTAACACTGATTAGAAAAGGACAATAATAAGAGTTGATTCGAGAAAATAAGTTCGCCGAGGTTGATAAGTGATAAGTTCGCTGTTATTTTGAAAAAGTATAAAGTTTTTGACCAAAATTTTCTATATATACTCTCTATGTTATACAGGCGATGTTAGGGTTAACTTCGCTCACCCCTTAACTTTGCATGTTTAACAAGTTCGCCTGTTAACACAACTTCGCTTGCTATGAAATTTACACAACCAACCCTTATAAATTGACTATTATGACATTACTTGTTTAAAACTTCCTTTAAAGAGTAAAATGTTACGATCAAGGACCAAGTAACCAGGTATTAAACCATAAAACGACATAAGTAGAATAAAATTTTGAAATAAAAAAGGGATCAAATTTCAGTCTTGACAGGGACTTACATGTTTTAGAAAAGATCCGAACAGGAATCATACTAATTAAGTGACAGTCACATAGATCCATGTTCAGCTGTATTATGACATAAAGAAACAGGTTGTAAGCAGGTAATTAACTTAATATGGTTTTCATCGCTTCTGTGATACGGGTTAGGTTCAACTTAGCTCAAAGTATAAGTGGATACCACATCAGAGGTTGTGATGCCTCCTATCTATTCTCAAAGCTTATTTGGCTTTCCCCAAGTCACCCCGAGTTGACCTCGACCCGTAGTGTCTGAATAAGCTGTAAATACATCTTGATCTTCGTCTCATTCTCGGTCTTGCCTTTTGATTGATAAGTATAACATAATAGGCTTCAGAAGGCCCTTTTTTTTTAATAAAGATTTACATAGCCCTAAACAGGAGACTACTGCAAGTCCCGAATCTGGATCACTGCAGTTTCTTGACACACTTTCTTCTCGCGAATAAGAACACTCACGGGCTCGTGTATGACTAGGTAATCGCTTTTCTGCCTATCATTCGGGAAGATATATATGAAGACATGCACAACTCTTAATGAGTTTCCACTTAAAATCGAGGGGAGTCTGTTAGTATCACTTCTACTTTTACGCACCATAAAAAGCTACCATAACATACAATGACTGTGCTAGAGTCTTTTAGGCCTAATAACTTCACTAGTTAAGCACACAAAAATAGTTTGTGTATCACTTTCCAAGGTTGGATCAATTTTCATGTAAACATTGTTTAGACACTTCTTACGAAGTAGTAGACTTAAAAAATTATTTCATCTCCCTTAAAAATATTTTAAATTCTATCGCCCCGATCAAGTCAAAGTCTTCAGGTAAATGGCTATCCTGAAGATCCAATGGATCAGCTGGACCGACCACATACGAGTATGTGTCCTTCTAACCAAGTATGAACGACTAATTTTCAGCGAAAGAATAAAAACACATCATAAACCGCCCCGGTCACTTACAGTCAGTTGGTTAATGGCTATCCTCATAATCTACTGGTAGAAGTGAGGACCAAACACATCCGAAGATATGTCCTTCAAACTGAAGCAACCGACATAATTCTAAGCGATAGTGACGTTTTTTTTTTTGAAATAAAAACGAGAAATACGGTTACTAGGGATTGATCATCCCATTAAGCTCAACAAGGTTTTGAAAACGAGTTCTGTCGAACGCTTTAGTAAACAAATCAGTGAAATTATCTAACGAATCAACCTTTTAGAGCATTATTAATTTCTTCTCAGCACAATCCCGTATAAAATGATGACGAATGTCAATGTGTTTAGTTTTGCTATGCTTTACGGGATTGTTAGTTATTGAGATTGCAGCAGTGTTATCTATGCAAATAGGAGTATGAGTGAAATTCAGACCGTAATCGCGCAATTGCTGTTGTATCCAAAGAACCTGGGAGCAGCAGTTCGATGCTGCCATGTACTCTGCTTCACAGGTAGAAATGGCGACTGAGGTCTGCTTCTTGCACTGCCATGACACTAATCTGCCTCCAAGAAACTGGCATCCACCTGTAGTCGACTTCCGATTCTGATTGCATCCTCCATAGTCAGAATCCGTGTAAGCAACTAACTCCAAGTCTCCCCCTTTCGTGTATCACAACCCCAGCTTAGGCTTGCCTTTGATATACCGCTATATCCTCTTCACACCCTTCATGTGAGATTCCTTTGGGTTTGCCTGAAAACGAGCACAAAGACAAACTGCAAACATAATATCAGGTCTAGATGCAGTTAAATACATTAAAGAACCTATTATTGCCCGATATTGTGTGGGGTCCACGTCTGCATCACCGTCTGAATCAGCACCCAGTTTGTGGTTGACGCAAACTGGAGTATCAAATGGAGTTCTGTCCTCCATCTTGAAGCGTTTGAGAACGTCTTGGACATATTTAGTCTGATGGATGAACATCCCATCCTTCTTCTGATCCACCTGCAATCCTAGAAAGAAAGTTAATTAACCCATTGCATCATTTCAAACCTCTTCTTCATGACTTCTTCAAATTCCTGACACATGGCGACTTTTGATGCAGCAAAGATGATGTCGTCCACGTAGACTTGAACCAGAAGAAAGTCTCCTCCTTTTCTCTTAACGAACAGTGTGCTGTCGATCTTTCCCCTTTCAAACCCATTCTCAAGCAAGTAATCGGATAAAGTTGCATACCAGGCACGAGGGGCCTGATGTAGCCCATATAGCGCTTTACTTAGCTTGTACACGTGATCAGGAAAGTCTGGGTCAGGAAATCCCGGAGGTTGCTCAACGTACACAACCCCATCGACTTTACTGTTAAGAAACGCACTTTTCACGTCTAACTGGAATACCTTCATCTCCTTGTGTGCAGCAAATGCCAAAAATAAACGATCGCTTCCAATCTCGCCACAGAAGCAAACACTTCATTGTAGTCAATCCATTCCTGCTGATTAAAACCTTTTAAAACCAGCCTCGCCTTGTTCCTGATTATTATTCCTTTCTCATCTCTCTTACATTTGAAAACCCATTTGGTGCCAATCGCATGCACATTCTTCGGTTTTGCAACCCAATTCCATACCTCCATCTTCTTGAACTGGGCTAACTCTTCTTCCATGGCTTCGACCCACGAGCTGTCTTTTAGAGCCATTTGATAGTTCTTTGGTTCAATCTGGCTGATGAAGCAGGTGTACAAGCATTCGTTAATGATGCCTGTTTCTTTAATGCTTGTGTAAACACAAGTGTGCTCATTCAAGCTTCGTCTTGTTTGTACACCGTTGGACAGATCACCTATCACGTTCTCCAAAGGGTGATTTTTGTGAACTCCAGTAGTCGGAACCGAACTGACTTGCAGATTGTCTTCCAGGTTCGAAGATAGTTCATTAATGGGCGATTGTTGTTGAGAGTGAAAAGGATTGAAGAATTCGTCTTCTGTAGAGGCAGCAGGGGTATCAACAGCACTTGACGAGGAAGGTTGACATTCGTCGTACTGCGGTCGTTGCACAAAATTTTCTTCCTCATCATAAAGAATTTGCGTAGCACTTCTCTCATCAACTTATGCACAATCCAAGTAAGGCATATTAAAAGAGTTAAAAAGCTTATCATAGTCGAAAGCCTCAGCCGGACCCGTGCTTGGTTTTGGTGGTTTGTAACTTGTGATGTCAGTGTTACACACCACCTCAACCTTGCTGGTCGATAGATTAAAGACTCGTCTGTTGGGTGTCCCAACAACATATCCGACTAAAATACCTTCGTCGGCTTTCTCACCAAATTTTGAGTTCGTCTTTAATATCGAACACGGGGACCCTAATGGTTCGAGACCATTCAAGTTAGGCTTTCTACCATGCATAAGTTCATAACATGTTTTATTCAATCTTTTAACAGTTAAAACTCGATTAAGGATATAACATGCTGTTGCAACAGCTTCAGCCCAGAACACCACAGGAAGTTTAGCATCAGCCAGCATTGTTCTGGCTCCTTCAATTAGCGTCCTGTTCTTCCTCTCAGCTACCCCATTTTGTTGCGGAGTATACGGGGCGCTGTACTGGTGGTCTATCCCTTTCTATAGGCAGAACATCTCCATCTGGTAGTTTTTGAACTCTGTCCCATTGTCACTCCTGATGTATTTAACCTTTCTCCCAACGATGTTCTCAACCATGGTAATCAAGTTAATTACCAACTGAACCGTTTCATATTTTGTCTTCAGGAAATATACCCAAGAATATCGAGAGAAATCATCAGTTATCACCAAGCAGTACGATGTTCCACCTAGGCTTTTTACATTCAAGGGACCGAAAAGATCCATGTGAAGTAGGTCTAGGGTACTGACTATTGAATTGATCTTCTTGGTGTGATGAGGTTTCTTGTGTTGCTTTCCTTTTTTGCACGATAAGCATTGGTCTTCAAAGTTGAAATTTTTTAAGGGAACACCAAGTACCAGCCCATTCTTGACAATGTAGTTCATTTTTCGAAGATGTATATGCCCCATTCTTCGATGCCATAACTCTGACTCCGATTTAGTTGCTTTTGATAGAAGACATGATTCTTCTGTTGCCATCTCAGTCGACCTCATGTCCATCACATATGTATTCTTTTCCCTTGGAGCCTTCATCACTATCCATTCCTCTGGTATCTTGAAACCAGGATACAGTACAATCGCTTCATTTTTGGTAAAGTGCACAGTGTAATCTTTGTCACAGATCTGAGACACACTCAGCAAATTATGCTTCAGCTCTTCAACGAAATTCACCTTTTCTAACTTCATTTTACCATTAGTCACTGTCCCAATTCCAGTAATTCTACCACCACTCTCTCCAGCAAAACTTACTTTACCTCCCTGAACAGGTTTCCATTCGTGTAACAAATTCTTGTTACCAGTCATGTGCCGGGAACAGCCGCTATCCACAACCCATAGATTGTTTGCAGCCCTGTTCAACTGTTCCTGCACGATTAAAGCAAAGGATTAAAATCTGGGGACCCAAGACCTATTGGTCTTGGGTCGATTAAATCTGTTAAAAGGCATCCCGTACTTTAGCTGTCCAAACTTAGTATTAGAATGATTTCTGTAAGTCCTAAAAGGATACCTTCTTGTAGATTGACTATGAGGCCATCCAAACCTTCGTGAATTAAATGAATTATAACTAGTGGTTTGGTTGTTAACAGGGAAAAACTGAGATCGATTTCTTTGAAATCCTGGATTAGTTCAATGTCTGAACTTTGATGAGTTCGCATTCTTACCATTATAGTAATTACTGTTGGTTTTATTCTCAGTTTTTGGAGGCCTCATACCTCTGAATCTCTGATTCAGAGAGACTTAGAGGGCAATCAGCAATCAGGTGTCCTATTTGATTGCATCTGAAACAGCTCCTGTATTCAACCTTCGTCTCAACAGTTGTTTCAGATGTTGAGGTTGCATTACTACCCGTTTGCCTAACATATGGTGGGACATACGGGTTTAGAGGGGAATTCTTTTCAGTAGGTTTAAATTCCTCCCCACGTCTTAGTAACACTACCTCTTCATTTGTCTCACAAGCTTCAGACGTCTTGTCCGAATTTGATGAGACAGAACTTGGAACAGAAATCTTAACACTCGAAACAGACTTTGTCGTATCTTTTTCACTCAATTCGGGTTTTTTAATAGAAACTTTGACAGGAACTGTCTGACTAATCTCAACATCAACAGATTTCTGATTACTAGGATCATATGTATAGTTATGATTATAAGGTGGTGGAACTTCAGAATATCCAATTCCTCCCCTTTTAACTGGGGAACGTTGATCACTTATGAGATGATCAAGCATTGCAGAGGAATTTCTAAACTGCTCAAGTTTTCTGTTTAATTCCACCACTTTCACCTGGTAGTCAGCTATCTGTTTATCCCTTTCAGCAATTAGTTTGGTTTTCTCTTCTAACACTTCATAGCTAAGATCAATTACTTGTATTTTTTCAGCTAGACTTGCTTTAAGACTCCTGATATCTTTTTCACTAGCTTTAATCTTTACTGAATAACTATTTTCTCTAGTTTTAGTGTAATGATGATCTTCTTTTAATGTTTTAAATTGAGTGTCCAAACTAACAAACTGATCAGTTAATGTTTTCAATTGTTCAGACAGATTTTCACATTGCATACAAGGGAGTTCAGAACTTACCTCAGAGAGCTGATCATTCACCTCCGCCATATAAGCTTGATCTTCTCTTGTCTCTCTGTCGCTTCCTTCAGTTTCGATGTTAACCAAGTTAGCCTGTTCGAACACTTCCTCAACCTGAAGATTCCAATTGTATCCCCCGTTCTGTCTGGATACCATCGCCCTATTCTCATTACTTCCCCCATTTGGTTATGTTGGCCTGTTCTGACTACGTTCTACTCTTTCATTTGTGCATTCTTTAGCAAAGTGGCCATTCTGTTGACAGTTATAACACCGAACCTTTGACTTATCAAAACCTGGTCTTTCGCCAACGAACTTTCTACCAGTCTTCTTCATAAACCTTTTAACTCTTCTTACTATCATCGCCATCTGCCACTGCAGATCCATCTCTTCCAGATCATCAGCATCGATCTGATCATAGTATTCGTCTAAAGTAGCAGGGTCGACAATTTTACCTTTGATGTAATTTTCGTAAGAAGCAATGAAAGATGCATAGAGAGCAAACTGCTGTTCAGCAGACTTAACACTCATGGGCATCTGAGAGTAGTTGTTGTTTGGACCATTTGAGGAAAAACTACCAGTTGTTGCTTGAGGTTTAGAAGAATTTGTTCCACCAGCTACGAAACACACATCACCATCCATGTTGAGAGTTACATGACCATCTTGAGTTGAGTTAGAGCTCGAGTCTCCCTTTGAGTAGTAAGCAGATGATTCTGACTTTGAACTTGAACTTGAAGTAACTTTCGCACCATACATTCCCGGATCCTGAACCTGATCAGTTGGTGTCTCTTTTCGAACCATGTTAAGTTCAAAAGTTCGTAGCTTATTGACTGCTGTTTCCAAGTCGATGTTTGCAAACTCTTTATCTTCTCTCATCAAGACAGTGTACATTTCCCATTTCGGTGGGAGAGCATCAAGAAGTTTTTCTACGATCTCTTCTTCTTTATAGTCAATTGAATAGTTTCTGAGTTCGGTCATTAAGTGGTAATACCCTGTAATGATATCATCAAGTGACTCATTCTTCAAATACTTGAACACCGAGAATTGGGTTTTGAGAAGCTTAATCTTGGATGCACGTATCCCCACATTACCTTCATATCGGTTTTCAAGCGCTTCCCATAGCTCTCTGGCGGTTTTGTATTTCCTGAAGGTGTGAAAAATCTCTTGCGGAAGAGCCATTGTTATCGCAGCATGAGCTTTGCTTTCTGCCTCATACATCTTCTTTTCTTCCTCTTCCATCTTATTGTACTTCTTTATTTGTTCACGACCCTCAAACATAGCCGTTGGTGGAATGTAACCATCTTGAATGCACACCCACATCTTAGCATCTTGATATTTAACATATTGTTCAAACTGATCTTTCCAAGCAATGAAATCGATACCCTTAAGCATTTTCGGAGCCTTAGTAGCTGAACCTGCTTCCACCTCCATTTTCACCAGTTCCGTAATATTTATAGAAGTCATCTTTGGAAGAAATATGAGCGAACACTCAAAGAAACCAAAAAATAATTTATTATTCTGAACAGTACAGTAGGCGAAGTTATATTTAACTTCGCTTAAGTTTTAACTTCGCTTGATTTATCAACTCCGCTTTCTTCACAACTTCGCCTGATGTTAACTTCGCTTGATGACAACTTCGCTTAAGATAAGCGAACTTGTGAGGTAGGCGAAGTTAATGATAATTTCGCTTAATCTTATATCTTCGCCTAAACCCTACAAACAGTGGCGGCAACTTCGCCTGATGAACACAACGTTTTTGCAGGTTTGATTTTGACGTTTTGCGAGGTATTCGAAGGTGTAATGGGTTAATTTTGATGGAGGGAGGTGAGTAGGACACAAAAACTCAGTATATTAACGTAAATTCGTCCCGCGAATAGTCGAACGGAACGATTTCTACACCCGTGTGATAATCCCGAACCACACAATCACGAGAAAATGCTCTTATACCAATTGTAGGTTCCCAGCCGGATCCACACGAAAATATCTCGTTCTACGTAGGTGCGGAATCCCTACGTAAGACGATACGAGTGTAGAAGCGATATACGTTAAACACAAGCAAACACACGTTACGCAAAAGACACGTTGTATTGCAACTAATAACACGTGATATCTCAATCACTAATTACACGTCCTCGAATCCTTAATCAAATGAACTCGTAGCCTAACTTAAATACACTTCGACAACTTCGCCTAACATGCTAGGCGAAGTTGTCACTAACTTCGCTTAAACCACAAGTTCGCTTATGATGGGCGAACTTGTGAAACACAATAACTAACACATAACAAAACCAACTAACACAATTACAGACACTAGATACTGAACTACTGACATCATGTACCAACATTTTTGTATTTTTAAGAATTTTTAATGTTTTTGGGTTTTATCTATACAAGCGAAAAGCACAATCTTTTTGTATTTTCTAGAATTTCACCCCCTAAAACCAAAATAAATTTTAAAAGAAAAATGACATAAAATACAGATAGTCATCCTTGTTTAAGGATATCAGCGAGGGTCTTCAATCCATTTAAACCAAGCAAAACATGAAAACTCGTTTTGTAAAAAGCTTTGGTATACAGATCGGCTTTCTGAAAGTCAGTATGTACTTTCTCAAGGTCAATCAACTTCTTCTCAAAGCAATCCCGTATAAAGTGATATCGAATTTCTATATGTTTTGTTTTCTAATGTTGTACGAGATTCTTTGTGATAGAAATTGCAGCAGAATTATCAATCAAAATAGGAGTAGTAAGAAACTTCAAACCGTAGTCGTGAAGATGTTGTTGTATCCACCAAACCTGGGAACAGCAACTCGAGGCTGCAACATTCTCAGCTTCGGCGGTTGAAGTGGAGACCGTTGTCTGCTTCTTACACTGCCAGGAAACAAGCCGGTTTCCTAAAAATTGACATCCTGCAGTCGTTGATTTGAAGTTGATCTTCCAACCTCCATAGTCCGAGTCTAAATAAGCAGTAAGATCAAAAGTATCATCTTTGGGGTACCACAACCCGATGTCTGGATTTTCCCTCAAATACTGAAGTACTCTCTTAACCGCAGCTAGGTGAGTCACTCGGGGACTTGCTTGAAACCTAGCACAAAGACAAACAACAAACATAATGTCGGGGCGAGAAGCCGTTAGCTACATTAAAGAACCGATCATGGCACGATAGAGGGTAGGATCAACGGTATCCTCCAATTCATCCGGTGATAAATTGTGACCCAAAGGGAGAGGAGTTGAAGGGATTTTTCCGGCAGATATCTTGAATCGGCTCAAGACATCGTTCACATACTTGGTCTGGTGAATAAAAATTTCATTTGTAGACTGGTGAACTTGCAACCCTAAAAAGAAATTCATCTCTCCCATCGAGCTCATCTCGAACTTCGTTTGCATGGATTTCTCGAACTCCTTACACAACGTGTCATTTGTAGACCCAAAAATAATGTCGTCGACATAAATCTGAACTAGGAGAAGAACATCACCAACAGTCTTACGAAATAAAGTGCAGTCGACAGTCCCTCGTTTGAAGCCATTAACAGTCAGATGGTCGGCGAGTGTGCCATACCAAGCTCTCAAGGCTTGATGTAGACCATACAGGGCCTTGTTTAATCGGTAAACTCGGTCCGGATAATCAGGATCTTCAAAGCCAGGAGACTGTAAAACAAACACTTCCTCGTATAGTTCACCATTGAGAAAAGCACTTTTAACATCCATTTGATAGACCTTGATGTTTTTATAAGCAGCATACGCCAGAAAGATTCGAATCGACTCTAACCTTGCAACTGGTGCATAAACTTCAGTATAATCAATACCCTCTTGCTGATGAAAACCTTGCACCACTAAACGTGCTTTGTTTCTGAAAATCACCCCTCGATCGTCTTTCTTACACTTAAATATCCACTTAGTCGGAATAGCTTTCTTGACTCTAGCAGGTTTGTCGATTAAATCCCAAACACCCAAGCGTGCAAATTGTTGTAATTCTTCTTGCATAGATTCTACCCAAGAAGGATCTTCAAGTGCCTTACGAGCCGTCGTTGGCTCAACTTGAGATAGAAAGCAAGTGAATTTTGCAAGATTTACAATTCCCGATGAATGTAAATCAACATATGCACACAATACATTATTATCACTTGACGAAGCAACTTGATGACGTGTACGAACGCCCACATCAAGTTCTCCAATGATGTTTTCTTGTGGATGATAACCATGAATCCGAAGAGTAGGATTCTCAGGAACAACAACATTATCAAATAGGTTTTTATAATGTTCACTAAGTTCAGGAGATGAAACATTATCACTGTCAAGTGCAATAACTTGATCTTCAGCTTGATCATCGTCAGAAGAAGAAGATAAATTATCAACATTAACTGGAGATGCAACATGTGATTCTTCAGTTGGAGCATCAGGTTGAGGTTCAACATCATTAGAACTTGAAAATCTTGGAATGGCCAAATGATCTTCAAAGTATGCTCGAACCAGATCTTCGTCTATGTGTTCAGTCGATGGAGTAAATGAATTAAATAAACAATCATAGTCAAACATCCAGTCGGGACCTTTCCCTTGAGGAGGAGTTGTGTACTTTTGACAGTCCACATGGTACCATTCCTCAACACAATCAGATGTGAAGTTAAATACCCTTCTTTTTGGAGATGCATATCCCAAGAAATACCCTTCGATAGCTTTTTCTTCAAATTTACCCTCATCCTTCTTCAACATTTGACACGGACACCCAAAAGGTTCCAGGTACTTTAAGTTAGGCTTTCGATTGTTCAAAAGCTCGTAACTCGTCTTCTTGAGTCGTTTTACTATTAAAACCTGATTAAGCGTATAGCAAGCTGTATTCACTGCCTCATTCCAAAATTGGACGGGAAGCTTAGAATCAGCAAGCATAGTTCTTGCAGCTTCAATCAAAGTTCTATTCTTTCGTTCAGCAACACCGTTTTTTTGAGGTACATAAGGTGCACTGTATTCTCGATGAATTCCTTTTTGAATACAAAAGAAATCTAATACAGTGCTTTTGAATTCAGTACCATTATCACTTCGGATTCTCCTCACCTTTTGTTTGTATAGTGATTCGATCTTAGTGATAAGGTTTTGTACCAAAACCGGTGTTTAATCTTTCGAACTCATAAATAACACCCATGAGTATCTTGAATAATCATGAGTGACAACAGGACAATACCAATCCCCAGAAATACTCTCACGATTCACAGGACCAAACAAATCCATATGAAGTTGTTCAAGAGGAGTATTAATGGAATTTAATAACTTAGAAGTATGTGACTTCTTCTTCTGCTTGCCCTTTTTGCATGCAATGCAGTGATCAGATAACTTAAAATTATTCAACGGGAAACCCTCAACTAAGTCATTAGCCATTAAATAATTCATCTTTCGAACATGTATGTGACCCATTCTACGATGCCATTGAATTGAATCTTTCTCGGTTGCTTTCGAGACAAAACATGTTTCGATCGATGTTGATACTTTAGAGTTCATATTTAAGACATAAATATCATTTGATTGTGGTGATCTCATTACAACCATGTCCTCGGGAATCACATAACACGGTTTCAAGATAAGACATTCTTTGTCAGTAAATATCGTAGTGTACTTTTTATCGCAAATCTGCGACACACTCAATAAGTTATGGTCCACCTTGTCACAATAATTGACCTTTTCAAAAGTAATGTGACCATTTGAAACTTCACCCTCTTGTGTGATCATTCCCCCAGAATTCCCAGCAAACGCTACATAACCCCTTCAATATTTCTTACGTTCGTTAATAGGTCGTGATTTCCAGTGATATGACGAGAACATGCACTATTCATTATTTAGTTTTTACCAGACACAGTCTTGGATGTACCCTACACACAAAATAAAGATGATTAGTTCAAAAAGGTAGCCCAGGCCTCAGTCTTGGGCACCTTTTGGTTTTCTTTTTGATCATTAACTTGAACAGACTTCAACTGTTGTTCAGCAACCTGAGAATATGTTGCAGGCTTTCTAGACTTTCGTCTCAGATAAGCAGCTTGAACAATGTTTGAATTCGTGTTCCTACATATGGGATCAGTTGGAACAAAATTTGGTTTTACTTGTCCATAAGTCTCATTAACATGAATCACCTTTCGAGGATTCACATTAGAGAACATAATATGAGTATCATCAGCATACGACACAAGTCGTTTCAGAATCTCCTTTACCAAAGGAACCGGTTTGGAATGGTCTTTGATAAAAGGATGAAGATTCTGATAGCTCTTCTGACTACAATTTCTCACTACATGACCATGATGACCGTAAAAAAAACAGCTTCACATGTCCACACGATGATATTGAGATTTAGTTGGAGCAATGATGCAAAAGATTGATGATGGCTCACATTTTTGGCCATGCTCTTAGCAAACTCATCAGATAACTCAGATTTCTTTTTCAAGTAAAAATCTAAGTTAGAGCTATTTGAAAAACTTTTCAGAGTATCCGTTCCAGTTGACTTTACAAATTTAATCTTTTTAGCATGTGTTAAAACTTGCTTGGCTTTAGTAAATGGATCAGAAGAAGCTGATATTTTTGCTTGAGCATACAGACGTTCAAGTTCTTAAATTTGTGACGTTTCATTATGAAATACACTCTCAATAAGTTTGGGTTTAATGATACTAATTGGAATGTCTTTCTCAGTAAACATTGTGTCAATTCCTTTCAACTTGAAAACTCTAACAGGTGATGGCTTAGACTAGGAGGATTAATAAAACGCATTAAATCCTCATCAGAAATCTTTGATTTATCTGACTTTTTTTCCTTCATTGGTTTGGGTTTCACAGTTTCTTCCTTTTACACTTGAGACTTAAATGAACAATACACATCTTCCTCAAATTCTTGAGGCTCGCAAAGAATATGATTAGAACTTGGGACTTTCTTATTTTTGTGTATTACCTCAGGTTCAAGCACGTCTTCGATAATCACATTGTCAGCATTCTCAACAAAGACTTTGTTGCTTTCAACATGAGGTTTTTGAGGAGCAACTTGGGTTTTAACAGTTTCTGTTTTAACCGGTTTAGATTTTTCAGAAATCACAGATTCTTTTTCAATCAAATCCTCTACTTTTCTAGCAAAAGGATTAATTTTATAATCATTGTGAAAAGGTGGCGGAATTTCAACAAAACCGATACCTTTCTTTGAATCTTTTTTTTTTCAGACACTTCAATAATTTCATTCAACAGAAAAGAAGAATTTCTAAATTTACCCAATTTGTTCTTCAACTCAAGAACCTCATTCTCAAGCTCGGTTATCTTTGATCTATGTTTCAAAATTTCTTGAAACTTTTGGTCATTAATTGCCATTTTCACAGATAACTCAGCCTTGAGATCATGGTTACTTGTCGACAATGCATCAATCTTTTCTCGAGATCTCATTTGAGATTCAAGAGATTGTCGATAAGTATCCTTCAGAGAAGCAATTTCTCTTACTAGATTATCGTTATGTTTTTTTAAAGCTTCTAACATAGGTTTGTTAGATTCACAGTCAACACATGATACTTTAACAGAGGAAGTAGCAGAGATAGAATGACTAACCTCATTGATCTTTGCCATGCAAGCAAACACCGTTGAAGGCTTGTCACAAGAATCGTCAGAATCAGATCCGGAATCATTGTCTGAGGACATTTCATTTCCACTTGCATCTTGGAAGTCTTTTGTCATCCCAAACATAGCCAAATTAGCTTGAGTATCATTACACAACAGTCGTTATGACCAATCATTTCCATCAGTTAACATTGCCTGTGACCCAGAAGTAGATGGTTTCTTTTCAGCATCACTACCTCGTGGTGTAGAAGAATTTTGATGTTGACCACGAGGACCGGTATACTCCTTTTTCGGTTTGTCACATTCCTTAGCAAAATGCCCGAACTCTTGACAAATATAACATTTCACTTTCAACTTGTCAAATCCTAATTTCTTGTTTAAGGCCGGAAGATCTTTTCCAGTCCTCTGCTTGAATCTTTTAACTTTACGAACGATCATAGCCATGTTCCACTTTAAATCCATGATTTCCAAGTCATCTGGATCAATCTGATCATAATCCTCATCGGTTAAATCACTTGTGGCTATCTTACTACTTACCAAGTTTTCATATGAAGACATAAAGGCTGTTAGAAAAGCATAATTTTGTTCAGCTTCCTTCATATTGACACTAGGTGGTGAAGCAAATGGATTAGTAGTAGTTGAACTTCCAGAACCACCAGATGATCCAGAATTACCAGCAGTATAAAAACATGCTCTTGGATCATTAAAGATATTTGATTCTTTTTCACTTGCAGCTTGGGTAAGAAAAGCAGTAATCGGAGAGATAGTTGAACTTAGAGGCATACTACCACCATAAAAAGCAAGATCTTGGCTATCCTTGGAGGATTTCTGACACTTTAGATCATATTCTCTTGCTTCAATCTTTTGCAAGAATTCAATGGCAGTCAAATCTTCATTCAAGAAATAGTTATTTTCTTTCGGAACCATTAAAAATGTGGAGTAAGAACTTGGCAGTACACTCTTAATAGTGTCAATCTTATCCATCTCGGAAACTTCCAATTTCATCTTGTCCATTTCAGCAATTAAGTGATTAAACCGTGTAATCATCTCTTCAACCATTTCACCCTTCAATAGATTAAAGTTTCGAAACTGAAACTTGAGCATTACTTTCTTACTCTCAGTTGTGTTCCCCATACTTCTCATACGAAGATGTTGGAATAAGGAAGCACATCTCTTTATGCTACCCACTTGATGAAAGATATTTTCGGGTAACGCCATAGTAAGAGTAGACTAAGCCTTTATCTCGATCTCTAATGCTTTCTTCTCTTCTTGTGAGTATTGAGAAATAGCTTTAGGAGTATAACCAATAGTGTCATCACCAATCATTGGTGCAATATATACCTCATCTAGGCAATACGAGCAGTCAGGGTGAACGGAACCCAAGTGAGCACGAAAACGGGGTTCCCATTTAGCAAAATCGCTAAATTTCATCAACCTTGGACATTTCGAATGTGAACCTATCTCGGTATCAAATTGCAACATTTGTTGCATCAACATGTTTTGAGAAGCTAGTGCATACATACCAGCCATTTTTGTAAAATTTGAAACTTTAAGGATTAAAATTAAAAGAGTTTAACGAACTGTAAATAGTGTAACGAACTGTGAACAGTGTTTAACGAATCTCGGATTAATGAAGTAAAGATTTATGTTAACGAATCAGAAATGAGTTAAGCGAATCCGATGAGTAACGAATTAGACAGTCATCGAATCAGTCAGACCACGAAACAGATGGTCAAAGAATCAGTCAAACTAACGAATTGACTAATCAAATCACGAAGTGCAAACTTAGCGAACTAGAGGATTTCCTGTAACAAATCACTAAGAAATCCTTAGCGAATTAGATAACGAACAAGCTACAGTTGACAGCGAATCAACCTATAGCGTCAGGTTGTTACAACCGTTTGTAACAAACTCTGACACCTAATGCCATATGGCACAGGTTGTTATAACACAAATTCCAAGGTAGACACGTGTCACACGAATCTGTTGGAAACGAATCGGATTAAGTAGCGAATTGGTTAACGAATCACTAAGAATAGATAACGAATTGACTAGATCAGTTAACGAATTAACGTGACTATGATAACGAATCAACGTGAATATGATAACGAATCATAATCATGTTCAGATCTTCAAATCTTCAAAGAAGATTTCCAGTTTTTCTGGAAATGATGAACATCAAACCAAAAAACCTAGAAACTCAAATTTGTAATACAATCTCAATTGTCAACCAAATTCCACAAATAAACTATCAAACTACTCGCGAATCAAACACGATTACACTCGTATCAATCCCGTAATCCAATTACACTTATCACAAATCCAATTTGACCATAAACGATCCTTTGTTTCTCGGCCAAACTCAGATCCAAACCAAACAATCCAAACTCAATCCAACACTTAATTCCAATCAACCACAGCTCACAATAACCTTACCAAATCCAAATCGAATCCAATTCAATCCATAACCAGTCCAATTTACATTCAATTGAACTAAATCAAACCGGAAACACAAATTAAACCACAATAACAATTAAACGTCTATAATAACTAATTAACTATCAAATTCAAGAGCAAAAGAGCACCGAAAGCTCTGATACCACTTGTTTTTTTGAACTCGTTAATCTCACACAGATCACAGATCTGAGATATAATTAATCTAACACAGATCTAGTCCATGATTACTCTTGATTGTATGTTATATGTTATTATTATTAGTATTAGTTATATATATTTATATATGTATGTGTGCGTATGTATAATATTAAGATGAAGATAGAGAGAGATTTTGACAGAACTTCGTTAATTAACTCTCAAAACATAACTTAATTGTGAACAGGGTTTACATATAAATAGACGATGGAGTAGTTCGTTAACATCCCCTAACGAACTAATCTCCAATTCGTCACATACATTAAACAAAACAATTTACCTAACGAATCACCCCCTGATTCGTTAAACATCCTTAACGAATCAGGAGGGAATAAACTTATGTCTTAGTTCGCTAAACAACCTTAGCGAACTAGACATTATGAAAAACGAATTACAATATAACTTAATTGTTTTTACATTAAACATAAACAACAAATACGTTAACATTAAATACAAAGACTCGAGACGCAAAACGGTGCACTAACAGACTGTGGGAAGCCAAGAGAAGAGAAGAATTCTTGAGACTTAACAGTTCCTCCGTATGCTTAGGGAAGACCGTTCAAAAAGTCTGGTGACTAGCCATAAGTTTTATTCTAACGACTTGATACGTGTTATTTTATACTAAAGTTTAGACTGGTGACTGTTTAAATTAATTATGTTATCCAATTGTCGTGAATGGATTTTGGTTATAATAATTATTTGTGTCATGATAGAATATTGTTTTGGGTGATAGTATTAAAATAGTATGAAAAGAAGAAAAATGAGACGAAGCTTGCTAAATCGGAACGTGCAGCAGTGCATCGAGGGCCTCATTGAAAAGCTACCTTGTATAGCTAAAATACATGAACACCACTCGGTGATCGCAAGGTCAAGAGTAGGAAGGATATGACGGTTCAAGAAAGTGTGCAAATATAGGAAGTGTTCCTTTTACAAGGAATAAGCTAGGTTTCGGGGAAGAAACCTCTTTTAAGGAGGGTAGACTTGTAACATCCCGAAATTTCTAAAATAATTATTAATATATTATTTACATCAGAAGAATTAACTGAGATAGTAGAATAATAATAGAATAATAATAAATATAGAAGATGGTAGGCCTTAAAGATGGAATTAATTATTGACTAAAAAGGAAAGATGGGCTAAGGTACATGGGCTTAAGAGAGTATAAATAACCCTGAAACCCTAATCCTTTCCATTTTTATCCATATCTATACCATAGCCTCCCTAGACACTAAAAAAAACACACAAACACTCTCTAATATCACGGCTCAAGATCCAAAGCCAAAATCAAGCTTAGTTCGTGATAGATCTTGACTATACAAGCAAGACACGAGTCCATAGTTGCACATCGAAGCTAACCGTAGCCTAAGAAAGTAAAAAAGGTACGTTCTTTTCGCCTAAAGATTATGTTTTTATGGAAGGTTTGCCCTAAGACTTAGCCCTAAGGCAAATCGGGTATTATTATACCATAAAAATATAAACTTGATGTTAAAAGTGGACTTATTGAACCCGTGAGTAAGAACGGTTCATTTAGAAACGCTAGTTCTAGCTTAAACGGGTTCAAAATCAATAAAGGTGTAAACTTTATTGATAATTAAGCTAGATCTTAGTCTAGAATAGAAAGGAACATGTTTAAAAAATAAAGAACACAAAAATATGGATGTGTATGTTAGATTATGAAGTGAAAACGATAAATATGGTATTTAATACCCTACAGTGGGTATATTCGAATAGAATACTCCAGACTTAGAAATCAATTCCATCAAATGGAATGCCCATTCGAATAGAATGTCCATTAGAATAGAATACTCCATTAGAAGAGAATACTCCATTCAAATGGAATACCCCATTCGAATAGAATACTCCAGATTTAGAAATTAATTCCATTCAGATGGAATACCCATTCGAATAAAATGGCCATTAGAATAGAATACTCCATTCAAATGGAATACCCATTCGAATAGAATACCCATTCTAATAGAATACTCCATTAGAATAAAGTACTCCATTCAAATGGGATACCACATTAGAATAGAAAACTCCAGACTTAGAAATTAATTCCATTTAAATGGAATACCCATTCAAATAGAATGTCCATTAGAATAGAAAACTCCATTCAAATGGAATACCTATTTGAATATAATACTCCATTAGATTAGAAGACTCCAATCAAATGAGATACCTATTTGAATAGAATACTCCAGACTTAAAAGTTTTAGGTGGAAACTTAAATGATGTGTAAAGGGTTAGTGATTGCTATCTTTAATTATCATACAATTAGCCGTGCTCAACTAAAGTATGGGATTACAATAAACTCGGAAAGAAATAGGAGACAGGCGAGTTTCTAGCCCCATTACTTGTTATGTTTTCGGGGCTGTGTACATACTCAATGTGAATGTTAATACACTTACCTTAAGTGGTAAATGTATGTCATAATGATTGGTGTGATCGTTATAATTGTGATATGAACGAATGCTTGTTGGTACGTGAACGATATTCGGATATTTCGCGTACTTTCAAGTGGGATAATGTCTTGTAGATATGGGATGAGTATGTAAAGGAAAATATATATGAATAATGTATGTATGCTAATGTAAATATTGAATGTATGAATGATGTTTACAATTATAAGGACAAGGAAAGATAAGGAACGGTAGTATGGTGGAAAAGGGAAATGGGCCCTAATAATACCCAAAGCAAGAGGGAACCGAACCCTAATAATATTCGAGGAAAGAGGGAACCAAACTCCAATAATATTCGAGGCAAGAGGGAACCGAAACCTAATAATATTCAAGGCAAGAGGGAACCGAGCCCAAATAATACTCGAGGTAAGTAGGGCGTAATGCTCTTTAAAACGTAAGGTATGAATATGAAAGAAAGAAAGTATGAAGGTAAGTAAGTACATAAAAAAGAAAGTATGAAAGTATAAAATTAGAATGAAGGTAAGTAAGTGTATATGTAAGAATGATGTATATGTACCTTCGAATACGTATAAGTAAGGTAGCAAACGTATTGTATGATTAACTAGAACTCACTCACCGTATCTGAATTTTAATATACACGCACGCATGTGAGTAGAATGAGGCAGTTCGCTTGACGTGGACACATGGTATGGAATTGAAGACACTGGCATCTCAAGGAAAAATGTTATGATGTTTTAAAGACTTATGTTCTACCTTATGAGACAAAAGATGTTTATTTAAGACAAGATGTGAATGTTATGTAATATATATGGTTGAAGTTTTAATTCCGCGCAAGTTTTAATTAACTCTGATATTTAAAACTGTGTTTATGAGTAAATCCAACGCCAAAGTAGGGCATCGAGAATGAGGCCTTACAAGCTGGGGTGGGAAATGGCAAGGCTTATTAAATTAATATTATTTAAATAAAAGTTACACTTTTAGCACATGAACTATATATATATATATATATATATATATATATATATAACTTAATTTAAACTATTTTTACACTTTGAACCTTGAAGTTATAGGTGTTATAAAAAACATGATATAAATTAGTATTTTTGGTTTATTTGCATATTATACCCGCATAGTTGGAATTTGATTATTTTATTAAACTTTAAATCACAGAGATTCATTATTTAAATAAAATAAATAAAAAATAAATGGATAATAACTTTAAATCATAAGATTTGATATTAAATAATTAACGACAAATACGAATACATTGAAACGACAAAACAGGTTGGCTTAACGAAACAAATACAAATAAGGATAAAAATTGACAAATTTCGCAATTGAGTAACTTTAGAAATTCAACATTTTTACTCAATGAAATTATTGATGTTAACAGCAATTATCAAAAAGGCGGTAAAACCGTAATCAAAGCAAGTGAGGTTGATCATCCATTGACCGTTGACCGTAGATCCTCTTGTGACTGCAAGTGGATGTTGATCATCCATTGACCGTAGATCCTCTTGTGACTGCAAGTGAGGTTAAAGTAATCAAAGCAGAGAAAATTAAACCAGTTGAACCAATGAATGTTGTTAAGAAAGAAACTAGTCGTTATACTCCAATATCTCATGTTCAAAGCAATTTGGTTTTCTCTCAAACTGATGATGGAATGGTGGTTGAAGATGTGTATGAACCATATGTGATTTTCAAATATAATAATATTCCCATGGAAAACCATATTGTTTGTGAACCACGTGATTTTGAGAAATCTAAAACTGGTTATACTAAATCATCTATTAAATCATAGCTATCTAATAAGAAATTGATCTCATATAAGGATTTAAGAAAGTGTGTAAATCTCATAAAAAGAAAAAAGTGAGAATAGGTGGGGTTTACAAACTCAAAGGGGATCAATTAATTGTTGATGAAGTATTCCCTTTGAGTTTGGTCAAGCCTGAGTCAATTGAGAGAGTGTTTGATTATGGAAAACCTTGTGGATATGAATTTGAAAGATCTTTTGGGTAATCAATAATGATTCAAACTAAACCCCAAATGAAATATTAATCAAGCTTTCTAATACCTATAAAACTTATAAATTCATCTGGGTTAGATTCACTTCAAAACTTCTCTGAGTGTTCTAACTTTGATTTTTACAAAAATAAATATACAAAGAAGATGGGAAACACTAATGTGAAGGTTGTAAGTTTTCAACCTAATGATTCATGTGATAGATATCCTTCACCACAAGAGTTTGTGGATAGGAGAACTTGTTTTCCTGTGGTGAACAAGATCATGTTGCAAAAGCATGTGTATCAAGGGTTAGACTTTGCGAGAAACCTTTAATCAAGGGCGTGTTATTGTGATTAAAAGTATTTGAAATGGAAACCTACATAAATCAAGGTTGATTACTATTAAATCATGTTAAATGAGATTAACCCTAGGAAAGTGTCTAGGTTTAATACTAAGAAAAAGAAGGTTGAGGTTAACAAGGCCGAGCTAGTTAAACCTATTTGCAAAAAAAGTAAACACTGGTGTGAATTCTGCTTAGCACAAGTTGACTAAGAGGTCGAAGGCAACTTTGACCTATAGGCAATTCCAGAAATTACATCAACACATGTCGAAAAAGAAATCTAAAGGTGTCAAGGTTCTTGTTGATGTTCTTCTAACATGGAAACAAAAATTTATTTTATGTCATAAGGAACAAGGGGCTCAACCCAAGACTAAGGCTTGGGTTACCTCTTTGAACTGATCTTTTACTTGTATGTGCAGAGTTCATTCAGGCCTACTTTAGAAGATAAATGGATAATGGATCGTGGATATTCTCAACATATAACGGCAATATTAATCTCCTTACAAACAAAAAAGATATTCAAGGGGGTTATGATGGTATTCAAGGTGGGTTGACTACTAAATAAGGTGAAGTTTCAAATGGTAGACTCAAATTCGAAAAGGTGAATTATTGTGACAAGGTTGATCATAATCTGTTGAGCATTTCACATATTTGTGACAAAAAAATTATACAACCTTGTTCACTGACAAAGAATGTGTGATTCTAAAACCTGGTTTTGTCATTCCTGGTAAAATGGTTGTCATGTGATCACCTCGATTGAATGATATTTATATACTTGACATGGCATCAATAGCAACATCTTCATCGAAAGCAACATGATAAGTGTCAAAAGAAACTGAGAAAGACACGATTCTTTGGCACAGAAGGATGGGTCACATCCACATTCGAAAAGTGAATAATTTGATGGAAAATGATTTGGTGGATGGCGTTTCTGTAGGTTCCTGGACGGATCGTACACGGGATATCGCTAACAACGCAGGTGCGGAATCCCTGCGCAGGTAGTTACGAGTGTAGAGATAGAATCACACGAGCAATAAATCAACCACGTTATATTGATAACCGAACACGTGACTCACGGTCACTGTTACAGACTATGACACGAACACGTTCACTGAACAACTGCAACAAACCCTAAACGAACAACCGTCAAACTGTTTCAGCGAAACAGTTTTATACACGACAACTTCGCCATTGGCGAAGTTGTCCATAACTTCGCTGATTCAACAAGTTCGCCATAGCGAACTTGTTGACAACTTCGCGTATTACAAAACAATCATAAACAAAACATAATTACATTACAGACTCGATTACAAATGCTAGACTATGAACTACTGACACACATGTACCAACAGACTCCCCCTTGGCAGTAGCTTCATATCTTGATCTTCAAATCTTGAGTCTTGTAATCTTCACCTCTACGCGTGCGCCCCTTCTCTCACACATACCGACACTACCCCTTGATATTTCCTAGCTTGATCCTTCCAAGCAGGAATGTAGAAGATCTTCTTCTCGTTGAGCGCCTTCAGATCAGCCTTCGATAGATTAACAAGATGCATCGGGTCGTAAACCCGAAGTACTTCTTGTTCATCCTCATCTTCCATTACCGCCTCAGCTGTCTCGCAATCTACGTACCACCATTTTAAATCTTTTAGGACGTTCTTGGGCATAACTTTCATCGGTACTTCTTTCAAATGACGGACTGGTTTATACTTCATAACCATCCATGGTTTGCCGTCAGCCCTCATTCCACGATCTTTGTCTTCTATCAACTTTCCTTTTTGAGGCTTTAGCAGTTCAAACTTTTTGTCTTTAATGGCTTCTTACCATACGATCTTCTCAATGATTCTTGCCATATCATCATTGCTTCTATTGATCAGCCCCAATCTCGCTAAATCTTTCACCTCACATTCTGGTAAGGAATTCAGAGATCTCAACAATCTCTTAAAGTACTGAATGCCGTCGTACCGTTTGATCACAAATAGTTTCAGCTCTTTGTCGTACAACCAGCATATGATTCCCTTCTTTGACTCTGCATAGCCCTTTATATTATAAGTCTTTCTGAACATCGTTGGCACTGCAGGCTTCTTGGTTTTAACAAACCACTGAGCACAGCCTTCTTTCCAGTTCGGCTGCTCCTCCCATACTGTATCTTCTATCACGCTCTCATCCCCCAATTCTGATCTCTCAACAGCTGGAATCTCATGTTCCACTGAATCATCCACAATCTCACCTTCTTCTAATACATCTTCCACATTAATCTGTTCTCCAATCCTCTCAATCTCATCCATAGGCAACACGTCGTCATCATCCATCAACTCATCGTCCTCCTCCTCATCCAACTCCTTCAAAGCATCGATAACGTCTTCAACATCAGCGTCGTCATCCACAACTACAACCTCATCACCAGCTGCATTTGTAGACTCCCCCTCAGTTGTGGAAGCCCCAAGAGCCTGAGAGGTTCTTGGCAGCTCATCACCTGCACCGGAAGGTGCATTGGGATCATCGTCATGATCTTCTCGTCTTTTCGTTCTCAACTCATCGCCCCTACAAGTATTCTCCCCCTGAGATGCCAAGTAATCCTTGAAGGCATCTATTATTCTTCCATGTTCAACCAGGAGGGCAGCTTGTAGTCGAATGGATTCCACTAGGCTTTGAATGGTCTTTGTCTGATCAGCAACAATCCGCTCTAGTGATGTAATCCTCTCGGAATCTGAAGTAGGCGTTGGAGTTGGCGGGACATCAGCAGAAGTGACCGCAGGTGGTACACTTGGTAACACTGCAGTAGAAGTGATTGTCGACTCCACAAATCGTGCAACTACCACCGGTGGATTAAGCGGTTGGGGTGGTAGGGACACAATTGCTGGGGCCGACGTCTCGACCGCTGTAACCTGTGCTGTAGTAGTAATAAGAGACATACCAGACAAGGCAGGTGGAGCAAAACGTACTAGTCTTGAAGATTCTCCAGCTCCCGAACCTATACCTCTATGTTCTCTTCTTGAACGTCTAAGCACAATCTGCACTGCCTCCTCTTCATCAACTTCTTCCTCATCCTCGTTTTCCGTTCTCGGTCTCTTTCCCGTAGTCCGTTCCCGAGACACCATAAGTCTTCTTGCCTCAGCAAACGTCTCGTCTAGATCAGAGTCAGCTACCGAAGTAGCTGCTCTGGTAACATCCATAAATTGAGGACCCGAGACATCCATATCAAACACACCATGTACGCCAAAGGCAGCATTAAGATCAACGTCTTCAGCAGTAGACACAGCATGAGATACAGTAGCTGGCACAGCAGCAGAGGCAACAGTAGAAACCACAGGCGCAGCTGATACAGCATGAGGTGCTGACGCCTGATGTGGTTGGGGGTCTCTGAACTCGTCCCCTCCTGCAGGAACATACTCCGGGTTGATGAGATACCCGAATAAAGGAGTATGCCTGGGACGCAGCTCAGGCTTGCTACGAGTGCTCGAGGTGCGGCACTGAGCAAAGATACGTTTCGTCACGCATTCTACGTATCTTATTGGGCGTCTCTGTGGCAGCGACGGAGCGACATGATTTAAAATCATCTGTAAGAAACGAGGATACATAGTGAATCGCTCGCGCGCCACAGCCCTTCGCTGACGATCAATCTCGTAAAAGATTAGCTGACTGAATGAATATCTGCGGTTGTAAGTCAGCGCTATCATGGCCGACTGCATCGTCGCGCCCATCCCGTCTGTTCCTGCCTTCCTGCCGGACATGCATACTATTAAAACATGCATCAGGAAGCGCCACTGATCTAGCAGAAACCCTTTCCTCCTCTGTGAGTCCCCCAGCGGACCCGAATAACCCATCCTCAAATAAGCTCCATCCCGGAAAGGAGCTACGAACTCCGTTGGGTCATCTCTAGTTTCTTCACCGAACTGCAGAGCCAACCGTATGTCTTCCGAGGAAAACTGTATGTTGTGACCATTTACGGTTGCTCGCATCACCGGAGGCTCAGGCCTGCAATCGTAATACACCGTCTGCCAGAAATCTTCAATGTTAGGCAGAGATATGGGTAGTGTATTAGTGATCGCGTGAAAAACTCGTGATCGTTGGAGAAATGTGATAATCTCCCTATAGTCTTCAACGCCTCGTGCGTCTGGATCCAAAGTGATGTATTGGTTATGGGCTGGAAAGAATTGTCGTTGCTCATCACCATCATCACCACCAGCACCGCCAATAGCAGCCATATCTGCACCAAACAAAACAAGTTAGACAGTGTGTAAGCAGCTCACAAGTTCGCTAAGTACCACGAGCGAAGTTGTGATTAAACCTGTACAGGCGAACTTATAGGTGAGGCGAAGTTGGGAACAACTTCGCTTCAACTATAATTTCGTCTAAAAACTGTTAAGTAAAATGGCATAGGCGAACTTGAGTTCAAGGCGAAGTTACGGATAACTTCGCCACTGGCGAACTTAAGCTTCAAGGCGAAGTTACGGATAACTTCGCCACAGGCGAAATTAATCTCTTGGCGAAGTTGTGGATAACTTCGCCTAAACCTTAACTTCGCCTGAATCTGAAACGGCGACTGTTCAGATTCAAAGGGTTAGATCCGATGTTTTCGGACCGATTTGACGATCCATCAGTGAATAACGGCATGGATTAATGATATTGAGACGTAAAGGACGTCCATGAACACGTAACACAACGGTGAAAATCATGGTTTTGAAGGTTCGACGACCCGAGGTCTCGAACCGGGTAAAACTATACCGAACGAGTAAGTATGTGAATGATATTGACCACACATACCGTCAATGAGCACAAGAAACTGAAATCAAGGATCGAAAACGGAATGAAAACACGATATCGGATAATATGGATTTGATATTATGTTCGCCGGAAAAATTTGCAATATATGTTACTGTTTCCGTTTGAAAGTCCTTATATAGGGCTGAGTTGGTTCAGGCGAAGTTACGCTTAACTTCGCCTAGGCGAAGTTAAGCACAACTTCGCCAAATTCAACAACTTCGCCCGTATTTTCAAAATCAGCCCTTTAAGTTTGAATAATCTTGCACTTAACATTAGAAGTTTCCAAAAAGAGTTAAACAAAAATGATCATGTCCAAGTAACCAGTTTTACAATAACACAACTTATAAAAAATTTTAACGAAATAAGGGATCAAATTTCAGTCTAGTCAGGGACCACTACGTTTTAGAAAAGATCCCAACAGGAATCATACTAACTATGTGACTGTCACTTGGATCCGTGTTTAGCTGTATTATGACATAGAGAAACAGGTTGCAAGCATGTAAATAACTTAAATGGTTTTCATCGTTTCTGTGATACGGATTAAGGTTCAGTTAAGCTCAAAATTTTAAGTTGGCAACAACTCAGAGATAATGATGTCTTCTATCTATTCTCAAAGCGTATTTGGCTATACCCAAGTCACCCCGAGTTGACTTCGACCCATAGTGTCTGATTAATTTGTATATACTCGTTGACTGCATCCCGTTCTCTTCTTACTCCAGACATGAGAAGTCTTGATTGTTACTATGTCTCATAAGTACTAAAAATATACATGTTTTTTTTTTTTTTTTTTTTTTTTTTTTTTTTTTTTTTTTTTTTAACCAAACATTCTTATTGACTTCGGAGCATTAAACTACTGCAAGTCCTGAATCTGGATCACTGCAGTGTCTTGAAATGCTTTCTTCACGGGAATCAGATCACTCATGGGCTCGTGTATGACTGGGTAGTCGCTTTTCTGCCTATCCTTCGAAAAGATGTGTATGAAGACATACAAAACTCTTAAGGAGTTTCCACGTAAATTCGAGTAAATTTAAGTTAGTATCACATACACTTTTACGCACCATAAAAATTACCATGACATACAATGACTGTTCTAAAGCCTTTTAAGCCTAATAACTTCACTAGTTAAGCACACACAATCAGTATATATATCATTTTCCAAGGTTGGATCAATATTCTGTTAAACACAGCATAGAACTTCTTACGAAGTAACAGACTTGAAAAGTAATTTCATTTCCCGTTTAAAAAAAATTTGATTTCAATCGCCCCGATCACGTCAAAGTCGTCAGGTAAACGGCTATCCTGAAGATCCAATGGATCAACTGGACCGACCACATACAAGTATGTGTCCTTCTTACTAAGAATGACCGACTAATTTTCAGCAACTGAAAGAACACACGTCATAGCTGCCCCGGTTACTTTCAGTCTTCCGGTTAATGGCTATCCTTATTTTCTAAGTCGAAAAACGAGGACCAAAACATATCCGAGGATATGTCCATCAAACTGAGGTAACCGACTAATTTTAAGCAAAAATGACCCCTTCTTTTTTTTTTTTTTTTTTTTTTTTTTTTTTTTTTTTTTTTTTCGTACACGGGATATCGCTAACAACGCAGGTGCGGAATCCCTGCGCAGGTAGTTACGAGTGTAGAGATAGAATCACACGAGCAATAAATCAACCACGTTATATTGATAACCGAACACGTGACTCACGGTCACTGTTACAGACTATGACACGAACACGTTCACTGAACAACTGCAACAAACCCTAAACGAACAACCGTCAAACTGTTTCAGCGAAACAGTTTTATACACGACAACTTCGCCATTGGCGAAGTTGTCCATAACTTCGCTGATTCAACAAGTTCGCCATAGCGAACTTGTTGACAACTTCGCGTATTACAAAACAATCATAAACAAAACATAATTACATTACAGACTCGATTACAAATGCTAGACTATGAACTACTGACACACATGTACCAACAGTTTCATTGAAGAATTTTCAAATGACTGATCACTATGTTTCGTGCAAGAAAGGAAAACAAAAGAAGTCACATCCATTGAAGTAGATCAACTCTATCAGTACTCCATTGGAAAGTATTCATATGGATTTATTTTGTCCTGTGAATTGATAGAGTATTGCTGGGAATTTGTACCGTTTAGTCGTCACTGATGATTATTCAAGATTTTCATGGGTGTTATTTGTGAGCAAGAAGGATTAGACAATCGTTCTTATGCAAAATCTAATCACCAATATCGAATCACTTTTCAAGTTGAAAGTGAGGCTTATCTAAAGTGATAATGATATTGAATTTAAGAACAGTATGATGGAGTTTTTCTGTATTCAACATGGTGTTAACCATGAATATAGTGCTAGTTATGTTCCATAGAAGAACGGGGTTGCTAAAAGAAAGAATCAGACTATAATTAAAGTGGTTTGAACCATGTTAGTAGATACTAAGCTTCATGTTCAGTTTTAGAACGAGGTTGTGTACACTGCTTGTTATAAACTTAATCGGGTTCTCACGGTCAAGAAGCTTACGAAGACAAGTTATGAATTGCAAATAATCGTAAGCCAAATCTTCAATGCTTATAACCATTTGGGTGTCCTTGTACAATGCTAAAGAAAGAAACGGGAAAATTTAAGGAGAAGGAGACTGAAGGTTACTTTCTTGCATACGCGTCACCTAAGAAACGGGTTTTAAATTTCTCTTTTGGGTGTGTTGAATAATGGTACCATGCAGGTTGTCAACGGTACAACACACCTCATGCTGGCAAGGGACATGATTGGATGTTCGATTATGATGGTCTGTTTGATTCTTTCTCTCCCTTAGCTGATGTACAAGCTGTCGATTTGGTTCGTGCTTATCAAGAAGACGAAGTATTATCTGTTCCAAGATCTTCTCATCATTAGTCTCCATCTGTACATGACCAACTAGAAGGATGATGTTTCTATTTCATATAATGATGTCGACTTTGAAGATTCTACCTCTAAACCTTTGATAGAAACTCATGAAGAGAATGAGTTAAATTCTGGAGAAAGAGTGATGAAGCGGTTGATGTAAACGTCACCAACTTACATGAAAATGTTGATGTTTCTGAGCATTCGACTCTTCAGATTACTACTTATCACCTTCAGGACAACATAATCGGTGATTTGAATGAGGGGTTGTGTACTTGACATCAAGTTGCTAATGTTGTAAATAATCATTTGTTATGTGTGTATGTTGACGTGAATTCATCGGGAATTATGAGTATCGCCAAATACACTTGCTTTCTATATCAAATTGAACCAATGAGTGTTTGTATAGAACTTCAAGAACCATCATGGGTAGAAGCATGCAAGAGGAACTACAACGATTTATTCAACTTGGTGTTTGGGATCTCATAGATAAACCAAATTGGCTGAAGAAGGCGATCTCGACGAAATGGGTATTTAAGTGTAAGAAAGATGATTGTGGGGTAATTGTGAGGAATAAATTAAGACTAGTAGTCCAGGGATTCAATCAACGTGAGGACATATATTACAACGAAGTGCATGCTCCGGTTGCAAGACTGTAGGCTATACGAATATTCTTCACCTATGCAGCTTTCAAAAATTTCAAGGTTTATCAAATGGATGTGAAAAGTAGATTCTTGAACATGGAAATTCATGAACAGGTGTATGTGAAGCAGCCTTATAGTTTTGAAGATCCAGACTATCCCGAGCGTGCTTATCGATTAAACAAGTCTCTTTATGGTCCTCACTAAGCCCGAGAGCTTGGTACACCACATTGGTTGACCATCTTATTAATAGTGGCTTCAAATGAGGAACTCCTTGTCCAGATTTACGTGGATGATATCATCTTTGACACTACAAATGAAAACTTTTGCAAGGAATTGGAGAAGACAATGCATACGAAATTCGAAATGAGCTCGATGGGAGAGATGAGTTTCTTTTCAGGATTGCAGGTTCATCAGACCAAGTATGTGAATGACGTCTTGAGCCTATTCAAGATTTCTATCGAAAAATTCTGAACGGCTGGCATCTAAAGATGGAAGAAATGATGTTTTAATACGGTGTCTTATGATATGTTTTAAAGACAAGATTTGTATGTTTTGTAATGATTGGTTGAAGTTTTATATTCCGCGAAAGTTTTTAATAAACTCTAATTTGTAGAACTGTGTTTATGAGTAAATCCGACGTAAAGTGTAGGGCACCGGGAACGGGGCCTTACAATTGAGAAAGTAGAGATGATCGAGAAGTACGGGTGACTGTCAAGGTACCCTAATCGAAAAGGCATGAAAGGATGAGGCTACATGACGAAGCGAATATGAAAGGAGGACGCTATGAAGAATGCAGTTGTGTATCTGAGACTTTATGGAAGAGACCACTACCAATACTTTCGTTAAAATTTTGAGTACGGTTAAGAACTGTAAGGTAGAACTAGAGGGATGTGAGTTCCTTGCTACTCTTTACGTTATGACCGTAGGAGGATTCTATGTGGTTTGGGGGATGGATTGGTTGTCTGAGTTTGACGCTCACATGGTGTGTAAGAGTAAGTTAATAAGATTAAGATCTTTGGAAGGTGCTATCGTGACGGTTTATGGTGATAAAGAAACTTTAGGGCTTCACGTCATTTCGACGATAAAAGCCAAAAGTTTGTTAATGCGAGGGTGCAGTGCCTACCTAGCGAATGTTGTCAATGCTTCGGCTGAAACGAAAGAAGTGAAAGATGTCCCCGTAGTGTGAAACTATCCAGAAGAGTTCCCAGAGGACCTTCCGAGGTTATCACTGGAACTAGGAATAGAATTCTAGATAGAAGTAATACCAAGAGCACAACCCGTCACGAAAGCACCTTCTGCCTGACGTTGTCCGATATGAAAGAGCTAATTTCCCAACTGTAAGAACTCCTTAACAAAGATTTTATGATACCGAGTGTTTCCCCGCATGGTTTGATGGTGTTGTTTGTAAATAAGAAAGACGGAATTATGAGTATGTTTATAGATTACCTCGAGTTGGATAAGCTTATGGAATGACGATTTGATTGATTAGTTACAAGATGCTAGTTGGTTCTCTAGAATTAATCTCAGATCTGTTGATCATCAGCTGAATGTGAAAGAGGCGGACATCCCTAAGACAACAATCCAGATGCGATATGGATACTACGAGTTTCTCCTGATTTCGTTGGGATTAACGAATGCTCCAGCAACATATATGGTTATGATGAATAGGGTATTTCATCTGATGTTGAACAACTTTGTGATTGCCTTTATTGACGATAATTTTAAATTATTCAAGGAATAAATTTGGCCATGCTGAACACTTGAGAGGAGTGTTGGAGACGTTGAAGAAGGAGAAACCGTATACTAAGTTTTCAAAGTGTACCATCTATACTAATCATAAGATTTTGGAATATTTCTTCAAGCAGAAAGGACTGAATATAAGGCAAAGAAAATGGCGAAATATGATAAATGATTATGATAGTGAAATCGTTTGTTACCCTGGCGAAGGTAATGTGGTTGCTAAAGTACTAAGCCGTAGGGGTGAATAGGTTATCGCGACAATGAAGTCGTATAAATTAGTTAGCACATCGGATTTCATGAGCGAGATCAATGAGACGCACTTAGAAGTTATAAAGTATGTGAACATGATGAAAAAGGAAAGAATTTTCGGATTTCACCGAGATTTGGAAGATAATACTTATGATAAATGAGACACTACAAGCCAAAGCATAACACTCAGAACCGTATGGAATATACAACCATTAGTAATTCCAGCATGGAAATGGGAACACATCACCATGAATTTCATGACTATGCTACCTTGTACAGTTAAGAATCATGATGCCATCTGGGTGATTGTGGACCATTTTGAAGAAAAGTGCTTGTTTATACTAATACATACGGTATGTGACATTGTGATAGAATAAAATACTTTTCATACGTGGATAGGAACAACAACAAGTGTTATGAATGTGGAGCTGACAGTTACACCGCAAGAGGATGCCATAAACCAAGGATAGAAGATGGAAAGACATTCAAAGAAGGCGTTGAGATTATTTAGACTTATGTTTAGTTGGATTGGGTCTTTAAACAAATTATTAGTGTTGTGACTAATAACCATGTGATCATGAGTGGGACGTCATCGAGAATGGTAATGATAGAATGGTGTTAGAAATGTCTATATAAAGGTCAGGACATGCCTGGAAAGTAAGATGGTTAAGATAAATGGTTATTATATATCAGGCAACCTAATATGCAGCAGCGGACAACCATGGATTCATAGGAAAAAATGAGACTTGATTACTCAAGCAAAGAAAAATGTATCGTCATGGACGTCATGATCAAGCTACCTTGGACAGCTACAACTCATGAACCATATGTGTTAGTAAAGAGCTAAAAATGGAAGGAGAATTAAATAGTGATATAAGAAGTTCTTCGTCAAGTCGTGTCACGATTGTGTCCAAGGATTGTAAGAGGTGTTCTATCTTAAGTAACTGTCACATCCCGACTAGGAAAATGCGAAAGCATAATACGGGAATGCAACAGACACCTCTGGTATCAACCACATTGTTTATAAAGAAAATTAACAAACTAATTTACATCATGTTACATTGTTTTAACTAAGCGTTTCACAACATAACTGGTTCTTTAAGGCGCTTTATTCCATATTAGTATACTTGCATCTATCTACAATGATATTGTTCTTTACTCGAGCACAAAGAACATAGCACATCATTCCAACTTTGGTATTCCTGAAAAACATGTTAAAACGGGTCAACTACGAATAGTTGGTGAGTTTCACAAGTTTATATAAAACTGGTATATGTAATCATAGTATCCACAGTATGTATATATGTATGTATGTATGTATGTATGTATGTATGTATGTATGTATGTATGTATGTATGTATGTATGTATGTATGTATGTATGCGATGTAATTATACTAAGCCACAAGTGAACCATTGACGTGATTTTACCACGTGGCCTCCACTGCCCACGCACTCCCCGTGGTCTCAACTACCACATGCCGTAAATGTGTACTGTGTGTAACAACACATAGCATATTACAACAGGTTTATATAGTCATGTGCAATTTTAAAACATGTTATGGCATACCTCTCCGGCTCTGTCAATTGGGTTTGTCAAAATAATAATATTATTCACATGCCACAGGTTCAAAATTAATCACTCATGTTTGTGGGAAATTTCAAGTGTTAGCACTTAGACAATTCACATCATAACATGTTTCTAGATAGATAAATATACATAAACATGCTTTCCACCCTAAATTTTCGTAAAACATATTAAAAAGCAGGGTCATGAAACTCACCATATCGTAGTATAATATCAGTAATCCACGTGCATAAGTAGTATGCCTCGATTATAGCTCGAATCATATAATCGGTATTGTACTGTTAATACTGAAACATTCTTTCAATTGAATCGGGTTGTGTATATAGTCTAGGTACAGTTATTACGCCCAGAACATAACAATAGTCTTAGATTGTGACATTGTACAGTGTCTAATATTCAATATCGATTTTGGCTCAATTTCACCGTTTTACGTGTCTGGCCAAGTTGATCGTTACGCGCTTCGGAAATAGGTAAATCACACAAACTTGATTAAACATACTATTTGATAAACTTATTCGATTTATAAAAGAAATTGAGTGTTTAGATGTCCGGATTCGCTATAGGGTTCATTTTTGTTTTTATACGAATTTGATTGTACAAAACGCGTACAATTCACCCGAATCGTCCGGAAATCTCATAACAAGTTCGTTGTTACCAAATTTATTCAAAACTATGATAATTGACCACTTTTGATGTTTTGATATACCAGTTAGTTCGTTAAACATAACGTTTCCGGTTTTATCAAAACTTATATTTATTAAATCTTTAAATTATTATAACTTTTTATTTAAATGAGATTAAATTATGAGAATGTTTGTACTTACTAATTAAAATGTTTAGATTTTTATAAAAATATTTTCAGAATTATTAAACTTTTTTTTATTTATTTATAAAAAGTCATTTTATATGTTATATTTAACCAATAAATCCTCCGTTTATATTAAACGTTGCCCGAAAAATTTGACTATTTTTTTGAGTGGTAATAATACCATAATATAATCCCTGTAAATTTTTTAGAATTTAAATCATTAGTAAATATACCTTTTGGGCATAATTCGGTCGTTAAAACTCGGTTAAACGTAAATCCACAAACCATATCTAGGTTTCTCCAATGGACTCCAAGTTTCATGTGTTATCTTAAAATAATGTTTCTGATTTCTAAACAAAATTTCATAATTTTCAAAACTGTTTTGTTATTTTTCCCAATAAATCATCAATAAACGGTAATAAAACTGTCAGATATTCTCCGTTTATCGAATAATTATCAAATTTGGACATGATCTCATTCATATCATATATGATGTCCCTTAAAATAATTATAGTCTAACAACAAGGACGTCACAATCTAATCCTATACAACCCCTAAACGAGTGTTTCAGGTGTTACCTTTGCGATTTTCAATCAGTTAAGCCCCTTTTCAAGTTTTCGGGTTCTTGGTTAGCTATATATTGTATCTACATATCAAGTAACATAAAATTGATCATATGACATCAATCATCCGGCCTTGTAACATAGGGTTTCAATTAGGGTTTAAAATCGAGTTTTTTAAACTGTAAAAACGTGATATAAACATTCTAATCTGTGTTTTTGGCCAAATAAGTGTATGATTTTGATTTGTAACCATGTTTAGGGCGAAAAATGTTTTTGGGTCATTTTAAAGGTTTTTAGATGGTTAAACATGGTTTTCTTAATCAAAACATGATTCTTTAGGTTTAAACATGATTAAACATGTGTAAAATTTATCAAAATTGGGTGGAATTAGAGAGTAGCAGGTGTATGTTGAGTTGGTTTGAAGATATTTTGCACAATTAAATAAGTTAAAAGCTTATAAGTGAAGATATCATAAGGGGGTCCCACCCTTTTTGCAGCCACCACCATGGGGGCCTTAGGCCCCTCTTTTGGACACTAATGCCTCATTTTGCATGCCAAACGTGAAATCCCATGTCCAAATTTAGTTTGGGTTCAACTTTTGATGAGAAAAGTATTTCTGGTTGGACAAACAGCGAAAAAACGAGTGTTTTTCAGCTAATTTTTATAAATTAAGAAAAACGTACTGACTCGTGTAAAAATCCAAAATATTTACATGAGTTGCTTAAAACATCTCTAATAATTCTATAAGTCTTTTTTGGCTTAACGGATGATACAATGCTTGTTTTGGTACATGTGTTTGGGGTTAAGATCAAACGTATTGTTAAACGAAAATCTTTTTGTTTAAACAATTTTGCACATACTAGGGCAATAGTTGTTATTATACCTATATCACTTGCATATGGCCCCCTGATATATCCGGGTCATAATCAGTATCGTTCAATTAATCATTTACTCGATACAAAATAACTGGTTAACTGTGTACTCTCTACGTAATAAATAAGGTATACCTCGTTTTGTTACAGGATTTCACAGTTGCAGACAAAAGGATTTCAGGGAGTAATCCTTAATGTGAAACTAGAAAGGTTTTGTTTTATGGAATTAATATGTTTTGAACGTATTGCCAAGCGGTATATTTGCTAAACGTTGTAATTGGACAGAATGGTCATTCAGTGCCAAGTATTGTGATTTTAAGTGAAATGTTTCTATTTTAAGAACAAGAAACAAAAGCACACGTAAGGAAATTATGAAGACCTGATAAGTCTAGGTAAGGAAGCGTATCATCGAGGACTACATGGACAAGCTACTGTGAACAGTTAAAACTAATGAACATCACTCTATGATTGTGAGACAAGGATAAACCTGTAAGCTTGGA
Source organism: Bidens hawaiensis (assembly GCF_021521415.1). NCBI lineage: Eukaryota > Viridiplantae > Streptophyta > Magnoliopsida > Asterales > Asteraceae > Bidens > Bidens hawaiensis. The sequence goes on from NW_027491465.1 coordinate 511,760, forward strand.
AGCTAAGATGATTCAACAAAGGATGTGAATATAGTAAGTATTTCTTTTACAAGGACTAAGTAGATTTCAGGGACAAAACCTCTTATAAGGTGGGTAGACTTGTAACATCCCAAGTTTCGTTCGATATTTATATAGATTGGGTTTCCGGCAATGGCGAGATTAGGGTTCTTAGATCTTGGCGAGACGGTTCCGTGGCAGCTAGAATCGTCTTAATCGAATATCGTTTGATATGGTTTTGAAATATTTGAGTGATTTCGAAAATAAACCTTAGAGGTACGTTTTTGTTAAAAAGGTTTACTTTTTTGTACTGATTTGCATGAAAATTTATAGGATGATAGTTCGGTTCATGATTACTGATCAAGTAATTTAAATTGTTAATAAATGGGTTAGTTGGTTCGGTTCGGGTAAAACGAGTAATGTTTGGTTCATGAAAAGGTTAAGTGTTTGAGGTCGGTTTGCCATGAAAATGAGTAGGATAGTAAATTGGACCATAAGATGCAATGAAAACATAAAATTTATAATAAACGAGTTAGTGGGAGTGAACCGGGATGAACATGTGATGTTCGGACCGAGTAAAAGTAAGCAAATGAAGGTGTTAGGACCTAGAACTCGTTATATTAGTAAAACGAGTCAAAGGGGATGAATGAAAACAATTAAAATAGAAAGTGCATAAAAACCCAGTTTTGAATCGCATTCTAGGAATCCGATTCGTGTGGAAGAAAGTTTATTCGATTCGTTTGAATATTCGATTCGATTCATTTGAATATTCGATTCGATTCGTCTGCTAAACTCGATTCGATTCATTCGAATACTCGATTCAATTCATTTGAATATTCGATTCGTTTGAATATTCGATTCGTCTGAATACTCTATTGGATTAGTTTGAATACTCGATTCGATTTTTTTGAATACTCGATTCGATTCATTTGAATAGTTGATTCGATTCGTTTGAATACTCGATTTGATTCATTTGATTATTCAATCCGATTCGTTTGAATATTCGATTTGTTTGAATACTCGATTCAATTCGTTTGAATATTTAATTCGATGTGTTTGGGCTTAGGTCAGAGTATCTTGATGACCTGAGTAATAAAACTTATATAGAAGGTAGTTGATTAACACCAATATCTGTTAAACAGTTAGCCGTCTTCAGTTGAAGAGAGATGTTACTATCAATTCTTAAAGAAACAAGACCAAGGTGTGTTTCTAGCCCCATTCCTTGTTATGTTTTTGGAGCTGTGTGCATACTCGATGTGATTAGTTAATACACTTACCTTAAGTGGTAAGTGTATTCTATATGGATGTTTTTATGGGTGATATACAAATGATATAGAAAAGGTTAAAAGTATGACTGTAATTATATAGATGATAATATTATGAAATGTATGTATGAACGTATGGTTGTATGGAATGAAAGGACCTGATCCTTATAATATTTGTGAGGATAGGGACCAGACCCTCATAATATATGTGATGTTAGGGACTAGACCCTTATAATATCTGTGATGATAGGGACCAGACTCTCATAATATTTGTGACGGTAGAGACCATGCCCTAATAATATCTGTGAGGTTATAGGGCAAAATGCTCTTTAAAACGTAGAGATAGTTATTTATGTATTGAGTAATTTAAAACAAGTATGAATGAAAGGTTGAAAGAATGGACGTATGAAAGAATGAAAGTATGAAATTATAAAAGTATGTATGTATGTATGTATGTATGTATGTATGTATGTATGTATGTATGTATGTATGTATGTATGTATGTATAAAAGAAAGGTAAACATGTTAAGTATGAAATATGCATCTTCGGTTATGTATACGTAAGTATAAGAATGTAATGTATGTTGAATGATTAACTAAAACTCACGCACGTAGACAAATAAGTTAAAGCAGCTGGCTTGAGGAAGACACATGGCATGAACAGAAGAGGTCGGCATCTGAAAAAGAACTGTCATGATGTTTTTATACGATCTTTTATGATATGTTTAAAGACAAAATTTGAATATTTTGTATTGAATGGTTGAACTTTTATATTCCACCAAAAGTTTTAATTCACTCTAATATTTTGAACTATGTTTATGAGTAAATCCACCGTCCAAGTAGGGCACCGGGTTCGGGCCTTACACCACCACCACCACCTGGAAAAAAATCCCAACTACCCTACATGGAACACCACCACTTATCTCTATGTAAGATTATACGTATATAATATATTTATATTTATATGTGGCCATTATAATCATTTATATTACAATAGATCAAAGTATTAATTACACCTTATTATATATTAGTTTGGTAATTGTTGATGGGTCATATTACTCTTACTAACTAATAAAGAGTTTCCCCTTGGGTGTATATAAAGAGAGAAAAATATTAACAACATAACCTAATCACACACACATAACAATTTTGTGTGCCTCCTCTCTCCTAAACCGGGTTCCTTTTAAGAACCCTAACACCATCCTTAACTATACATCCTAAATGGGAACTCGATCAAGATGAAAAACATGTCAACTATATCATGCCCTACTGCGGTTACTACTCTCTCTGTTGTAACAGGTTCATAGGTTTAATATTTATCATGTTTTCTATTACTTATATGAAGAACTGATCAACATGTGGCATCAGGGCGATGTCGATTAATCAGTTCTTAATGTTTTCCTTAAATCTGGAATTAAAATCGAAAAACATGAATTTTGATTAAAACTATATTTTTTTCGGTTTTCATGTTTTGTTAAGATAACTGATTATAATTGCTAAAATTCATATTTAATACTCTAATATATTCTAAATCTGTTAAAAATATGTTTAAGATTTCAATTCTTTAGGAAATTGACTAAATATTCTTCGAAGATGTTCTTCATGTTCATCATAAAATTCGAAGAATCGTCATTACTTTGGATGAATCGTAGAAATAAAATATGTTGTTTCCAAATTTGATTGAATTTTATATATTAAAAATTTTAAAACATGATATAGTTTTATCAATAAAATATTTCAAAATATTGGATAACAATAATTAAATCATTTAAATTAGGATACAAGATAATCCATCAAAATTTGAATTCCATCATTATCATAAATTAGTTTATGGATTTAAAAATAATGTATGGGATAAAATAATTTATGGGTTAAAAACAGTTTATCGGTTAAGGATTTGAAAATAGATTTCGTTTTTTCTAAAATGGTTTTGGTTTACCAAAATCCCGAAAACCTTATAAAACCCGAAAACTTTCATAATCTCAAAAACCCACTACAAGTCGGGCTCACTAAAATTCCCGAGAACTCATAAATCCCAAGTACTCAAAATTTTTGATAACTAATTTCCTGAGAACTCTAATTTTCCCATAAAGTATTCCTAAATAAATGTTTTGTAAACAATTAAATCTTATAAAATTTTATAAAACACAAAAAGCTTAATTTGAGTGAATTTTGATGTATCAATTCTGCCCATAGGTGATGTGTTACAATTGTTTTGCACACATACTTAAATAAATTTTAATTCGGCCCAAATGTGATTTAATTTTTGTTTAAGTAGAACTTTTAATCATAGTCTATTAGTTTGATGTTAATAATCGACATATCACATCTTTAATAAAATATAATGATCCTCACATTAATGATCATTCATTAATCTAATGATTATAAATTTTAAACTGTATTATTTTAATATCCCATAATATTACTCACTATAACATTCTTCTATAAATAACGATCGCATCCAAATCATCCACTTTAATCTCAAAACACAACTTAATTTTGTCTCATAAAGAGTTTTAATAACGTTTATCTCTTCTCAGTTTTAGTTATCCATTAAGACATGATATGACTGTCCTACTACTCTTTCTAATAACAATCATTCTATTGAAAAACTAGAGCATAACAAATGGGATGAGTCAGTCATAATGTCTCTTACGATAATGATAATCAAGAACTTATTTAAATAAATTCTATCGTTAGAGTTTTTCTTGATTTAGTTTTTCCTAAGACTAATCAAAATAACTCATAAGATGCATGAATTCCTTATAAATACTATTTATAAGGTTAAATGGTATCCCTGAATACATCATAATGTACAATACCATGACCCATAAAATGAGGGGTTCACACATGAAAATAAGTACAATTTTATAGTACATTACATACTAAAATTTTCAATAGTACAATTTGGTGCCTTAAGAATCAACTATAACACTAAGAAGTACCAAAGGAAAATAAGTGTGTTGATCAGAAACATATGTACAAGTAAAGAAATGTCTAGTACTGGAAATAAGATGTTATTCAACTCACACCACTAAAACTTAAAAGAGGATAAATCTGAGGTTCATAGACAAAATACAAGTATTACTTCCAACTTTAAGTTCTCTAAGGAGAAGTATCATTGCAAATATATGTCATTAGATTAGGCATACACATTTCAAGACTATCCATAATTCAAAAGAACAACTGGCTAAAATTGATAGTTGTATAAATGATTTTTTAAGTCTGCTAATTCTAATATTCCCATCAACACATGATTGTTTGAGTCTAGCTTTATATTTTTACCCGAAATCAACAAATAACTAACATGAGTGTCAGTGACAAATTTGCATGTTAAGGTTATTAGTGTAACATCCCGTTTTCTCGTTTCGGTTAATAAAATAAAATATGAGTTATTATGAGTCGGGCCTGTGTTGGGTTGAGTAATATGGGTAATGGACTTGGGTTAATAAGGAAAGGGGAAAATACCATGGGCTTAATCCCATGACCCATGATATAAATACCATAATTAGCCATTAATTAATTCATTCTCATCCATTCCATAAACCACCAAAAACACACACTTAAGCTCTTTCTCTCATATCCATTTCTCTAAACCGAAACCAAGAAGAAGAATCGATTCCCGACCTGAGGTAATGATAGTATGATATTGAATGGATCTAACCCGCAAGATCTAGTCGCGAAACGACGAGCTGGCACCCTAAACCGTTACAGTTATGAGATCCGGATGGAATCGGGTATAAGCCGATTAGAAGATGAGCTTAGGGGGTTCACCCTAGCTCAGATCTGGATCGAACGAGACAAAAAACGGTGAAAACGGTGGAAAACAACTGAGATCTCGCTATTCCAGCAAAATCCCAGTTTTCCGGCGATGACGGAGCCAGAAAGGCATCGCCGGAGATGTGGGTACGAGGTTAACGAATGTCAGAGAATGTTTCTGAAATTATCTGACCTAACCCTAGCGGAGACATAAGGAATTAACAAGCAATTCGTTATGCTCATTCATTAAGAAGAGATAACGAATTAGAAGCAGTTCGTTAAGCCAGTCGTTAAGTAATTCGTTAACGGAGAACTGAAGAATGAACCCCAGTTCATTATAGAAAGCCAGTTCGTCATAGAAAGCCAGTTCGTATAAAAAGCCACTTCGTTATAAAGGTCAATTCGTTAAGTAATAACGAAGGAGCTAATTCATTAAAGGACTGGATGACGAACTGAATAACGAACTAAAGTTTGAAAGAATGACAGAAAGGTCCCTGGACTTATGATAAAATGGATTAATTACAAAGAATCCCTCGAACTTTATAAGTTAGCAACTAAATAATAATTAAGAATTCTAATGAAAAATGTGTTAAGACAGTTAATGGAAATAAAATTTTTGCAAGTTGACCTGGCAGCTCGACCCCAGCCAGGGGCTCTGCCCCTTGGACCCTGCTAGGGGCTTCCGCCCCTAGAACCTAGATGCCAGGGGTGCTGCCCTCGGACCCCCGTTCGTTGAAGGTTATAATTAAACTAGAAACGTGATATGGGGAGTGATAGTTAAATGATACGTGTAATTGTTATATAGTTAGTCGCGCACAGCTAAAGAAAGGAATAACCATTAAAGGTGAACATAACAGGACTTAGGTGAGTTTCTATCCCCATTTCCTTGTTATGTTTTTGGGGTTGTGTGCATACTCGGTGTGATTAGTTAATACACTTACCTTGAGTGGTAAGTGTATGCATGGATGATATATGTGATAGATATTATAATATGAATATGGATGAAAGCTTGTCGATACATGAACGATCTTCGGATATCGCATGTATCTGCGAAGGTTATAGGACAAAATGTATGTATATATGTATGTATGAAAGTATGAGGTAGGTAAAAAGCAAAGTATGTATATGTATCTTCGGATGCGTACGTATGAAAATATGTGAATGCATTGTATGTTACCTGTATTAACTAGAAATCAGTCAGCGTAACTAACTTTTAGTATGCACGCAGGTGAATAGATTGAAGCAGCTTGCTTGAGAGAATGACACATGGCGGGATTGAAGGGACTGGCATCCAAAGAATTTGTTTCATGTTGTTTTAAATAAATCATTTATGTTTCGTTTTAAAGACAAGTATCGAATGTTTGTAATGAAAGGTTGAAGTTTTATTTTTTCCGCAAAAGTACTAATTAACTCTGATTTTTAGAATTTCGTCTATGAGTAAATCCAAGGTCCATAGTGAGGCACCGGTAACGGGGCCTTTCAAGTTGGTATCAGAGCATAAGTTCAAGAGAATTTAGCATCCTACATGCTTAGACTCGAATATAGAATGGGATTAAAGTAAGAAAAGAAATAAGATGCCAATTCCAGATAGCCATGTGTCACTCAAGCAAGCTCAGTAAGGTAAAGTGTATGGTTAAATAATAATGCATATTGATGTTACCTTAATGGCTAAAGAAAATATATGTGAATGTTAGGGATACGATTAATTGATTGTCTGATTGATTAACTATTTAAAAGTAGAATTTAGAACAAACAGACTCACAAAGGGAAGTGTATAGGACACGACAAGTAACGTGATAAGCTAATCACAGCTGGCCAATGTTATTACCGGTTAGCCTTACTATCCTTGTACAAAATAGTTCCATGAGTGATGATGTTTATGTTTCCTTATAGAATACGAATGGATGGAGCAAGGAAAACAGTTGGAGGTCGTACGGGACATTGTGGCAGGCCGCGCATTGTCCGAGAACCTTCTGTAAGAACAGCCACTAACACCGGGGAAGAAGGAAGTGCAGCTGGTCGTAATCCGAGAAACAACAAAGGGTATCAACTTGACCCTGCTGTTCAAGCTGCCATTACTCAAGCTGTAGCAGCTGCAGTGAAGAACTTGAATCCTGAAAAGTCTGCAGGAAGTCATGTAAGAACTGCTGAAAGGTCTGGTGACAATGGTAAGAAAGGTGATTCAAGTCAAGTTCGATCCGTGAAGGTTGATGACAGAAAGAGGGGCCGAGGCGGATGTAATTACAAGTCCTTCAAAGGTTGTGACCCGCCGAAGCTGACTGGTATAGCAGACACAATCGCTACTCTCCAGTGGATAACCGCCATGGACAAGGTTATCTGAATTAGCGAGTTTCGTCCTGACCAAACAGTGGGTTATGCCACCCAATCGTTCGGAGATGAAGCTATGTACTGGTGGGAGTCGGTGGAGCAGAGAAGGACTCGAGAAGAAGTCAAGGCTATGAGATGGGATGACCTGAGGGAGTTAGTGATGAGAAGGTTCTATGCTGATGCCGAGGTGGAAAGGCCTGAGATGAAGTTTCTAAACTTGAAGGCGGGTAAGATGACACATCGCAAGTACACTAATGAATTGAATCCCATGTCCAGGTTGGTGCCTGACATGGTGAATACTGAAGCCAAAAGGATCAAGTGCTACATAAGAGGACTGCCCAGAATGTCCGCACTTTGGTCAAGACAAGTAAACCTGCTACCTTTGACTCTGCTGTCGAACTCGCAGAGATGGTTTACGATGATTTGGTTGGGGATGAGGTGGTGGTGGAGGAGAAGAAAGAGAGGAAATGGGTTGTTCCTGCTAAATGGCCCGTTACTCAATCATGGAACCCTAGAGATAAGAGACAGAAAGTGTGGGAGAAGAGGTCGTGCAAGACTTGTCGTAAGATGCACACTGGTGAGTGCAAGTGGGGTACTGGTTCTGACGTGTGCCATAAATGTGGAAAGTCCCATGGAGGGGAGTGCAAACTAGGGTCGAATGCTTGTTACAAATATGGAAAGATGGGTCACTTTTCCCAGGCTTTCCATGCAAAACCCACGTGCTATAGGTGTGGGTAGACCGGTTACCTTGCAAGGCCTTGCACGGGCAGTGAAGCTGGAGGAGGTGAGAAGAAAGATGCTGAGCAGGTGAGGCCAAGGACTAGGGCCTATATGCTGACTCAAGAACATGCCATACAGATTCCTGATGTCATGACAGGTACCTTTCTACTAAACGGTATTTCTGCTTCAGTACTGTTTGATTCAGGTGCGAATAGAAGTTTTGTAGCTACAACATTTAGTAAGTTAGCAAAAATGACATGTTGTCGTGTGCCCAAAACTTTTAAAGTAGAAACCGTGAGTGAGACCTCAGTTAAAATTTTGAGAATGGTTAAGGATTGTAAGATAGAACTAGAGGGACATGAGTTCCCTGTTACCTTGTATGTTATGACCATAGGAGGGTTCGATGTGGTTTTGGTAATGGACTGACTATCTGAGCTTGAGGCCCAGATAGTGTGTAAGATAGTATGTAAGAGTAGGTTAATAAGGTTAAACTCTTTGGATGGTAGTACAGTGACGGTTTATGGTGATAAAGAAAGTTCAGACATAATGTCATTTCGATGATAAAAGCCGAAGGATTGTTAAGATGAGGGTGTGGTGCCTACCTGGCGTATGTTGTCAAGGCTACGGTCGAGACGAGAGAAGTGAAAGACGTTCCCGTTGTATTCGACTATCCAGAAGTGTTCCCCGAGGACCTTCCGGGGTTTCCGCCGGAGCGTGAAATAGAATCTCAGATAGACTTAGTACCAGGAGCCCAGCCTGTCGCGAAAGCACCTTACAGCCTGGCACCGTCCGAGATGAAAGAATTGATGTCCCAGCTACAAGAACTCCTTGATAAAGGCTTTATAAGACCGAGTGTTTTTCCGTGGGGCACACCAGTGTTGTTCGTTAAGAAGAAAGACGAAAGTATGAGAATGTGCATATACTATCGTGAGTTGAACAAGCATACGGTGAAGAATAGATATCTGTGACCGCAGATTGATGATTTGTTTAATCAACTACAAGGTTCGAGTTGGTTATCACGAATAGACCTTAGATCAGGCTATCATCAGCTGAAGGTGAAAGAGGCAAACATCCCTAAAACAGCGTTTCGAACGCGGTATGAAAACTATGAGTTACTCGTGATGTCATTCGGTCAAACAAATGCTCCCGCAGCATTTATGGACATGATGAATAGGGTGTGTCGGCCGATGTTAGACAAGTCAGTTATTGTTTTCATAGACGATATACTGATTTATTCAAAGAGCGAGTCTGACCATGCCGATCATCTAAGATAAGTGTTGGAGGTCTGAATGAAGAGAAGCTGTATGCTAAGTTTTCAAAATGCGCATTCTGGTTACCTGAGGTGTAGTTTCTTATTCATTTGATAAATCAGAAGGGATTACCATGGACCCAGATGAGATTGAGGCGATAACAAACTATAAGACTCCTCAAACTATAAGATATGGAGGCATTATCTATATGGTACAAAGTGTACTATCTACACTGATCATAAGAGTTTGAAGTATTTCTTTGAGCAAAAGGAGCTGAATATGAGACAGAGAAGATGGTTGGAGTTGATAAAGGACTATGTCTACGATATCAAGTACTACCCTGGTAAAGCTAATGTGGTCGTCGACGCGCTAAGTCGTAAGAATGAAGAAGTCATTGCAACAATGAAGTCTTATAAGTTGCTAATAAAATCAGATCTCTTTGGAGAAATCATCGAGATTCAGTCTGGGGTGCTTGCAGATGAAGGATTAATGAAGAAGGAAAGAATTTTCGGGCAACAAGATGAGCTGATGGAAAACACTCATGGTGTTAAGACTAGGTTTGATCGTATATGGATTCCACGCCATGGAAGTCTTAGAGGTCAAATCTTAGATGAAGCTCACAAGTTGAGATATTCGATTCAATTGGGATCCACCAAGATGTATCAAGATTTGAAGAGAGACTACTGGTGGCCAGGTATGATGAATGATGTAGTAGATTATGTCAGTAAATGCTTGACTTGCTTGCAAGTCAAAGCTGAGCACCAGAAGCCCTATGGGAAGATGCAGCCACTAGAGACACCTGAATGCAAATGGGAACACATCACCATGGATTTCATAACTAAGCTACCCCATACAGCTAAGCATCATGATACCATTTGGGTGATTGTGGACCGTTTAACGAAAAGTGCTCACTTTCTGCCTATACGAGAAGCCATCTTGTCAGAGGTATTGGCAAATGTGTTCATAAAGGAAGTTGTGTCTAAATACGGGGTGTCGTTATCGATTGTGTCTGATAGAGATAATCGCATTACTTCAAGATTCTGGAAGAAGTTCCACGAAGCTATGGGGACAAGATTGAACATCAGTACGGCGTATCATCCTCAAACAGATGGGCAGTCTGAGCGGACTATCCAAACCCTTGAGGATGTGCTACATGCTTGCGTGTTAGACTTTGGAGGAAGTTGGGATGATCATCTACATTTGGCAGAATTCTCCTATAACAACGGCTACCATTCAAGTATTGGTATGCCCCCGTTTGAGATACTTTATGGTAGACGCTGTAGAACCTCGTATGTTGGGGAGAGATTGGACAAAAAGATATTGGAAGCCTGGAAGTTGTGCAATAAACCTCGTCAATACTCGATCAGATCAAGGCAAGAATGAAAGCTGCTCAAGACCGCCAGAAGTCGTATGCTGATAAGCGACGACGGCCGATTGAGTTCAACATTGGTGACAACGTGATGCTCAAGGTCTCGCCTTGGAAGGGAATTATTCGTTTCAGGATAAGAGGGGAAAGTTGATTCCGAGGTACATTGGACAGTTTAAAATCATAGATCGTGTAGGTGAGGTATCTTACAAGCTAGATTTACTAGAAGAGTTGGAAGGAATTCATTCTACCTTTTCTGTTTCTCACTTGAGAAAATGCCTAGCCGATGACACGTCGCATGTGCCATTAGTAGACATTGAGGTTGATGAACGGTTAAACTATATTGAGCAGCCTGTAGAGATCGTTGAACGTAAAGAGAAGTAGCTTCGACATAAAATTATTCCTCTGGTGAAGGTGATGTGGAAGCATAGTAAAGGATCGGATGCCACCTGGGAAGTTGAAGAATAGATGCACAAGATTTATCTAGAATTTTTTCAGCAATAGTTAGGTTCCGGGAACGAAACCTATTTAAGGAGGAAGACTTGTAACATCCCATTTTCTCGTTTCGGTTAATAAAAAAATACGATTTATTATGGGTCGGGCCTGTGTTGGGTTAAGTAATCTGGGTAATGGACTTGGGTTAATAAAGAAAGGGGGAAAATACCATGAGCTTAAGCCCATAACCCATGTTTGTAATGAAAGATTGAAGCGTTATTTATTCCACGAAAGTTTTAATTAACTCTGATATTTAGAAATGTGTTTATGAGTAAATCCAACATCCTCAGTGAGGCACCGGTAACGGGGCCTTTCAGTTAGAACCATGATAAATTGTCTTTTAATTACACTTTACGATACCTTAAATATTCTGGAGATTAATCAAAATTTAGTATCAATACTTAAGCTACATTATGACAGTTATGAGGTTTGCATAGCCAACATAAAGTCACTCTTTCCTTAAACTCTCATATTATTTGTTATCAATACTTAGATTGAAACATTCATAAAGTAGAACTAGATGATACTATATACTCTCACAACTTTTGTTATCATGTAAATAAAAATTTAACAAAAGATAAACGAGACCTATAATATTCAACCATTAAAACCAAATTTCATTAGAAATCATGACATGGTTGATGAGGGTGACTTTTCATATAATCTCATTTTTAGTTATTTTAAATCATGTGTTAGATGCACTAAGCTTTGCTTGGCTTTAGAAAAAGTATGGGTCCACCAGAAGTTGTATTTCACTTATATTCGTGAAACTTATTCAATCGGAATATTCAAACATAATTCTTTTATCATTTAAAAGGCTATTTACTTGTATCTAATATGTCTTCCATGGTCCATAGTCTTAAAAAAATTCATTCATATATATACTTAATATGATTTCTTCTACTTGTGTTCCTATATCTCTTATGACATCTGAACGTTAATGAAATCAAATCAAGAAAATATATATGACATATTCCCATGTCATGTACATCATTGAAATTTTTCTTTTATTTTTCCTAGAGATATTAAAGATCAGTGGGAGCCTTAAGTGTCTCAGTTATAACTTCGTATATTTGCAAGAGGATTGAAAACTTTATATTATCTCTATTACACCTCTTGTATAAGACATTGCTCCATCACAACACTATTCCATCAAAACTTATCTCTTTACAATTTATTACTACTCTTACAAATGTTTCATTGTTTCTTAAATGTGGGAATACTCCGATTTCTTACTAAATAATCCTCAAAAGAGAAACTACGACGACTTACATCATTAACTTGTTTCTCTATTATAATCTATTGGTATTTAAATATTGACCCTAAGCATGCTAATTTCATAAATGTTTCTAAAGTCAGTGGGAGCAGTAAAAGTCCTTAAAATGACCCGTTAAAAGTACAAGAGGAGGGGGGAAGAGAGTCATTAAATTTTACTCCAAATTTAACTCCAGTTACACCTCTTGTATACCATACTGCACCAACTCTTACACACTTAGAATACTAAAAATGATAGCAACCTAACTAAAAGCTAATCCATAAAACTGTGACTTTTAAAATTACCCAATAATCAAATTAGTAGACCATCTAGGTTTTAAAACCTACTGACATTGATGATTATGTAACCTCCCAAACTAAATTTGAAATGGATGTTGGAAAGTTTAATGATCCTACCCATTCTAATTAAACCATTAAATCAATCAATATTCTGAATGGAATAATGCTATTATTAGCAAAATTGACTCCAAAAGTCAGAATAACATTTGAGATTTGGTTAAATCGCCTAAGAGTGTTCGTAACTAAACTAAATCCCAATAAAAAAAAGTTAAGACATTAAGAAGCATGATTGATTGTTAAAGGTTATATTCAAGGAGAAATCAATTATCAAAGAATATTCTTACCTATATTACAAAAGATTTCTTTAATGATCATTATTGTTCTAGTAGCTTATAATAGTTAAGAGCTACATTAGATGAAAATTAAAACAACTTTCCCAAACAATCGGCTTACATATTTATATGTTCATAAAACAGCCTAAAAGTTATAAACTGAAGGTCAAAGAATATTTAGTCTATAAGTCAATAAAATCCATATATGGGTTAACGCAAACATCAAAATGTGATGAAAGTTTTATAAAATTAGTTTCATCAAAAACCAAGTGGATTAACGTACCTACCTCAAGATGAGTGGGAGCAACTAAAAACAAGCTTGTCCTTGTATAGATGACATTCTTTTGACTAGTATATGTTGCATAAGTCAAAGCATTGTTCACACATACTTTTATAATATAGATATCAGAGATATTCCTTACACATGTAACAAACAATATTGCTCTAATTTAGAGGGTAATATGGTCACATAGATTATTTCTTTATGCTTCATTAAGTAGAAGACTTATATAATTTCAAGTCTATACTCGTTTAGATATTACTCAAATTGCAACACACTAGATATGTATATATCAACGTGAAGCATCTAAAGGAGTATTAAAATATCTTTAAAGGAAACGAGATACTGTAATATAAAGGAAGAAGTGAGATTCAAACTTGTTGATTACTCTAAACTTTGTTATACTCAAAGAAAACATGTAATTTTCGGGATATATTCTTGTGTTAGCAGATAAATCTATCCCATGCAGGAGTCATAATGAACTGATAACAACAATCTAAGTTATAATGACATAATGTGCTGATTAATCACAACGTAATTAGCAATAAATGTTGTTGAAAATTTATCAGTGGACTCGTAAGTTTATTAACTCCATATAAATTATATATTGAAGATTTACTGTGATAAAGTCAGCTACCATGTTTTCTCAAACAGTAACAGTTAGAGAAGTGATGCATTAAAATTCCGACATGAAACTAATTATTCGTTTATAAACGAATTGAGGAATCCAAATTTTCGTATCGTATACCTTTATGATATGCTTAAGGTTCCAACAACTAATGGTATATCACCCATAAGTCTTATAAAAGCGCTTAATAATTAACACGGGATTACTAATGACCATTTATAATTGCACATTGCACTATGAATGAATAATTATTAATTTTCCCCGGTTTTGATTTTGTATGTCTCTTAATATGTTCTGCATGCATAATGACATATAGACGAATTAATATACAAATCAAACGTTCTAAATGGCTTACTTAAAATTTTGATCATAACAACTTAGGTTTAAAATAAGGACTACAGTATGATTAATGGGGGTCTTGAGCTGATGTTCAATTTAATGACTGTATTACTGTAATATAAAGGAAGAAGTGAGATTCAAACTTGTTGATTACTCTAAACTTTGTTATACTCAAGGAAAACATGTAATTTTTGGGATATATTCTTATGTTAGCAGATAAATCTATGGAGGAGTCACAATGAACTGATAACAACAATCTAAGTTATAATGACATAATGTGTTGATTAATTACAACACAATTAGCAATAAATGTTGTTGAAAATTTATCAGTGGATTCGTAAGTTTTTTAACTCCATATAAATTATATATTGAAGATTTACTGCGATAAAATCAGCTACCATGTTTTCCCAAACGGTAACAGTTAGAGAAGTGTTGCATTAAAATTTCAATATGAAATTAATTATTCGTTTATAAACGAATTGATGAATCTATATTTTCGTATTGTATACCTTTATGATATGCTTAAGGATCCAACTACTACTGGTATATCACCCATAAGTCCTATGAAAGCGCTTAATAATTAAGACTGGATTACTAATGACCATGTATAATTGCACATCGCACTCTGAATGAATAATTATTAATTTTCCTCAGTTTTGATTTTGTATGTCTCTTAATATGTTATTCATGCATAATGACATATAGACGAATTTAATATACAAATTAAACGTTCTAAAGGGCTTACTTGAAATTTTGATCATAACTACTTAGGTTTTAAATAAGGACTGCAGTATGATTAATGGGGGTCTTGAGTTGATGTTCAATTTAATGACTGTATTTCTCTGCTCCAATTTAAGTTTAAGCTAAATTGAGTGTTAACTCCTGATCAGGCTTATCTAATACTCATAATAAATGATTACTCGGTCAAGTGGGATAATGTAAGATTAAATATATAATATATTTATATTTATATATGGTTATTATAGTCATTTATATTATAATAGATCAAAGTATTAATTATACCTTATTATATATTAGTTTGGTAATTTTTGATGGGCCATATTACCCTTACTAATTAATAAAGGGTTTCCCCTTGGTTGTATATAAAGAGAAATAAATATTAAAATCATAATCTAATCACACACACATAACAATTTTGTGTGCCTCCTGTCTCTTAAACCGGGTCCCTTTCAAGAACCCTAACACCATCCTTAACTATACATTCTAAAGGGGAACTCGATCAAGATGACAAACATGTCGACTACATAATACCCTGTTGCGGTTACTACTCTCTCTGCTGTAACAGGTTTATAGGTTTAATATTTATCATGATTTCTAATACTTACATGAAGAACTGATCAACACTCTAACACCATTGTCTTCCATTTAACACCATCGCCTCCAAATCCTTTTATTTTTCTTCTACCACTTCTACAACTTCTTGGTTAAAATTATTTAAATGTCCCCAAATTATAAACTCTACAAACCATTCAAATAAAAAATCCATGTTCGTTATCAAAGAATTGCGATTAAAACTTTATGGCTTATGTTCAAAATTCAAAGACAAATATAATGGTGTAATTAGCTTACGTCGATTTGATCAACTGGTGACTTTATTGTCACCGAGAGAATGATTTTGCGCAAATTTCTTGAGTTGATTACAGAGATCAAACAAATCACTCGTCTTTCTTGAAATTTTTTGTTAAATATTAGTGAAGGTAAACGATGTGTGACGGATACTTACAAGCTGATGGAGGTGGATCCATGAACGATGGTATGTTCTCTGGCAAGGATGATATTGCCCTCTTGTGCAGCCAGACCAGAGCCGGTGCATGACTACCACCACTTAGGAAGATTTGAAATCGCAAAGTCGATACCGGCGTTGGCGTTATTTCTTGTTGCGAAGGATCCTATGATGACAGTTGCAAACATGGTAGTTTTTTAAGGTGTTGGTGGTTGAGAAAATTGTGGTGGTGTAGTGCTTATAGGGCCCCTCGTCGAAAAACTGATTTTGGTGGTGATGGGTTGGATGGTGATTATAAAGATGATGGGGAGGGGATGGTGAAAGTGGATGGCAAAGTGGGTGGTAGAGGTGTGTGTGAGAGAGAGGGGTTATATTTTATATTTTTTATTTTATTGAAAAATAAAAGTATTTTTTCAAAAGGCCAAATCTTTAGTATAATTACACAAACAATCCTTAAAGGGGTAAATGACCACCCTGCCATCATGTGCAGGCACATGACCAGATTTAAAAAAAAAAGTTTAACTAGGTTAGTGCCAAAGGACATAACATGAAAGAAATATGAAAAATGAAATACGTTTTCCAGCTATTTCTTTTGTTAAAGGACGTTCATTGAAAAACCGTTCAAACATAAAGGACGTTTTTTGCTATTGTGTCTTTAATTAAAATAAAATCCAGTAAACATAAACATATATTTTTAAGGTTAATTTTTATGATTTTTATTATTTGAATGAGTAATACACTTATGGAAAGCTTTGAGTTTGGGGCGCTTCAGGTCCTTTGGTTTTAAAGGATATTTGAGTCAGTTTATGTTAAATTAACATACATTTAACAAGAGTTTTAGACTCTAAGGATGTTACAAAATTTAAACCGCAAATCTAATTTACAGTTTTTAATAACATGTCACTTAGTCAAACACATTTTGACCGTTAAATTAATTAAATTTAAAAACAATTTATATTTATATTACATTATAATAGATATATACACCCTTCCATCCTCCTCTTTCTCTCTCCATTAGACGCCGTAATATTTATAATACCTTCACCGCCGGTGTACCTTATCCCTTAAATCCTCCCATCTGACGAACGTTACATATTCGTCCTTTAATTTCTATATGGATGTTATTTCTTCATTAGTTCTTGTATTCGTTTTAGTATCGGCAAATCAATTATGTCATTAATTCGTCCGTTAACACGCCATTGAGTGATTCTTTCACTGGCTTGTGAAGCATCGCTTGAATGATAAATGAAACCGGCGATTCCCTTCAATAACTAATGATAGAAATTGGCGATATTTTTTATTGCGTTTTTGTATTATAAATTTGGTTCTTGATTGCATTCAACAATTCTCTTTGGCGGGTAAAAATGTCAATGTCTTACTGATTTATTTTTGTTTTTTGTAAATTAGTCATTCATTTGAACTGTTGGGGTTCATCCGATGACACAATGATTGTTCTTTGGCTTACTTCGACCTTCTCATAAATTGTTAGCCTTGAATTGGTTTTTTCCTTAATGTCATTGGTTAATTGAATTTTTAGGGCTAATTGTTTTTGGGATTAAAACCATTAATCATGTTTTTGCCTGTTATATGTCAGGTCATCAAACCGAAGTCATTAATCTGTTGGAAGGTTGATGTAACCGTGAGCCGAAATTTCAGTTTTTGTATATATGATAAAACTACATGCCAAATTAGGTCTAATTTTGTTTGTGTTTCTGATAATTAGGGTAAATCTCATGTTTTATTTACTTATGATTTAAGAAACAGTATTTCAAATGGATTTAAAGACAAACGACTGGTATTGTTGTTATACGTACTCTAATCTCATGTAGTAATTTTGGACGTTTGTATGGTGAAATTCAATTCATGTTTTATATGGTTATCTTTTATAACTATTTTGATTATATGTAGACGTAAAAAACAAAGACATGGGTATGCTTTGGATGGTGAATTTGGGCACATCAGACCCAGAAGTTGATCCAATGCGTGCAAAGACCCATCAAGAAGCTAAACAAAAAAAAACTGAATTCATGTTGCACAGTTCACTGAACATTCGGTTCGTGTACACGTATTTAGGATTGCTTATTTAAAAAACCTGCTTGCTTATGGAGTTTTCAAATAAAAGGTTAGTTGTTTAAGGTAACACTGCCACGTATACTATCTGTGGCACGTACACTACGGGGTTTCATATTTTATTTTTGTATCTTGTGATTTACGCATTTCATTATTGTCGGAAGTTGCTAAAGGGCATCTTGCATCATCAGCACCTACATACCAGCCTGCCACAAACGTTACAGTTTCGTCAGAGTTAAATCATAGGCCCGAGTGCCTAACCCATCTGAACAGCGGACAGTTGCAACTTCAGCTAAGGCGATTGATGACACATAAGTTATTGTTGATGATGAAGGTACCTATTTAATTTACATGACATATAAAACCCTTTTATTTCATAGGTGTGACACTCGTAAATTTCAGGTTAACTCCGTTAATCCGAACTCCATTAATTCAAACGCAATATCGCACGAACTATGTCATTCTAGTTAACGCATATCTCATTACATTTAATTAGGGTTTAAATAACGCATGAGAATCCTTACACAAGTAGTCTTTCGGAGTTTCACCGAAACACACACGAGTCGACTCAAACCGTTGGTGAACAAACAATAAATATAATAAACAAGTATTTGATAATTATGTGTTACGCTTATGTGTTACTTGGTGCTTACATGTATAAACAAATAAACAAGTTATGCTAAAATTTCACAAGATAAAAGTTGAGGGTGCTAGTTGTAACTTGTAATTATTTAATCATTATATAAACAACTTAAAATAATAAACCCTAACATTTCCCTCCCTCCCTCTCTTGGTCGACGGAAGCCCTCCTCACCATCCCCTCTCTTGATCGATCGAACCCACACACACATGCATACAAGGTGTTTACAAGTTGTTTTGAAGATCCAAGAGGCTAACTAGGTAAATTAAACACTATATCTAATCTATTCAACCAATTAATTGCATGATTGAACATGATGATCATAAACCCTAATTGTTACACATGTTAATTATTGATATGCTAGGGTTGTATGCATGATTGTTAGTTCATAGGTTAATAGTTTGTTGAGTTTTTGATGAAAACTGATGCTGGACAGATTCATAATTGCATGTTAAAACGACTGTAACTTGATGTTAATGATGTTTTTTGAAGTGATTATTGATTCTATGATGTAGTACGTCGAGTCTAGTTTCTAAAGAGTCTGAGTTTGTAATTTTTGGACGTGCAAAAGTTAGTTTTTAGTAATTTACAAATCTAATGTGCAAGTCTGTTTCGGGAAGCGTGCTTGTAGGCCGTTTTGTAATTAGTATATCTCACACAAGACAAGACCAATTGAGTTGATTCTACTTCTGGAAGTTAATAACTTGAGTGAGTAATCTAACTCAATTGGCCTTGCATTAATTGGATTAACCATGTAACGAGAATAGTAAATAACGTTTGGTTGTGCATGATAATGACTGCTGTGTGTTTACTGTAATGTTTTGATCATTGTGAAAAACCGTATGTGGTAAAAATATAATAAATATATTTTTAGAAAAATAACTCACGTTTTCTTCTGTGATAATTATTTGTGATTTTATTTACATGCTATGATTTATGAAATAGAGAAATCCTGACGTATTAAAATCTGTCTCGGTAACTTAGCTGCTGTATTCCTTGAGTTAACATGAAAAGTGATTAATTGATCGATGTTTGCTATGTTTTGGACATATTTTCCCTTGTAGGAGATAATTTCTTGGTAATGTACCATGGTAACATTTAATACTATACTTGTTCACACATGTAACTAATTCACCAACGTGTTTGTCGAGTCACACTTATTTCACAAAGTAACACGAACAAATCTCATGCATAACTTATGTGTGTCGGGTCTAGAGACTCATTCGTAGTTTAAACACTTAGAAATCTCATTTTTGTTTTTGGAGTACTAGTGAGGATTTCTGAGACGCACGCTTTTCTCGGATCTTTTTGTTAACTTCGCAAACAGTGAGTTTCACGGCCCCTTTTACTCTTTTATCGCTTTAATTATGTGGAGATAACATACTCCAACAATTTAGATCCTGTTACTCATTGAATATCACTTGTAAGGCTAAGTGGCAAACAAACCAACTAATTCCTTCTAAACATCTAACCGGTTGATATTTGGAAAATAGCGAGTCACCTTTGAGTAGTACTACTGGGCTTGACAAACCCCACCCAACTCTAAACTCGACGGTAGATCGAGTGGGTGTAATTTTGGCTAACACATTTACCATGGTCGTGGTTGACATGGTGGCAAGGCAATAGTATAAACTGTCAGCTTCGGTGTCGAACACTTAGTAATACATGCTTGATAGGTTAGCTACCTATTGATATATAATTGACTTAACACTATCTGGTAACGCTAAAACGCAACGCTTAAATTGACTTAATCTTTGAACTCACTAAGCCTGTGTTGACACTTTTAGTATGATTATCTCAGGTAGCCGAGGCGGGCGAGTGGTATAGGACATGCATACTCTGAAATCTGTTGCTTTAACTTTTCATTAAACTTTATAATGATAACTGTGTTACTCTAAGTTGTTCTGTGTGGCGCAACTATTTGCTTTACAATTTACGCTTCCGCATTTTTACTTAAGACTTGTATGTCTTGGTTGTTTTTGAAAACTTAAATTTTGGTGTTTAATATAACTAATGATTCCGATCCTGTTAGTTCACACCCTCTGACGGTAAAACTCCGTTAGTGGATTTTGAGGGGGTGACAGATTGGTATAAGATCCACTGTTTATAGCGAACTAGAATTGCGTTCATACTAGACTATAACCATAACGATCCATAACCACAACGATCCATTAGTTATGATCTTACGCACTACATATATGTATTTATATATATATATATGATATATATTGGACTGTTCACTTTCTTTACTTCTTTTTCCTCATTCACTCATACTCGCGTAACCCATGCATGACTTATCCTGTAGGGATGAAAACGCCATCATCATCATCCGACCCAGTGTCCCATGCCCCAGAAAAGGAACCGCAACTTCCTAACCCATCACCACCTCGAGTAGTCCCAACACTAGCCGCCCCCGCACCGAAAAGGCACCGCCCATCTGGAGACGTTTACGAGTGCAACGGGGTAACTGGGATTGGTATCCAAGTTTGATCGAACGGATTGTTTACCGTGAGCAAGTTCCCCCACTACCTCTCTCGGGATGTCCTACATCCTTCAACACACTACCACCTCTAACCCAACCAATGGAGCGCGCCTTCGCAGCTCTCGCCTCCTGTTTGGAGCGTGAAGTTGACATTATGCACTCGACGAGAGCGAATGTTACTGAATTGAAAGGGGATGGAGCTGATGCTTGGAGGAGAATTTCCTACCTGACCGAAGCCATGAAGGAAGTTCACGATGCTCATTTTCAGCTAATGAAGCTAGTGATCAAGATATAAACAGAGATGTCTGGAAGAAACGTTGGACGTGGTCACGATAACAATCAACTTGACCGCAGTAGAACTCCAAGCCCTTCTGAACGACCATGCGGCGGCAGCTTTGGATGCACATGTTCAGAATCAAGCCGGAGGTCAAGCCGGAGCCTGTACCTTTAAAAATTACCTGGACTGTAAACCCAATTCGTTTAAGGCCACTGAGGGAGCCATAGGTTTCCTGCGTTGGGACGAGAAGGCAGAGTCAGCCTTTGAGATGTGCAACTGTCCAAAAACCAGCAGAGTCAAGTTTGCTGCTGGAACAATGCAATATTCAGCCCTCACTTGGTGGAATTCAAATGTGCAAATACTCGTATTGGAGTTGGAGAATGCTATGAATTGGGAAGAATTCAAGAATATGATGCGAGAGGAGTATTGTCCTAGAGAGGAGATCTCCAAATTGGAGTCAGAATTTTGGGCTTTGAAGATGGTGGGCTCTGAAATTGAAGCCTACACCACCCGTTCTCACGAACTGGCGGTGATGTGCCCGCGGATGGTAGACCCGCCAAGTAAGAGGATTGAGATGTATATTGATGGTTTGGTACCCCATATTCAGGGTATGGTGACGTCTTCCAAACCAACCACTATTCAGCAAGCAATCCGAATAGCCCACAAGCTGACGGATCAAGCAGTGCCCAAGGTGCGTTACCCCCAAGAGGTTCCACCTCTAAAACCCATGATAACTCGGGTAACGACAAAAACAACAACTCTGAGAATGGGAAAAGGAAGTTTGATAACGTGAGATCCTCATCATCGAACCCTCCACAGCAACAACACCACCGTAAACCCGAACCTACTCGAAACTTCAATATTCAGGGTTCCAACAACAACGCCGGTGGGGGACAGGGTTCGAGTAACTACGCTGGGAAGTACCCAAAGTGCAACAAGTGTAACTACCACCATTCTGGCCCGTGTGACCGTATCAAATGTCAGCGGTGCGGTAAGTTGGGTCATATGGCCAAGGACTGTAGAGGCGAACTCACGGGTAAGGGCGCCCGTAAACAGCCTGCAACCACAAAAGGGTGCTTTGAGTATGGCCAGGAGGGTTATTTCTAGAAAGACTGTCCTAAACTGAAGCAAAATGAGGGCAACGGAGGCAACAACAACAACGGAGGCGGTACTAAGGGTAGCCTTTGTCATTGGATCGGGCCACGCCCGCAACGATCCGAACGTGGCTATCGGTAAGTTTTCCATAAACGACTGTTTTTCTTCCATTTTGTTTGACACTGGAGCTGATAGGAGTTTTGTGTCGAAAGCCTTTGGTAAAATGCTAGACTTAACCCCGACACTGTTAGATGTTAAGTTTCCTGTTGAATTAGCTGACGGTAAGTCTATAGAAACAACACATGTACTAGCGGGATGTAAGTTGAAACTGTCGGGTCATACCTTCGATATCGACCTCATACCCTTTACACTTGGTAGTTTCGACGTGGTTGTCGGCATGAACTGGCTATCCAATAATAGAGCTGAGATTATATGCCATGATAAGATAGTTCATATCACTAATCCTTCTGCAGAAATCATCTCGGTATAGGGCGAGAAGGATGGAATAAACACTAGCATCATCACCCTCATGAAGGCACAGAACTATTTAAGGAAGGGTCATCTGGCGATTTTACCAGACCCTACTTATAGCCCAGACCCTACTTATAGCTTTGCTGTCGGTGGGATTTTACTGGGCATGATTGATTGATTGATTGATCATCTGGCGATTTTAGCTCATGTTATCGAGAAAACCGAGGAGGAGAAGCGGATCGAAGACATACCGATTGTGCGAGAGTTTTCCGAAGTCTTCATGGTAGACTTTCCAGGTCTCCCACCCATTCGTCAAGTTGAGTTCCAAATCGACTTAGCCCCCGGTGCGGCACCCATAGCACGAGCCCCGTATCGGCTCGCACCGGCAGAGCTTCAGGAGTTGTTCACTCAGTTGCAGGACTTGTTGGATAAAGGTTTCATCCAACCAACTCATCAACATGGGGAGCCCCTGTCCTATTCGTCTGAAAGAAAGATGGGACTTTCCGCATGTGCATCGACTACCGGGAGCTGAACAAGGTGACAGTCTAGAACCGCTATCCCCTACCCCGAATTGATGATCTTTTCGACCAGCTTCAAGGATCGAGTTACTACTCGAAGATCGATCTGAATCTGGTTACCATCAATTAAGAGTGCGCGAAGAAGACATTTCGAATACGGCATTCAGAACTCGGTAGGGGCACTATGAGTTTTCGGTTATGCCTTTTGGCTTAACCAATGCACCAGCCGTATTCATGGACCACATGAATAGAGTATGCAAGGTGTATCCCGACAAGTTTGTTATTGTTTTAATTGAAGATATCCTCGTCTACTCCAAGAACAAGACCGATCATGAAAAACACCTAAGGCTAATCCTGGAATTACTAAAGAAGGAACAATTGTGTGCTAAGCTCTCTAAATATGAATTTTGGCTTCGCGAGGTTCAGTTCTTAGGACATGTGATCAATGAGAGCGGTATCCATGTTGATCCAGGCAAGGTAGAGGCCATCAAAAATTGGGAAGCATCTAAGACTCCGACTGAGGTGCGACAATTCCTACGACTGGCTGGTTACTACCGACGTTTCATCGAGGGATTTTCAAAGATTGCTCAACCCCTAACCGCACTGACACACAAGGGTACTAAGTACAATTGGGTTGACGCGCAGGAGTATGCCTTCCAAATGTTGAAAACAAAACTCTGTAGCGCGCCTATCCTAGCCCTCCCTGAGGGAACAGAAAATTTTGAAGTACATTGCGATGCATCGATACAGGGTCTCGGCTGCGTGTTAATGAAACTTAGGAAGATTATAGACTATGCCTCACGACAACTACGGATACACGAGAAGAACAATACGACCCATGACTTGGAACTCGAAGCTGTGGTGTTTGCTCTTAAGATATGGAGATATTACTTGTACGGTACCAAATTCACCATTTACACCGACCACAAGAGTCTTCAACATATCTACAATCTACGATCAAAAGGAGTTGAACATGCGACAGCGTCGTCGGGTCGAGCTACTTAAGGAATATGATTGTGCCATCAAGTACCACCCTGGCAAGGCCAATGTAGTGGCCGATGCCCTCAGCAAATAGGAAATCGTTAAGCCTAGACGGGTGCGAGCATTACAACTCACAATTCATGCCAACTTGCCTGATCAGATTCATGATGCTCAACTCGAAGCTTTGATAGACGATAACCTCCCATCAGAATTCATGCGAGGCATGGATAAGCAACTTGAAACCAAATCGGATGGGTTCCGATATTTCGAAAACCGGATTTGGGTCCCTCTATACGGAGGCTTGAGAAATCTGATGATGGACGAGGCAAACAAGTCCCGATATTCCATTCAACCTGGCTCATACAAAATGTACCATGACCTGAAGGTACTTTACTAGTGGCCGAACATGAAATCCGACATTGCCACCTACGTGAGCAAATGTTAAACATGTGCAAGGGTCAAGGTGGAATATCAGAAACCATCTGGTCTGTTACAGAAACTGGAAATTCCAACGTTGAAATGGGAACACATTTCCATGGACTTCATCACAGGCTTACCCAAAACACCGACGGGATGTGATACCATATGGGTGATCGTTGACCAGTTGACTAAGTCTGCGCATTTCCTAGCGATCAAGGAATCAGAAAAAATGGAAAGACTGACTCGCGTTTACATGAAAGAAGTAGTGTCTAGACATGGAGTGCATGTCTCAATCATATCTGATCGAGATTCCCGTTTCACTTTAAACTTTTGGAAGTCACTACAGAACGCCCTAGGCACCCATCTCGACATGAGCACAGCATACCATCCTCAAACGGATGGGCAAAGTGAACGCACCATTCAAACTTTGGAAGACATGTTATGTGCATGCGTATTGGATTTCGGAAAGGGTTGGTAACCCCACTTGCCCCTGGTTCAGTTTTCGTATAATAACATGAGAGAACCTACCAAGGATCTAGCCACGTCGATACATCAGTTAAACACATACAAATACAAATACGTTAAATATGGTTAATTATGTTAATGGTGGAATAGACACATTATGGAGGATAAATACATAATAACTTATGGATCTCACTTATTCTATGTGTGTGATCTCTACCTACAAATGAGCATGGATATGCCTATTTATAGGCCAAATGCTCTAGTTCGTTAAGTTAAGTCTAATTCATCATAACTTTATAACGAATTAGACTCCATTCGTTATGCTTCCATATTAAATGGTAATACGTTAACGAACTAGCCCTCATTCGTTATGCTTCCATAATGAATGGGCTTATACCTTAACGAACTAGTCTAGTTAACTAATAAATGGGTCATTTTACATTAAATATACACTCTAGACTATCTGTAACTTATTCGATTGCTACGGACACCAAAACTGTGCACTAACATAACAGCTACCACGCAAGTATTAAAGTAGCGCCGTTTGAAGAGTTGTATGGACGACAGTGTCGATCGCCTCTTTGCTGGGCAGAAGTGGGTGACAGCCAAATCACTGGTCCCGAACTAGTACTTGAAACCTCAGAAAAGATTGTCCAAATCCGGAATAGCATGGCGCAGCACGGGATCGCCAAAAGAGTTACGCCGACAAGTGCTGAAAACCTCTGGAATTCCAAGTGGATGACAAGGTTTTACTAGAAAGTCTCACCTTGGAAAGGTGTAGTTCATTTGGGAAATGAAACAAGCTAAATCCACGATCCGTTGGCCCATTTCGAATAACTGAACGTATCTGCCCGGTAGCATACCGATTGGATTTACCAGCAGACTTCAGTGGCGTACACAATGTTTTCCATGTATCCAACTTGAAGAAATGCCTTTCTGACGAAACACTAGCAGTCCCTTTGGGCGAGTTGCAAGTTAATGAACAGTTACGCTTCATCGAGGAACCAGTCGAAGTTTTGGATTGGGAAACCAAAACACTCAAACACAACAAGATTCATATTGTTAAAGTTCACTAGAACTCAAGACGTGGTCCAGAGTTCACATGGTAACACGAGGATCAAATGATGAAAAAGTATCCTCACATTTTCGAAGGGTTGACCAAGCATCGAAAACCGCAAAAGCTGACTAACTGTCTGACAACACCAGAAGTATAAATTAAATTTCGGGACGAAATTTCTTTCTACAAGGGGATGATGTGACAAACTGAAAATTTTTGCCTTTTCAGACAGCCATCGCGACGTGACACAAATTTTCGGGACGAAAATTCTTTCAACATGGGAATGATGTGACACTCGTCAATTTCAGGTTAACTCCGTTAATCCAAACTCTGTTAATTCAAACTCAAGATCACACGAACTATGTCATTCTAGTTAACGCATATCTTATTACATTTAATTAGGGCTTAAATGACGCATGAAAATCATTACATAAGTAGTCTTTCGGAGTTTCACCGAAACACACAAGAGTCGACTCAAACCGTTGGTGAACAAACAATAAATATAATAAACAAGTATTTAATAATTATGTGTTATGTTTATGTGTTACTTGGTGCTTACATGTATAACCTTATATCATGAAGAAAAGAAACAAGTTATGCTAAAATTTCACAAGATAAAAGTTGAGGGTGCTAATTGTAACTTGTAATTATTTAATCATTATATAAACAAATTAAAATAATAAACCCTAACCTTTCCCTCCCTCCCTCCCTTGGTCAACGGCAGCCCTCCCCCCCCCCCCCCATACCCTCTCTTGATCGATCGAACCCACACACACATACATACAAGGTGTTTACAAGTTGTTTTGAAGACCCAAGAGGCTAACTAGGTAAATTAAACACTATATCTAATCTATTCTACCAATTAATTGCATGATTGAACATGATGATCATAAACCCTAATTGTTAAACATGTTGATTATTGATATGCTAGGGTTGTATGCATGATTGTTAGTTCATAGGTTAATAGTTTGTTGAGTTTTTGATGAAAACTGATGCTGGACAGATTCATAATTCCATGTTAAAATGACTAAAACTTGATGTTAATGATGTTTTTTGAAGTGATTATTGATTCTATGATGTAGTACGTCGAGTCTAGTTTCTAAAGAGTCTGAGTTTGTAATTTTTAGACGTGTAAAAGTTAGTTTTTATTAATTTATTATCTGATGTGCAAGTCTGTTTCGGGAATCCTGCTTGTAGGCTGTTTTATAATTAGTATATCTCACACACGACAAGATCAATTGAGTTTATTTGACTTCTAGAAGTTAATAATTTGAGTTTGTAATCTAACCCAATTGGCCATGCATTAACTAGATTAACCATGTAACGAGAATAGTGAATAACGTTTGGTTGCGTATGATAATGACTGTTGTGTGTTTACTGTATTGTTTTGATCATTGTGACTGTTGTGTGTTTACTGTATTGTAAAAATATAATAAAACTATTTTTAGAAACATAACTCATGTGTGCTTCTGTGATGATTTTTTGTGATTTTATTTACATGCTATGATTTTTGAAATAGAGGAATCTTGACGTGTTAAATCTGTCTCGGTAACTTAGTTGTTGTATTCCTTGAGTTAACATGAAAAGTGATTAATTGATCGATGTTTGCTATGTGTTTGACATATTTGACCTTGTGGGATATAATTTATTGTTAATATACCATGGTAACATTTAATACTATACTTGTTCACACATGTAACTAATTCACCAACGTGTTTGTCGAGTCGCACTTATTTCACAAAGTAACACGAACACATATTATGCATAACTTATGTGTGACAAGTCTAGAGACTCACTTGTAGTTTAAACACTTAGAAATCTCATTTTTGTTTTTAGAGCACTAGTGAGGATTTCTGAGACGCACGCTTTTCTCAGATCTTTTTGTTAACATCGCAAACAATGAGTTTCACGGCCCCTTTTACTCTTTTATCGCTTTTAATAGGGGGGAGATAACATACTCTAACGATTTAGATTCTGTTACTCATTGTATATCACTTGTAAGGCTAAGTGGAAAACAAACCAACTAAGTCCTTCTGAACATCGAACCGGTTAATATTTGGATAATAGCGAGTCACCTTTGAGTAGTACTACTGGGTTTGACAAACCCTACCCAACTCTAAACTCAACTGTAGGTCGAGTGGGTGTAATTTTGGCTAACACATTTACCATGGTCGTGTTTGACATGGTGGCAAGGCAATAGTATAAATAGTCAGCTTCGGTGTCGAACACTTAGTAATACATGCTTGATAGGTTAGCTACCTATTGATATATAATTGACTTAACACTATCTTGTAACGCTAAAACACAACGCTTAAATTGACTTAAACCTGTGAACTCACCAGCCCTGTGTTGACACTTTTAGTATGTTTATCTCATGTAGCCGAGTCGAGCGAGTGGTATAGGACATGCATACTCTGAACTCTCTTTCTTTAACTTTTAATTAAATTTTATCATGATAACTGTGTTTCTCTAAGTCGTCCGGTGTGGCGCAACTATTTGCTTTACAATTTATGCTTTTGTATTTTAACTTAAGACTTGTATGTCTTGGTTGTTTTTAAAAACTTAAATTTTGGTGTTTGATATAACTAATGATTCCGATCCTGTTAGTTCACACCCTTTGACGGTAAAACTCCGTTAGTGGATTTTGAGGGTGTGACAATAGGTTTATTGTTAGTCTTGTCTGTAATAAATGATATGTTTTCTTTTATGTTATGTTATGTTATGTGTTTAAGAGACTTGGTTATTAGTGAAGTTAAGGTATAAGCGAAGTGAGAACTTCGCCCATTAGGTAACAGGCGAACTTATGTGTTCTATAAACACATCTTCGTCCTAGGGTTTAGTTTTTGTTCATTCTAGCAGTAGAACTTGTGAAGTGCTTTACCGTGTATTGAAGATATTGCGTTGTTATTCAATGCAAGTAAACATTTGGTTTATTCATTATTCTTGTGTTAACTACTAATACTCGTAATCAAACACTGAGGGGATTCCGCACCTTTAGAGTTTGTGATATCTTCTGTAGTGATCCATTCAATTGGTATTAGAACGTTAGCTTGAAATTGTGTGGTTCGGGAGTATCACACGAGTATTAGAACTTCAACAAAGGATTTTCCACAAGTTTGACGTTCAATATTACCCAAATACTGGTTCCAAAGCCAACTTTCAATTACCAATACACCCCCCCCCCCCCCCAACCCTTCACTCAAAACACATCCAAATAAATGAAAAACCAAACTTTCCAGCCGTTACAGCGAAGCTATCGCAAGGGTTTTTGGCAAAGTTATAAGTTAGGCGAACTTGACTCTCATAGCGAAGTTGACTCTTTTATTGACTAGGTGAAGTTGTCCTTTGAAGTTGATCTGGCGAAGTTATACAACTTCGCTTGCTTTCAGACGAAGGCAACTTAAGAACTATTTGAAAAATAATATAAAAA
Organism: Bidens hawaiensis; assembly: GCF_021521415.1. NCBI lineage: Eukaryota > Viridiplantae > Streptophyta > Magnoliopsida > Asterales > Asteraceae > Bidens > Bidens hawaiensis. The sequence continues at coordinate 541,723 of NW_027491465.1, forward strand.
AACTAATAAAAAAATGGCGTCTATGACTACTTTTGAAGTAGTTAAAATGGAAGTAGAATCAGGTTCTAGTACTAAAGCTCCTAAGTTTCTTAGGAAAATATGTATGAATTAATTTTCTTTTATAACCTCGTTTAAAATTGTGCATGTCATGTTCTAGGAAGAGGCTGTAGCTACGGCATGTTATATCCTTAATAGAGTCTTGACTGTTAAAAGGCTGAATAAAAATGTTATGAATTAATGCATAAGCGAATGCCAATCTGACAGGGTTTGAGCTTTTTGGATCCCATGCACAATGTTAAAGAAAAATTTAAAATTTGGTGAAGTGGCTGATGAGGGTTTCTTTGTTGGCCACGTTTTCGGCTCACTAAATAAACGTGTTTTTAACATTGCATCAAAAAAGGTAGAAATGGTGTGCAATATTGACATCACTAGCTACTCAGCACATCTACCTTGTTCAGGATCCGAAGGGCCTTTCAATTATGACAAACTATTTAGATCTTTTAATAATCCTTTCATGTTTGATACAGACGTAGAAGAAAGGTTTTATGATGAAGAAGAATCTGCAATCCCCATGTCTTAGAATGCAAAAACTCTTAAACGACAAACCTCTTGTGTGGGAAATGGAAATGATGATGATCTTCATAACCCTTTCCACTCAGATAAGTTCAGATGAAACTGATAATAATGTCGATGAAGACTTGGCTGTGGATCTGTTCTCAAACCTTAAAGTCCATAAAAATCACCCAACTGAAAGTATAATTGGCAATTTGAGTGAAGTGGTACAAACAAGAAGAATGTTGGGCCTAGTTTTGCATGGTTTGTACTTAGTCTATATTGAGTGGGCTTGGACTACGGGTTTAATGTGTAACCCGAGATATCTTAAGAGATCTCGGTGGGCTTTTGGTAAGTTTGGGCATAGGTGTTTGGATCCCAATATATAGTGCATGTATTGTATAGGGTTTGGTTGTTCATTCATTTGTGTTTTGGTCGTCTACGAGGTACTAGACGTGCGAGTATTGTAAGTGCTTAACCACCCGACGTATATTAATAATACGTGTGTTTTGAAGCAACCTGGTGTTATGTTCTTGTGTTTACTTTTGTTCTTGATTCACCAAGTGTTGGTATTCCGCACCAATACTTGCTTGTTGATATCATAATTGTAGTGATCCAGATTCGGGACTTACAATTGGTATCAGAGCCTTAGACCTTATTCAGGCTCGTTATTGTGATATCGATTCAAGAATTGTGTTTCTTGGTGGTGTTGCTGTTTTCCGGCAAAACTGTGACCGGAGAAGAAGAAGAAGAAGAAGAAGAAGAAGAAGAAGATAATTTTTGGGAAATATTTGATTTTGGCCTGGAAATAAATCAAAATCCCTTTATTCTCGGGAGTTCGTTACGTTTGAGATTGAGTCTGTTGATAATCAGGGTTCTCGGCTGAGATAATTGGTTGTTCTCGGCCAATTCTTGTGTTTGGTGGTGTTTGTTCTCGGCTACACTCAGTTCTCGGCCTGATTTTAGTCAAAAACATAGTTTTCAGTCAAAGCTCTGGGCTATCGGTCAAACTTGGTCAAACTTTTAGTTCTCGGTCATCATTTGGTCAACGTTAGCTACTTTCGGTCAGTGTTTGGGTTCTCGGTCAAAGCTTGGTCAGACATTGAGTTCTCAGTCAAGGTTTGATCAACTTGGTAGTTCTCGGTCAAACTCAGTCATACATTGAGTTTTCGGTCAAACTCGGTCAACCAGTGTGAATTTGTTCACAGCCTAGTTAACTGTTTGGGCTTGTTTGATTTAGACTTAAGTAATTTTTGGACCTAAAACAAATCAATTAATCCAACTAAGATGAATCAGTTAACCAATGGTAACAACTCAACCAATTCATCACTTCATCAAGAACTTGATTCCATCATGGGGACTGCCACTCGTATACCCCGTCTCTTATCTCATAAGGGATTCAGTGAATGGAAATTTCATTTTGAACATTATGCCAAGATGAAAGATTCCAAAATTTGGAAAAGTATTGTTAGGGGACCTCAAAGAATCACCTATCAAAAGGATAACTCTGATGAAGTTCTTGTGAAACCAGTTGCACAGTATGACGATGATGATTTTGCTAAAGTTTAGGAAGATGAGAAAGCTCTCTCCACTCTAACCATGGCACTCTCACCTGAGATTGCTCTTCAATTTAGAGAACTTCAATCTGCTAAAGAGCTATGGGAGGCACTGATCGAAGTATATGAGGGAAATGAAGATATGAAGATAAGTCGCCAAGATCTGCTGTGACAAAAGTTCAATATGTTTAATTATGTTTTGGGAGAAACGTTGGAATCCAAACTTCAAAGATTCATATCACTTGTGACTGAAATGAGATCAGCAGGTATTTATTTGCAAACTTTAGAAATAAACAACAAGCTAGTTAACTCATTGCCGAAGAGTTGGGACATGAATGTTGCGGTTATCAAAAAGACTAAGGATCTCAACAGAATGGGTATGAGTGAAATGATAGCCACTATTAAAGCATGTGATATGGATGATAAGCAGCGCGCAATAAATCATGCAAGCTCTTACAGTGCGGCTGGATACAACGTTGCCTCCAACAGTGCTCTTATTTCTCAAGATAGTTTCTCACTGTTCAAGGCTACTCAACAACCACCTCAGGGTAACTTCCAGATGTTCTCATCCACTCGAGGTCAATCATCATCATCCATCTCACCCAAACCAGCTCCAGTATTCTTCACCAAGTCTGGACAGTCTTCAAATGATACTGGAAAAACTACTCACACTCCCAGTCAGAACTTCAATCAGATCCCTACCATACCAAAGGAGACTCAAGAGAATATAGCTCTAATGGCGGGATTCATGAATTGTTATAATGAATTTTTGGCTGGAGACTTGGTTCAACCTGTGGTTACTGCTGAACTAGATCAGATCCATCTGATGATGTTGAAGAAATGGACATCTCGTGGCAAATCGAAATGGCATTATTTCGTGCGAAGAAGTTCACTAAGAGGACGGGTAGAAATAATTGGAACATGCCTAATAATCAAAAGGTGGGTTTTAACAAAGACACTCTTAGGTTCTACAACTGTCACGAGCCGGGTCATTTTGCTCGTGAATGTACTAACCCAGCGAATGATGGAAATACGGAAAGGGCATTGGTTCCAGTTGGGAATGCCAGAGTTGAGGCTGGAGGTAGTTGGGGTAATGGCGAAAGAGATATGGTTGCTCCACAGTTCTCTTGGGAAGGTCAGATGGTTGCGCTCAACATTGGAAATCAGACTGCAAACTTCGCCAATGTTGAAGACAGTGGAGAAGAAAACTTCACCCAGTGTAAGTATGGACTGGGTACCAAAAACTAACTAATCACGCGCCTTGTGCAGGACAGCTATGGAGGAATATCATCAGACCTTGGTATGTTGATAGTGGTTGTTCCAAGCACATGACATGGGACATTACCCAGCTACAAGACATTCAAACATTTAACGGTGGGTATGTGTCTTTTGCGGGAGGAGAGAAAGAAAAGATCACTCAGAAGGGTATTGTAAGTAACGGTGTTCTAAAGTTTGAAAATGTTAATTTTGTTCCAGAATTGAAGCACAGTCTTTTGAGCGTGTCACAAATTTGTGACAAAGATTTCTCAACTCATTTTATGTTGGGTTTCTATGGAATTTACAAACTTAGTTAACCGATTAACTAGTTATAATATATGCGGAAACGTGATAGACAAACTAAACATATGAACAACCTAGTTTATTCATTTCAAGATTACCAATAATCTATTTATTAGAAACCCGAAGCAAGGATCACATGATACGGGAACAACTAAACTATCAAAGCATATAAACACTTACAATCTTAACCCTTTAAGAGTTTGGTGGATGGTTGAAGAAGATGATGATATGAATGCAAGACTTTCAAAGGAAAACCCTCAAACGGAATATACCCCGAGCCTCCAACACGCACCGAGCTATGCTAGGGAGCTTGAACACGAAAAACCCGACACCCGAGCTCCTTCTTCTCTTTTGGCCGTAAGGTAGAGAGAAAGAAAGAAAGGAGTTGTGTTATGTCTTGGTCTTAGTTTTTGGTTCCTTGAAAGGTTGTATGTATATTGATCATTATGTATATCTCATCATCACATGCAATTCCAATCACATGGTGTTTGTACAAGTCCACACTCCACCCTTTTGCATGTTAATAATTTGACCAAGTTAGTGGGGTGTGGGGCCCACCCAAAACCGGCCCCAATATTGTTTTTTTTTTTTTTTTTTTTATTTTATACATTTTATACTTTATAAAATATATAAACACCCCATCTTTTATAAACCATTTTATAAAAGAATACATAGTTAAATAATCATTCCAATAATAATTATTTGAATAAATAAATTAACCAATTAATTATTTAATACTTTCAAGTAATTATTCAGAAACCCGTTTTTCTGAAAGTGTCGTGTTCTGTATTTGTCTTATAGATCTTATCTTAACAAATACATAATTGGTGTGTGTCTAACTCGTTATTGGGTATGACCCGACTTGGATCAAACATGACTAGCCACATTAACTTAATTATGTGTCTCGGGCATACGATATTCCAACAATCTCCCACTTGCACGAGACTCATAGGAAGTTAATGCTAATGGTGAATACCGCCTAACAACAGGTCACCATCCCTAGTGTGTTTGACTAAGTGCCATTCAATAACATCATCCCCTTCAAGTCCATACTTGATATGATATAGGTAAGTCTTCTCATTACATCCCTTTGTTGCTAGATGTCCTGTCAAATCGAAGAGACACAGATTGATCATTCTCTTATTGATTTAACTTAACAGGCCTTAGACATCTAAACTCTCAACACATAAGAGGAACAAATCCCATCTTGATTGCATACATCCTTGTTGACATCTCGTATGATATCTGAGCTCTTTCTTTTACGTCATCATGTTACCGAAAAACAAAGAAGAGAGTCAAGTTATCAGACTTGATGAAAAACCAGATCCAATATGCATCTCAGGTCAAAGGACACAATGATACTCGCCTTTACTCAAGGATTACTTATGATCAGTTGCACTAACTCCATGCAGTGATCCTCGAGAGCGGATCATGTCCAATATTTGTATCCCACAAATATCTATGAACCTTGGTGGCAAACCTATGCCTTATATTCATCACATGAGTATCAACCAATCCGGGTTCATAATAGTCTTACCTTCATACTTGTTCCCACAAGCATGATCGACTACGGACGTTTAGAACAACATAAGTCATTCATGGATTAAACATGCAAAAATAGAACATAACTCATTTAATAATTAAAACTTAATTAATTTCATGAGATACCCATTACATTCGTTCTTAAACAAACACTAAACACGGATTAAATCCACTCACTAGAATACCGAAGTCCTAATGCACAAACATGACCCTCATGCTTTGGCCTATCGAGGAGCTTCGTGAGTGGGTCCGCAATATTTTGATCGGTATGAACTTTATGAATACATATCTTTCTCTTTTCAACTTCATCCCTTATGTAGTTGAATCTGCGCTCAATGTGCCTCGTTTTCTGATGAGCACGAGGCTCCTTGATCTGTGCAATAGCACCCTCATTGTCACAGAATATCTCTAGGGGCTCCTGAATGGAAGAGATAATCCCTAGATCCATGATGAACTTTTTCATCCATGCAGCCTCTTGGGCTGCCATTGAAGCGGCGATGTACTCAGATTCTGTAGTGGATAACGCGACAACATCCTGCTTCGAACTCTTCCAAGAGACAGCGCCTCCATTCAAAATGAAGACATATCCCGACTGTGATCGAGAATCATCTCGGTCAGTTTGGAAACTCGCATCCACGTAACCCTTTACGACGAGTTCCTCCTCACCAGACCCATATATTAAAAACATATCCTTAGTCCTTCTAAGGTATTTTAATATATTCTTGACAGCCATCCAATGACTGTCACCTGGGTTGTGCTGGTATCTACTTGTTATGCTTAAAGCATACGAGACATCCGGTCTAGTGCACATCATTGCATACATGATAGATCCTATTGCCGAAGCATAAGGAACATGCTTCATCCTATCCTGCTCTTCCTTAGAGCTGGGACTTTGGGATGAGCTTAACATGGTTCCTCTAGGAATAGGTACCAAACCTTTCTTAGAGTTTTCCATACTTGGTATATCATTTCCAAATAAAAGTATATCATCGACATACAAAATAAGAAAAATGATTATACTCCCACTAGCCCATTTATACACACATGCCTCATCACCGTTTTGGACGAAACCAAACGCTTTGATTTCTTCATTAAAACGATGATTCCACATCCGTGATGCTTGTTTCAATCCGTAGATTGATTTCCTTAATTTACATACTTTATCAGGATTAGATGGATCGACAAAACCTTCAGGCTGAACCATATGGACATCTTCCTCAAGATATCCATTTAGAAAAGCGGTCTTGACATCCATTTGCCATATCTCATAATCAAAATGAGCTGTAATGGCAAATAATATCCTGATCGACTTAAGCATCGCGACCGGCGAGAAGGTTTCATCATAATCAATCCCTTGAGTTTGTGTGAAACCTTTTGCGACAAGTCGAGCTTTGTAAGTATCTAAATTTCCATGCATATCGGTCTTCCTTTTGAAGACCCACTTACATCCAACCAGTTTGGAGTTAAGTGGACGATCAACCAATTCCCAAACTTGGTTATCGTGCATGGATTGCATCTCGGCGCTCATGGCTTCAAGCCACTTGTCACAATCAGGTTGTGACATAGCATCTTTGTAGGAGATCGGTTCATCCGAATCAACCAAATAGCAATCATCCACAAGAAATCCATATCTCTTGGGAGGTTGACTATCCCTACTAGATCTGCGAGCAACGTGTGTATGATCAACCATTTGATCATCTTCAACATCCTCGTGTTGAAAGCTAGTATCGACCAACTGTGTATCATCCAGTGATTCTTGAACCTCTTCAAGTTCCACTCTCTTTTCACTAGGTCCTTCCATAAGGAACCTAGTTTCTAAGAAGTATCCTTTGCGTGAAACAAACACTCTTTGTTCACTAGGATCATAGAATATATATCCTATATCATCCTTTGGGTATCCTATGAAGACACACCTGATGGATCGAGTCTCAAGCTTATTTGGGGTGTCACGTTTAACATAAACTATGCATCCCCATACCCTTAAATATGAAAAGGATGGAACCTTTCCATGCCACACTTCATAGGGTATTCGATCCACCTTTTTGGTCGGGGCCATATTCAAAATACGAGCCGCTGTGAGTAGCGCATATCCCCAAAATGATGGCGGTAGTGAGCTTCGTGCCATCATTGATCGAACCATGTCCAACAGTGTTCGATTCCTCCTCTCGGATACTCCGTTATGTTGAGGAGTTCCAGGAGGAGTGAGCTGTGAAATAATTCCACAATCTCTAAGATGACTTTGAAAAACATCACTTAGGTATTCGCCTCCTCTATCGGAGCGGAGTACCTTGATTGTTCGGTTGAGCTGATTTTGTACTTCATTTTGAAATTCTTTGAACATTTCAAAGGCTTCATGTTTGTGTTTCATTAGATAAACATACCCATATCGACTAAAATCGTCGGTAAAGGTAATGAAGTACCTTTCACTATTCCTACTAGTTGGCTTGAAAGGTCCGCATACATCCGTATGTATGATACCTAACAAATCCTTAGCCCTTTCATTTGTACCTTTGAAAGGCTCTTTGGTCATCTTGCCTTGAATACAAGATTCACACTCATCAAACGAACCTAACTCGTTTGTTTTCAAAAGACCTTTCTTTTGGAGAGTATTTATACGATTCTTGTTTATGTGTCCAAGGCGACAATGCCAAATGTAGGAATCACTCAAACCCTTTTTGAGTCTTTTAGTAGAAGTTTGATATAATGAGCTATTTGAGGTATTATCATGAACCGATTCATAAATACCGTTGTTTGGTACAGCTTTAAAATAAAAGATACCATTAGATGACACATGCATTTCCGATCCTACAAATTTAAAGTCAAAGTTACATTGTCTAAGAAGGTGCACAGAAATAATGTTCCTAGTCAAACTAGGAGCATACAAAACATTTTTTAAAACAACTTCCAAACCACTTGGAAGTGATAAAGTGAAGTCTCCTCTAGCGACCACGTGTACTCTTGCACCGTTGCCCATGAAAAGATTCACTTCGCCCTTCTTTAAGTCTTCATTCCTTTTGAACCCCTGCAACCAATTGCAAATATGAGTTCCACATCCGGTATCCAATACCCATGTGTTAGAAGAAATAAGATTTAGCTCAATATTAATCATAAAGACATTACCCGAGGTATGCGCCGCATTCCTCTTGTCTTTTAGCTCTTTTAGGTAGACCGGGCAATTGCGTTTCCAGTGTCCGGTCTCCCCACAACCAAAACAAGGATCATCCTTATGACCCCTTGGTTCCACAACCTTTTGTTTCTTTGCCATAACCGGTGATTTGCCCTTACCCTTAAGATGCATAGGGGGACCCTTCCTTTTAGCTACCTTAGCCTTAAGATTGGGTTGAGATCGATTCTTGGATCTACCTTCATTGATTGCAAACACGGGTAAAACCCTTTTGCCCATGCTCGCCTCGGCTGTTTTAAGCATTGAGTGAAGTTCTCCAATGGTTTTGTCCCACCCGTTCATGTTATAATTTAACACGAAAGTGTCGAACCTTTTCGACAAAGAGTTAAGGATCAAATCCGTTGCTAACTCATTTGAGATGGGACAATTGAGCTTAGTGAGCCGATCAATATAACTTTTCATCTTAAGTACATAAGATGAAACTGGTTGACTATCATCCATTCTACATGCATGTAAGGCTCGAACCGTTTCGAACCTTTCCACTCTCGATTGCTTAAGGAACATTTCCTTAAGTTGAGTAATCATGTCGTACGCATTATGGTTTTCGAAATCCTTTTGGATTTCGGGAACCATAGTCGCCAACATGAGGCATGATACTTGAATGGAATCTTCCGTGAGTTTGACCCAATTCATGTATTCGACCTCAGTTCCCTCTTCCGGTTCTTCGGGGATAGGTGTTTCCAAAACATGATATAATTTTTCTTGTTTTAGAACAATCCTTAAATTTCGGAACCAATCCGAAAAGTTATTGTGGTTAAGACGGTCTTTAGCAAGAATAGATCGGAGAGATACGTTTTGGACGTTAGGGATAATGTTGTCGTCGACGTGTGTGGCCATCTGCAGAATTTTAAATAAGTTCATTTTAGTGTTTTAGCCTTTTAATTATTAATACCCTTTTATATATACCAAATATAATTAATAATTAAAATCTAGAATCCAACGATAAACCCGACTCCGGTTAGGTGACCTTTTTCCCTTTGTCGGTTTATCAAGGTAGTTATTCATAACAATTGCAAACCCTTTTGCAATTTCTAGAATTTATGGGACCGGTTCGAAATCATATTTCGTGTTGGCATGTTTATCCCATCAACACCCATTAGACCCCATGTTTGGGTGACCCTCTTCACATGGTTCTAATTTAAGTCGTCCTACTTGTATCAACTTGTAATATTAACATACAAACGGTTAGGTGACCTTTTTCCCATTTATATGCCAATATTACCTTAACATATTAATTTACTCTTACGCGGTTAGGTGACCTTTTTCCCACTAAGAGCTTACTAATATGTTAAGCGTTATACAAAAGGATGGTGTTTAACTTATTATCCTTAATTTTAAAAGGGATTTTTAGTTTTAATAATTCTAGTTGTAAAACTTTAAATCATGTTCTAACATGCATTTAGTAACACGATATTTTGAAACCATTTTTCAAAATTCTAATTTATAATAAAGCCATTTTATTATGGGCGTGAGACGGCTAGTTAATAAATCCATTTTATTAAACTATGTGTCACGTAATTACCGATAATTATTAGAACCCATTTTATGCTTTGTTAATTAATTCTATGTGACGAAGTTGATATCCTAATATCTAACAATCACACAATCAAACAATCAATTAACAAGCATACACAATTATACTAGACACGAGCCACTAAATTAGACCACACTTGTTAGCCGAAACAAGTGTGTGTCTTAGGTCCAATCCTAAGGGACACATGACACATGGATGTTGTAGCTCCCACTCGATCCCGCATCCAAATGCTTCGAGCATCTTCTTCAACCCCGTTGTGATCCATTGGGCTTGAACTTGGGCCTTAGCTTCCATAAGCTTCCATTTGGGCTCAATTGGTGGGCTTAGGTCCTTTTGGGTTTGAATCCCTTTAATGGGCTTGTGAGACCCATTATCACCATACCCGGCCCAATTAGGCCCAAACTTCCAATTTTGCAATCTTCTTTATTTTACAAAATAAATGTCCTAATACATTTTTCTATAAAATAAAGATAATACAAATAACCTATTTATTACATACCCATATGAATAAATAATTACAAAATTACAAAATTGCCCCTAATTAATTATTACAAACCGAAACTTGAATAATTAATTACAATCACAACATCAACCACAAACAAACATCCACTTGGTCTACGGCTCGGTCTAGTACTAACAAACATAACCCGATATGTCATAGGAACCCGTTCCAAAACCCCTTGCCTTTATCGGGCCTAGCCCAACCCATTTGGGCTCGACCCAATAACAAGATTATGGGCCTCGGCCCAATTAAAAAACTGCTTGGGCTCGGCCCAAACAAAATTACATGGGCTCGGCCCAAATGACTTACATGGGCTCGGCCCAAATAAAACTTATGGGCCCGGCCCAATAACAAAAATGGGCTTCGGCCCAATTTTCACCCGAAATGGGCTTCGGCCCATTAGCCCGGTTTTTATATTTTTTTTTTTTTTTTTTTTTTTTTTTTGAACTTAGCCAAAAACGATAGCAAGATTAAATACAAAAATATCATGCATGTTAATTTTTGTATAAAATCTTTCAAGGGGAAAATAAAAACCGAGAACCCGAAGCTTAGTATCCCGTATCCCGGCTCTTGATGCCATTTGTTGGGTTTCTATGGAATTTACAAACTTAGTTAACCGATTAACTAGTTATAATATATGCGGAAACGTGATAGACAAACTAAACATATGAACAACCTAGTTTATTCATTTCAAGATTACCAATAATCTATTTATTAGAAACCCGAAGCAAGGATCACATGATACGGGAACAACTAAACTATCAAAGCATATAAACACTTACAATCTTAACCCTTTAAGAGTTTGGTGGATGGTTGAAGAAGATGATGATATGAATGCAAGACTTTCAAAGGAAAACCCTCAAACGGAATATACCCCGAGCCTCCAACACGCACCGAGCTATGCTAGGGAGCTTGAACACGAAAAACCCGACACCCGAGCTCCTTCTTCTCTTTTGGCCGTAAGGTAGAGAGAAAGAAAGAAAGGAGTTGTGTTATGTCTTGGTCTTAGTTTTTGGTTCCTTGAAAGGTTGTATGTATATTGATCATTATGTATATCTCATCATCACATGCAATTCCAATCACATGGTGTTTGTACAAGTCCACACTCCACCCTTTTGCATGTTAATAATTTGACCAAGTTAGTGGGGTGTGGGGCCCACCCAAAACCGGCCCCAATATTGTTTTTTTTTTTTTTTTTTTTATTTTATACATTTTATACTTTATAAAATATATAAACACCCCATCTTTTATAAACCATTTTATAAAAGAATACATAGTTAAATAATCATTCCAATAATAATTATTTGAATAAATAAATTAACCAATTAATTATTTAATACTTTCAAGTAATTATTCAGAAACCCGTTTTTCTGAAAGTGTCGTGTTCTGTATTTGTCTTATAGATCTTATCTTAACAAATACATAATTGGTGTGTGTCTAACTCGTTATTGGGTATGACCCGACTTGGATCAAACATGACTAGCCACATTAACTTAATTATGTGTCTCGGGCATACGATATTCCAACATTTTACTAAAAAGGAGTGTTTGATTCTGAAACCTGGTATAATCATACCAGAAGACTGGATTCTTGTTCGATCACAACGAAAAGATAATTCTTATGTGATCGACATGAATAAAAATGTTCCTGATGAAATAACTTGTTTGTTTTCAAAAGTGTCAGAACATAATGCCATACTATGGCATCGTCTTCTTGGTCATGCAAATTCTAAAAACTTTAATCGTCTTGCTAAAATAATTTGGTACGTGGACTACCCATTAAGGATTTTATAACTATTGAAAAATGTGTGGTTTGTGCTTTGGGTAAACATCATCGAAAATCTCACAAGCCGAAGTTGATTAATACCATTTCATCAATTTTTCAGTTACTTCATATGGACCTTGGGCCTGTTCATGTCTTGAGTTTATCTCATAGCTCTTATTGTCTTGTTCTTACTGATGACTACTCACGCTTTACTTGAGTGTTTTTCTTGTCAAATAAGAGTGAAATTACAGATTTAATCAAGAAGTTTGTTGTGCTCATGGAGAATCAACTGAACCTAAAGCTGAAGGGAATTCGTTGTGATAATGGAACGGAATTCAAGAATGCAACATTGAATCATTTCTGTTCAGAAAAGGGGTACATCGTCAGTATAGCGCCCCACGGACGCCTCAACAAAATGGTGTGGCTGAAAGAAGAAACAGAACTCTTATCGAAGCAGCAAGAACAATGTTGTGTGACTCTAAACTACCACTATTCTTCTGGGCAGAAGCTATTAATACAGCCTGTTATGTTCAGAATCGGGTGATAATCAACAAATCCAAGACGAGAACCCCATATGATATTGTTTATGGTCATAAACCCACTGTTGCACATCTCAGAGCTTTTGGGTGTCCGTGCACTCTACTAAATCTCGAAACTACTCCAAAATTTGGAGCCTCAGCCGATGAGTGTTACTTTGTTGGGTATGCGGGAAATACAGCTTACAGGGTCTACAACAAGTCAACCAAGCAGATTCTAGAGTACTATGAGGTTCGTTGGCTGGAAGAAAATGAGACTGATACTCGTGTCTGTCCGGACTAGTTATTTGATTACACTGAACTCTTCAAACCATTCAATGTGTTTCCAGTCGTCCACACAGAACCTTTAGTTGGTCCTACAGTGGAAACTGCAAAAGATGACTCACAGACAGTGTCTCACATCTCTCCATTTCTGGATGATGATGTCACTGAAATTAATGACTCGCCCACAACCAACACTCAGCCAAAGGAATCTCCTGAAACCGACAGCTCACCGAACTCGTCTGAAGATGCTGCTAATGTTGAGGGGGGAGTTCTATTCGTCAGATCTTCGGGAGCACACTGTTTCCCGATGACATTCCAAATGAATATGTCGCCAGCACCTCGTACTCTCACATTACGGCGACATCTGGATGGAAGAATCCTCTTGTTGATGATATTGAGAACCTGTCAAATTTACAATCTATCGGTGATATTTCTGATCAGTTAATTCCATCAAGAATTCAGAAAAATCATCCAATTGAAAACGTCATAGGTCCTCTTGAAACCGGCGTGTCCACCAGAAGTCAGACTGGACACATAAATAACTATCTGCTCTCTTGTTTCATTTCTCAAATTGAGCCAAAGATGGTAGAAATGGCACTTCATGAACCCAGTTGGGTTGATGCTATGCACGAAGAGTTGAATCAGTTTGATAAGTTGAAGGTCTGGAGATTGGTTGAGCTGCCAGAAGGAAAGAAAGCTCTTGATACAAGATGGGTTTTCCAAAATAAGCAAGACGACACCGGGGTTATTGTTAGAAATAAGGCATGGTTGGTAGTTCGTGGTTTTCGTCAGGTTGAGGGATTAGATTACACTGAAGTCTATGCCCCAGTGGCCAGACTTGAGGCTATTGGGATTTTTCTGGCCTACGCATCATTCATGGGGTTCACAGTGTATCAGATGGATGTCAAGACTGCTTTTCTGTATGGGGAAGTCAAAGAAGAGATCTACGTGGATAGGCCACCGGGTTTTGTTGATTCTAAGAAACCAAATCACGTCTACAAGCTAGACAAAGCATTATACAGGTTACATCAGGCTCCTCGAGCGTGGTATGCTACATTGACCGCGCATCTTGTTGATCATGGCTATAAGCGTGGAACCGTCAACCAAACCTTGTTCCAGAAAACTGTCAGAAAAGATTTGATTCTGGTCCAGATCTATGTCGATGTGTCATTTTTGGATCCACCGGCGCTGAGTTGTGCACAGAATTTGAAGGTGTAATGAAGAAGAGATTTGAGATGAGTTCATTTGGTGAAATGACAACGTTTCTGGGGCTACATGTTCGCTAAAGCTCGGCAGAAATTTTACTACATCAAGGGAAGTATGTTGAGGATATGCTGACAAAGTTAGAACTTCAAGATTCCAAGAGTGCCAACACTCCCATTGCAGAAAGGCCTTTACTGTCATCTGATCGATGATCGGGTCTCTAATGTACCTCACAGCCAGTCGTCCTGACATCATGTTTGCAGTTTGTCAATGTGCTCGTTTCTAGGCTAATCCTAAACTCTCTCATTTAATTGCTGTTAAACGTATTTTTAGATATCTGAAAGGACAACCGAAGTTAGGTCTTTGGTATCCCAAACAATCAAATTTGATCTTTATGCTTTTGCTTATAGCAATTATGGTGGAGATGACATTGACAGGAAATCTACATCAGCTGGATGCCAGTTCTTAGGAGATCGTCTAATTTCATGGCAGTGTAAGAAACAACAGAAGGTGTCCACCTCAACTGCCGAAGTAGAGTATGTTGCCACATCAGCTTGTTGTTCTCAGGTTATCTGGATGCAAAACCAACTACTGGATTACGGTTTGGAATTTCTTGACACACCTATTTTTTGTGATAATGATGCGTCCATTACAATTGTGAAAAATCCAGTTCAACACTCTAAAACCAAGCACATCGATATTAAAATTCATTTTATTCGTGACTGTTTCGATCGAAAATTGATTCACATTGAACAAGTCCACACTGATAATAATGTGGCGGACTTATTTACAAAAACGGTCGAAACAGCAAAATTTAATGTGCTTGTGGGTTTTCTTAAAATGCTTTGTTTCGAGGATTGAGTCTTTTTGGGTATAAATTTGTACATATTTGCTTATTTTTGCACAAATTTAGGGGGAGAAAAATCAAAAAGGTCAAAAATAGTGTGTGTGCGTTGAAAAAATCAAAAAGGTCAAAAATAGTGTGTGTGCGTTGCTTTTATTAACAAGAAAAGTCAAAAAGTCAAAAATAGTGTGTGTGCGTTGTTTTTATTATTAAGAAAATTAATTAAAAATTCAAAAATTGTGTGTTATTTTTCGGATTCATTCTCGCTTAAAATTATGTCGGTTGCTCAAGTTTGAAGGACATACTCTTGTATATGGTTGGTCCGGTGTTCTACTTGTAGTTCACAAGATAGCCATTTACCCAACGACTAAAAGCACCCGGGGCGATTATGATGAGTTTTGTGTTTTGTGTTCTTTCACTTAAAACTATTTCGATAACTCTGAGCTGGAAGGACATGTATCTTCATACATGTTTGGTCCGGTTAACCACTTGTGGTCATACAGGATAGCCATTTACCTAAATGCTTAAAAGTGACCAGGGTGACTGAAAACTTAACACGTGTGTTTTATGTAGCTCCACGGGAAATGATATTACTATTCAGTTAATAGCTTTTTAGAAGCTTCAGTTTTTTTAAATGAAAATTGATCCAACCTTTGGAAAGTGATAATAAATTGTTTTTGTGTGCCTAAAGGGTGAAGTTATTAAGCTTAAAAGGCTCTAGAACAGTCATTGATTTGTATGGTAGCTTCTCATGATGCGTAAAAGTTGAAGTGATATAAACTAAACTTGCTAAACTTACTATGGAGAGTCATTTTGAAGAAATGTGCATGTCTTCACGTACATCTCTCCGAAGGATAGGCAGAAAAGTAATTACCCAGTCATACACGAGCCCGTTAGTGTCTTGATCACCAAAAATATTGTGTTGTTAAGTTATTATTATTATTAAAAAGTTAAAAAAAAAAAACAAAAAATACAAAAGAGTTTATTTTATCCTATTAAAATTGTTTTAAAAGCTTAAAGGGTCAAACTAGAACTACAGAGACGGGGGCACACAAGTAAGTCATGTCATGTCTCGAATGAAAGGCTTGTCAGTTCACTGGCTTGTAAGTCCAACGTTTAACCTTAAAGCTTAAATTTTGGTATATATATATATATATAATACTTTTGATCAAGCAGTAGGGGGTTGGAGTCAAATTGGGGTGATCGGGGAAAGCCAAATACGCGTTGAGAAGAGATAGGAGACGTCACAGGTCCATAAGCGATGTCCATCTATGCTTTATGACTAACTGAACCTAATCAATATCACCGATGCAATGAAAATCATGCTAAGTTTGTTATACCTGCTATCAACCTGTCTTTTTATGTCATAATAACGCTGAACATGAATCCTAGTGACAGCCTCTTAAACGATATGATTCCATGTTCGGATTTTTCATAAAAGGGCGGCGTTTTTACAGAAACTGAAATTTGATCCTGATCTTATAAAATTCAAGGGAGTTCTTTTGTACGTTAATATGTATATTCCTGTTATTTAATTCATTTGGTACGACATTTTATTTTATTTTATCTGTTCTGTTTGTTTTATCTCGAATCTATTCTCCTAGAAACGTTTGTTTAAACTGAGCTTAGTTTCATATGGGTTTTGAAAGTTTTTGGGCCGTTTGTCTGTTTGGGTCATATTATGTTTGGACGGATTGTTTGAGCCCATTAAGGGTTTTCGGCCCTTGATGGTTAGGGTATAAATATTACCCCTAATCTATTACCATCTATTTTTAAACTAACAAAAACTTTTCATCTCTCAGTTCTCTCTGATAAACTGAAAGCACTCTTGCATATTTTGATTGATCTAGTTCACTCGTTGATACTAATCGATTATCTCACAGGTATTTCTCCATCGCAGCATTGCATCTATCGACTGAACAAAGTCACTTTCGAAATGGACTGGGAAGGAATGCGAATAGGTATTTCAAAAAGGCTCAAGATAATTGGTGTTTCGGTGGGTTCTTGAAGGCATTGATATTTGTGTGACCAGATTTTGAGGACTATAAAGGGTCGTAGATCATTAGTATAAATGACTAAGAACCTAAATTGGTTGTTTAAAGTATTATGTTGGATATTAGTGTTTTTGTTGCAGGTTTTATGGAGGTTTAATGGAGATCTCGGTGGGTTGAAGAAGACTGCACAATTTCCAAGGAGGAACCCAAGGGGTTCTCTGTCCACAGCTGTCAAGGAGTTCTAAGTTGACTTTCGTTGACCGAGAACCCCTTGCCTTGACCGAGAACTCCCGTTCTCGGTTAAATTTGACCAAAAACATCCGTTCTCGGTTGACCTTAGCTGACTTTCATTGACTTTCGTTGAACGAAAACTCTGATGTTGACCGAGAACTCAACTCGTTGACCGAGATCTCTCCAGTTGTGCCTAAAGCTCACTAATTGGGCTTGACCAATACTGTTATTATTTTTAATGGGCCATATGTTAATTTTGGGCTAATTCTTAAATCTTAAAGCCCAAATCAACTAATGATTTTATTTTTACTAACTTGATTCGTTTGGTGCAGTAATGGCTGATCAGACTCCATTAAAGTTTGTTGATACGCACAATATTGCTGTAAACCTATATGATCCACCACTGGCCACAAAGAATTCAAGTCTATGATTTTCGGTCTCAAAACTTGCAAGATTTCTCACGTACTACGAGAAAATCCTGTTATATGCAAGAAGATGATCATGGAGTTTTAGAACAATGCCTCAATCAACCAACGAGGGCAAGATGGAGTCGTGTCTATAGACTCCAAAGTTCAAAAAAAGCCAGTTAGTATCACCGAGGCTATCATTAGAGGGGTGTTGCTGTTTGGTGATCAACCGGATTACCCGACTGAGTATTCCACTACTGATGTTACTGAGATCCTCACCAGAATGGGTTGCGAGGGCACTTATCCTTCGGCAATCAAGAAGTTATTTCACCCGTATTGGAGATTCTTAATTCACACGTTTTTCACTTGCGTGTCGGGTAGGAAAGGGGGCTCTGATGAGATAAGTCATATCCAGATATCTGCTGTCACTACTCTGATCATGGATTGGAATTACAATTATTCCAAGTTTGTTTTCAACGAAATGATGAGCAATATGAACGGGAAGAATAAAGAGATGTTCCTTATGTATCTAAGATTCTTGCAAATGATCTTCGATTCTCACTACACCGATCTCGTCAAGTCTTTTGATACTTTGGATATGAAGTCAATGGGACCCAATACCTTTGGGGTAATGAAACAGTCGAGAAAAGGATCCAAGATTGTATATAAGGGCCTCAATGCTTTGGTAAAATTCGGACGATTTGCTGAAACAGCGGTTGAACCAATTGTAGCTCAGGTTGCTGATGAGCATGTGGCACCAGCTCAACCACGTATTGCAACCTTTGAGATCTCTGACGATGAAAACAAAGAGTTAGAACATTTTGAAAGAATTGGAAGATTTTGAAAGACTTAAAGAACAACTTCAGTCAACTGCTTTGAAGCCTCCTCAGACAGCAGCTGAAAACATTGATAAAGATATTATTGAAGATCCAGCCGCCAAACTCGCTCCACGCAAACGAAGAAAGAAAGATCTGAGGCCTGGCGTGCTTGATAGTGAACATGAAACAACTACAGCACCAGCATCAATTGAAACCACCAGCCCACAACAACACATTCTCCAACCTAAGTCACATGCTCCAGAGACTCATGTTGAACCAAGTCCATCCACTGCTGAGCAACTGATTCAAGATCAGGTTTTTGATGACTTTGCTCGTGATTTTGATTTTGAATCAGACATTCCACACACTGATGAGGCCAACATGCCATTTAATACTGCTCCCCCCCAGCTCATCTGGCACAGAAAATCAAGGTCAGTCAAGTTCGAATGTTACGGATAAGATTGTTGAGATTCTTGCCATGCAAGAAAAATTTATGCAAAACAAGGGCAAGGGCATTGTGTTAGAAGATTCTCCGGTTGATGTGCAAGCTCTCCAACGTCGAGTTTTTGAGCTCGAACAAGATTATGTTGTTAAAGATGTCTGTATTCAAGAGCTGGAAGCAGGAAACCCTGATAAAGATACCGAGATTAAAGAACTACAGTCCAACATGGGAAAATTTACGGCTTTGTATCTTAATCTCCAACAAAAACTGTTTCAGAAGTTTGGAGATGATTTTAAAGGCAGTGATGATGTAGCCTCTAAAATGCCCAACGTTGATCAAGGTGGCAGCTCTACTGCTCGCCCTGTAGAGAACATTGACGAGTCTGAGACACTGAAACAATATATGGACGCACCACCAATCTCCAAAGAAAAGTCCGATAGAATTTAGAAAAGGTTGTTGGTAATGAAGAACTCAAATCAAAATGTCCAATCATCATATCATCCAGACAGATTCAGTGTCACTTTCCCAAAAGGCTTCTCAGAGAAATATGGTGATCGTTCGGGAGTTGTGTCATGGGGCTTCGATGCTGAAAAGAACATGTGGTGGGTTAAGAGGATGACCGGGACCACCGAGTATTACAAGAAGATGAAAGATTTCGGTTTTTGGACTAAAGTATATCTAAGTGACTTGAAAATTCTCCTTTTACCAACCCAACCAAGGATAAGCGTGGTACAGATTTTTGGAACTTTTTGAGAAGTCAAGTTGATAGAGGCTTTCCTAATATAACAACTGCTGAATCCTTTTTGAAGAAAGCTGAGGGGGTCAAGGATCCAAGGACAGGGAAGACAACGGTCAACATTATGTGGCCTGCTACTAACAAGGCCACTCACATTCCTGTACCTGATGTAATTCTAGATGGCACCTTAGAAAACATGAAGTTCTGGATGTATGACAGTGTAACTGCCACCGTGGTTGTCAAATTACAAGATGGTAAAGGGCAGTATAGATATGTTGAGCCAAGAGATTTGTTGAAGTTTGGAGAAAGGGATATTAAGACTCTCAGAACGTTTCAGATAGTCGCTGATCCAATTTTTGAAGTGGCTGCTAAGGAATACACGAGTATGGTTGTGTCTATTATCAGATGCAAGTTTTGGGCCAGTGAATTAAAAGATGTCGACATCGATTACATGGAGCATGATTAAAGACCAAGCTAAAAACCAAGGGGGGGATTGTTGGGCCTAGTTTTATATGGTTTGTTCTTAGTCTATATTGAGTGGGCTTGGGCTACGGGTTTAATGTGTAAGCCGAGATCTCTTAAGAGATCTTAAGAGATCTCGGTGGGCTTTTGTTCAGTTTGGGCTTAGGTTTTTGGTTCCCTATATATAGTGCATGTATTGTATAGGGTTTGGTTGTTCATCCATTTGTGTTTTGGCCGTCTACGAGTTACTAGACGTGCGAGTATAGTAAGTTCTAAGCACCCGACATATATTAATAATACGTGTGTTTTAAAGCAGTCCCGGTGTTACGTTCTTGTGTTTACTTGTGTTCTTGATTCACCAAGTGTTGGTATTCCGCACCAATACTTGCTTGTTGAAATCATAATTGTAGTGATCCAGATTCGGGACTTACAAAGAAGCATAACAGAGAATGTGTATGTTAAGATTCAAGAGACTGGTATACTTGATGAATGTCTTTACTCATGTTTTATCAGTCAAGTAGAACATAAAAACTATCATATGGCCCTGAAAGAGAGCTCTTGGGTTGAATTAATGCAAGAAGAGTTGGCTCAATTCAAGAAGATGGACGTGTGGACATTGATGGAAAATCCAAATAATGTGCATGGCATAGGAACAAAGTGGGTGTTCAAATGAAAAAAGGATAACAAAGGAGTGGTGATAAGAAATATAGCATGTTTAATAGTCAAAGTTTTTAACCAACAGCAGGGGATGGACTACAAGGAGGTTTTAGCTCCAGTTGCGAGATTGGAGGCAATCAGACTATTCCTAGCCTATGCAGCGTGTAAGAATTTCAAGGTTTTTCAGCTAGATGTGAAGAGTGTGTTCCTCAATGGAGAAGCTGATGAGTTAGTTTATGTGGAGCAACCACCGAGGTTTACTGATCCTAACTATCCAAACCATGTGTATCGGTTGAGTAAAACATTATACGGATTACATCAAGCACCTCAGGCATGGTATGTAACTCTATCAAAGTATCTTCAAGAAAATGGACTTGTACGAGGAAAGATAGGCAGCACCATGTTCATAAAATGGAAAAAGAGAGACTTTTTGTTGGTCCATGTTTATATGGATGACATTATCTTCAGAGAATCAAATATAGAGATGTGTAAGGATTTTGAGCAGGTCATGCTGAAGAAATTTAAATGAGCGCAGTGGGAGAGTTGACATTTATTTAGGGTTGCAAGTTGATCAAAAGGGGAATGGAATGTTCACTCACCAGCCCAAGTATGTTCATGATACGCTTGAAAAAATCAACATGACGAAAAGTGCATCCTACGACACTCTGGTTTGTGTCAATCATAAGCTAGGACCTGATGCAGACAGTACAAATGATGTGGATCCAACCTTGTACCGGTCAATAATATGTTCTTTAATTTATTTAACTGTTTCTAGACCTGACATTAAGTTTGCAGTTTGTTTGTGTGCTCGTTATCAGGCTAATCCAAAGGAGTCACACTTGAAGGCAGTCAATAGAATCTTACAGTATGTGAAGGGAAAGATGAAGCTAGGATTATGGTATCTAAAAGAAGGTGATTTGTATCTGGTGGCATACACAGACTCTGATTATGGAGGTTGTAATCAGAATGGGAAATCTACAATGGGAGGTTGTTAGTTTCTGGGAGGAAGGCTAGTGTCATGACAGTGCAAGAAGCTGACCTATGTTGCAATATCTACATGCGAAGCAGAATACAAACAGCCTCTAGTTGCTGCTCATAGATTTTGTGGATACAACAACAGATACTCGATTAAAGTCTGAATTTTACTCACATTCCTATGTTAATTGATAATCCTACTGCCATATCCGTCACAGTAAAACCAAACATATTGAAATCAGACATCTTTTTATCAAAGACTGTGCTGAAAGGAAATTAATTATTTTGGAAAAGGTCGACACGTTGGATAATTTGGCAGTTCTCTATACTAAGGCTTTTGACCGAACTCGATTTTCAAAACTAATCCAACTAAATGGCATGCTTAATCATGAGTAACTAGCTTTAAAAAAAGTTTTCTTTTATTCTTATTTTTAATCTCGTTGGGAAATGATATGAATCTTCATGCGAACAGTAAGATCAACATGTAAGACAAACGAATAGACTATGTAATCTATGTGTCGGTAGGCTCAGCCAAAGAGAATAAAAAGTTGGTCTAACCGTTGACTTGTTGGAACCTAATTGAACTTGTTCTATGTGGGACACATCTTATGGTGTTGTAAATTTTACTATGTGTTGCGTAAGGAAAGGAATGAAAGGTTGAGTCATACACAAGCCCGTTGATGTTTGGTCAACCCAAAACATGCAATATTTTAATCATGACAGTTAACAATAAGCTCAAAAAGTTTATATATCAACTAAAACATGATGAAAAATATACAAACTTAAGGATTTAAAGTTAGAACTACAGAGGTAGGGCACCATTATAAGTCCTAAACACCTTGAATGAAAGGCATGTAAGTCCGTATTGCGTGGCATGTAAGTCCAACGTTCAACAATAATGTTTGATTTTAAAAAATATCCCAAGTTTTTATAAGAACATAAGTGTTCTGTCTTCAAATAGATTTTTAGCCAGGCTTCAGGGTTGGATTCAAGTTGGGGTGACCCAGTCCGGTAAAACTATAAATGAAACTTGGCGAAGTGGTTTCTAGGCTTCTGAGTGTGGGTCCCACTAGATCATATGAAACTAAATTGTGCTTGGTCTTATCCCTTAAAGTATTAAGGGTATGGGTTTAAGTGGACGACGCTATCGACGATGGACCAGATCTTACTAAGTATATGTGTGCTAACAAGTGTTCCTTGGTCGAACCTAGAACGTTTGATCCCATCGACGAGACATTAACTATGTGTTTTTCTTATTATTTTATTTTCTTTTATTTAATTTATTAAATACTCTCAGGATTTATCATTCCATACAAACGCTTTTAAACTAAACGTTGGAAATAGAAAATTTTCAAAACTTCTTCTTGGCTGAATTTATCTTCGCCTAGGACAAGTGGGAAAAGTTGTCATCAACTTCGCATGTGCTGTTGGTTTGTTATAAATAAGAGTTCATTAGTTGTTTTCTCATTTATCTTCCAAATTCTCCACCTACGGCTTGATAGAATTGCCATCTGGCTCAATGCATTCACGTTAGTTCATATGCATGCTTGCATGCACATGACGACGCAAGACCATGCTTCATTCCAACCAAACCCTAACATGACTCGGTTTCATTTTAATGATTTTATGATTTTCAACAGATTTCCGGGTAAGTTTGGGTTGGTTTAGTAACATCGGATGTTAAAGTATAAGTTTCTAACCACTTGTTTTCATGTGTTTGAGCGCTCTTTACGTGGTTGGTAAGTGTGGGTTTTTGAGGATCACTCAAAAACAAATGTTTATGGCTTCTATGCTTCCTGATCTAGTGGTTTTGTGTTTAAAACAGAACGGATTGTTGTTAATCCGTTTAGTATTGAGGGTTTTGGGGTTTGCACGTTGTTTGAGGTGGATCAACTGATCCCAAGAAAGTGGGAATCTGACGGTTCAGATTCCGCAAGCGAAGTTGCCTAACTTTGCCTATGAGGAGAA
The DNA here is from genome assembly GCF_021521415.1 of Bidens hawaiensis. NCBI lineage: Eukaryota > Viridiplantae > Streptophyta > Magnoliopsida > Asterales > Asteraceae > Bidens > Bidens hawaiensis. Next base: position 565,454 of record NW_027491465.1, read on the forward strand.
TATCCATATATTCGCCTTTGTCTTTTCAAAAAGTATAAAAGGTCAAACATGATCAAACATCTGTATATCCTAACGGCGAAGTTACCAGAAGAAATTTAAAATTTTAACCTGATAAACTTAGTTTTTCGTCTACATCATAAGGTGTAAAATCATTCCACGATCACAATCATATATCGTTTTTCCTATAATGTTGCTTCGTTAGGATGTTATGACCAAATTTCATTGTAATACATAGTTGGACCTTTAAACATTAATTGTGTTAAATTTTTGATAAAACCAATGTTAAACTCGATATAATCGGAACTTTTATTGTCTAGGATGGTCATTAATTTTTTTCAACATGTTCATATTTTGTTTTTGATTGTTGACGGTGAACAATGGTCGGGGATGGCGATCTTGTTCATCAGGCGAAGTTAGCTAACTTCGCATATATCATAACTTTGCTCAGTCTATAACTAGTGAAGTTAACAGTTGTTTGGTCTCTATACCTACTAACTTGATATGTTCGGTGCATATATGGAAATTGTTGTTGGTGCAGGAGGAGCAGGATGAAATGGTGGTGAGGATCCAAGAAAGTTCGTTAACGCACACACCATGTTTGTGACTTTGGCCGAATCTACGCGGATTGGATGACTTTCATGAGATGATAAACTTATTGCTTTGTTCGGGGATCTTTTATGCTATCTCAACTACATTACCTACCTCGGAATCGAACATTGAAGTTTTTGGAACTTAATGGAGTATGACTTTCGAGGTGAACCGCCAGTGATGCGAGCTACTGTAAATAATCATTCGATTGCTTTTTCAGCTAATGACATTCGTGTGGCTTTACGGTTGGGGACAATGATAGAGGATAATGGTCCTACCAATTATTCCTACTTATTTAGGAATGGTGCTTTTCAACGAATGTTATATTTGGGCCCTATTGGTGATTCACATAAGCGTAAGGGTTTTCTTCTGGGTCCATGGAGGTTTCTGATGAATGTGTTGATTGTGTACATGTCAAGTAGAAAGGCAGATTCGGACGGTATGGGTGCGGCTATGCAATCCACTATGGCTTCTTTGGTGTATAAAAAACCGTATAGTTTCAGTCATATGATATTTTATAAGATTTATAATCAGAGGCGAGCAACTGGGAGGGAACGGTATCTATTGTATCTCAGGATTTACAAATGATTCTGAATCATGTTGCTCTGAATGTGCCTCAAATACGACTAATCAATTATTTCGACAGTATCAGTAAACGGATTTATGCTCAATATCGATCTTCCAGTTCAAGGAGTAAGGCTGAGTTGAGACCTAGACCTACTGGGTTGTATGGGGCTATTATATATCAGTTTTATTATCCTCTGCGAAATGATGGTTTTCTTGATGCACCTGTTCAAGTGGCAGATCCACAACCTGCGGTAACACCACACCATCAACCTTAATCCACATGAGCCAGTTATTCAACAAGAGGTTGTTGATCCTAAGGTATTAGCATACATTGATCTTGATGTTGCTTTTGATCTGGATATGCATGTGGTGTTAGAAGGTGTTATTAGTTCTGAAGCTTTTTTATATTAACCCTTTATGCCTCGTTCGTCAGAGGCTACTAAAACTGATAGTTCATCATTTGGTGTTGATGAGACTAGTCGTTTCATGGCTTTGCAAAGTGGAATTCAAGCAAGTAAGAAGAAAAAGAGAGCTGGGGATGATGATTCGGATTTTGATATTCCGAGTGATCATGATGAATCGAAGGAAGAGCAATATCGTTTGGTTAGACGAACCAAGAGAGCCCGAGTTGGTGAGGGTTCTGGTTCTATTCCGGTTGTTTCTATACCACTGTTAGTGGTTGGTGTTTCGGTTTCTGATGTGAGTGTTGGGTTGATAACAAGTGGTATTTCTACGGTAGCTTTGGATGCACCGATTATTGTTTCTTTGCCACAGGCTACAATGACACCTTCTGATGTGGTGTCTTTGTTTGTTGATTCAGCAGTTATGGATACATCTGGTGTGCCTGTGACTTTGCCACCATTGTCTACTTCTTTGCCAATTCCGTCTAAAGGTGTTAATTTCAATCCTCCCTACACCTATGCAATGCCACAGGTTCATGTGACATTTAATGTTTCTCATTCTGCTGCTGAAAGAATTGTTGAACTAGAACAAGTGGTGACTGAGCAATCTCATGTTAATCTTGTTTAGAATCAGGCTATCATCATCTGATCTCTGAAAACCAACTACAGTCAGATCTTCTAGTTGAAAAATTAAGGGTTATCTATTCTCTTAAGAAGTTCTTAGCATCTTAGGGGGAGATTAGCTGCAAAGGAGATGCATTGAGGAATGTTAAACGTGATGATACTGACGATGATATCAATGCACTGAAAGGTGCAGGTGGTGAGAAGCCAAGCACTTCACAAGTTCTTGGTACTCAAGCTACAACTCAGGGGGACTCAGGTAAACAAGGTTCTGGTACTAGAGGTGAAGATACGGTGATAGTTGATTAAAAGATTGGTGCTCTTCAAGATTTAGATTATTTAATTGCTATCTTTGATGTTGATGATGAGTTTGAAGAAGGAGAGATAATAGAGATAGAAGAGAGAATTGTTGTTGATGAGTCCTTGGAAGAAGGAGAGATTGCTGAAGAGGGGGTAGAGCATGTTATATCGTCTCTGATGCTTGAACATGCTTGGATTAACACTGATGGCGGTGAATCAATGGATTTGAGTAAAATTTTTAAACTTGTTGAAGAAGAGTGTGATGAGTCTGAATGGGAAGAAAAACCCAAGTGGAAAAAAGGGTGTGCTGACTAGTTTGTGAAGAGAAAGAAACCAACGGTTCCTCTATTATTTAAAGAGTCTTACAATATCAAGGGGTTTAGATAATCGAATAAAGGGATTATAAGCTAGTTGTATGATGACAAGCTAAAAATGTTTGTGTTGAAAAGATATGATGCAATTCAGTATTTTCCAAAGTTTTTAAGATTGTCAATACCTTACCAGAGAAGAAGTTTACTCTGTTCAAGCCTCAGAAGGGAAAATTTGTTGAAGATGTTGAGAGAGGTGTAGATCAAATGGGAGACCATGGATGATGGTAAATTACATACCCGTTCGATGCTTGAAGAAGATTTTGACGAAGCTGATGCCTCAAGATATGTTAAAGAATATGAAGTTATGGGGTATTGACAGTGAGACGACTGAAGCGGTGATGGAGGATGAAGACGAGCAGAATTTGCTGAGAGTGTATGATCCAATGCACTTGGTAAATCTTTGTAAATCTGATTTGCAAGTACTCAGTAATATCATTATCTTTTATATCCCTGCATGGATGTCAGAGGGGAAGAAGTTTTAGAAAGTTGTCTTAGTTTGTGTAAGACATGGAGTGCATGCTAGAAGTTTTGTTTGAAGATAACGTTCGATTTCAGATTATAAAGAAAAAAAAGAAACAAATGAAGCTACTACCAATGAGAAGTATGTTGTTCATTTTGGTGTGTCAATACTTCATAGGTTTATTGTTAGCCTTTTATATAATAAACGATTGTTTTTTTTATGTTATGTGTTTAAACGGCTTGGTTATTAGCGAAGTTAAGGTAAAGCGAAGTTATGATAACTTCGCCCATTATGCAACAGGCGAAGATATGTGTTATATAAACATATCTTCGGCCTAATGTTTAGTTGTTGTTCATTCCAGCCGTAGAACTTGTGAATTGCTTTACTGTGTATCATAAGATATTGCGTTATTATTCAATACAAGTAAACACTTGGTTTAATTATTGTTCTTGTGTTAACTACTAATACTCGTAATCAAACATTGAGGGGATTCCGCACCCTTAGAATTTGTGATATCTTCTGTAGTGATCCTTTCTAGGGACCTACACGTTCTTTTACTGTGGTTTGCCATTTCCTTTATGACACCATCAGTCATCCCGGTTCGGCTCTCTTTTATTGATTCTAATATATATATATATATATTTACAGTATCTAAAACTAGGTGTTGGGCCTAGTTATTTTGGTTTGTACTTAGTCTATTTGTTTGTGTTGGGCTGCGTATGTGAACCGAGATCCCTTTCGATCTCGGTGGGCTTTTGGTCTTTGTTGGGCTTGTGCATTGAGTACCCTATATATAGAATACATTGTGTAAGGTTCTAGGTTGTTGGTTCACTTGTTTTTGGCCGTATAAGGGTTTACTAGACGTGTTTGTAATCACCGTGCTTAAGCACCCGACATATAATAATACGTGTGTTTTGAAGCAACTCTTGTGTTACGCGTTTGTGTTCTTGAATAACTTAGCGTTGGAATTCCGCACCAACACCTAGTTTGTTGATATCATAATTGTAGTGATCCAGATTCGGGACTTACAATTGGTATAAGAGCCTTTGACCTATTCAGGCTCGTTATTGTGATATCAACGGACTCAAGATCTAAGTGTTTGGTGGTTTGATTGTTTTTCTGGCGAACTGTTGATTGGAGAAGAGAAAGAATTGTTTTTGGTGATAGATTGACTTTGTTTTGGAAACAAATCAAATTTCACTAAATTAGGGAGTTTGTTATTGTCAAAGTCATACTGAATCTCTAGTTTTCGGCCAAGGAAATCAGTTCTCGCATAGTTCTGTGGGTTTTTGGCCAAATCCTTCAAGTCTTTTGTGAAATCTGATCGTTTTCGGCCAGATTTGAGGGTTCTCGGCCAGATTTAAAGGTTTTCGGCCAAGTCTGCTCGTTCTTGGCTTAAGACCTAGTGTTTTCGACCAAAGACTAGTGTTCTTGGTCAACTGTTCATTGTTCTCGGTCAACATTCGTTTTTGGTCAACTATACTGGTTCTCGGTCAGATTGTTTTTGGTCAAAGTCAAGACAAGGGTTCTCGAGTAAAAAAAAGAGTAATTTTTCCTGAAAACTCTTTATAAGCGAGACTTCATTCTTGAAAATTTTGGCGAAAACATTTTTTTTCGGGTGATTTTCGGTGAATTTTAGGCGTCGGAAAATTTTGTCTTGAACGAAATTTTTCCTAGACCTTTTGAGTGGGACATCTTTCTTGAGAATTTTGGCGATCATATTTTTTCGAAAAATTTTGGCGGGAAATCAGATTAATTTCTTTAATTACTCAACGGATTCTCCACAACCCATCTCAATGTTTGGAAGTTAACATCCCCACACTTAAGACTTTTTCGTCCCTGAAAAAGAAATCTACACGAGATCATAACCAAGTGAAAAACAACAAACTCCCAGATTATTTATCATTATTAAAGCACAAGAAATAGTTCGACATATTGACTGCGATTGCCGATATTGTTGTCCACTTAAACCCAGCCAATCAAGCCCCCGATTGCATTAGGCGTTTTAAGTCCAAAAATCATGGCTACACCTACTCCATCTCAGACAAAGAGAGCCAGAAGACTAGAGTCGAAGCAAACAGGTTTGACAAATCACCATAAGCCAAGGACTAGTTGATGGTACTAATTAGATGCACTCGGTGAAATTTTGATGGATGAATGGTCATGTGGAGGTCGTACGAGCTATTCCTAAATATTATTGGACTTTGTCCTATAAACTCCTAATTTGATATTTATTGACTAAGAACCTTCGATCCCCAATAGTGTATCCTCAGAGTAACTATCCCCTTGGTAACACGTAAACTCTAAGTCACGTCTAGTATATGCATCTTTGGCCTCTTTTACTAACTTTGAGAATGCTTCTTTGGCATTTTACAATACATAACTTTCTCATAATCATTTTCTTTTTTGGAACAACTTTTCATAGTACACATAACTTTCATAACTTGCTTTGTTTTTCTTTTTTTTCTTTTTTTTCTTTTTTTTTATATCACCCTAAAATATATAACTATTTCTAAGCTCGTAAAAAGATGGACATGTGGTGGTGTGCTGGTTTGAGTGCATCTAAATCTTACCATCTCAAAGTTTTTAGATTATGGTATTCCTCCCTACGCATCGAAATTCGGTTTCACCGTTTTTCAAATTATTAAATATATCAAATCTGCTAAAGAGGACTATCAAAGCTAGTTGGGCCTACCGACACATCACAAATCAGATATGCAAACCATCTATTCTTTTATTATTATATCATATATTTCAAAAGTTCTGAGAGTTCGTTAACACAACGGTAATAATATCATTTCCTGCTTAACGTAGAAGAAAAACAATTTTCAAGGGATATATTTTTCTTTTAAATTTTTTTATTTTTTCAATATTCTTTTATTTTTCTTAAAAATGAAAACGTCAGTTCCCATCCCCACAATTAAATTTCACATTGTCCTTAATGTGGGACAAGGAGAAGACAAAACTAAACATAAAGAAAAATAAAGTGGAACAGACTCCCCTGGTATATGTGATCATGCAAGTGTGCGGTGAATCATTTTCCTCGCCCTCCTATTCGAACGCAAGCTTAAAACTCCAGTGCTCTCTATCAAGCTATCACTAATGAACGAAAGCGGCAATCGTTAAGAAAATTGCATCCCCACACTTGTTTAAAACTCCAGCTCATCAACCATCATCAACCAACCTAGAATAACCTGCAAGTAAGAGAAGAAACAACCCGGCAAAACTCGGAAATAAAAAAAATGAAGATAAAATAATAAGGAAAGATATTACCGGGTTGCCTCCCGGGAAGCGCTAAGTTTATTGAATAGTCTTCAGCCGGACTCGCTCCTAAAACCTCAATCAAGAGGCTTCTCCTTTATCCTCTTCCCATCGATGCTCCTCAATACTCTCCTCTTACAATTGGTCGGGCAGAAACCAATTGCACAACTCTCATGGGCCCGACCATATGAATTAAACTCGGCCCACCAACTCTTGAATTCCCTCAAAAATGGTTCAATGAAGTGAAAAGGGGAAGTCAATCTCTTCATCACATTACGATTTCTTCGCCCAGAAATCCTCCTTCTAATTCTTTTAGCCAAATTTTTAAACCTTAACACGTCCGAATGGAGATTGAGTACAGTTCGTGTTTTGGTTTTTCACAATCGAGGTGAACTGTCGGAAGGACCGGATCACTGACTACCTCATTGCTCTCCTTACAAAGCTCCTTATTGATCCCCACACTTGGCTCGTTATATATTAAATCATCAAGCAGCTTTAGATCACCAAGTGGGTCAAACTCGCCTTCATCTGTAATGGCAAAGTCCATCAACTCTTTACCAAACTCATCCTTAAATTCTTCCTCCCAACAGGGAACATACTCATATACTCTCTGCTCCTCCATTCCGGTATCTTCAATCTCACTCAGGGTTTCAAACAAAGGTGGATTCAAAGGTGGAATATATTCCAAATCATTTCTAATAGCAAACAATATACCATCCATTATTGCCTCCAATTCTGGGGTGGGCTCTAATATATTCCCTGACAAATCTTTATACCCTAAGAAGTTCCCCATTTGATCATATGCAGATCGGTATGGAGGAGGCTTTGCAAAAAGTGATTCCCATGGAGCTTTCTATGCCTCGACTTCTATATTTCTCCTTTCATAAGCATCATGCACCCAGTGATATCATCCACAAACTTTGCACCATGGTTCTCCAACTTGTAATCTAAACATTTTTCCTTTAAAGAACACTCAAAAGAAACGGATCACGGGCACCAGAATAAAAAATATAATAAAATAATTATAAAATAAAACTAAATTAAACTACTTAGATTAACTAATTTAAACTAAATATATACACAAAAAAAACAAAAGGCAAGTCCCCAACTCGGGTCGTTTTCAATACGCCTCAAACCGTGTCCCCGGCAACGGCGCCAAAAACTTGATGTGTGTTTAAAGGATGTTTCTTTCTATGGAACTCACAACTATTATAAAACGGATTTTCTTAATAAAACTACACACAACCGGCAGGTGTACCGATCGTAAGTACTATAGAACTAAGGAAGTCCGAGTTTTGATGGTCGGGTATTTTGTATATATATTATAGTGTATTAGTTATGTAGTTTTATTGAGTATACTCCTAGAACATTGGTACTTCATACGTGCTTTTGTATTTCATGTCATTGATCGTTAAAGATGCTAAATGGAAGACCTGTATGAGCATGGAATGATATCTCTGGAAGACCGGAGCATGATTTGATGTCTTGGGAAGTGCTACAAGGATTCGGGAAGAGTATGGATAGAAATCATAAGCCGGTGCTAAAACTGAACAAGATGGGTTGACAAAACGAGACCAAGAAGTAAAAACGGGCATATCCTGGGCTAGAAAATGAGTTACGGGACCCATAATATATGAATTTTGGGTTCTCGACGAGAGGAATCCAAATATGAGGTTTTCTTAGGTCGCGATACGCGATGAGATGGGCATATGGCCATCGCGTAACGCGATGGGCATAAAAACGGGAAAAAACGGGTTTTGACCTATATCTTCTATTTTACGAACCTTAAACCAATATCACGACTTCTATCAGCTATTAGGCGATTTGGGTGAAATCCAGGGCTACCAATCATCTCTTGATCAATGCTAATGGCCTTCCTCATCATAATTGAAGATCTATCGATGACGATGTTCGGCTAGTCTTCTCCGAGTCATTCCCGGGATGCAAAGTTTGTATTTTATTCAGTTTTTAATGTAACCAAGAACATACAGTTTGTGATTATCGTTTATTGATCTATGGGTATTGATATTTAGTATTGTTGTGCATTCAGTCGGTTTAGGTTTACGTTGATCAGAATGATTAGTTTGCTAGTTGCTACAGTAATTGCTCATAGGGTTGATTTGACTAGATTGAATACATGAAGCATACAATTGCCCTTAGTTGAGTCACACTGGTAGGGATTGTTTGATAACCAATGCCGTGTGTTAGAGATTGTTGATGCCTAAGGTTTAACTTGTTAATCAATCTTTAGTCAGTCTTTGATAATTAATCGGTTAGGTTGCATGAGAAACTGTTAAATTACATTCTTGAACCCCGGGGATGATTCATCTTTGTTAATTGTTTAAATTCATTAATTTTCTTAATCTTTATTAAAACCAACTTATTTGCTTGTATGATCAGCACTAAAATCTGTTACTTCATAATATTAGAAATATGTTACACGATTACATTGACCACATACTCCTGGTGGATACGATACCTTATTTACCCTATCTACTTAGGTTATTTAGGTTTTTGCATGACTCAAACGACGATCATCAAAATGGCGCCGTTGATGGGGAGTTAGTGCGCTTAGTGTTTTCGTGTTATTTGATTTCTTTGTTTATTTTAGTTTAGTTTAGTAATTTTTTATTTTATTTTTGGTTTTTATTTTATTTTTACATTTTACGCGGGGTGTGTTGTTTGTGCAGTTAACAAGTTTTTACACACTCGCCACTCGGGCAGACAGTCACCGCTTATGGGTCAAAACCAAAACCCATCCCAAAACCCGAGCACACAACTGTCACTATGAGAAATTATGGTGATTTTTGTTATTGTGAAGGCCCGTATCACTATCGGGATTGTCCAGTAGTTGCACAAAATCGGCAAGAGCGTTGCCATGGGCGAAGATATATGACAACATGCTATGAAGTTATAGAGATTTTGTCATATTATTCACACTCTGAACAACACACATTACCAAATTATGATGAAGATTATCAATCAGACATGGATGACAAATATGATCAAGAGCCGTATTATGCCAACTGCGAATCGGAGATACCCTATTCCTCAAGTTCCCAATACATGGTGGAATCCAAACTTGACAAATTGATCAATATTATGGTTGAGCATAACAAGGAATCAGAACAACAAAGGAAATCTCTCGAGGCTAAGTGGACCAATCAAATTAATGAAGAGATTATACACACTTAACCAGACTGGGATGAGGATGATTATGAATATTCTCATGAAGAGGATGATTATGAAGAAGATGATTATAAATATTCTCATGAAGAAGATGATTATGAATATCCTCAGTCGCTTGATGAAGACCAACAAAATATTTTGCACTCTAAGCTCGATACCATCATGAACACGTTAATGGAACATAAGAGACAGGTGATGAAAGAAAAAAGGAATATGAGCTAAGACATGAAAGAATTTTGGCCTCTCTCAATCCGAATATTGAGGACAATACTGAAATCAAACGAAACCAAGAAGAGTTGGCTAGTGGTACTATGTTTGATGGTGATGAAGAGAATGAGGTTGTTGATCTTCCAAAGCAAGAAAGTGAAAGTGTGATACAAGTAGAAGATACAACTCCTTCAGAGTATGAAGAGCCCAAGGTAGCCAATGTGAATCCTATTCCTTCTCCAGTACTTATTATTCAAAACAACAAGTGTGGGGATAAAGGCTTGGTAAAGAATGAAAAGAATGTTAGCTTGCAAGATATTGGGCAAAGAACTAAAAAGCGGCCTCACAATAATCATTCAAGTAGCATGCCAATCACTGTAAGGTGGTTATGGACTTGGCATGTAAGCTACTGAGCGTATATTGGAAACTCGGTGGGTAAGTGTGCACTTCGACCACCATGAGGAATTCAGGTACTGTCGAGCTGTAGACATCAATTCAGCGCTAACCGGGAGGCAACCCGGGGTTTGTAAGTATCTTTCCAATTTGTTTATATTTGAGTTATTATCTTCGGTATTTTGATTTATTGTATATTGTGTTGTATTTGGAACTTTGTGGGTGTAGTTTACTATAAACTCACATGAGACCTCACTCGTCCACCTGGGCTACCGGGGGGTTTAAAGGGCTTGTTGCATACGCTAAATGCAATCGTTATTCCTACGAAAGTCAGTTAGGTCTTTTAACGTTTTTAACTTCTTTAACAAAATTTATTATGAAACGACTTAATTCGGCTCGGTAATTGTTTTAATAAAATTAACAGAAAATCATTTTTATAACTCTTGAAAGCCCTATATCTTACACTTGTGAGAAGCTTGCTTCTACGCGTCTCGAGATTTTGCAGGATTGGTTGTCAATTTTGGTATTTGGGTGTGAGATGAGTGTGCACGAGTGTTTACGAGGTTCCCGAGCCGATTATTCCATTTCATTGTCGAGGATATTAGGTGATTTCAGTTTCATAATCTATTTTGTCTTATTAGTTTAGATGTTAAAAGTGTAATTGTATAATTGCTAGCAGAGCCACCACATTTGAGCCCCGAGTTTTAAATTTTTTAACAGTCAATTTCAACCCCGTCCCTAAAATGTTCATTAATTGTTTAAATCCTTTAACATTGAGGACAATGTAAACCTCAAGTGTGGGGATAGGGAAATTTGAAATTTTTAGCCTGCTAGTACCTCGAAGAGTGTTCGGAAACCAAAGTTGTTAACTGTTAACTATTTCCATTAATGCCAAGTATAGGTTTCTGGTCATGGTTGGTTTTTCAGCTTCTCGACATTCTTACTCACAAATGTTTTCATAACGAGAAGTTGAAAATGGGGTCGTTTAGGCGGGGATAACGAGTCATGGGGACAGGTACACATGTTTATATCGGCAGCCTAATTCCTCCGGTACGTGTATGAGTTGACCACATATTAATAATACACATATAATATATAGTACACACATGTCATTTGAGTGCTTTCATCTAGAGTGATTTGATTATTTCATGGATCGGGACCGTAGTTGGCATAAATGCAAAAGTGATAGAGGCAATTAGGTTAAGCCTCGTCTGGATGAGCGAGAGTGTGGGTACTGGGGGGGTTGGTCCTCATACATTATACATATGAGCGTGGGTAATGAGAGGGGCTGGGGGTTGGTTCCCTTAGAAAACATTTCTAGGACTTATTTTTCATTTGATTAACCCCGATACTATGTTACGAGATGATTCGGCTTAATAGATTCTTTGTATTTGTATTTATTTTAATTTTTGTATTTGTTCAAGTATTAAGCATCACGTTTATTATGCTTAAAAAATAGCAAAAAGCCAAAAAGATGTCTGTTTATATTCAGTTACGTAATTATTAGTTCGTTTGTGTTAAAAAAATATGTTGAATTCAGTATGTATGTTAGTTTTGCTTATTTAGATGTTTTGTAATAAGCCGGGTCGGATCGTTTGAGCTACTTGAAAATTTCCTTTCCATACCCTTACAAATAGCCCCGTTACAACCCTTTTTTAAGTCCTCTTGATTTGCATTTGTGTCACAGCAGTTTTATGGATGGATACCTGTTTATGAGTGATACTGAGAGCAGAGTGATACTAGCACCTCTTTTGCTAGTCCAAATATTAAACCGAGAGGAGAGATGTTATATTATGAGGGGTATGAGCATGTGTGCCTTAACCGAAAACAAAGTACACTTGTCTGGCGGCTCTGTTGTTTTTATTATAGCACTTAACCTTATTTGTGGGATGTCAATCTAGAAAGTGTCAGTCTGGGAAACTAGGTGTGACCTTAAACCTTACTAGTATTAATGGCGATAATATACATACCTATGATGGAGGTTGATGTTTTCTTTAGAGTTTGCTTGAGGGAAAGCAAAAGATAAGTGTGGGGATGTGATGGTCGGGTATTTTTTATATATATTAGTGTATTAATTATGTAGTTTTATTGAGTATACTGTTAGAACTTTGGTACTTCATACGTGATTTTGTATTTCATGTCATTGATCGTTAAAGATGCTAAATAGGAGACCTGTACGAGCATGGAATGATAACTCAGGAAGACCGGAGCATGATTTTATGTCTTGGGAAGTGTTACAAGGATTCGGGAAGATATGGATAGAATTCATAAGCCGATGCTAAAACTGAACAAGATGGGTTGACAAGACGCGACCATGAAGTAAAACTGGCATATCCTGGGCTAGAAAATGAGTTACAGGACCCATAATATATGAATTTTGGGTTTCTCGACGAGAGGAATCCAAATATGACGTTTACTTAGGTTACGATACGCGATGAGATAGGAATATGGGTCGCGTATCGCGATGGGCATAAAAACATGAAAAAACGGGTTTTGACCTATATCTTCTATTTTACGAACCCTGAACCATTATCACGACTTCCAGCAGCTATTAGGCGATTTTGGGTGAATTCCAGGGCTACCAATCATCTCTTGATCAATCCTAATGGCCTTCCTCGTCGTAATTGAAGATCTATCGATGACGATGCTCGGCTGGTCTTCTCCAAGTCATTCCCGGGATGTAAAGTTTGTATTTTATTCAGTTTTTAATGTAACCAAGAACATACAATTTGTGATTATCGTTGATTGATCTATGAGTATTGATATTTAGTATTGCTGTGCATTCAATCGATTTAGGTTTACGTTGATCAGAACGATTAGTTTGCTAGTTGCTACAGTAATTGCTCATTAGTTTGCTGTGCATTCATGCGATGTGTTAGTTTGATATTAATCAGTGGTAGAAAATGTAGGAAATTATGCTTATTACTCCAATTTCATGTGTTTTATGTTTCGGTGTTTATTCATTCCTTCACTTTCATTTTTTTCCCTTCATTTTCATTTAGCGAAACCTTAACTGTGTTTGTGAAAAATTGAACTGTGACAGGGAGTAATAAATCATAGGAATCACTTATAATATAACTAGGACTTAGACCCATCGTGTTGCGGCAGGTGACGTAAAGCGGGGGAACATCACTTGGTTAACATTGAATTAAGGAACACGGCGGGTGACGTAAAGCGCAGGAACATCTCTTGGTTGACATTGAATTAAGGATTCTCAATCACTTGGTTGACATATAATTGAGGATTTGAGACGGGTTTTCTAGGCACACCACCCCTTTTTGCTAAAACACCCACCAATACACTCCGTAAAGGGCTATATAGGGCGTATAGCCCCCCCCCCCCATAGCCCTATACAGGGCAGGGCGTATGGGGGGTTGTCCCTTGTAGGACCCTTTGAGAATCCGTGTCAATGAATCATATAATTTAACCAGGTTGACTGAGGATTTGAGAATCCGCATCAATAGATCATAGTTGAGCATGTATTATTATTGCAATTCTAAAATACCACATGATTTGTCAAAACATTTATAAGAAATATTCTCTCCAATTATCCTTTCAACCATAAAACACTAAACATTCATCTATTTCCCATATCATAATCAATCTCGTCTTTGTTCTATTGTTAACACCGCATAGATAAACCGCATCATCATATATTTTATAAACCTTTGATTAATTCACAATAAAAAAAAATTAAAGCAAACACATAATAACAACCACTATCAACTACATCCGACCACCACCATTCTCTACCATCACCAGCATTGCTACCACCGACACCACCATTGTAAGATTAGCATATCGTTGTAAGTTAGACGTAGAGTAAAACTGACTAACCAGTCCATAGATGTTACCAAAATGTTGAGTCTTATGATAAAGAGTTTATCATTTGTATCATATGATGTAGTTTGCAAACACCACCTGTAGTCGTGCCGTAGCAAATCTACTTTTACACTATACACAATTTGGCTTCATTTTGGCTCTAAGCCTCTAATCTAAGTACTAAGTAGGTAGAATTGATTTCTAAAATTTTAGTTTCCCAAAACTGATTTCTAAAATTTTAGTTTCCCAAAACGTGTAGACCTGCAGCTCCTAATTATGCATTATCTTCTCAACGTGGATGTTCCATTGCCAAAAGAAATGCTTGTTTTGCGTCACCATTGTCTTTTTTACAAATTGGTCCGGTTTTTGCTATGCCTTTTATCTACAGAGCAATGGTTCAAGTTCAAGGTCATGTATGAATAAATATAAATTCTTAGGAAAGTGGTCGCCTTTTCTTAGGAAACTCCCTTGGCCGACCAGGCCCCGTACAGCCCACAAGAAGTTTTTCAAGACTTCTTGGACGAGCATGGCGACCAACTGGACCGCTCCAGTTGGACGTATACCGTCGGGACCAGTTGGAACTAGAGTTTTTAGCTCTGGTGAGGCAAGGGCTCAAAAGGGATGGCCTCGCCTATATCAGAGAACGCATTTTCTGAATGGGAAGTCAACTGACTCTGACTGCTATCTACGATGCGATCAGGGGGGAATAGCGCAAGGGCTTAACTCATCGATTCAAATCCTATCTTGTTTCGGTATGCCGCTCCGCGAGCTAGGATAAAATGATCAGATGCCCCTTTCGTTGTCTTAGTAAGATATACGCAGGGTATGTATGAGTATATTTGTTTAGATACTTGATTTTACATGGTGAATTAATATACAACTTCCGATGTATTCCTTCTGTAGGTTGTGGCAAAGGTGTTGGTATGTTGGTGACGGAAAAAGGTACAAACTTAGCCATTTCCTTTGGAACTAATATAACACAAAAGCAGAACTCAAAGGGAGATTAGCAAATGCAGAAATCAAGCAGCATCAAAGACTATATTCCTTTCACTTAAAGAGGTAACAAATTAACATGCAATCAAATATATTTAGGGCTTCGGGTTACTTAACTCAGGAGCTGCAACACAATCCCGATTCAGGCGCTGCAACACAACTCACCCTTCGAATGAAACAACGGATCCTGAAACAGAGAAAAGCAGCAAACGGAAATAAGCCGTACCAAATCGATAAGTAAAAAGGAAATGAAATTAAGAATAAGAAACGTGAAAGGTGAAAACAAACCGTGGATTTATAAATCGAACAATAGAGCTTCTTACTATGTCGTTCTGTTTCAAGAGATGTTGCCATCGTCAATCTCAATTTTATTTCGTCGTCCCCGTTCTTTGCTATCTAGTAGTGGCGCGTTGGTGGGTGGCAGATTATGGCTAGAGATGGAGTGGCAGTGGTAACAGACGAAGAAGGAATATACAAAGGGATATCCACATACTCAAACATCAAACACGCGTAGCAAGCAAGACCCTAACTTCCCACGTACTCAAACACGTGTAGCAAGCAAAACTTAAACGTCTAGTTACAATCATTCAAGCATAATGTACTGCTAGACAAAGCCTAATTTGAAGAAACAGTAACCATAAGTGTGTAAGAAAAGTTGTAAATTAATATATATATATATATATATATATATAATTTGTTTTTGGAAATGGTTATTGGGTATAAGTCTTGCGAAGATGAAATTTGAGATAAACAGAGAAAAATATGAGGCGGTTTAGGTTATGTTTGCGTTGATAATAATTTGGATTATGTTGTTGTTTTCTTTATTTTTAATTTCTTACGTTGATAACGTTATTTTTTTATGTTGAAATTTGGATTTTGTCGGTGAAGGATTCTACACTTGATTATGTTGTTAAAAACCTAATTAGATGTTTTTGATTTCAACTAGTATGTGGTGTTTTTTTTATTTTTCTTGGTTTGTTTGACCGTATAAGTCAATGTTGTGTGTATGTTAGTGTAGGGATGGATGATTAACAATAGGTTTTTTTGTTTTTTTCATCATTTGTGTTCATTATTTTTCAGAAAATTTTAAAATGTAGTAACATTGTGTTTAGGTGTAGGTTAAATATGATTGTATCAAGTAACAACAATCAATTATTAATAATCAATATGATGAAATGTAGGTTAGTGTAACTCTGAATATAATAATTTTTTTCTTAATTTTAATTTTGTTTTTTTATGTTGTATAGATAATTGCATAATGAAAAGATCATCATGCATTTAAGAAAAGAATGTTTTTTTCATAGTATTAAATATTGTATTTATACTTTGTAAATGCATTCAAGTTTCTTGTTGTATGTAGTTAAAAGTAGTGAAAGACTAACATTGAAAAGATATTTCTCAAAGTTTACTAATTTTGCTGATAATACTGTAGTTGTTGATGGGTCTGATGAAGAATTGATAATTAAAGGTATGTTAATACTTGTATCATTTGTATTAATGATTTTACACTACATTTGGTTGTGAGAAAAAATATTAATCTTTAAGGCACTTCAAAAGGGGAGAAGAATGTTGAATACACTTCACCTAAGACATACCATATTAAAGGTACATTTTTAGTTTGCTTTGGTAAAGTTGAAAATTTGTTTTGTAGTTAGGTGTTGTAAGTTAACTTATAAATGTGTGTAAGCAATTTTGTTTGTGTTTTTAAGTTAGTTAAGAAAGTATTTTGGATATGATTTACTTCGTCATTATTTAAATTGTGAATAGAATTATGAAGGGTATGTAAGTAAACAAGGCTTATGTGTATTTGTAGGTATAACAATATCTAGTTTTTTGAGTAGAAGTATACTTATGTATGTTGTTAATATGTTGTCTATGTGTAGGTTGTTTAATATAGATGTGTTGGATATCTTGTCAATGTGTCACATGCTTTAATCTGTGATGTTGTCAAAATGTAGGTTTTTCAGTAGTAAAATTTACAATGTGTAGGAATATCAAATATGTAGGTTGGAAAAAGTAGACTTCATATTTGTTTTGTATGTGATCAAAATGTATTATATCCGGTGTGTAGGCTATACACTATGTCAATATATTCTGAGTGTGTAGGTTGTTAACTAGTAAATATATTTGTTGTTTAGGAAATTGTAAATTGTTTTTAAGTTGATATTTGTCAATATGGCAATTTAAATGAAGTGTATGCTAAGTGCTTATATGTAAGTAATTCTATAAAAATATGGCAATAGTGGTTATTGACAGTTGACCATTGTTATTTGTTGTGCCTGGATCTAAAATATATGGATATAATGGTTATAGACAGTATTGACCCGGTAAAGGAAAAAGGAGGCCAAGAGCATAGAAGGCTAAGGATAATGAGTACTTAAACATTTTCTTGAAAACAGTTTATGTGATGGTATGCAGTGGGAAGTTTAAGGATTAAGTATGCAACGAAGATTCTGCTATTAGACGTAACCAAGAAAAGAGATTATATTATAAAAGTTTTAGAATCGGATTGAATAACGGGTCGGTATCAAGGTGCTTTGAAAACTGTTGGTTTAGTTTAGTTTTTTTAAAGAAAACGATGTGTAGCCATTTAGGGAAGCATGATAAATGATTTTGTTCAAAATATTTTTATATGTATGTCAGTGTAAGGAGGTTTAAAAAATGTTTATTGAGCATAACTTCTTTTTGTGTGATATTGTAACATAGTTTTATTGATGTATGGAAGTGTATGATAGTTCTGATTATGATGTACGGTGCAATAATTTTGTGTTTCGTAGTGTAAGATAATTTTGTGCTTATATTAGTGTAAGGATGTTTGAAAAAAATGCTTATTTATTATTTGTCTTTGTATTGGATTCAAGAACTTTGTTTCTTTTGCGTATGGAAGTGTAGTTCAGAAAGGTTTATTGGACATAATATGGTTGTGTAGGATAGTGTAGGATAATTTGAGTGTCGTACGAAATGCATAAGTTTATGCAAATAATATAACGTAGTTGTGATGTATATCAGTACATAACTTGTTTGAGAAATTAAATGGAGTTTTAAAGATTAATCCATTATAATTATGGGGAAAAAATCTTATCTGCTAACTATAATCGGATGTATATGAGTTATAAAATAAAATCATGATAATAATTATTTTTTATTTTAAATTCTAAGATTCAAGAAAACTTATTAGAAAATGAAACTTCCAAAAAAAATAGTAATACTTACCATATCAAAAAAATTAGAAACTTTTACGATTATACCCCTACAAATAATTAAATGAGAAAAAGAAAAAGAAAATATTTGATTGGTTGGAATGACTTCTCGCATTTCTCGCACTAAGACGACTTCTTGCGTGATATATATATATATATATATATATATATAGGGAGAGGATCATGAGAAAACTCCATTTTATGGAGAGAACTAGAGAACTAATAATGAAGTATTTTTAATTTAATTAAAAAAAATATTTTTTAAATTTTTTTTTCTTTCATCCTTCTTATATGTTGTTATTCTTCACCATAAAAAAATAAAAAAATAAAAAAAATAAAAAAAATAACGAGTAATGCATATATGCAATACACCGATTTTTTTATAATGCATATGTGCAATAGTGTACATTTTGATATTTGAAATAGTGTTGAATAGCATATATATAGTTGTTTGTATTGTATATTTTCAATAGTGTTTATATACAAAAATTAAAAAAAAATAGATATAGTGCATATGTGCATTAGTGTTGTATTACATATATGCGATAATGTGTTTTGCATACAATTATTAATGTCATATTTGCATATATTCAATAGTGTGTATTGGATAATGCAATTGTGTTGTATTATATGCAATAAACACTATTGTATATATGAAATAGGCTTTAGTGCACATATGCACTACAGTACTACACCGACAAGGTTTTTTTGTTTTTTAGTATCAATATCATCCTATTAGAAGGAGGAAAGAAAAAAAATTCACAAATTATTTTTTAAAAAATAGTTAAAAATAATTATTTAGTAGTTCTCTAGTTCTCTCTTTAAGAGGAGTTCTCTCTAGATCTCACCCCTATATATATATATATATATATATATATATATATATATAGAGAGAGAGAGAGTTAGGTTCAAAAGAGAACTTCAAAAAAGTGAGGAACAAGGAAACATCATTCCCAACCCTTGATCAATTTCCCACACATCCTTATGGTACACCATCAATCACCTACATCACATTATTGTTGTAACACATAAAAACCCTTAAAATAAAAAATGATAATTAAAACAATTATTAAAAATAAATAAATAAAAAAGTAAAAAAAAAACAAAATGTTTATCTAGCATCCAAGTCCAAAAAAAATTCAATAAAATCAAAAATTTAATTAAAAAACGAAAACAATATAAAAGTAAAAAAAACCAAAAAAAAACATATAGCATCCCCGTTCCAAAAAAAACACAAAAACTTAGTTTAGCCTTCGGATTTAGATTTACTTTTAGCAGGTTTAGATTTTTTAGCTGGGGGAGGGGTAAACATTTTTCATTAACATTTTGCACGTAAAACAATAAATCTTATTAACATTTTACCTGTAAAACAACATTTCATAAAGATTTTACATGTAATATAAGACATTTAATTAACATTTTACACGTATAACAACAAATCTCATTAACGTTTCACATGTAAAAATTAATATTTTACATATAAACTAACACTTTTCATTAACATTTTACACATAAACAAAAAATCTTATTAACATTTTACATGTAAAACAACTGTTCTTTAAAATTTTACATGTAAAAATTAATATTTTACATAAATAATAACACTTTTCATTAACATTTTACATGTAAAATAACAAATCTCATTAACATTTTACAAGGAAAACAACTGTTCTTTAAGATTTACATGTAAAAATTTAATATTTTACATGTAAAATAACATTTTTCATTAACATTTACATGTAAAACAACAAATCTCATTAAAATTTTACATGTAAAACAACAGTTCTTAAAGAATTAACATGTAAAACAACACGTTTCGTTATAATTTTAATATATATATATATATATTAAAACCAACCTACGGTTATCTCACGAAACTGAGTGTTCATGAACATTTTCAAGTTATGTTTTTATGCATGTACAAGATAATGCGAGTTTCAATATGGCGGTTGTAATATATTTATGCATTTTTTTTCCTGCTATCTTTCTATCGTTACGTGAACAAGAAAGCTCCCCCCCCCCACCCCACCCCATTGACCTAAAAATGCCTAACCATCAACCTGGAAAACCTAAACCTATCCCTAAAAGCTAAACCAAAAGCCAAAGGTTAAATCGAGTTTTTTTTTTTTTTTTGAACGAGGGATGCTAGATATTATTTTTTGTTTTCTTTACTTTTTTTATTTTTTATATTTTTAATAATTTTTTCGATTTTATTGAAGGTTATTTTTTTGGGATCAGGGATTCTAAATAACATTTTGGTTTACTTTTTTTATTTTTTATAATTTTTGTAATTGTTTTTTTATTTTCTTTAGTTTTTTTTTTCTCTTATAAAATTGATGTGGTATAGGTGATTGAGGGTTCACCATAAGAATGTGGAGAATTGATCAAGGGTTGGGAACAATGTTCCCCAGTTTCACATTTTTCTGAAGTTTCCCAACGAACTCACCCATATATATATATAGGGGATGGATCTTGCGTGAAGTGATATTATAGCGAGAAGTGCGAGAAGTGAATGTATAACTCCATTAATCCCTAATTTCACTCCCTTTCATATGATATTACATACATATATGTAGGTTGGTTGTATTTATGTCTTAATTACACATTCAAACCTACCTACAAACATATATATGTACCAAGTCACATTCAAACCTATGTACCTATACACATACAAACATACATACACATATACAAACATACGTACACATATACAAACATACTTACCTATACACATACATATGCACCTGTACATAAGAAAGAGAGTGAAATCAGGGATTAATGGAGTTACACATTCACTTCTTGCACTTCTCTCAATAAAAGTCACTTCTGAAATGAACCTAATCCTATATATATATATATATATATATATGCAAGGTTATAATAAGACGTAGATTTTTCCTAAAAAGTGTAGAAAGTGTGTTTTCACCATTATATCTAACAAAACACACCTCACAATAAACACACTTTCCATATCCACCATCAGATCAACATATCTAACGCACCAGATTACTTCTTATTAACCCCACCATATATATATATATATATTTATATATATATGTATATGAATAGTAAGTTACAACTTTTGAAGCACATGAGTATAACTGATTGATGCATTGTAACATCCCAAATTTTCGTTTGGTTAATATAATAATATTTGATGTTATGAGATGGGCTTGTGTTGGGTTAAGTAATATGGGTGATGGAATTGGGTTATTAAAGGAAAGACCATGGGCTTAAGCCCATGACACATAATATAAATATTTTAAATGCCTTAATCTATTCATTTACCACTCATTCCATACACAGCCCAAAACACACACTTATCTCTATCTCTCTCTCATCCTACCTTCTCTCTCTTGCCGAAATAGAAAAAGAGCCGATCCCAACCCGAGTTAATGATAGTATGATATTGTAGAGATCCAAACCCGTTAAATCAAGTTGCGAAAAGACGAGCCGGCACCTTAAACCGTTAAAGTCACAAGATCCGGATAGAATCGGATATAAACCGATCGAAATATGAGCTTAGGGATCACCCTAGCTCAGATTTGGATCTAACGAGACGAAAAACGGTGAAAACGGTGGTGAAACAAGCGAGATCTCGCTTTTCCGACGAGATCCCGGTTTTCCGGCAATGACAACGCCGGAAAGGCGGAGCCGGAGTTCTGAATACGAGGTAACAAATGTCAGAGACTGTCTCTGACACTCTCTGACCTAACCCTAATTCGTTAGCGGGGAATTAACGAATTAACGGTAATTCGTTATGTTGATTCGCTAAGGAAAAGTAACGAACTAGCTTCAATTCGTTAAGCAATTCATGATGATCATTCGTTAAGGTCAGTTCGTTACGGAAAGACAGTTCGCTATGTTAAGATGACGAATCAAGTGATTCGTTACTCATCCAGTTCGTTATGTTAAGATAACGAATCCGGAGATCCGCTAATCAACAATTCGTTACGTTAAGATAACGAATCAGGTGATTTGTTACTTGCCAATTCGTTATGATAAGATAACGAACCAGATGACGAATCAAGTCATGATAAGATAACGAATCAGATAGCGAATCAGGCTTAATTCTCTATAACGAATGAGTGGGAGAATAAAATAATAATTTAAAATCCTAATGGAAAATGTGTTAAGTCAGTTATTGGAAATAAAATTTTTCCAAGCTGACCTGGCAGCTCGACCCCAGCCAGGGGCTTTCCCCTTGGACCCTGCTAGGGGCTGTCGCCCCTAGACCCCGCTGCCCCCGGACCCCCGTTCGTTGAGGGTTATAATTAGACTAGAAACGCGATATGGGTAGTGATAGTTAATTAATATGTGTAATTGTTATATAGTTAGTCGCGCACAGCTAAAGAAAGGAGTAACTGTTAACGGTGAACGTAACCGAGTTCAGGTGAGTTTGTAGCCCCATTCCTTGTTATGTTTTTGGGGTTGTGTGCATACTCGATGTGATTAGTTAATACACTTACCTTAAGTGGTAAGTGTATGCTATATATGATATATGAATGATTACTTGTTGGTACGTGAACGATCTTCGGATATTGCGCGTACTATCAGGTTATAAATAAAGATATGAATGTTTTATCTAATGTATGGATTATGTATGAACATTATGAATGAATGCTTGTCGGGACGTGAACGATCTTCGGATATTGCACGTAACGACAAGGGGTATGATTGTTAAATGAATGATGTGAAGAACGCCTAGAGTGTTCCTATGCTACGATGTAATCATTGTATATGAAAAGTAAGTGTATGCAGGTACAGGAACGGTAAATGAGTTCTACGTCTGACATAGTAAGTTAGGATGGCAAATCCCTTTAACTTCCGTTAGGTTTAGACTTGGCATGTGATGGCGTAGTTAAGGACTGCGGGCCTTATACGTGTTATAGATGATAGATGAGAATGTAGTTAAGGACTGTGGGCCCTATACGTACATTAGATAGGAGCCAGCATAGGAATGGACTGTGGACCTTATACGTGTTGTAATTGTATTGTGGTAGCATAGGGGAGGACTGTGGACCTCGTACGTGCTATGAACTAGGTTGCAACATAGGGAATGACTGTGGACCTTGTACTGTTGTTATTGTAGGATGGTATAGGGAAGGACTGCGTACCTTGCACGTATCATAAATGGTGAACATAGGAAATGATTGCGGACCTTTTACATTTTCATGACCTTGAGTATAGATATAGACAGCATACCATGAACATACTCTCGGTAGGCTGAGGTAGGTAATAGTATGTATGCATGAATGTATGTTGGAAAGGTAAATGGTTAAGTATGGATATATATCTTCGTATATGTATGTATATATGACATGTGTATGTATTGTATGTCGCTTGATTAACTAGAACTCGCTCAGTGTAGCTGACTTTTAGTATGCACGCAGGTGATCAGACTAAAGAGCTAGCATGAGGAAAGCACATGGCATGGATTGAACGGCTGACATCAGAAGATGGAAGAAATTATGTTTTAGATATGATGTTTTATGTTATGGTTTTAAAGAAAATATTAAATGTTTTGTAACGAATGATTGAAGTTAACGTTTCCGCGAAAAGTTTTAATTAACTCTGATTGTAGAACTGTGTTTATGAGTAAATCCAACGTCCAATGTAGAGCACAGGGAACGGGGCCTTACATGCATGCTATGTAGTAAAAGTTCTTATAGTACCATCAGTACAAGTGATTGATGCATATAATTTGTTTGATAAATATTATTTTTTTTATTAGCGTATCATACTATAAATGTACCTAACCAAATCTATACTGACGGATCAACATTTGGTTTTGGGTTTCAAGAATATTGTACACACGCCATTAGCAAGTGGTACAAATAGTGTTTTATAAGTTTTTGAAGCATCATGAGTACAAGTGATTGATGCATGTAATGTTTCAATAAGGAAAATAGGATTTTATTAATTTTACATTTTTAGGTTGGATGATAATAATCCAACATCATAAATTTGCTGCTAGCGATTTCGCCTTTCGCACTACTTGTTTTCAATTGACTTCCGTTAAAAAAAATAATAACTCTGCTACGTTATTTCTGAATTTCAAACTACTAGTTTAGGGTTTCTGATCGGAAGAAAGATACAAATAGATTGATGTAAAAATTACCTCGAAACGGTGCTCCAAATGACGAAATGATGCTTTAGTTTAGATGTTTAAACTTCCGATTGACATAAATCAAGCTGTCTGGAGCACTGCTTTGATGTAAGTTTTACATCAATTGACTCGTATCATTCTTCCTATCAAAATCCCTAAGGCATAAGTTTGAAATTCAGGAAAAAACTTAACAGAATTAAGTTTTTTTTAGACGTGCCCAATGAAAATAAATAGTGTGAAATGTGGGACCGCTAGCAGAAATGTTCTTATATGGGATTATCATCGGCCAATCTTAAAAAGATAGGATTAATAAAATCCAGTTTCCCTTATATTAAATACTAGTTTGATCCTCCCATGTTACGGGAGTTTATTTAAGTTTTTTTTTTAATCGTTTTGTTATTTTATGATGATTTGTTTTATTTTATAACGTAGTTTGTTTTAATTTAATACATATATATTAGTTTGTTATTATATTTTTTGCGTTTGGGTATTTTCAATTGAGATGTGTAGGTTTTTTAGATTTTTAACGAACAAAGATACACGAACACGAACATGTTGATTTTTTCAAATGAACAAACATGAACACACATATTTGTCTAATGAAAAATGAGACGTTAATGTAGTTGACGATGACGGGTAGTATCGGAAGTTAACCGGCGATGGAGAAAATAGACCAGCAATGGAGAACATGAAAAGAAGATAAATAAATTAGGGTTTGAGGATGAAAGTATTTACCAATAAATAAGATCTTATAACCCATTTGAGAGCTATTAGGGTTTGGTAATACCTATTGCCCAAGAAAATTATTCTTTGATGATTAAGGGGTTATTTCATTAATAAATGAGATATTATAACCCGTTTAAGGGTTATCCGGGTTTGGTGAGACCCATGACCCGCGAAAATTATTGTTTGATTATGAAAAAGTTTCACAAATAAATGAGATGTTATAACTCATTTAAAGACTATCTGGGTTTTGTAAGACCCATACCCACGATTTCGGGTCAAATGCATGATAAGTCTCCATTTAGAAATCAAGCAATCTGGTGGCTCTAGAGAATCTGAGAGAGACACGTAGAATTTTATGGTAGACAATTATATAGATAATTAGATATTAATATATTTTCTAATAAAATTTCTTTAAGCATTAAATTTGAATTTCCTCTAATAACTTCCACTCCTCAAACTAAAAAAATAAAATATAAATACAAATTTATTATTAAATATAATATATTTTTCTCAGCATCCCATTTAAATTTATTGAAAACATAGCAATATATTAAAATAAAACATTTTTCTATACGGTAAAATTTACCGAGTACCGATACTAGTACTGTACCGAACCAAACCGATTCCGACCTAACACATCGGCACTTTCAATAGAATTCCCTTTTATTGTCTAGTTTCCTATTTCAACAATATTTCTTTATCATTGAATTTGATTTTTCTCTAATAACTTTCATTAACTTTATTACAACTTAACATACAAATCATCACTCATGTATTTTCAACATTCTAATATATACTTTATTAAAATCAAAGTTTTATTAAAAAGTAAACTTTTGTTTTCAAGTCAATTAATGCCTTCCAAACAACATTTATATTTCGATATAGTTTAAACTCCAAGGACTTGATGAATCCATCCATGTTGTTATTATTATTATTATTATTATTATTATTATTATTATTATTATCTATAGAGGTAAATATCAGATTGTTGATGCCACAATGCCTTTTTATGATATTCTGTTTGACATTTTATATAATAAACTTTAGAGTTTGAACAAACTGCTAACTTAGTCTAATGACTGATAACTTCCTAAATTGTTCTCGATACCTAATCTATGCAAGTTCGATCCCTCACGGCAACAAGTGGATTTTTACTTATTATGTTTCTATATGTATTTTTTTTACTTTGTTTACTTTATTAGTTATTACTTTCTTCAATTTTTAAGCATGCTTTGTTTGTTCAAGTATGATAATTTTCTTTATGTTTCTATATGTATTTTTTCTTTGATTGTTTTATTAGTTATTTTTTTCTTTTCAATTTTTAAGCATGTTTTGTTTGTTTCAAATATGATAATTTGAAGAATTTTTATAAAATTTTAGGCTTAGTTTCTATACCCGTAATGAACCTAACTTATACCGAATAAATTTGCATTGGCTTGTCGCTACGACGCCCATGTATAAAACATGTTAACTTGACAGAAATTTTGTTGGCTTAGTTCTGATACCATAATTCATGTTGGCTTGTCGCCACGACGCCCATGTTTTAAACATGTTAACTTGACAAAAATTTTGTTGACTTAGTTCTGGTACCGTAACAAACGTAGCCGGAACTTTTTGTTTAAAACATGTTATTCGGTATCATTGGCTATATGAGTGTCAATACTATTATGGGTGCTTACTAATTTACTTTTTTGAACTTAAAACATATACCGGTATGAACCTGAACGATAGCGACCACATTAATTCGTGTCACTTTGATTTTGAGTTGTATGTATGCCGATACTGCTTTCGATCTTTACAAAGTTGTAGATTTTGATTTAGTGTTGGTGACGTAACATGCTTAATCGATAGCAACCGAATTCGTGTCTCGCCGCCGCAACGCTACGAACCTAACCTAACTGATAACATCGAATTCGTTATTGTGTTCTATATACAAGGCCGACCAAAAAGAGCGAGGGGAAATAACAAGCCTAGTTGAAACCCCCAAATTCTTTCATCGACATCTTCGTCTTCTTCTATATAGCCCTAGCCCCCTCCATAATAATAATAACCAAATATCATATCAATATCAATTTGAAGAGAGAAAAACTAGGGTTTGAAACTGAATGATGACGGCGTTGGAGTTTAAATACATCACTGTTGAAACCCTAATTGAACCGGATATGATTGTGTGAGAGTTCTATGATGGGTTTTTAGTGAGGAGATAAGAATGACCATTTTTATTATTGAAGGTTTTTGTTACATGAATATGCCCTCCTTACAATACATATTGTAGAAACCCTAACCCTGAATGAAATCATTATAGAATCAAGTGTGTTCGTGTGTTTATGTGACAATCGTCAATTTCAAGTTAACTCCGTTAACTCAACTCCGTCAATTCAAACTTAAAGATCACTGAATTTATAACGCACACCTCATTACATTTAAACTAGGGTTTAAATGACGCTTAACACTTACTACATGTGTAGTCTTTCGGGAATTGCACCGAAACGCAAACGAGTTGACGCAAACGATTGGTGAATAAACAAAAAACGTCAAAACAATAATTATGTGATAATTATGTGTTAGACTTATGTGTTATGTGATAACATTGTTATAAACGTTAACTCAATGTGCTAGAACTAGTTAATTAAGCTAGAAAAGTAACATTTGGAAGTTGAGGGACTAAAGTGTAACATGTTATTATTATTAATAACAATAAACCCTAACTCTCTCTTCTCCCTTTCACTCTACCCGACGGCAGCCCTCCCCCTCCCCTCTCTCGCGATCAGCAGCCTCACACACACACATATACACAAGATCTTTCAAGTTTGATCGAAGATTAAGGTGCTAGGAAGGTATAAACAACTATCCTATGCATTCTTCTTGCTTAATTTCGATGTTTAATGGGTTAATTGTGAACCCTAGGTTCCGAAAATTTGCATATATGGTGCTCATATGATTTGTTTGATTAGATGATGTATTGATTGTGATTTGATAACTAGAATTGATGTTATCACATGTTAATTATTTGTGTCTTTGATTTGAGTTCAAGCAAAAACCCTAATCATGTATGTAATGTGTAATTGATGTGCATGGATAGTGATTATGGAGTCTAGATTGTTATATGAACGGATTATAGTCTATAGATGGTTAATATGTTGAGTTTTGTTGCAAACAGTTTCTGGACAGATTGTGTTGTTGATGTTCAATTGACTGTAACGGGGTGTAAATGTGAAAATTGGTTGAGATTATTGATACTACAGTAAACTAGGTTGAGTCTAGTTTCTAAAGAATATAAATTTGCAATTTTTGAACGTGTAAAAGTTAACTTTTATGATTTTACAAAAACGTTGTGCAAAGCTGAGTTGTTAGACCTGCTGTTAGATTGTTTTGTAAATATTATATCTCATGAACTACAAGGCCAAATGGGTTGGTTCCACTTCTGGAAGTTAACTTGTTGAGTTAAGAACCAAACCCAATTGGTCTTGCATTTGTTGGATTTTTCATTTAACGGGAATTTCAAATAACATTCTGTTGCGCATGAATTTGACTGTTATGAGCTTGCTGTAATGTTTTGATCATTATGAGAAATCTATGTGAAATAAAAATAAAATAAAATATGTTCTGGAAACCTAACACATGCATGCTTTTGTGATGATTTTTGGTAAATTAATTGAGATGCTATGATCAGTGGAATAGTACAATTTTTCAAGTAGAATTTCTGTCTCGGTGAAACTAGCTGCTGAATTTTGTGAAAATGCATGAAACATGATAATTGCTAGTTAATTGTTATGATTTGACCAAATTGCCCCTGTGGGGAATACTTGCTATATAATTGTTATGTTTTGACCAAATTGCCCCTGCGGGGAATACTTGCTAAATAGTTGTCGTGTTTTGACCAAATTGCCCTTGCGGGGAATAATTGCTAGTTAATTGTTATGTGTGACCAAATTGCCCTTACGGGGAGTAATTGCTAGTGATGTACATTATTAATACATGACACGTAAATAATTGCTCACACATGTAATGTATCACGAATGTACTTGTTAAAGTCACACACGATTCACAAACGAAACACGAAACACATTGTGTGCATAGGTATTATGTGCCGAGTCTAGAGACTCGATAATAGTTCCGACACTTAGAAAAATCTCTTTGTTGTTATAGAACGCTAGAGAGTTTTTCTGTGACGCGCATCCTTTGGTGATTTATTTTGGGAATTCTTCGCAAACAGTGAGTTCACTTACCCCTCTAAACTATTTTCAAACGCTTTTCACTTGGGGGATATAACTTACTCCGATAAACGCATTTAAGATTTTGTTAATATAAATTATATATCACTTGTAAAGACTAAGTGGCAAACGCAATAACTAAAGTCCTTCATTCACATCGAACCGTTTAATATTGGATAATAGTGAGTCATTGTTGAGTAGTACTACTGGGTTTGACAAACCCCACCCAACGCTAAACTCGACTGGAGGTCGAGTGGGTGTAATCTTGGCTAAACACATACCATGGTCGGGATAGACCTGGTGGCAAGGCAAATGATAAACAGTCAGCTTCGGTGTCGAACACTTAGTAAT
Organism: Bidens hawaiensis; assembly: GCF_021521415.1. Classification (NCBI taxonomy): domain Eukaryota; kingdom Viridiplantae; phylum Streptophyta; class Magnoliopsida; order Asterales; family Asteraceae; genus Bidens; species Bidens hawaiensis. Next base: position 595,227 of record NW_027491465.1, read on the forward strand.
ACTTGTTTTATAGGCTAGCTACCTATAGATATATAATTGATTTAACACTATCTGGTAACGCAAAACGCTAAACGCAAAACGCTAAACGCAAAACGCTGAACGCAAAACGCTAAACGCTGAACGCAAAACGCTTTATTTTATACAAACTTGTGAACTCACCAACCCCGTGTTGACACTTTTAGTATGTTATTCTCAGGTAACCGAGGCGGGCGCGCGGTATAGGATCATGCGTGGTTTTTGAACATTCGGATATGCAAACATGTTTTTAACTATTATTACTTGGGTTTTAAGTCGTCCTGCGTGACGCAACTTTTGTCTTTTGGTTTTTACGCTTCCGCACTTACTTTCATTTAAACGTTTTTATGGTTTGATTATAACTAATGATTCCGATCCTGTTAGTTCACACCCTCTGACGGTAAAACTCCGTTAGTGGATTTTGAGGGTGTGACAGCTTAAGTGTTTGAAGGTTCTTAGTTGATTTTAGCATGAGATCACAGTGAGAATGAAGTATGGTGTTTTATTCATGTTGTGCATACATATTAAAAAAAGGATGTACACATATATAGGGTCCCGGAGGAATCATTCCCTGGACCATTACTCCTAGGGTTCCATCTATTGTCCACTGGTTTTTCCTCTTCCTCCTGACTTTGGCAGAGGGCTGGCTATTATCCGTTGGACACTTTCTTTGCTCCAGAAGTACATCAGCTTCAGTTCTGTGCAACGCCCAGATTAATAGGGACAGATCATTCATTGACCTAGGCTCTTGTATGGAGTGCACTGTATACCATTGGGTTGGGCTTTACATTTCTTTATCCTTTGGTTTCTTCTCTTCCCCACTAGGGATATAGCTAGCCTCCTTTTATTCGTTGGATATTGTCTCGCCTCCAGGAGTATGCGTGCCTTGGGACATCCCCCAAGTCAGGTGTACACTGACTTCTGACCCCTTTGACTTGGTCTTTTATTTTATTATACCCTTCTGTCCTTGGGCCTCTTTTCTTTGGCTCGGTATCATGTTCTTCACTTAAATGGGTTGTGACCCAAATCAAAGAGTCCAATTCCCATGTAGGCTCTTCAAGTCTCCCCGGTCCATTGTGCTCGTTATTTATGACGAGTATAATGGACTCAAAACAAGTCTCTACTCGACCTCTTGTGTGATCCACCTTAAACTCTGATCGACTAAATGGTCGTGAGTATTTATTCTTTCATGTAGGAATGAGTGAGTACAAATGGAAGACACCCACTTTTTATATAGCCATGGGGGCATCTTTGATATAAAAAGAATATCCATAGAACTATTACATGCTGGTTGTTGACCTAGGAGCTTTCTCCTGGACCATTGTTCTCTTTGACTTAGGCTTCATCCATTCCAAAGGCATGGCATGTCACATGTGTTGTTCTAACCCTTTCTTTTGGGTTGATTCTACTAACTTATTCAGATCGATATGATAAGTCCTTAACCTCCTAGAACCTTTGATTTCATTTAGTTACTTTGGGAGGTCTTTTAAGTACTCTCTTTTGGCCTCCCTTACTTTAGTCATACTTAATTTGGGCCCGTGTTTGCTACTGGGTATATTTCTCTTATCATTCGGAGATCCCATTTCTAAGGTACATTTTCAAGTCTCCCCATTCCATTGTGCTTGTTATTTATGACGAGTGTAGTGGACTTATATTAGTTCCCCGCCACATTTTTAGATCATCCTCCCCGGCTCTTCCTTTAATCTTTGGAGGTGTCCGTTGACGTGGTTTTCTCAATTGGCCCGAACTTCGTGTCATCTCAAACAACTTAACACTTTTTTATGTACCTTTTAAATACATTGTCCATCTTCGAACTTTCTTCACAAGGTTAGCGCCGATATCCTTTGTCGATATCACCATTTTCTCAGCGATTGCTAGAGTGAGAATGTTATTCTTAGGCTTGTTTCCGGGGTACTTTCCTCAAGTCTTCCCCGTCTATTATCCTTATAACTTATGATGAAGGTAATGGACTAAACCCCAACCCGGATCATCCTTCCCTTTCTTTGATTTATATTATCTAAATCCCCTTTTATCTTTCCATTCCATTACTGGCCCACACCTACGTTATTTTTTAAAATGCCTCACATGCTTCCTTCAAGATGTCCTGATATCTTTCAAATCGTTTGCCTTTCTCTTAACTGTTGGCTCCCCTTTTCCACTTTCAAATTTACATTTTCTATCTCCTTATCAGGTTGGTACTTGGTAGGATGTTTGGTTGGAGTAGCTAGTACTCTCCAAGAATCTTGGTTTCTCCTGGGCTTCCCTGACTTGGTCCCCGTCATAGGATGGAGACCCGTTGTCATAGAAGGCTTTACAAGCCCCCTAGTCCTTATAAGGACAAGAGACTAATGTAGTCCTAGCCTATCCTTCTTATCACATACAAGATAGGTTCGTCCCTTTTAGACCCATTGATTGGGCTAGTTTCGGACGAGGTTCTCTTTTTATATTTTGTTGAGATAGATGGTATTTAGTTTCCAAAACTCTTCTTGACCTGATTCTTTTGACAATTTAAATCTACCATGATAATACACGGTCCTTCTTCTGTTTTAACTTATCAAATTTGGACCCAATAAGGTTGAGATAGCTTAGTAATATGGTGAAATAAAGATCAAGCATATCTAAATTCATCACAATATAATGGGCCCAGTCCAAGGAATATCTCTTCAAGTCCCCCCGTCCCTTATGCTAATTATTTATGATTGAGATAAGGGACTTTAGGCCCCAGTTTCTTTAACATTACCAAGAAAAGGTTGACTTTTGTTTCCGGGGTAACTATGTTGGTTGTATGTAACCTCTGTTTACTTATTGAATAACCCTGCAAAAGTTGTTAGTAGCCAATTAACAAGCTCTAACAATGATCATGTTGTTCTTGCTTCACTAGTATTGGACATAGAAGCATGATATAAATAATTTTAGCGTGATAATATCTTGTTGAAAATATATCAAACCCCTGACATTAAGTATGATGATTCAAATTCTTTCTATATATTTCCTTTGCAAGGTCTCTCCGGTTATTATAAACAATCAAGGTAAAGATGTTAGGGGCGTTTATGTATAGTGTCCCCTTTAGTGGGAAATATATAAGTCGTGAGCCCTCTATTAGGGGCCATATCCCACTCGGGGGGTCGTAAATTCTGAGCCTTTTAGAAGGGGCTATTTTCCTCTGGGAAAATTATAAGTATTGAGCCTCATGGATTGGGCTATTTTTGTATATGGATCCAAGCCCCTCGGCCGGGCCTTCCTTCACACTTGTTAAGGAGAATTAATGTCATTTTCCCATCAGGGGGAATTATAAGTTTCGTGCCTCTTAAAGAGGGCTTTATCCCATCTTGGGGCATTATAAGTATTATGCCTCTTAAAGAGGGCTTTATCCCATCTGGGGGCATTATAAGTATTATGCCTCTTAAAGATAGCTTTATCCCATTTGGGGGCATTATAAGTATTATACCTCTTAAAGAGGGCTTTATCCTATCTAGGGGCATTATAACTATTATGCCAGGGCTTTATCCCATCTGGGGAAAATATAAGTAATGATCGACCAATTATATTTGTTAGTCATAAATATAAAAGCATAATTAGTTTTAATAAATTCTAGAAGTCTTACACATGAAGGATGATGGAAAAGGCTAATGGAAGGGGCCCATTCCCTTCTTATGAAAGAAAATACGGATATGGAAGTTTCTTCTTCATGAAAATTCTTGGAATGTAAAGTGTTTCTACATAAGGCTTTTTCCTTTTATAGCGACCTTGTCACCGTTTGGAAGGGGACTCTTCTTCTTCAAAAGGAAAACTCTTGAAACATGAAGTGTTGTTGTAAAAGGCTTTCCTTCCTCCTAGAAGGGACTTTTCCAATACCTTCTTCATTGGAGGGAGCTATTCTTCTTGAGAGAAAAATCTTGGAAAGGGATCTTCTTTTTTGGAAAGGATTCTTGTAATATGGTATGGGGCTTCAGTATGGATTGTCTGGGAGGAATGTGTGTGTTGAGGGGATTATTTTGGAAGGGGCATCATTATGAGGAGATGGTCCCGTAAGGGACCTAGTTCTGGGGGAATATATGTTGTAAGGGGTTTTGTTCTGGATAGAATTTTTAGTAAGGAACTTTATTATAAGGAGATGGTCTCGTAAGGGACCTTGTTCTTGGGTAATTATTTAGTAAGGGGGCTGGTTCTGGAGCAATAGTTCAGTAGAAGGATTTGTTATGATCAAGAAGAGACTCCCAAAGAGATGTCTCACCTTAAAGGCTTTTTCCCTTTATACGACTTCCCACTTCAAGGAAGGGACTTTTCATATTCCCTATCACTTAGATGGAGTTTATTCCCCTCTTTAAAATAAACACTTCGAATTTGTAATAGGTTGTTTCTCAAATATGTCTCAAGATTTCACGCGCAACAAACTCAAGAATTGTCTCCTGCATGGGAGGTCTATAGACGCCTCATAAGTTGTATAATACGTACAACTTATATGACTTTATTCTATAACTTATTTCCAAAATAATTGTTAACTTAGCAATTGTTATTAGTCATATTGTATTATAGGCTTGTATTAATTTAATATGCAAAGATATAATATTTTTCCTTAGCAACTTACTTTTTAAGAGACAGTTCCTTTAGGTAGGGAGGATACCCCATTCTTCATTTATTTGTGTACCACAATAGATATAATCATATTATTTTATGGGTTTTAAAACTTTTAAAACTTCTAAGGTGATGCTCCACGCAAACATTAATAGTATTCAATTTCATGGAATGGAATGAGATCATGACTCTCACAAAGAAGAAACCCTTATCCCCCTTTCATCTTTGTAGATTAAACATGTATTATAATAACCCTTATCTCCAATCTATGAAATTAAAAAGATTTAGCTAAAAGAAACTTGGATTGGGGGCATTCATAATTTATACGTACCATCTTCTAATTATTGCAGTTGTTTTAAAAGTAGTCTTTTAATATATATACTTTTTTGTATTAGAATAGGCCTTAGCTACACCCTAGCATAGGGTTTGACATTTTAATAGATGCACATGTAAAGTGTAATGATGATATTTACAATCAAAGGCCTTGTCTTGTCATTTGGATGAGTTCTCAAAAGTACTATACTGAGAACATTGAAACTCCTTAAACAATATATATATACATATATATATATATATATATTAAGATCACTTATTATATATATATATGGGGAAAGTATAAGAAGAAAACCTCCTCCAGTAGTGAAAAACCCTAGAAACTCAAATGAGTGGTTAATATGAGGCTACATATGCAATTTACTTATTTTAATTCAATAATCAAAAAAGGGCATATTGGTCTTTTCCCATTGTTTATCTCTATCTCTCCTACTGCACTTTTTTACTACTAAATCAGATTTCCAAACACATTTTTCTCCTTATCTTTAACATCCATAGTTTATCTCTCTCTCTCTCTCTCTCTCTATGTATAATATTACAAAACAACAATGGAGATTGTTTTGGGAAATCTGAAGCAACAATGGAGATTGGTTATTTTGAATCTTATTCTTTAATCTATGACTTTTTAGCCCCTCACATACATTTTTTATTTTCTAGATCTGATCTTGTTTCATCTGTTTTTTCATATATGATCTTGTTTCATCCGATTTGGGTTGGTCCAGTGACGGTGGACGATGGCACCGTGATGGTGGTATGTTGGTGACGATAGGTGGTGTGGCCGTTTTCTTGAAATCGCCGCTTCGATGGCTGACCTTTTTCTCGCAACCTGCCGGTGGTTCCAACCATCGGTTGATGCTTAGATCTGTCATATCAGGTTTGTGTTTATTTTTTGTGAACTTGGGTATAAAATTTTTTGCTAGTTAATAATTAATTTATAAAAAAAGGGTGGCCGGAACACACCTACGGTTTGAACCTTGTAGGTTCCCTGGACGGATCGCACGAGATATCGCGGTCTACTCAGGTGCGGAATCCCTGCGTAGATCGTTACGAGTATAGAACACAAACACACGAATACACGAAACACGTTATATATTATAACCGAACTCACGTGATGTAAATATCACTGTTACAAAACACACGTTACCGAACAAACTCGATAACCAAATGAACGATTAAAACGATTAACACTATCAACACTAAACCAAGCCGTAGGCTTGAGTTTATATACACGACAACTTCGCCTGATATGTTCAGGCGAAGTTGTCCATAACTTCGCTTGTTCAACAAGTTCGCCTGACAACTTCGCTTATAAACAAAAACATAAATAACAATACAGACTCGATTACAGACACTAGACTATGAACTACTGACATTCATGCACCAACAGACTCCCCCTTGGCAGTAGCTTCATATCTTGATCTTTAAGCTCTTGTCTTGTAATCCTGTATCTTCACGCATGCACTCCTTCTCTAACACATACCGTGACTACTCGCTGATATTTCCTTGCTTCATCCTTCCAAGCAGGAATATAGAATATCTTCTTTTCATTCAACACTTGCAGATCAGCTTTTGATAAGTTAACAAGATGCATCGGATCATACACCCTCAGCACTTCTTGTTCGTCTTCGTCTTCCATCACGGCTTCAGCAGTCTGGCAATCAACGTACCACCATTTTAGATTCTTCAACACATCTTGAGGCATAGTCTTCATTGGAACCTCCTTGATGCATCGGATCGGTTTGTACTTCATCACCATCCATGGCTTGCCATCTGCTCTCATTCCCCTTTCTTTATCCTCCACGAGCTTTCCCTTCTGTGGCTTTAATAATTCAAACTTCTTCTCTTTTATGCTTTCTTTCCACACAATCTTCCCAATCACTCTTGCCATGTTGTCGTCACTTCTATTTATCAGGCCCAACCTGGCCAAATCCTTCACCTCACATTCCGGCAACGTATTGAGAGATCTCAAGGTAATCTTGAAGTATTGAATACCATCATAACGCTTCACCACAAACAACTTTATCTGTTCATCATATATCCAACAGATAATTCCCTTCTTCGACTCAGCATAGCCTTTGATGTTATAACTCTTCTTGAACATGGCTGGAACAGCAGGCTTCTTGGTCTTAATAAACCAATGAGCACAGCCTTCCTTCCACCTAGGCTGCTCCTCCCACTTAGTCTCATCCATCTCAGTACCCATGTCGGCTTTCTCAACATCTGGGATCTCGTGTTCAACGTCTTCTTCTACTATCTCCCCCTCTTCTATCCCATCTTCAATCACAATCTGTGCGCCAATCTTCTCAATCTCCTCACACGGCAGCACATCATCATCAAACACATCATCATCTAGCATATCATCATCTAACTCTCTCAACGCATCTATCACATCATCATCATCATCAACCGTCACCACCTCATCACCACCAACTGCACCTGCAGACTCCCCCTGAGCTGTGGAAGTCCCAAGAGCTTGAGTAGTTCTTGGCAACTCACCACCTGCACCTTTCGGTGCATTGGGATCATCGTCTCTGTCGTTTCTCTTCTTAGTCCTTAACTCGTCGCCTCTACAGCCTGTCTCCCCCTGAGATGCCAAGAACTCCTTCATAGCATCTATAATTCTCCCATGTTCAACCAGGAGGGACGACTGTAGTTGATTTTCTGATACAAGGCGTTGAATAGCCTGGGTCTGGATAAAGTTGATCCTTGTTTGCTCTGCCACGACCCGCTCAAGTGCAGCTATTCTCTCCGAGTCTGAGATGGTTGCATCGAAATCAAATCTCATATTAGATGTATCTGGAATATACTCAGCAGGGATTTCGAATGCAACTGGGACTTCAGAAGCAGTTGTGGACGTAACCACAGGTGGTATCGTGACCGAAAACCCTGCAGTTGCGACGACCGTCGACTCTACAAACCGTGCCACCACCTCTGAAGGAGTAAGCGTTGGAGGTGGTAACGACACAATCTCCGGAGTCGTCGTCTGTAGTGTAGTGGATGGGATGCCAACAGCTGATGTAGCCACCACAGGAACATCTGCAGCGCTTGTAACCTGTACAGAAGTAGGAACAATTGACATACCTGACAGTGCGGATGGAGCAAAACGTATAACACGTGAAGTCTCTCCAGCTCCCATACCAGCACCTGTCCTTTCACGTCTCGAACGTCTGATCAACTTGTGTATGTCCTCCTCTTCTTCCTCTGACTCACTATCATCCACCGTCCTCTTCCTCTTCCCTAACGTTCTCTCTCGTCTCACCATCATCCTTCTCGCCTCATCCATAACCTCGTCAAGATCGGAGTCAGCCACCGTCGTAGCTGCTCTAGTCACAATCACTTCCCTCACCTGTGCAGCAGAGACCTGCACTTCTTCATGTGAATCAAAACGATCCATGTCAAAGAAACCTTGACCGCCAAATGCAGCATCAAGGTCAACATCCTCCGCAACCGATACAACAGGCGCAGCAGGTACAGCTTGAGGTGCTCCCGCCTGTCGTGTTTGAGGATCTCTGAACTCGTCTCCAGCAGCAGGAACATACCCCGGGTTTATTAAGAACCCAAAGAGTGGAGTATGCCTTGGACGACGTTCAGGCTTGCTCCTCGCACTCGAAGTACGGCATTGAGCAAAGATACGTTTGCTCAAACTTTCCACGTATCTTATCGGGCGTCGTTGAGGCAAAGCTGGAGCCACATGGTTCAAGATCATCTGGAGGAATCTTGGATACATTATGAACCGCTCCCGAGCCATTGCCCTCCTCTGTCTGTCGATCTCGTAAAAGACCATCTGACTGAAACTATAACGTTTGTTATAGGTCAGTGCAGTCATTGCGGACTGCATGGTCGCACCCATACCATCAGTGCCCGCCTTCCTCCCAGACATGCAAACTATCATAACGTGTATGAGGAAGCGTCACTGATCAAGTAGGAACCCCTTCCGTCTCTGGGTATCGCCCAATGGACCAGAGTAGCCCATTCTTAGAAATGCTCCATCACGAAACGGAGCCACAAACTCCGTAGGGTCATCCCTAGTCTCTTCACCGAAACGTAACGCCACCCGTATATGTTCAGACGAGAACTGAACTTCTTGGTTGTTAACTGTTGCTCTCATGACCGGGGGCTCAACACGACAATCATACTCCACCGTCTGCCAGAAATCCTCGATATTGGGTAAGGATATTGGCAGAGTCGTCGTGATAGCGTGAAATATCCTCGAGCGTATGAGGAAAGAAATGATCTCACGGTAGTCTTCAACACCGCTCATTTCCGGGTCTAAGGTGATGAACATGTTGTGACCCGGAAAGAATTGCCTCTGGTTATCACCGTCATCTCCTCCAGCACCTCCAGCACCGGCAACAGCAGCCATTTCTGCAACAAACGGACCAAATTAGATAAACATTAAGACATAACACAAGTTCGCTTGTTACCATGAGCGAAGTTGTGATAAAAACTGTATAGGCGAAGTTAAAGTTGGGGCGAAGTTGGGAACAACTTCGCTTCAGCTTTAAGTTCGACTAAAATTATTAAGTTAAAAAGTTTCCAGGCGAAGTTAAAGTTGGGGCGAAGTTGGGAACAACTTCGCTTCATCTTTAAGTTCGCCTCACCACAACATCGCCTCAGGCGAATTTAAGTTTCAGGCGAAGTTGAGCATCAGGCGAAGTTACGGATAACTTCGCCTCAGGCGAATTTAAGCTCCAGGCGAAGTTACGGATAACTTCGCCTAAACCTTAACTTCGCCTGAATCTGAAACGGCGACAGTAAGGTTAATCGACATCCGTAAAACTGGTGTTTCGATTAACTTTGACGATTGAGGAGGCTAAAACACATGATATTAAGGATAACTAAACGACCAGTTTACTCATGAACACGTAAAACAAGTTTTGAACTCGGGTTTAAAGATCTGTTGTTCGAGGTTATTAACCGGTTGTCGAAACAACCTTAGATTAACATCAATGAACATATAACATGTGATAAAAGAACCCAAACAACCTTTAGATCGGTTGGAAATCGAAGAACAAGATAACAAGTAGGATCAGAATATAAGTTCGCTGTGTAAACGGTGAATAAGTTCGCTGAGTTTGAGAATAATGAACTGTTGACTGTTGAAAATCCATATATATGGGCGGAGTTATTCAGCCGAAGTTACGAATAACTTCGCCTAGGCGAAGTTATCCACAACTTCGCCTGTTCAACAACATCGCCTATATATTTACAAGATTTAACCTTATAAGTTTAACATTTTTCCAATTAAGTTATAAAACTTTCCTTTAAGAACTAAATGACACGTTCAAGTCCAAGTAACCCGTTATAAAAGCATACAACTACAGAAAAAGAAAACTTTAAACAATTTAAGTATAAGGGATCAAATTTCAGTCTGGATAGGGACTGCTACGTTTTAGAAAAGATCCGAACAGGAATCATACTAAGTATGTGACTGTCACATAGATCCGTGTTTAGCTGTATTATGACATAAAGAGACAGGTTGTAAGCAGGTAAATAACTTAAGATGGTTTTCATCGTTTCTGTGATACGAGTTAGGTTCAATTAAGCCTCAAAATTTAAGTGGGCAACAACTCAGAGATTATGATGCCTCCTATCTATTCTCAAAGCGTATTTGGCTTTCCCCAAGTCACCTCGAATTGACTTCGACCCTTAGTGTCTGATTAAGTTTGTAATTAATCGTCATCTCCTTCCCGTTCTCTTTCTTACTCCATGATTAAGAAGTCTTGATATGTTGAACTCTAAGATGTTTCAATAACTCATAATAATTAATTTTTTTTTTTTTATAAACATTTACATAGACTTCAGAGTATTAACCAGCTGCAAGTCCCGAATCTGGATCACTGCAGTTTCTTGAAACGCTATCTTCACGGGAATCAGAACACTTACGGGCTCGTGTATGACTGGGTAATCGCTTTTCTGCCTATCATTCGGAAAGATATATATGAAGACATGCAAAACTCGTAAGGAGTTTCCACGTAAAATCAAGTAGTTTTAGTTTGTATCACATCTACTTTTACGCACCATAAAAAGTTACCATGACATACAATGACTGTCCTAAAGCCTTTTAAGCCTAATAACTTCACTAGTTAAGCACACAGAATCAGTATATCTATCATTTTCCAAGGTTGGATCAATTTTCTGTTAAACATAGCTAACGAACTTCTTACGAAGTAGTAGACTTGAAAAATAATTTCATTTCCCAGAAAAAAAATTTTGAATTCAATCGCCCCGATCAAATCAAGTCGTCAGGTTAACGGCTATCCTGAAGATCCAATGGATCAGCTGGACCGACCACATACTAGTATGTGTCCTTCTAACTAATTAATATGATCGACTAATTTTAAGCGAAAGAATGAAAACACATCATAAACCGCCCCGGTCACTTTCAGTCATCTGGTTAATGGCTATCCTCAAATTCTACAAGTAGAAAATGAGGACCAAAACATATCCTAAGACAAGTCCTTCAAACTGATGTAACCGACATATTTTTAAGCGATAGTGACGTTTTTTTTTTTTTTTTTTTAATATAACTTGAAAAGCATGGTTACTCGGGATTGATCATCCCATTCAACTCAATAAGGTTTTGAAATCTCGTTTTGTCAAACGCTTTAGTGTAAAGATCAGCGAAATTATCAAGCGTATCCACCTTTTCAAGTACAATCAGTTTCTTCTCAGCACAATCCCGTATAAAATGATGACGTATGTCAATATGTTTAGTTTTACTATGTTTCACGGGATTGTTAGTTACTGAGATAGCAGCTGTGTTATCAATGCAAATAGGTGTAAGTAAGAAATTCAGACCATAGTCGCGCAACTGTTGTTGAATCCAAAGAACCTGGGAGCAGCAGTTGGATGCTGCCATGTATTCTGCTTCACAGGTTGAAATTGCGACTGAAGTCTGCTTCTTGCATTGCCACGACACCAATCTGCCACCAAGAAACTGACATCCTCCAGTTGTTGACTTCCGACTCTAATTGTACCCTTCATAATCAGAATCTGTGTAAGCGACTAGCTCCAAGTCTCCTCCTCTCGGGTACCACAACCCCAGCTTCGGTTTGCCCTTGAGATACCGCAAGATCCTCTTCACACCCTTCATGTGAGATTCCTTTGGGTTTGCCTGAAAACGAGCACAAAGACAAACAGCAAACATTATATCAGGCCTAGAAGCAGTTAAGTACATTAAAGAACCTATAATGGCCCGATACTGAGTTGGGTCCACATCTGCATCACCGTCTGACTCAGCACCCAATTTGTGATTGACGCAGATAGGAGTGTCGAATGGAGTGCTGTCCTCCATCTTGAAGCGTTTGAGCACATCATGGACATACTTGGTCTGATGAATGAACATCCCATCCTTCTTCTGATCAACCTGCAATCCTAAAAAGAAAGTTAGTTCACCCATAGCACTCATTTCAAACCTTTTCTTCATGACGTCCTTAAACTCTTGACACATGGAGACTTTAGATGCAGCAAAGATAATGTCATCCACGTAGACTTGCACCAGCAGGAAGTCGCTTCCTTCTCTCTTAACGAACAACGTGCTATCAATCTTCCCTCTTTCAAAACCATTTTCAAGCAAGTAATCTGATAAAGTTGAATACCAGGCACGAGGTGCCTGATGTAGTCCATACAATGCCTTGCTTAACTTGTACACGTGATCAGGAAAGTCTGGGTCAGGAAAACCCGGAGGTTGCTCAACATACACTACCTCATCAACTTTCCCATTCAGAAACACACTCTTCACATCCAACTGAAATACCTTCATCTTTTTATAACCAGCGAACGCCAAAAACAATCTAATGGCTTCCAACCTTGCGACAGGAGCGAACACTTCATTATAATCAATCCCCTCTTGTTGATTAAATCCTTTCACAACTAGCCTCGCCTTGTTTCTGATGATAATCCCTTTCTCATCTCTCTTACACTTAAACACCCATTTTGTGCCTATCGCATGCACATTTTTCGGTTTTTCAACCAAATCCCATACTTCCATTTTCTTGACAAAAGCGAGTGAAACAGAGTCCGAATTGTGGCATAGGAGAATGGGACACATTCATCTTCGGAAGATGAACGACATTGTCAGGAATGGACTTGTGTTGGCCGTTCCCTTGAAGAATTTCAATTTTGAAGATAAATGTATTGCGTGCAAGAAGGGAAAGCAGCACAAGAAATCCCATCTCTTACACTTAAACTTTGGCTTTCCAAAGTTAGTATCTCGGTAACTCCTGTAAGTCCCATTAGGATATCTCATTGAAGATTGATTGTATGGCCTTCCAAACCTTTGAGAATTGAAAGAATTATAGCTTGTGGTTTGGTTATTAGTAGTGTAAAACTGAGATTTGTTTCTATGAAAACCCGAATTAGTCACATTTTTGAATTTTAAATGGTTTTCATTTTTAGGAGCATGATAATTACTATTAGGTCTATTTTCAGCTTTAGTAGGCCTTACACCTCTGAATCGCTGCTTCAGAGGACAATTTGCAACAAGATGTCCTAATTGATTACATCTAAAACAACACCTATGCTCAACCTTTTTATCAACCGGTGTTTTAGATGTCGAGGCTATATTACCGCCCGTTCGTCTCACATATGGTGGGACGTATGGGTTTAGTGGAGTACTCTTTTTATTCATTTTATCTTTTTCTCCACTCTTGGGTAACACAACCTCCTCTTTTGCCTTACCAGACTCGGATGACTTATCTGAATCTGACGAGACAGGACTCTGATCAGAAATTTCAACACTTGAAACAGGCGAACTTGTTTCGCCTCTACTAACATTTGGTTCTTTAACAGTTACCTTAATTGGCACTGTCTGAGCAACCTCAAAGTCAACAGATTTCTGCACACTAGGGTTAAAAGTGTAATTGTGATTGTACGGTGGTGGAACCTCATGATAACCGATTCCTCCTCTCTTAGTAGAGGAACCTTGATCACTAACAAGGTGATCAAGAATAGCAGAAGAATTTCTGAACTGCTCCAGTTTTCGATTCAGTTCCACCACTTTCACCTGGTGGTCAGCAATCTGTTTCTCTCTCTCAGCAATTAGTTTGGTCTTTTCTTCCAAAACTTCATAACTTAAATCAATCACTTCAATCTTTTCAGCAAGTTTTGTTTTTAAACTTTTAACATCTTTTTCACAAGCTTTTATTTTAATTTTATAATTAGTTTCTCTTGATTTAATAAAGTGATGATCTTCTTTTATGGTTTTAAATTCAGCATCCAACCTAACATACTGATCGGTTATGGTTGCTAGTTGCTCAGACAAGTTCTCACATTTTGAACAAATAGTTTTAGAGCATACCTCGGAGAGCTTGTCATTAACGTCTGCCATAAGGGCCTTTTCTTCTCCGGCAGTCTTCTCATTTTCTTCTGTTTCGACCTTTGCCAAATTTGCCTGCTCGAAAGATTCTTTAGAAAGCAGGTTCCATTTGTATTCTCCATCTGCTTTAGACATCATTGCACTGTAATCTTTTCTACCCTCAATATGCGGTGTAGACTTTCCTTGACTTCGTTCTACCCGCTCATTCCTACATTCTTTTGCGAAGTGACCGTTTTGTTGACAATTGTAGCACCTTACCTTTGACTTGTCGAACCCTGGTCTTCCTCCGACAAACTTTCTACCGGTCTTATTCATAAACCTCTTCACCCTCCTTACAATCATGGCCATCTGCCATTGTAGATCCATTTCTTCCATATCGTCAGCATCTATCTGATCGTAATCTTCATCCAACATAGCTGGATCAACAATCTTCCCTTGAATATAGTTCTCATAGGAAGCAATGAAAGAAGCATAGAGGCCAAACTGCTCTTCAGCAGACTTAACACTCATAGGCATCTTGGAGTAGTTGTTGCTGGGAGCACTTGAAGAGCAACTACTCTTGCTTGCCTGGGGTTGAGAACCACTAGATCCAGCTGCTACATAGCAAACATCCCCATTTGTGTTAACTGACACATGCCCCTCATGTGATGAGTTGGGGCTCGACTCTCCCTTCGAATAGTAAGCAGCCGATTCAGTCTTTGATCCTGAGCTAGTGTTGACTTTAGCTCCATACATACTTGGATCTTGAACCTGATCCATAGATGTCTCCTTTCTTACCATGTTAAGCTCAAAGGTCCTGAGCTTGTTGACTGTCGTTTCGAGATCATAAGTGGGAAAGTCCTTGTCTTCCCTCATCAGCACAGTGTACATCTCCCATTTTGGTGGGAGAGCATCTAGAAGCTTCTCAACTATTTCTTCTTCTCGGTAGGAAATGGAATAGTTGCTCAATTCAGTCATTAGATGGTAGTATCGAGTGATAATATCATCTAAAGATTCATTCTTCAAATACTTGAAGACTGAAAACTGGGTTTTGAGCAATTTTATTTTTGAAGCCCGGATTCCTACATTCCCTTCAAATCTGCTCTCAAGAGCTTCCCAAAGCTCTCTTGCTGATGTGTACTTTCTAAACGTATGAAGGATCTCTTGTGGAAGGGCCATAGTAATAGCAGCATGAGCCTTGCTCTCAGCCTCATACATCTTTTTCTCTTCTTCTTCCATTTTACTATACTTCTTGATTTGGTCACGACCTTCATACTCCATAATTGGTGGAATATAACCATCCTGGATGCATACCCACATCTTCGCATCCTGGTATTTGACGTACTGTATGAACCGATCCTTCCATGCAACGAAATCGGTTCCCTTCAGCAATCTTGGGGCCTTGGTAGCTGACCCTGCTTCAACTTCCATCTTCACTAACTCAGAGATATTGATCGACGACATCTTCCCCGAAAAGTAAGAAACCTGTAAAAATAAGAAATTTTTTTTAAGTACCGAAGGCGAAGTTACGGATAACTTCGCTTGAAGTAGGCGAAGTTGTAGAGAACTTCGCTGACGAACTTCGCTGACGAACTTCGCTGATTAACTTCGCTGAGATAAGCGAACATAAGAGGTAGGCGAAGTTGTAGTGAACTTCGCTTGAATAGGCGAACTTGAGAAGGTAGGCGAAGTTGTGGATAACTTCGCTTAACCTTATATCTTCGCCGAAACCCTACGAACAGTGACGGCAACTTCGCCTGATGAACACGGACGTTTTTGAAGATCTGGAATCTGGATTTAACAAGGTTTTTGATGGTGCAAAGGCTTGAATACTGCGGTAGTAGGTAAGATTGACTTAGAAACACGAAAACACGTCCCGCGAATAGTCGTAACGGGACGAAATCTATACCCGCGTGAATATCCCGAACCTCACAATCGAGCAAATGCTCTGATACCAATTGTAGGTTCCCTGGACGGATCGCACGAGATATCGCGGTCTACTCAGGTGCGGAATCCCTGCGTAGATCGTTACGAGTATAGAACACAAACACACGAATACACGAAACACGTTATATATTATAACCGAACTCACGTGATGTAAATATCACTGTTACAAAACACACGTTACCGAACAAACTCGATAACCAAATGAACGATTAAAACGATTAACACTATCAACACTAAACCAAGCCGTAGGCTTGAGTTTATATACACGACAACTTCGCCTGATATGTTCAGGCGAAGTTGTCCATAACTTCGCTTGTTCAACAAGTTCGCCTAGGCGAACTTGTTGACAGCTTCGCTTATAAACAAAAACATAAATAACAATACAGACTCGATTACAGACACTAGACTATGAACTACTGACATTCATGCACCAACAAACCTTTACTTTTTTGTTAGAAGTTTTTCTTTGAACTTTTTATTCAAGGATATTCTATTTGTACACGGTTAAACAAGTAACATATGTTTTTAAACAAGTAACATATGTTTTAAACAAGTAACATATGTTTTATTTATACAATTAACATATGTTTTATATTACTTCCAGACCGGAAACCCGATAAGAGATCGGCTTGTGGTGTGACGGATTTCCAATGAGTGCCGGGAAAACGCAGATTCGTTTAAAACCTGATGGATTTCCAAAGAGTGCCGGAAAACCACCGTCGATATCATAAAGAAAAAGAGGAAGATGGTTGGACTGGAATGAGTTAGGATGAAAGAGAAATGTATATTTTTTGGAATATGGTGACTTTTGTGTAGGAGAGAGAGAGTGATGGTGACATAAAGTATGTAATAAAAATGTGTAGATATGTGTAAGAGAGATAGAGAGTGTAATTGTGACATAAAGTAATGAAAATTAATGACAAGCGTAACATATGTTTTGCATATTAAAATATACGTTTATAGACAAGCGTAACACTTTTTAAAAAAAACATACATTTTTTGCATATTAAAACATACGTTTATAGACAAGCGTAACATATGTTTTAAAATATACATATATATTTTTAAAAAACTGGATAATAATATTTCCGGTATAAACTCTGAAGTCTGAACACCAACCCACTCCACTGTTTTATTTTCCGGTAAAAATAAAGATGAAGATTTATTACAAAGAAAAATGAAGTTCCTTTTCTACTCTAAAATAACAAATTTCAAAAGATGTAAAATAATATCCAAATCTAAACAAAATTTTCCAAGAATATCCTAAAAAAACTAAAATACTAAAATGACCAGATCTGAATTTTGTCAACATAGTACCTTAAAATAGAAAAAAAAAAGTAAAAACGACGAGATTCTGGTAGCTTTCATCTATAAATTCTTGTTAAGAACTTTGTCAATATAAAATGCCCAAATCTGAACCTTTTGTAGAGGAAAATCACCGGATCAAGTGGTAAACGATTGGCTTGAGACTTCTGGCAACGGTGACCATGAATCCGTTTTATGGATTTGGATATGAGTTTTGGACCTTGGCTTCGATATGCTTTGAATCGTGGTTTTGATTAACATCAACACCATATTTAAATTCTTGTTTGTTGTGTGAATGAAAGATGAAGGAATAGAGAGAGAGAGAGAGAATTTTGGTTTGAATAATGTAAAGAGAAAGAGAGAGTACAGGGATTTGAGATGGAGTAAAAGAGAAAGAAAGAGAGTACAAGGATTTGACATAAAGCATAATATACAAAATTATAATATTACCCTTTTGAATATTTTTAATATTTTATTTAATATGATAATATTATTTATTTTAATCATTCAATCTCAACCATCCATTCATCAAGATCAATGGCAAGTATAGAGTTTCCAGGGTTTTCGCAACTGGAGTGGGTTTTTATTTTAACCATTCCCTATATATATGTATAGGGGATGGTTCATGCGAGAAGTGATATTAGAGCGATAAGCGCGATAAGTGAATCTCAACCATCCATTACACAAATCAATGGTTTATAATACACAATGGCGTTTTTGTAAATAATCCAAACATTTGTACATAAGTTTTATGCTTAAAAGGGAAAACTTGTCACTAATTTTTGGCTTAGAATAAGTAACGTATCAGATATCCCTGCTTTCACTCCAAAATTGCTCGACATAACTCCTCTCTCGAAATCCGTCTCAACATATGAAATTGATACACATAATCGACGAGCTCAAGGTCAATTGATTTTGTTTGGGTGTCGATAAGAAGAAATCATTCATCTTTGTTGTTTATCGGAATGGTTTGAAGCTTAATTGAGGATTTTTCATATACTATAGTGACAGAACCCTAATCAAGAAATTAAAGGTATGTTGGATAATTGTGATGTTTTTTTAATCAAAGTAGCATATAAACTAAATAACACATACACTTAGATTTAATACAATTGTAGTTCATGATAGTGCCCTACACCTAATAATATTATAATGTTTCCATACCACGACAGTAGGTAAAACGTTTTTTTACAATGACTAATTACATCTAAATTGTTTGTTTGTGTTGTGTTGTTACAAATATATAAATATTAGATGCTTAATTGTTTAAAGAACATGGAGGTTTTGTAAGTTGAAAGGTTGATGCTACTGTATTTGTTGGATGTACGTCATGATTTAGTTCCTTTCCAAAGGTTATGCATCTTGTTGTTTTGTGAATTGCGTAATAATTGATTATTATGTGTAAAGATAGGTTTATATTGTGTAGTTAATAATAATTGAGGATTAGGCAGGGGTGTATACTTGTGAAACCGTATAATAATTAATGATAAGTACATACTTACGTACATATGTAGGAACATGCCTACGTCCCTACATGCGTATGTCCTTACGTGTAGACGTACCTACGTACCCACATGCGTACGTCCATACGTATGTACGGACAAATATACATACCTACATCCGAACAGTCATGTGTGCATACATACATACACACGCAGACACTTACAGACATATGTACCTACATACATTAATGAAGTGTATGGCATACGTGCGAATCTGTATAAGTTTATATATGGTAGTCGGTTGTACATTACAATTGCATGTGTAGGTGTTTTACATGTAGATTAATGTTGTATATGTAGATTATAGTTGGTTGCATAGTTTTTTGTGTGGTATAAGAACTTACTGGTTGTGTATGATGCTATGTATAAATAGATGATGTATAGCTATATGTAGGTGTTGTAGCTTGGTTTATGGATTCCTAATAGTTCTTATTTGTGTAGGAAAATATGTTATTAGGTTGTCTACTCTAAGCATATGATTAATTTATTTTTTCTTTGGTTTAGGTCATTATTATCTAGGGAACGTTACGGATTGTATATGTGGTTTTCTGTAGGTTATTTTGGATTATAGTTGAAGTGGAATAGTTTTTGTGTAAGTGGTATGTCGATAAAGTTTATGTGGTTGTAATATAAATATAGGTAAGAAGATAAATACAATTGTGTATCATTGGTGTCGTCTGTGTAGGGTACCGTATTTTTATTAGTTGTAACTATGTCAAATTATGCAAGTTATTTTATAAAAGTTGTATAGTGAATTAATTTGTTTTGTTTTTCTAGAAAAACAGATTGAAGACATTTGGCGTTTGAAAGTACACCAAATCATGGAGGGGAGGCTTTGGTTAGAAACACGATTTCACGCGTGGTTAAGGACGATAAAAACGGAACGAAAATAAGAGCATTCGATATTAATTTTATTCCCGTTATATTTAAATTATGTATTTGTTTAAGTTAAGCTACCTCGTCCAGTGTTTATTATCCATTTATAGAAATTGGATAAAATTTTCACTCTATATTTTTTTTAAAGTTCTTTTTATTTTCTAATGTGATGGATTAATTATCATAATATCATTACAAAGTTTGTTTCTATGTATTGTTTTATTAGTGAATTAAAACAATGCATTACTAGTAGGGAATTTTCTTGTCTTGCAACAAAATTATCGTTAGACTGTAATAAAGTATCCCTACGCGGCAATAAATTGTTCCTACACTGCAACAAAGTGCAATACCCAATTGCTCCTATGTTTATGTTTGATTGTGTAGGGTATAACTTTTTTTATTTATAAGATATCCTGCAATTCAGTCTGAATATTTTTCAACTGAATTTCATAATTCTACATTTTATCCAAAATTCACTGATACCCAAATTACTTTTAATGGTTACATAAACAAATTAATTATTTATGCAATCTGATCCAAAACCTTCAAACCATCAACTTTGACATTATTATCTATGTTGATTATTTGATTTGTATACAATTAAACAATATGCAACTATTGAATTCAAGTAAAACTGAAGAATACTACAATATCTGTTATGATATAAATCTCAAATCTTTATAACAAACAAACTCAAAACAAAAAAGGCATAAGCACAAAAGAAAAAAAAAAGCCAAAAACAATTGATAGTTACATAAGTCTGAAAAGATTAAACCATAGTCGTTATGATGAAGAATCGGTTTCTACTCCTTTCTTTTTTCTTGCAATTGAGAGAGTAATAATAATTTGTAGAGACTGATTACATGTGTGACACGGCGTTTTTGATTTCTTTTTTTTCTGTAGCTTTTTTTACTAGTCAATCATGCAACGACAAGTACCAAAACCTTCAAATTTATTCCTTTTGATGCAACAACTGTGATAGTTTATTGTTTAGAGTAACCAAGCAAACCTAGAATAACATTTTACTTCTTATATGCTGGTTCATTCGGTATCTTCTGATATACTTCGTCCTTGATCTTTTGCAAATCCTACACAACAAACAATAACCCATACATTGCATTTTAGTTAACATGATTAAAAGTCCTAGACATTATACACAATAAACATATACACATACACAATTTACTAGATTAATATTTACATTTGTGGAAAAACTTACTACACAAATAAATATTTATTCTCCAGATTAATTAAACCACATACACAAAATAACATAACAAATACACGTTAAGAAAAAAGAAACAACCCTTGTATATATAATTAATATGTATGACAGAACATATAAGCAGAACATATGTTCTATATCCTATACATAATATCATTAGCAATTAAATAGCTTCTTACATAATATTGTCAAAAGTCATAAAGAACATACACAGTAAGCAAAAACTCCTACACAACTGTAGATTAATAACTACATTTGTATGAAACGCCCTACACAAGATGCTATTTGATCTCATGAACAATACAACTAACTTGTCTAGTTCACATAACATAATGAAAATACATACACAACTTATATACATTCTACACAACATAAGCAGTTGCCTACAATATATAATCTGCAAATAACTTCAATGATGTAAATACAACATAAACTTAAAAATGAAAAAAATATACAATAACAATAAATAGGTATCACGCTTGAATCAACATGAAATTGAACTTGTGACTATAAGAAATTGGCTAATAATAGAATTAACGAAATCTATGAATCTTGATTTTGGTATTATCAACTTCAAAAAAAATGAATATAAGTAAAGGGAAGTTAAAAAAATCAAATTTATAGTAAAAAGGATTCATATCAAACGTATTTTAAGTTATATTTTAAGTGATAATTCTGTATAAATATCAAATTAAAGGTAATGAAATAATATCCTAATTGTTATACACATGAACATAGTCATCATATTAGGGCAAAAACGAATGTTTACAAAATTGAAACCGATGTAAAGAATTGAATTAAACCTGATTCTGCTGAGATTGATTCGATGTTTCATCTAGCCGATAAAATTAGGGCATACTAAATTAGACAAACCTGATCTCGAATTAGCGTAACATAAGATTAGGCATAATCATTTAGTGTTGAAAATCAGTACTCAGTATCGAATCTTTGATTCAATACTAATCTTTTTATCGAAGAACAATTGTGATGCTAGAAATATGGGTTTGTGAAAAGGGATGTTTTTGTGTTCTTGTTTGGTTGATGTTAGATAAACATAATATAATTAAATTATTAGCATAGGAATATAAAATAACTAAAACCTCCATCAATTATTAGTTACCAAATATAAATTTATGATAGATTACCAACATACCCTTATATATAATTTAAAAGAAAAATAAAAAGAAAATATATGATTGGTTGTAATTATTTCTCGCACTTCTCGCACTAAAAAAACTTCTGAAACAAACCTAATCCTATATGTGTGTGTGTGTGTGTATATATATTGACACAAACTATCACACCTTGGGTTTCTGACACAAAAGCAAGGATTATACATGTTTTAGACACCCTTGACTTTTCAAACTTGTAAGGTGCATACCCACTCTCCCAGGCACGTGACCACTTCATAAACATGTTTTGTCTTTTATTGAGTGTAAACACTTTTAATTTTACTCTTCAATTTTTCATTTCCTTTATTTTTTATTATTATTTTTAAAGGATCTAAATGGATCTTTCATAGAAATATGCTTTCAGCATATTGTGATCGAGATATAGCTGTGAGATATGGAACCTGAACATGAGTAAATCTGGAAATCGTGTAGATTACATGAGGCAGACATATCTGGTTGCTTGTGTGAGGGAAGGAAAAATAACTGCACTCCTTGTTTGAAAGCTTGGGTTTAGAGAGAGAGTCGGTTTCACACGGTTTGTAGTTTTTCTTCTCACTCGTGTTCGGCGTCTCCGGCGTGGTGTCTTCGACTTCCATATCATCTTCTTCATCTTCATTCTTGATTAGCACGAGTCCACTGATGTCTTTCATGCCTTCAAGGTAGGGATGTGTGCTTGTGGGCCTACCGGTCTTAGTGACGGTGCTAGTTCCGATGGAACATGAGCATGGTCACGATGATGTTTGTGGTGGCATGTCACCGGAGTGGTTGAAATTAGTTAAAGAAAACGGGTATGTGTCTTATTGGTTGAAATCACTTGTCATGTCTGGCTTTTCAAGACTCGCCGGAGCAGATTTTAAGTTTCTTGAATTTTCAAAATATTCCGGTGAATTGGGAAAGGATTTCGGCGACGGACATAACGCTAGAGAATCTGAATTGGGTTGGTGTTCTTTTGCCAAAACAGCGACAAACAACACCGAGAACTATTTTGATGGTGGTCATCGGCCATTCTTTAGAGACTGTGGGTGGAAACCTTTTGCCGGAGCTTAAGGTCCCACGGATGGCGCCAATGTTGAAACCCTAATTGAACCGGATATGATTGTGTGAGAGTTCGATGATGGGTTTTAGTGAGGAGATAAGAATAGCCATTTTTATTATTGAAGGTTTTTGTTACATGAATATGCCCTCCTTACAATACATACTGTAGAAACCCTAACCCTGAATGAAATCGTTATAGAATCGAGTGTGTTCGTGTGTTTGAGTGTTTGAAGGTTTTTAGTTGATTTTAGCATGAGATCACAGTGAGAATGAAGTATGGTGTTTTATTCATGTTGTGCATACATATTACAAAAATGATGTACACATATATAGGGTTCCCTGGACCATTACTCCTAGGGTTCCATCTATTGTCCATTGGTTTTTCCTCTTCCTCCTGACTTTGGCAGAGGGCTGGCTATTATCCGCTAGTGAGAATGAAGTATGGTATTTTATTCATGTTGTGCATAAATATTACAAAAAAGGATGTACACATATATAGGGTCCCGGAGGAATCTTTTCGTGGACCATTACTCATATGGTTCCACCTATTGTCCGCTGATTTTTCCTCTTCCTCCTGACTTTGGTAGAGGGCTGGCTATTATCCGCTGGACAATTTCTTTGCTCCAGAAGTACGTCAGCTTCAGTTCTGTGAAACACCCAGATTAATAGGGACAGATCAGTCGTTGACCTAGGCTCTTGTATGGAGTGCACTGTATACCATTGGGCTGGGCTTTACATTTCTTTATCCTTTGGTTTCTTTTCTTCCCCACTAGGGCTATAGCTGGCCTCCTTTTTTTCGTTGGATATTGTCTCACCTCCAGGAGCATGCGTGCCTTGGGACATCCCCCAAGTCATGTGTACACTGACTTCTGACCCCTTTGACTTGTCTTTTATTTTATTATACCCTTTGTCCTTGGGTCTCTTTTTTTGGGCTAGGTATCATGTTATTCACTTAAATGGGCTGTGACCCAACTCAAAGAGCCCAATTCCCAGGTAGGCTCTTCAAGTCTCCCTAGTCCATTGTGCTCGTTATTTATGACGAGTATAATGGACTCAAAACAAGTCTCTACTCGACCTCTTGTGTGATCCACCTTAAACTTCGATCGACTAAATGGTTGTGGGTATTTATTCTTTCATATGGGAATGAGTGAGTACAAATGGAAGATTTCCACTTTTTATATAGCCATGGGGGCATCTTTGATATAAAATGAATATCCATAGAACTATTATATGCTAGTTATTTACCTAGGAGCTTTCTCCTGGACCTTTGTTCTCTTTGACTTAGGCTTCATCCATTCCAACGGCATGGCATGTCACATGTGTTGTTCTAACCCTTTCTTTTGGGTTGATTCTACTAACTTATTCAGATCGATGTGGTAAGTCCTCAACCCCCTTGAACCTTTGATTTCATTCCCGAGTCTCATTTAATGAGGGAAGGGGAAGGAAATGAGGAGAAAATGTTAAAATATCATGTTTCAGAGATTTTTTAAGAAGAGAATGGGAGGGGAGGGAAAATACTAGAAAATTTAAACATATATTCATCCTCCCAAATTGGAGAGATTAGGAGAGAAAATCTTTTCAATTACTAAATTACCCTTAAAACTAATTTTATTTTAGTTTTACTTAAAGGGTATGATAGTAAAACAACAACTTTCTTTTCTTTTTCTCTCAACTCGGGAACACATGAAATATGTAAATTTCTTGATTTTCCTTTCCTTCTCATTAAACTCGGGAACACAAAAATAAGCTTTTCGTCTCCTTTCTTTTCTCTCATAATTTCCTTCCCCTCCCCTCGTTAAATGAGACTCTGGAACATATACGTTGGGAGGCCTTTTAAGTACTCTCTTTTGGGCTCCAATACTTTAGTCATAGTTAATTTGGGCCCATGTTTGCTACTGGGCATATTTCTCTTATCATTCAGAGAACCCATTTCTAAGGTAACCTTATTTTAGCCATACTTAAACTACGAACCTGAACGATAGCGATCACATTAATTCGTGTCACTTTGATTTTGAGTCGTATGTATGCCGATGCTGTTTTGAATCTTTACAAAGTTGTAGCTTTTGATTTAGTGTTGGTGACGTAACAAGCTTAATCGACAACAACCGAATTCGTGTCTCGCCGCCGCAACGCCACAAACCTAACCTAACCAATCTGGTAACATCGAATTCATTATTGTGTTCTATATACAAGGCCGACCAAAAAGAGCGAGGGGAAATAGCAAGCCAAGTTGAAAACCCCCAAATTCTTTCATCGACATCTTCGTCTTCTTCTATATAGCCCTAGCCCCCTCCATAATAATAATAATATCAATCAATTTGAAGAGAGAAAAGCTAGGGTTTGAAATTGAATGATGATGGCGTTGGAGTGTAAGTACATCACCGACGACGGAACCACCTTTAAACCACCCTCTCCGGCCTCGCTTCTTCGATATCTCTACGAACTTTGCTGGAACATAGTCAGTATTATTATGATTATTATTGTACTTGTTACTTACTTACTTATGTATGTTTATTATTATTATTATTATTATTATTATTATTATTATTATTAGGTTAGAGGAGAGCTTCCGATTCAGAAGTGTAAATCAGCATTGGAGTTGTTGTTTGATAATAATAATAATAAAGAAGAAGATGTGTCTTCATATTTAGCTGATATTGTTTCTCAAATGGCTCAGGATGTCAGTATTTTCACACTCTCTTATTCTATTTACATTCAATAACTGCTTTTAGGTCTTTTCTTTATTATATGTTACCATTGGACCTTTTTTCGCAGCTTACAATGCCTGGAGAATATCGTGCACGTCTCATTAAATTGGTCAGTATTCATCTAACTTCATCTTTTTTGTTGTTGTATTAATATGCATGGTTATAGTCTATTTGATATTGATGATCGTGTGTGCTCATTTAAAGTCATAGCGATGCACAGATGTATGTGGTCAGTATTGTTAGACATATTTTTATGGATAAGTCTATGTTCAACTGTGCAAACATAGAGATGTATAAATATATGTGCTCAGTATCATTAGATATATATTTATGTTAAAGGCATGCATGTTTTGATGATCTTAGCACTACAACAAAGTGATTTTGAAATAGTTTTGCAATGGTTAATTAATAGCTAAGTTGGGAAGAATTATTCAAGAATCTGAGGGACTGTTTAGCTGGTTAATACTTGCCCTGTTTTCTAGGAACAATTTTAGTGAAAAGTAAAAAAAAAAGCAGAAAACATTTTTCAGACGAGTATCTTTTGGCAAAATTTTTTGAGAAGAGAATCCACTTTTCTATTTTGTAACTAGGATTTAGATAAACAAGTTACTTTTGTTAACTTCTACTCTTTTCCTTTATAGGCATATATAAACGAGTATTTTTTTTTGGCATAGCTTAGTTATGACTTTAGAAATGTCAATGAACACTTCCACTCTTCTCATTACTTCCAACACACTAATGCATGTTTTTGTTGAACATGAGCATTGTAATGGCCCAGGATCAAACAAAAAGAAAACGAAATGTGAATTCTTTTGTTATTATGTAAACCAAACCGAAAAACAAACTTGTAAACATTACATGGACTTTGAGCCTTTTAAAAAGACCCACATGACCCAAACCTATTATGATTCCAATCTTACGCAATAGATAAACCAAACTAGACCGTAAGTATCTTAACCCACTTAGATAAACATAAACCAAATAAAAACTAATTATCCACTAACAGAATAATTAGAGTATCAAACTTAGTAAAAGAGTTAAAACACTCGTAACCCAAATCGGTCTCAATCGTAGCCTTGCACAGCAAGCTTCCTTTAATACCAACTTGTTTAATATGTAAACAGACTAGATTGGTTCAACATATAGTAATCAATATACGTTAAATGAATTTAGTAATCATGCCTTCATGGTAGTAGATTACTAGACACTGTTAATTCTCATCATCACATGATTTATGAGTTTCTATCAGCTCCTGTTCATTTTTATTTTTTTGGAGTGTCTATAGCATTGTTGCTTGAGTAATCTCTTCCAGTCCCATGCTATTACTTATATATATTTTTTGTTTACTTAGGCAAAGTGGATGGTGGAACACTCTGTGGTTCCTTTGAGACTCTTCCATGAACGGTGTGAGGTAATTTAATGTTTATATTCATAGAAATTACATTGATACTTAAATTAGTAAATATTGTTGGAGACTAAGGTTAAACCACCTGATTCAGGAAGAATTTCTATGGGATTCAGAGATGATTAAGATAAAAGCTGCTGATTTGAAGTCAAAAGAGGTAGGCTTGAACCTGTACACGTATGTGGAGTTTATTTGTTATTGCGTCTTACATATTTTATAATCAGTTGTATCTGCTACTTCTGTACTTGAACTTTCTATAAATAACTTCTGCCAATAGCTGGGTTTGAAAAACTTATTAATGCTGATTTGGATTGGATTAAATTACATCTGATCATGGAATGATTATATGCTTTTGTTTACAGGTTAGGGTTAACACTCGTCTTCTTTATCAACAAACCAAGTTCAACCTTCTTCGGGAAGAGAGTGAAGGCTATGCCAAGCTGGTATCGTTCTACCTCCTGTTTAAAATTTTTGATTGCTTTTTATCTCTTGTTCTAAAATGTTATTATTGTTGTTATTATATGATTGTTAAGAATCCAAAAGGGTATACAGTCATGTTTTTTTATCTTTTGAAATCTGCCTTTTCAATTTGTGGTAAGTGAAAGTTCAGGATTGTACATGTTGGGTCTGAAAGTCCGCTTAAATTTTTAGATGTTAAAAGCGTATTCAGAATCCGTTATTTATCTCTCTCTTACACATAACATTAAGCATAAAGTTCTTCAACTATCTATTTTGACTGTTACATTTTAGGTTTCCTTGTCTTTTTTTTTTTTGGCTTTTATCAGTCAAAAAGTGTGCTGTTTAATTGTTAAGTTATGTTATAACTTGGCCTACCTTACAGTTATGTAGAAAGGAGCAGAATGGTTGAAAACCATATAACTCTGTATGCTTTATTGAAAAGTTTAAACATTGCAAGTCACTGTTTTGCTTATTTTAGGTTACCCTTCTCTGTCAAGGCTCAGAAGTTTGCTCTCCAAATGCATCAGCAGCAACAGTTGGCATAATTAAGGTTTGAACATGAATTTAATTATTGAAATACATTTTTCTTTCCTACTTGTCCCACACCTGTTATTTTTTGCAGTCATTAATTGGACACTTCAATTTGGATCCAAATCGTGTCTTTGACATCGTAAGTCTCTCTTCTTTCTGTTTTTGATCAATATGCTTATATTTTATATGAGAATACAATTAGGGCATGCGTATTCATTGATTTGTATTGAGTATTACAGGTATTAGAGTGTTTTGAACTTCAGCCAGATAACAATGTCTTCTTGAACCTGATTCCTATCTTCCCCAAGGTGTGTTTCTTTCTGTTTTATTATATATGAATGACAGATGTTGATATTCAAAGTTTTTTTATCAAAGTAAATAAAAAAGAATTTACTAATCTCTCTTGGATGTTTCTTGCAGTCTAACGCTTCACAAATTCTTGGTTTCAAGTTTCAATATTATCAGCGTATGGAAGTAAATAATACCGTACCTTTTGGACTTTATCAGCTAACTGCACTACTGGTTAAGAAAGAATTTTTAGATCTTGATAGCATGTGAGTATTATGAACACATTCATCCAATTTGTGTATTGCTTTTGATAACTTTTGTTCTCATATTGTTAGAATATTTTTTTTGAGTTACTTGGACCACTTGAGCTTATTGACTAAATTGCTGCAATATTTTTCCTTTTTGTGATCCAGATATGCACATCTACTTTCCAATGATGATGAAGCCTTTGATCATTATAATGTTTTTTCTGCAAAACGACTTGATGAGGTAAATGGAGTTCAACAATTTGTCCCATTTCTCTAATTTTTTACTGCCAAATGAGCATTCACATACACTAATGTGTAGATCTTTATAGTTATAAATACTTTACTTTTTCAATATTTTGTTCTTATATGCAGGCTAGTAAGATTGGCAAAATAAACCTGGCTGCTATTGGAAAGGATCTTATGGATGATGAAAAACAAGGAGACGTGACAGTAGATCTTTTTGCTGCTTTAGATATGGAATCTGAAGCAGTTACAGAGCGGTCTTCCGAGCTTGAAAACAGTCGAACTTTGGGCTTGCTTATAGGCTTTCTTTTTGTGGATGACTGGTAAGCTCAGTTTTGTAATGTATTAATCTTGTATATTTGATTCTGTTAGTGTAAACCAAATTGTTTTGAATTGTATTTTTGGTTTACAGGTATCATGCAAACATGCTATTTCGCCGTCTCTCCCCTCTCAATCCGGTAGAGCATACTCGGATTTGTGAAGGCTTGTTTAGGTAAATATAAAGTAGTTGATTTAAACACCAGATGGTATTGTTTTTACAAGTTTTGATATTTAATAATATCAATTCACAGGCTTATTGAGAAAACAATTTCTCCTGCTTACGAACTTGTTCGTCAGCCACAACTTCGATCTACAGAAGGAGGCTCTGATTACATGGAAACAGATACTAACTTAACTAAAAGATCATTTATTGATCTCCCCAAAGAATTATTTGAGATGCTTAGTTCTGTTGGACCCTATCTTCACCGTGATGCATTGCTACTTAAGAAGGTGAACGACTTTATTATTTGTAATTTCAAGCTATGTTAATATTCTTCATCGTGATCGTGATAATATATTTATATATATATTTTTTTATATGATTAGGTATGCAGAGTGTTGAGAGGTTATTATCTTTCTGCCCTCAAATGTGTCGGTTCTGGTGATGATATTAATCTGAGTGAAAACCGAACTCCTCGGCTTCATCTAAATGAGGCTAGGTTAAACCTTGAGGAAGCACTTGGTGCGTGTCTACTTCCTTCACTACAGTTAATACCAGCAAATCCAGCTGTTGGACAAGAGATTTGGGCTGTGCTGAGCCTACTTCCATATGAGGTTCGCTTTGTGTTAGATTTTATAATATTATCAAGAACTTTTAACTCTGCATTTGATGGGATGAATGAGTTAATGACTCTCATGTGATAGGCGAGGTATCGTTTATATGGAGAATGGGAAAAGGATGACGAGTGCAACCCCATGGTTCTATCTGCAAAGCAGACAGCAAAGGTTATATATTAGACTCAGTTTTTTTTTTGGATTATTGTGGAATTATCTTCATCGTATATTTTTCTTGCAGTTGGACACCAGAAGGATCTTGAAACGGCTTTCATAGGAAAACTTAAAGCAGCTTGGAAGGATGGTTGCAAAGTTAGCTCATGCAAATCCCATGACTGTGCTTCGGACCATTGTTCACCAGGTATATGGTCCACAATACCCATCCTGTCATTGTTCTAGAAAAATCTTTTTCTCTGTGTTCTTTAACTTTTATCTTTATAACTCAAATTTACAGATAGAGGCGTACAGGGATATGATTGCTCCAGTCGTAGATGCATTTAAATATTTAACACAGGTGTGTATTTGATTTTTTTGCTTGCTTTCATTATTTGAATCATTTCACTCTGTTGTAATCTTTTTGGGTTTCTCTGCAGCTTGAGTATGATATATTGGAATATGTTGTGATTGAACGTCTTGTGCAAGGTGGTCGTGAAAAGCTAAAAGATGACGGTCTTAACTTATCAGACTGGCTTCAATCTCTGGCATCATTTTGGGGTGATCTGTATGTAATCTTCTCTTCCTTTTTTGCTGCTCTTTTTATATAAAATCTACCCTTGGATAGTTTGATCTTTATGTGCTACCGGCCAACATTCATAATCTCGTATCTTCCCTGTGGAATATTGGAACTTTTTTGTAGGAAATCCGATTATTTAGACTATAAGATAAATCTTGAGTGTAAAGGTACCTGTTACCAAGTGATTGACACCTGCCTTTTGATATGTTTGTTTTTGCTTAGGTGTTTATCTGTGATTTTTTTTTTCTGTTGGTTCTTTACTGCTGGTGTGACATTTTTACCAATATATAGTGTCGTTGTGTTTAGAGTTCATGGCAATATTTACCGACTGGATCGTGGATTGTCAGCAGCATGGTTAAAGCTATGAACAATTCAGATTTTCTCGAGCTTTCTTGGTTTAAGAAGTCCCATAATTAGCTTGCCTCTGGGGCAGGCTTCTGGAAGATGAAACTTTAAGTGAAAAACCTGGGTGTAGCCTATCCATTTGATGTCTGTTGGAGACTAAAACCCTAATCTTTCTGGTGTCCTTTGTTCTTTTTCTCTGTTTCAAAAGAACGAACTCTCTTGTTGGTGTTGGGTAGAAGCAAGATCAATGATTGGATTTTTTCTTGTTAAAAAGATGGAAGTTTTTCGATATGAACGGGGATTCTTTTTTATGGGTTTGGTAATTTGTTTCCCATAGTTGGGGTCACTAAGTTCAAGATTTGTAGCTCATGGTAGTACTAGAAAGAAATTATGTCAAGACAGCATGCTAGTATAGGTGGGCTGGGCCATATATCTGTTTGAAGAAGGGACTTTTGGTGGCAAGATAGGTGAAACCCTTTTGTTGGCATGGACTCCTTGTCCTTTCTGACTCATTTTGTATGATGGGCTTCAAATCTTGCATTAGAATAATTCTATATGGAAACACTTGGGGTTTGACTTGTATGCTAATTGGTCAATGTGTGGCAACTGAAGACAGCTGGTCGCTAGTTAGGGTCCTTACCTGTTTTTGGCTTGACTTGGTGGGTGTTAGTTGATTCTTCATTTTTCTCTTATTGGTTGGAGCTGACATAAGTTTCAATCGAAACTCCCCCATGACGGGCCTTACGTGCTCTACTTTTACTATTAAGATGGAGTTTCACCATGGTGGTTTTTCTAGTTAGTTCATTCTGGGTTGTGGTTTGTGGAAAGCCTTTCAATCGAAACAGTCATGCCGAACATATGGCAATGCATGAATTGTTTTCCCAAAAAGGCATCAAGTGTGTGAATGCTAAAGTTTTTTTTAAGCTTCATCTACCAAAGCTACTGGCAATCGATTATGCACTTTCGTACATTGAAATGGAAATATTGTGAGATTCTTGGCGTTTATGTGTATCCTTGTATGTCATACATTGAATGCATGGTGGTACTGATCCTCTTGGTTCTACTGTCCCGAGGCTTCTATATTGCTGCTAAAAGAAAGTGGTGAAGCTGTCTATATTTTTCTCCATCAGTAGATTGCCATATTTGCATCAACTTGTAAAGTATTATCACTGTGCTTTTAATACATTACCATGTAATAATGTGAAATCAGTTTTTTTATTACAAATTTATAAATGTATTTTAAATTTTTTTTTTGTTGCTTGTACTCATTTTTTCATGAACACATAAACTTAACACATTTTTTCCATTAACACATAAACTTAACACATAATTTGCATCTGGGCTGAGTTTTTTCAAAGGTACCGATTTGTGAGTTTGCTACTTTGAGTATCAGAGCGTTCAAGTTTCTGATAGATTAGTAGCAAATGGGTTGAAATTTATGAAATGGTCAAATCGTTTATTTTTCAGAAAATTGGAAGTGATCATAGTAGCTCTTTAAGAGTACTGGGCTTAAAACAGAATTAGCTTCAACTGCATTCACACTTTAACTATTAATAATTACACTTTGGTGTCAGAAGTTCTCTCTCTTCCTATTTCCGTGTCTTCAACAGTTCAACTTTCAGTTGAGGCTGTATTATGTATGTTGTGCCAGCCATTACTGCAACATTGTCTTGAGTTTGAAATTTTGGTCTTTGTGATATGACAATAGTGATATGTGACAGCATACATTTAGGTTTTAGTTTCTTGTCTTAGTTGCTCTGATTATATTATTTAGCCGTGATTCACAAACTACAAAATGCTTCTTTGCAGGTGTAAGAAGTATCCATCAATGGAACTCAGGGGACTATTCCAGTATCTAGTAAATCAGCTCAAAAAAGGGAGTGGGATTGAGCTTGTTCTCCTGCAGGTACAACCAGATCTAAAACTACACTTTCCTAACACATTTGACCAAATGTTAATGAACTTGTTCCTTATTTTGCAGGAACTTATTCAGCAAATGGCTAATGTTCAGTACACAGAAAACATGACTGAAGAGCAGTTGGATGCTATGGCAGGAAGTGAGATTCTACGTTATCAGGCTACTTCTTTTGGTGCAACCCGCAACAATAAGGTTTATTATTTTCTTAGTCACATGATGTTGGAACGTTAACACCTGAACTTTTATTTTTTTCTGTGTATTTTTTTTGGCTTTTTAAGACCTGGTTTTTCTGCAGGCTTTAATGAAATCCACCAACAGGCTCCGCGATTCATTGCTTCCTAAAGATGAGCCCAAGTTGGCAATTCCACTTTTGCTACTTATTGCTCAGCATCGTTCTGTGTGAGTACTAGTTTTACTCGTTTGACCTGAATTGATCTCTAGCTTTTAGTAAGGGCGTGTTATTTGGTCAATAAGTAATCATATCTGCTATTTCTGCTCAGGGTTGTGATTGAGGCTGATTCTCCTCACATAAAGATGGTATGTGAACAGTTAGATAGATGTCACGGATCGCTTCTGCAATATGTGGAGTTTTTATGTGGTGCAATGACACCAATAAACTCATATGCTCAGTTGATTCCAGATCTTCATGATCTCATACACTTATATCACCTTGAACCAGAGGTTCCATTCTCTCTCTCTCTCTCTCTTATACACACACACACAGAGTTGTAATTTGTATCAATGTTTTAGTTAGCCAATGCCTAACAGCTCCTTTTTTTAAATTATATACTTTTTTTAGGTTGCATTCTTAATTTATCGACCCGTGATGAGGCTCTTCAGATGTCAGACCACATCTGACGTTCTTTGGCCATTAGATTGTGATGAGAGTTCAAGTAGTTCAGCGTCAGGGAAAGATGGTGAACTTACACTCGATCTTGGTCTTCCTCGCAAACCCATAATGTAATATTCTGATATTGTTTCTAAGTCTTTTTTTTTGCTATTTGGGTCTAATTTGACTTTTTCTGGCAGGTGGTCTGATCTTCTTGATACAGTTAGAACAGTGCTGCCATCAAAAGCTTGGAACAGTCTCTCTCTCGATTTATATGCCACTTTTTGGGGGCTAACGCTATATGATCTTTATGTACCTAGAAACCGTTATGAGTCTGAGATAGCCAAACAGCATGCAGCTCTTAAAGCTTTGGAAGAACTTTCTGATAATTCAAATTCAGCAATCACTAAACGAAAGAAAGATAAAGAAAAAATACAAGAATCTTTAGATAAGTTAACTAGTGAACTGCAGAAACATGAAGAAAATGTGGCATCTGTTCGTAGACGTTTGGCCCGTGAGAAAGATAAGTGGTTGAGTTCCTGCCCTGATACATTGAAGATTAACATGGAGTTTCTTCAACGGTGTATATTTCCTAGATGTACATTCAGCATGCCTGATGCGGTTTATTGTGCAATGTTTGTTAACACTCTTCATTCACTGGGCACACCGTTTTTCAACACAGTCAATCATATTGATGTTCTTATATGTAAAACGTTACAACCGATGATATGCTGTTGCACTGAGTATGAGGTGGGCCGCCTTGGTAGATTTCTTTTTGAGACCCTCAAGACTGCTTATTACTGGAAGGTAATTACAAAATATGTGTAGGTCCTATGGGTAACATGTAAACGGGTTTCTGGTTGGGTAGACTTGTAAACATTTTCA
Source organism: Bidens hawaiensis (assembly GCF_021521415.1). NCBI lineage: Eukaryota > Viridiplantae > Streptophyta > Magnoliopsida > Asterales > Asteraceae > Bidens > Bidens hawaiensis. The sequence continues at coordinate 630,197 of NW_027491465.1, forward strand.
TCTAGTTTTTCTGAACATTCCAAAATTATTAGTGTAAAGCACGATTCAGACTCTCGAAACTGTTTATTATTGGTGAGTACATAAGGTTATGTGTGTGTTGGTCCGACCTTGGGGACCATTCTTTTTGTCTTTTTTTTTTTAAACTTTTTAATGTGCAAAGTACTTTTGAAAGGTTTTAAACTATATAATTCCTTCGGCCCGTAATCATTTTTAGTTAGATCATTAGCTTAACTTGTTTGACCCGCTAGAGATACGAGAAAGCCAAATTGACCTATTTATAGATAAATACTTAACTGCCTCTATGGTTTCACCCTTTTGTGCAGAGTGATGAATCTATATATGAACGTGAATGTGGTAACATGCCTGGATTCGCTGTCTGTTACAGATACCCAAATAGTCAGCGTGTCACATATAGCCAATTCATCAAGGTGAGCTGGCAATCAAGAGATTTTATTAAGTTAGTAAACACCTGCGCTATATATTGTTTGGGGAAGGTTAACGTACAAATGAAATTAACGTGCTAAACGTGAGAATCAAGTAGAGTAATTATATATACAAGTAGAGTAATTATGTAATTACATCATAGAGTAATTATCATAAAGTAATTACATAATTACTCTACTTGATTCTCACGTTTAGCACGTTAATTTCATTTGTATTTGATCCAAACCCATATTGTTTTCTGTGTATACTCATTGATGTTAAATTTTATATGCTCAATGATCAAATTTTGCCCGGTGCTTATGATCTCTAATGTATCCGTTTACTTCTTGCAGGTGCACTGGAAGTGGAGTCAAAGAATTACAAGATTATTGATCCAGTGCTTGGAATCTACAGAATACATGGAAATTCGGAACGCTCTTATTTTGCTTACAAAAGTCTCAAATGTTTTTCCTGTTACTCGAAAAAGCGGGATCAACCTTGAGAAAAGGGTAAATTTGGTCATATTGTTGCATCTCTGGTTCATCTGCTCAAATTGGTAGATACTGGACTTTAATTTTCTATTCTCTCTGTTTTAGGTTGCTAAACTTGAGTGATGAAAGAGAAGATCTAAAGGTGTTGGCTACTGGTGTTGCTGCAGCATTGGCTGCTCGAAAGGTGATGATGCTAAATGAGTTTATTTGCCTTTGTTAAGTGTAGGGGTGGTAATATACCCATCTTTTTTAAATGGGTCGATTCTGTTGTGTTTTATCTTAAAATGGTCAAAATATATATAGAAAGTGAAAACAAGTTAAAAGTGACCCGAAATCTATTTCTATTGCATACATTTATTTCAATTATTGGCTTCATATATAGTAATAATAATTGTCATAATCATAATTAATATATATATATATATATGTATGTATGTATGTATATGTTGTATATACACAGAATTTTCAAAACAATTTGTACAACTTTTATTTATTCATGAAGCAAACTATCAAGATTGTTTTCAAAAAGATTATTGAGATTCATATAGTAATAATAACTGATGTACTTTCATTATGCCATATACAGCCTTCATGGGTCACTGAAGAAGAGTTTGGGATGGGCTATCTTGATTTGAAGCCTGCACCGTCATCAGTAGCTTCAAAATCTGCTTCTGTCAATCCACCAACAACCACTAACATTTCTCAAAGCGATGCTGCAAATGGACGAACCGCTTCAGTTCAACATCATGATTCCAACACATCAAGAACAAAACCTTCAGAAACCAAACATGAAAAAGGAAAAGGCAGTTCACTAAATAATGGTTCAGATGCTTCCTTATTATCTGGACCGTCCAGATCATCCGAAACCCAAAAGCAGATTGACGATTCTGAGAATCCCGCAAAAGGTGTGAAAAGATCGGTTCTTACTGCATCTGTACTAAAGCAACCAAAGCAAGATCTTGTAAAAACCGAAACTAAACCTAAACCTGGTGGGCCTGGGCCCGTTCATGAGTCTTCTGCAAAAGGATCCTCTAGATCATCACCAGCAAAAGATGAGTCAGCGGAACCCACGGATGGTCAAAGGCGGGCCTCGTCTCGGCCCACTCATTCTCCAAGGCCCGAAAACTCTTACGCTTCAAAAACCAATGATAAACCAACAAAGAGAATGAGCCCGGCTGAAGACCAGGACCGGTTTATCAAGAGGCGAAAAGGGGAACACGATTCGAGGGACATCGAGCCTGATGCTCGGTTTTCTGATCGAGAGAGGCTCGAGGACGAGCCAATAAAAAATAACGATAAGCAACCGAAAGTTGAAAGATACTATCGCGAATACCGAGAAAGATATCATGGAGATGATATGATGGAAAAGTCAAGAGACCTGTCAATGGAGAGATACAGCAGAGAGAGGTCGGTTGATCGGGATTCTGATAAAGGAAGTAAAGACGACAGAAACAAGGGGCGGTACAATGATAATCTTGCCGACAAGGATGACCGGTTTCGTGGTCAAAGTTTACCACCGCCACCGCCACCGCCCCTGCCACCACATGTTGTCCAGACTCTGATAGAAGATTTGGAACAACCAGACATTCGCAGAGGTTGTCTCCCAGACATGATGACAGAGAACGCAGGCATTCTGAGGAAAATATGTTACTTGCTCAAGAAGATGCAAAGCGAAGACGCGAAGAAGAAATACAAGACAGGAAACGAGAAGACCGAGAAGCATTTTCAAACAAGGTATATTTATTTCCCACTTCTAGATTGGGGTGTAAACAACCCGAGCCCGAGCTCGACTAGGCTTGAGCCTGGCTTGTTTAACTTACAGCAAGCTCGGATTGTTTCAAGCTCTGTTTCTAAAGCTTAAGCTCTGCTTGTTTACTATTTATTTATTTATCTATATTTGTAATTATTTTCATATATTTATTAACTATAACTTTTATGTATAACAAAATATATATTATCTAGTTATTTTTATTCTACTCTTATTCATAATAATCAATTATTATACAAATATATAATTAAATATATTAAATCATTCTCATTAAAATAATGGGCTCGATAAGTGAAGCTCAGGCTTTTTTAATAGACAAGCTAATATTTAGGCTCTGGCTCGGGCTTGTTTAAGCGCGGCCCGGTTTAAGCTTTTAGCGAGCTGGTTTCCAGTGGCCCACGAGCGGTTTGGGTCGCTTGAACCCCCACTTCTAGATCTTGTATTATTATTAGAACTGTTTCTTTTATTAATTTGCTGTATTCATGGTTTATATAATTAGATGGATGAGAGAGAAAGAGACATGGAGAGAGAAAGAGACATGCAATGAAGGAGGAGTTAGATGTGAATGCATCAAACAGGCGAAAACTGAAGAGAGAGCAACATTTAGCTGAGCCGGGTGAATACTCACCCGTGGCTTCTGCTCCGACCCCTCCGCTTCATATTAACTTGACGTCATCATTTGATGTCACAAGAGACCGGGGAGACCGTAAAGGACCCGTTCCGCGTGCTTATGTGGAAGAACCGCCCCGTATGCATGTGAAAGATGTACCCACCAAGATGGCCCGTCGCGACTCTGACCCGTATCCTTGGATGTTAAATATATTATTTTTTTTATTAGTTAATATTTTGTTTGAATTGCAGTTGGTGAAATGGCAAATATGTAATTTATGGTGTATCCTTAACTCATGTATCTTAGAATGTATGACAGAGAATGGGAAGACGAAAAACGACAGAGGGTTGAACCAAAGAGGAGGCACCGCAAATGATACCCGTAACATCATCATATATGTGTTGATTGTTTGTCTCTGTGTTATGGATTTTATTTTGACTTTCTGACTGTAGAAAGTCAAAATAAGTAGTCAACTAGGGGTTTTCGATGCCTAATATGTACGCTTATAATTTATCTGAAGTTTTGAGTGGTAGACAATTTTAATATGAACCCATTAGATTTTGTAATATTTGGTTTGGCCCTTTGTTTCGAGACGAGTCAGACACTGGGTATAGGATTATAACATATTAGTCATGGTTTTATACAAAGTAGTTGATATTACTCATAGTATTTTGAAGTGAAATTTCAAGCAGTATTACTAAGCATAATACGCTGACAGTTTTTTCTTTTCCTTTTTTTTGAGCGATTTAAAATTAACAGTGTCAAATTAGTTTTGAGTGAGTCAACCCAGGTCTTCTATGTGAAACCTAGCTGTTGAAAGTCATGATCACATTTTGTCGGCTTAACACTCGCTCCTCTGCTTAGTCGATCCTTGACGACCTGTGCTAATCACCCTTTTGGCCTATCCATTGGTTCTTGGTGCCCACACTAGGAACAGCGTCGCCAGCTCTTGTTCCGGCCCTGAGACTCATGACACAACAGCCTTGGCTATCGGTCTTGCTTCCTTCTGCTTGCCCAAACTCTTATCTTTCTTTCTCTCCCCTTCACTTTTGGTCTAAAGCCACACAATGACACCCTCTTCAGCCGAAATTCCTTCAAAGATGAAGTCTTTATTATTCCATGTCACATATACCTTTACTAACGGAAAATAAGCTAGCCTAATTCATAATCTAGTCAGTCACACATGCAAGGACACGCTTAGGTCACATCACACGTTAGCTATTAGTTAGATTGGTCTATAAACATACACCCGAGCCAAATGAAAATTAATTTACCCAAGTCGTCAATTCACAACGCCTCTCAAAGCCAACTTCTCAAATTCCAAAAAGACCCAGAGAGCTTTGCATCGAAAACATAGACGTGGGGCTTGTAGATGAGGCTATCTTTTATACCTAACAAAATGTGATTATTGGAGAAAATGGTGGTTGAAGACTTGAGAATCTAAAATGTTGAATAAATGACATGCTCAAGGTAGTAATCTCTTTTTAACACTATTGTGCCTCAAATCTCAGAAAAAGGTTCCTTTTTTGCATAATAATTTTCTCAGTTTCTGATATATGGTAGAAAATGTGTTGCTTTTGTGTACCTTGTTGCATACAAAAATGTCGGCTCGGTTGATTTCAAGAGGAGAGTTTATCAGGAAAATGCCACTAACAGGCACTGTGATTCATTACTCCCAAGAATGAGCCCAAGTTGGCGATCCCACTTTTATCTCTTACAGCTTGTTTGTTATTTGATCAATAAATAAATGTTCACATATGCTCCTCAGGTTGAAGCCGATTCTCCTTGCATCAAGATGGCCATGTGAACAGTTGGACATGGACCGCTTCGCCTTCATTCTTGTGTGGGTGGTGCAATGACACCAGTAAACTCATATGCTTATACCACCTTGTTTCTGTTTCTTCTCTTTCTTTATCATTTGTGTTAGTCAAAACGCAGAAAGCGTAAAAAAGGAGCCCTCATCTGCGAAACATAATAAAACCAAAAAGGTTTGTTAAAAAAAATAAATCAAAAACTACTTAAAAAAGGGTAAATACAGTAATTGTTTTAAGTTTTAGTAAAAGTAAGGGTCAATAGTCATTCTGCAATGTGGTTTTACTTAAAATAAGATCAAAATGGGTAAATTTGATATTTTTCTTAATCAAGGGGAAATATTCAAATTTAGACTTGGTTGAGTAAATATGCAATACTGGAAGTTTAGATGTGGAAGCATGCAATTGCGCCCTCCCCCCCCCCCCCCCCCCCCCCCCCTTTTTTTTTCTTATCCAAAATGTGTTATGTGTCAGTTTCTGAATTAATGTAGTTTAATGTAAATGCCACACAACGCACTACTGCTACTACTGATACATGATATTTACATATGCGTATGACATTCATTGTGGCCCCGACTGACTTGTGCGTTGGTGTGTCTACGGGTTTCAAGCCTTTGGACCCTCTTAACGAGTTTTTGTGATTGTATTTCTAACTTTGGTGTGGTAGAGATGAAACAAGGCTACACCACCATCAAGACACACCTGAACCAGAGGAGTCTTCTAAAATTACTGAAAATTATCCATCTTTTTAAAATTTTAGCAATGCCTTTTTTTCTTTGTGATTATAATGTTTAGGCATAAACTTCTGAACAGAGTAATAAAGATGCAATATGTCATGATAAGGTGGTACCAAATAAATAAATTGACCAAAAAATTACGTCTTACACTTTTGTTGTTGGACCAAATGCAAACCTATTAGTATTCTTATAAATAGTAGCACTATTAGTATATTTGGGCAGTATTATTATCTATTAAAATAGTGTTTGGACTTGAATTGATTATGTGAACTTGGAGCCCTATAACCACTTTTGAAGATTTATATAATTATGTTAATTGTATGTTTTTTTTGCAGTTGGCTACTGGTTGATGTTGATGCAGCTTAAATGAGTTTATTTATATTTCTATAAACAGGTTGGTCAAAATAAAAGAATCAAAGGCAAAATACGTCAAAACAATTACTAGTCTAATAAATCCTTCAATTATTTGGATTCATACTGTAATAATCAGTCATAATTAACGCATAAATGTATTAAAAAACTGGACAGAAACGTGTTTTTTGGTAGACCCAATATGCACTAAATTTAACCCTTTACCGGATCTTTGCATTTGCCATCTTTTACTAAAGTGTTTTAACGCCATTTATATACACACTATATTTTCAAAACGATTTGTATGACTTATTTAGTTAATGAAGTAAAGTATTAAGTTTGTTTATCTTAACAAGATCCGGCACTCTTGTTGTATTCTCATTGACTGACAACAGCTTATCAAAATTATATTGCTGGCATACTGACGTGGTTTCATTATGCGATGCAGCCTTCATTGATTTGAAGTTCGCACCATCGTCATTACATTAGCTTCAAATGCTGCTGCTTATGTTACTCCTCCAAGCCAAGCTGCAAATGGAAGAGAACCGCTTCGGTTCAACATCATGATTACAACACTTTTAACACTTCAGCACCTTTTCATTACTAGGATACACATGTTCCTGTATCGGTTTTAAGGTGAGCATTACAAAACTAATTAATCAGTGAATAAGTTATGTTTTAAAAGTAAAATGACAGCCGCACATCAAACAAATTCAGGAGCGAATTCACTTTCATCAAACAAAACATAAAAACAGCAAAACAAAGGAACGCTTTCAAGGTTGAATCAGTTTATCAAATCGCAAAAGTTGCACTTATTGATGGCTTAAAATACACCAAGGCTGACAACAACAATAATCACTGGGTCTTGGTGGGTTGCCAAGACTGATACCTTGTCCGGTCTCGCTGACCAGGGTTCAGTGTGTGGCCCTTGGAATGATAGATGTATGCATCACCTTCACCCGAGAAGTTCTCTTTGTGATCCAAACCGTACCTCTTCGGTTTCAGCATTAAAAGCTGCAACACACACAAGCCTGCTTTAACCTTGCATTTCTAAACCGTGATATGATATAGAATAGAGCTGACAAGCGTTAAGAGATACCTCATCTCCAGTGTGATCGGTTATGAAGTGCAGCCAACCGTGCAACTCGGGTGGGACCTGAGATGCATTGTAACGGTCCTTTGATGCATATTCCACCCACCTGTGTCTGCCTGTCATGCATTTAAGAGAAAAATATAAATCAACATAGCCAATAAACACTTGGTTTATTTGGGTGGAAGATCACTAGTTAGACATACATAAGGCGGCTTGACGTTTTACTATATATAAGATAAAGTTATAGATTATTATTATTATTATTAGTTAGTAAAATAGCATCCTCAATGCAACATACTGAATAATGACTATAGAGTGTAAACAAAAAGAAGGGAAGGGGGTATTAATTAAAGAAAAGCAAAAAGAAGGAAGAAAAGTGACCATATTGTGTCCCTTGAAGCTTCTGATAATACTTGTTGCCAAACTTATCGACGCCAACTAACGTTGCACCGATGCTGTGGATCTTGGTTTGCCTAAAAATTTGACAAAGCAAAAAGATGATAGTTGCAGATAAGTGGTGTTGAATAATAATAATAATAATAAACGTGAGTAGTATATCTATCATCTTAGGATGGAGGAGTTTAAACTTACAAAAGATTCCCATCAGAAACAAGAATAAAGTTAGGTAGACACAACTGATTGATTGATTCTACAAGTTAGAAACCCTAGCGTACAAGTTAGAAATAATGAAATGGATCTGATGAATCCTAAAACAACAACATAAGGATAATAATAATAATAATAATAAAGAGATGATGAAGATAAGAGTAAGTAACATACAGAAATCCTTGTTCTCGAAGGTCCCGTGCGTAATTGAGGAGACCCCTCTCTCTGATGCCTTTCACCACCGCCCTTCTCTCGCCTCCCAAAGACCTAACACCCCTGACCTTTTATTTTTACTTTAAAGAACACAACTTTATCAATTATTTCCTCACCTTAAATTACATATTTTTCATACTAATATTTAATTACTATTTCATCCTTTTATAATTATATGTAAATGCCCCTCTATATTTATTTGTGCTTAAGTGAATTTTACGTAATTTGACATTTTGACTTTGATACTTTGTTGGGTCTATACTTGATGGTTTGTACTTAGTTAGGCTTGGTTTTGGGTTTTGTATTGGGCTCTTGTTGGGCTAGTATGTTAGCTATCCTGTATATAGAACTTTTTGTATAGGGTTTTGGTTGGTTGCTCAGTTAGTGGTTTCGGCCGTCTAGTATTGTTAGTGTATTAGACGAGTATTGTAAGCAAAGTGCTTAAGCACCCGGCGTTAATAATAACGTGTGTTTTAAAGCATTCCTTGGTGCTCATCGTGTTCTTGTTATTTGTTCTTGAATCATCTTGTGTTGGATTTCCGCACCAACATCAAGATCAGTTGATATCATATTGAAAGATCCTCCACGGGACTTACAATTGGTATCAGAGCCTTACACCTATTCAGGCTCGTTATTGTGATATCAACAGATTCAAGATCTGTGTACCTTGGTGGTTTGGTTATTCTTCCGGCGAGATCCAAATAGGAGAAGAAGGAAATAGTTATTTTGGTCAAAGATTTATTTTACTTGGAAATAATTTGAATCCCATAAAATCAGGGATTTCGTTATTACCAAAATAAGATCATAAAACGCGCCTTTGAAAGATCTCGGCTGTGTTCCCTAGTTTTCACAGAGATTTCGGCCATTAAACATAGTTCTCTGCCCTGTTTAAGAAGATTTCAGTCAAAAACAAGAGATCTCGGCCAACTTTGGTCGTTCTCGGCTCAAAATCAGTGTTCTCGGCCAAATTTACTCGTTTTCGGCCAAAGATTTGGGTTCTCGGTCAACATTTTGTGGTTCTCGGTCAACTATAATGGTTCCCGGTCAACGCAATCAGTTAACTTGTTTGGGCCTGATCCATTTGTTTTGGGCCTTGTGTGTTGGACTTTTGAGCCTTTGGACCCTATATACCGTTGGACTAATTTAATCAAAATGGATCAATTAATCAATAGCAATGTGTCATCAAATACTTCGCTCCACAAGAACTGGACTGCATAATGGGGACCACTACTCGTGTACCCCGTCTGCTGTCTCATGAGGGGTTCAGTGAGTGGAAGTTTCGTTTCGAGAAGTATGTTAAAATGAAAGATGCAAAATTATGGAGAAGCATAGTCAGGGGTCCCCAAATCATCACTTATCAAAAGGAAAACTCTACTGAGATTGTTGTAAAGCCCGTTGCTAGGTATGATGATGATGATCTTGCCAAGATGGAAGAAGATGAAAAGGCCCTATCAACCTTAACTATGGCACTCTCACCTGAGATTTCCCTGGGCTTTAGAGAGCTACAATCTTCTACGGAACTGTGGGAAGCCTTGATTGAAGTTTATGAAGGAAACAAAGACATGAAAAGAAGTCGTTAAGATCTACTACAACAAAAATTCAATATGTTCAATCATGTTTTAGGAGAGTCGTTAGAAACTCAGCTTCAGAGGTTCATAGCTCTTGTGACCGAAATGAGATCTGCTAGCATCAACTTAGCAGCTGCTGAAACAAACAATAAGTTGGTGAATTCATTACCTCAAAGTTGGGACATGAATGTTGCTGTCATTAAGAAGACTAAAGACCTCAACAAGTTAACACTGTCTGAGGTCATGGCTATCATCAAAGCATGTGACATGGACGACAAGTAGCGTGCTATAAACAATGCAAACTCCTACAGTGCAGCTGGGTACAATGTTGCTTCAAACAATGCACTCATCTCCCAAGATAGTTACTCCACATTCAAGACCACTCAGGGACAACATAAATTTCAACCTCAACCCAACTTCTCGATGTTTAAGTCCACTCAGGTCAGGGTCAATATTTTCATGTCTCACCATAACCTGCACTAGTGTTCTTTGCTAAACCTTGTCTATCCTCCACTGCTAATGCTCAGCCTCAATCGTCTGGTGTTTCTTCCAGTCAGAATCCCAATCAGACTCCCGTTATTTCAAAATAAACTCAAGAGAACATTGCTTTAATGGCGGGATTCATTAACTGTTACAATGCTTTCCTTGCTGGAGATTTGGTTCAACCTGTTGTGGTTGCCAAACTTGATCAAATTCATCCTGATGATGCAGAGGAAATGGATATATCTTGGCAAATCGCCATGGCAGTGTTTCGAGCCAAGAAATTTACTAAGAGAACTGGAAGAAATAATTGGAACATGCCAAATAATCAGAAGGTGGGTTTTAACAAAGACACTTTGAGGTGCTACAACTGTTGTTGGTGCATAGATGTCAGTAGTTCATATGTATAAAGTCTGTAATCGAGTCTGTAATATTGTTTATGTAATTGTTTGTTTAGAAGCGAAGTTGTTGACAAGTTCGCTTAGGCGAACTTGTTAACCAAGCGAAGTTGTTGACAAGTTCGCCTAGGCGAACTTGTTGAACGAGCGAAGTTAAGGACAACTTCGCCTGAGGCGAAGTTGTCGTGTATTTAAGTAGTTTACTGTTTACGATTAACGAGTTGATCAGTTAGTGTTTTGGTTGATCGAGTTCAGTTTACGTGAGTCTATTGACGTGAGTCTGTAAGTAACACGGTTCGAGTTATCAATATAACGTGAGTTTTGTTCGTATCGTGTGTACGTGTGTTTGTGTGATTATATTCTACGTCCGTAACGATCTACACAGGGATTCCGCACCTGTGTATATCGGGATATCTCGTGTGATCCGTCCAGGGAACCTACAATTGGTATCAGAGCATTTGCTCGATTGTGTGGTTCGGGATATTCACGCGGGTGTAGAATTCGTCTCATTTCGGGTATTACCGGGACGAGTTTGTGGTGTTGTTGCTCATTCTAGCTTCCTACCAGTGTGTTCAAGCCTTCAAACCGTCAAAATCGTCGTTAAAATCCGTTTTTTAGATCTGCAGAAAGTTCAAGTTCGTCAGGCGAAGTTGCTGTTCATCAGGCGAAGTTGCCGTCAGGATTCGTAGGGTTTCAACGAAGATATAAGGAGAAGCGAAGTTATTCACAACTTCGCCTACCTCCTCAACTTCGCCTAACTCAGCGAAGTTCTTCTCAAGTTCGCCTAGTTCAGCGAAGTTCTCTTCAAGTTCGCTTATTTTCTAAGTTCGCTTATCTTAAGCGAAGTTATTCTTAACTTCGCCCAGTTACGCGAATTTAAGGAGGATCCAGCGAAGTTATTACTTAAGCGAAGTTATACTTAACTTCGCCTACAGTACTGTTTCGAAGAAATTTCTCTAACTTCGCCCTTTTCAGAATTTTTCCGGTTTCTTAGTCTTCAAGAAGGATGTCTTCAATCAACATTTCAGAGCTTGTCAAGATGGAAGTTGAAGCGGGGTCGGCTACAAAGGCCCCAAGATTGCTGAAAGGAACCGACTTTGTTGCGTGGAAGGATCGGTTCATACAGTATGTTAAGTATCAGGATGCGAAGATGCGGGTATGCATCCAAGATGGATATATTCCACCGATCATGGAGTATGAGGGTCGAGACCAAATAAAGAAATACAGTAAAATGGAAGAGGAGGAGAAGAAGATGTATGAAGCCGAAAGCAAGGCTCATGCTGCAATCACAATGGCTCTTCCACAGGAGATCCTCCATACTTTCAGAAAGTATACATCGGCTAGAGAGCTTTGGGAAGCTCTTGAGAGCAGATTCGAAGGAAATGTAGGCATTCGGGCCTCAAAGATAAAGCTGCTTAAAACTCAATTTTCAGTCTTTAAGTACTTAAAGAACGAATCTCTTGATGATATTATCACGCGATATTATCATCTAATGACTGAATTGAGTAACTACTCCATTTCATACCGAGAAGAAGAGATTGTGGAGAAACTCCTCGATGCTCTCCCACCAAAATGGGAGATGTATGCAGTGCTGATGAGGGAAGACAAGGACTTCCCTACTTACGATCTTGAAACCGCTGTGAACAAGCTCAGAACTTTTGAGCTTAATATGGTAAGAAAAGAAACATCTATGGATCAGGTTCAAGATCCAGGCATGTACGGTGCGAAAGTAAACTCCAATACTAATTCAAAGACTGATTCTGCCGCCTACTACTCGAAGGGTGAGTCGGGTGCAAATTCTTCACAGGAGGGGCAAGTGTCAGTAAACTCGAATGGGGATGTTTGCTTTGTTGCGGGTGGATCAAGTGGTACTCAACAGTCAGCAAGCAAGATTAGTGGATCTTCAAGTTCCTCAAGCAATAATTATTCTAAGATGCCAATGAGCTTCAAATCTGTTGAAGAGCAGTTTGGCCTCTATGCTTCATTTATTGCTTCTTATGAAAATTATATTCAAGGAAAGGTGGTTGATCCGGCAATGCTAGATGAAGACTACGACCAGATCGATGCTGATGATATGGAGGAGATGGATTTACAATGGCAGATGGCCATGATAGTGAGGAGAGTGAAGAAGTTCATGAGAAAGACGGGGAGAAAGTTTGTTGGAGGCAGGCCAGGGTTCGACAAGTCTAAGGTGAGGTGCTATAACTGTCAACAAAACGGGCACTTTTCCAAAGATTGCAGAAACGAGAGAGTTGAACGTGGTCAAGGCCGGCCTGCACAGCACACTGGAAGCACTAAAGAAGTCAATGCCATGCTGTCCAGAGAAGCAGGTGAATACAACTGGAACCTGCATTTGAATGAAACTGGTGAGCAGGCTAATATGGCTAAGGTTGAGAGTGAAGAACGTGAAAAGACTACCGGAGAAGAGAAAGCTACTGGTAAGGAAAAAGCTTTCATGGCAGAAAACAATGATCAAATCTCCGAGGTAAGTTCTAAATCTTTTTGTACTAAATGTGAGAATTTGTCTGAGCAACTTGCTACTATAACTGATCAGTATGTTCGTTTAGATGCTGAATTTAAAACTCTTAAAGAAGATCACCACTTTACGAAAGCAAGAGAAAACAGTTACAAAGTTAAAATAAAAGCATGTGAAAAAGATGTTAAAAGCTTAAAAACTAAACTTGCTGAAAAAATTGAAGTTATTGATCTTAGTTATGAGGTTTTAGAAGAAAAGACTAAACTGATTGCTGAACGAGAAAAGCAGATTGCTGACCACCAGGTGAAAGTGGTGGAACTAAACCGAAAACTGGAGCAGTTCCGAAATTCTTCAGCTATTCTTGATCACCTTGTTAGTGATCAAGGTACCTCTACAAAGAGAGGAGGAATTGGTTATCACGAGGTTCCACCACCGTATAACCACAATTACACTTTTAACCCTAGTGTACAGAAATCTGCTGATTTTGAAGTTCCTCAGACAGTTCCTATCAAGGTTACAAGTAAAGATTCAAGTGTTAGTAGTGGCGAAACGAGTTCGCCTATTTCAAGTATAAATATTTCTGTTACGAGTCCAGTCTCATCGGATTCGGATAAGTTGTCCGAATCGGGTAAGACAAAAGAGAAGGTTGTGTTACCCACTGGTGGAGATAAAGATAAAACTTCTAAAAAGAGTACTCCACTCAACCCGTACGTCCCACCTTATGTGAGACGAGCGGCTGGTAACACTGCCTCTACATCCAAAACAACATTTGAAAAGAAAATGGAGTATAGGTGTTGTTTTAGGTGTAATAAGGTAGGACATCTTGTTGCAGATTGTCCTCTGACGCCGAAATTCAGAGGCGTGAGGCCTATTAAAACTGAGCATAAGTCTACTGGTAATTTTAATACTGTTAAAAATGAAAACCCTTTAAAGTTTCAAAATGTAACTAATTCAGGTTTTCACAGAAACAAACCTCAGTTTTACAATGCTAATAACCAAACCGCAAGATATAATACTTTCAATACACATAGGTTTGGAAGGCCTCACATTCAATTTCCAAGGAGATTTCCTACTAGGACTGACAGGAATTATCCAAATGCTAACTTTGGAAAGCAGAAGTACGGGATGTATAGATCCAAGACCAATTGGTCTTGGGTCCCTAGATTCTAATCATTTGCTTTATTGTGCAGGAACAGTTGAACAGGGCTGCCCACAGTCTTTGGATTGTAGATAGCGGCTGTTCCCGGCACATGACGGGCAACAAATACTTGTTGCACGACTTAAAACCTGTTCAGGGAGCCAGAGTTAGTTTTGCTGGTGAAAGTGGAGGAAGAATTACTGGGAGAGGAACGGTGTCCAATGGGAAAATGACACTTGAGAATGTGAATTTTGTGGAAGAGCTGAAGCACAATCTGCTGAGTGTGTCGCAGATTTGTGATAAGGAGTATACTGTTCACTTCACGAAGAATGAGGCGATCGTGTTGAAGCCTGGTTTTCAGATACCAGTCGAGTGGATAGTGATGAAAGCTCCACGTGATACAAACACGTATGTGATGGATATGAGGTCTACTGAAATGGCCACGGGAGAATCATGTTTAATGACGAAAGCAAGCGAATCAGAATCCGAACTATGGCACAGGAGGATGGGGCACATTCATCTTCGGAAGATGAACCACATTGTCAAAAATGGGCTTGTGATGGGCGTTCCCTTGAAAAGTTTTAACTTTGAAGACAAATGTATAGCATGCAAGAAGGGAAAGCAACACAAGAAATCCCATCTCACCAAGAAGGTCAACTCAATTACCAGTACTCTAGAACTGCTTCACATGGATCTCTTCGGTCCTGTGAATGTACAAAGTCTAGGAGGTACTTCTTACTGCTTGGTGATCACTGATGACTACTCGCGATATTCGTGGGTATATTTTCTGAAATCGAAAGATGAGACGGCTCAAATGGTGAAGAATTTGATTACGAAAGTTGAGAACGTCATGAGTAAAACAGTTAAGTTCATCAGAAGTGACAATGGGACGGAGTTCAAGAATTTTGAAATGGAGATCTTCTGTCTTCAGAAAGGAATTGAACATCAATACAGCGCTCCGTATACTCCGCAACAGAATGGAGTGGCTGAAAGGAAGAACCGAACTTTAATTGAAGGAGCCAGGACTATGCTGGCAGATTCGAAGCTTCCTGTGATGTTCTGGGCTGAAGCGGTTGCTACAGCCTGCTATGTTCTGAATAGGGTGTTAACCGTTAAGAGACTTGGTAAAACTTGTTACGAGCTTATGCATGGAAGGAAGCCCAACTTGAGTGGTCTTGAACCATTCGGGTCCCCTTGTTCGATCTTGAAGAAAAATTCTAAATTTGGGGAAGTAGCCGATGAAGGAATATTAGTCGGTTATGTTGTTGGTACTCCCAACAGACGGGTCTTCAATACTTCGACTTGCAAGGTGGAGGTGGTGTGTAACACTGACATTACAAGTTACCAACCGCCAAAACCTAGCAATGGACCTGCTGAGCTTTTCGACTATGTTAAGCTTTTTAAGTCATTTAACGTACCGGATTTGGAGATTTCTGAAGAAGAAGAAAGAGCTGCGACGAAGATGATACTCAATGAGGAAGAAAATCTATTACAAAGACAACTGATTGATAAATGTCAACCTTCCTCATCAAACACTATCGATACCCCTGCTGCCTCAACTGAAGAAGAATTTATCAATCCTTTTCACTCTCAGCATGAAACAACCATTGATGAGATCTCTTCTAATTTGGAAGATAATTTGCATGTCGGTTCTGTTCCGACCACGAGAATTCATAAAGATCACCCTTTGGATAATGTGATTGGTGATGTGTCCTCAGGTGTACAAACGAGAAGTAGCTTGAATGAACACACCTGTGTTTATACAAGCATTAAGGAGACAGGAATAATCGATGAATGCCTGTATACCTGCTTTATAAGCTAGATTGAACCGAAGAATTATCAAATGGCTTTAAAGGACAGCTCGTGGGTCGAAGCCATGCAAGAAGAATTGGCTCAATTCGAGAAGATGGAAGTTTGGACTTTGGTTGAAAAACCAAAGAATGTGCATGCGATAGGCACAAAATGGGTGTTCAAGTGCAAGAGAGATGATAAGGGGATCATTATAAGAAACAAGGTGAGGCTTGTCGTGAAAGGTTTTAATCAACAAGAGGGGATTGATTATAACGAAGTGTTCGCTGATGTCGCCAGGTTGGAAGCCATAAGATTGTTTTTGGCGTTTGCTGCTCATGAAAAGATGAAGGTGTTTCAACTAGATGTGAAGAGTGCGTTTTTGAATGGGAAAGTTGATGAGGTTGTGTATGTTGAGCAACCTCCGGGTTTTCCTGACCCAGACTATCCAGATCACGTGTACAGGTTGAGCAAGGCATTGTATGGATTACATCAGGCACCTCGTGCCTGGTATGCAACTTTATCGGATTACTTGCTCGAAAATGGTTTTAAAAGAGGGAAAATTGATAGCACGTTGTTCTTCAAAAGAGATGGAAGCGACATCCTGCTGGTACAAGTCTACGTGGATGACATTATATTTGCTGCATCAAAAGTCTCCATGTGTCAGGAGTTTGAAGCTGTCATGAAGAAAAGGTTTGAAATGAGTGCTATGGGTGAACTAACTTTCTTTCTAGGATTGCAGGTTGATCAGAGGAAGGACGGGATGTTCATTCATCAAACGAAGTATGTTCATGATGTGCTCAAGCGCTTTAAGATGGAGGACAGTTCTCCATAGGATACTCCAATCTGCGTCAATCACAAATTGGGTGCTGAAGTAGACGGTGATGCAGATGTGGACCCAACTCAATATCGGGCGATAATAGGTTCTTTAATGTACTTAACTGCATCTAGGCCTGATATAATGTTTGCTGTTTGTCTTTGTGCACGTTTTCAGGCAAATCCAAAAGAATCTCATTTGAAAGGTGCAAAGAGGATACTGCGGTATCTCAAGGGCAAGCCGAAGCTGGGGTTGTGGTACCCGAGAGGAGGAGACTTGGAGCTGGTCGCTTACACAGACTCTGATTATGGAGGGTGCAATCAGAGTCGGAAGTCAACAACTGGAGGATGCCAGTTTCTTGGTGGCAGATTGGTGTCATGGCAATGCAAGAAGCAGACTTCAGTCGCAATCTCAACCTGTAAGGCAGAATACATGGCTGCATCCAACTGCTGCTCTCAGGTTCTTTGGATACAACAACAATTGCGCGACTATGGTCTGAATTTCTTACTTACTACTATTTGCATTGATAACACAGCTGCTATCTCAGTAACTAACAATCCCGTGAAACATAGTAAAACTAAACACATTGACATACGTCATCATTTCATACGGGATTGTGCTGAGAAGAAACTGATAATTCTTGAAAAGGTGGATACGCTTGATAATTTCGCTGATTTATACACTAAAGCGTTTGACAAATCCAGATTTCAAAACCTTATTGAACTGAATGGGATGATCAATCCCGAGTAACCATGCTTTTCTTATGTTATGTTAAAAAAAAAAAAAAAAAAAAACGTCACTAATCGCTTAAAATTATGTCGGTTACATTAGTTTGAAGGACTTGTCTTCGGATATGTTTTGGTCCTCATTTTCTACTTGTAGATTTTGTGGATAGCCATTAACCAGATTACTGATAGTGACCGGGGCGGTTTATGATGAGTTTTTCGTTCTTTCGCTTAAAATTAGTCGATCATATTTAGTTAGAAGGACACATACTAGTATGTGGTTGGTCCAGCTGATCCTTTGGATCTTCGGGATAGCCGTTTACCTGAAGACTTTGTTTTGGTCGGGGCGATTTTTGTTTAAATTTTGAAAGAAAATGGGAAATGAAATTATTTTTCAAGTCTGTTACTTCGTAAGAAGTTCGTTAGCTATGTTAAACGGAAAATTGATCCAACCTTGGAAAATGATAGTATACTAATTCTGTGTGCTTAGCTAGTGAAGTTATTAGGCTTAAAAGGCTTTAGGACAATCATTGTATGCTATGGTAACTTTTAATGGTGCGTAAAAGTATATGTGATACAAACTAATTTTACTTGATTTTACGTGGAAACTCTTTAAGAGTTTTGTGTGTCTTCATATACATCTTTCCGAATGATAGGCAGAAAAGCGATTACCCAGTCATACACAAGCCCATGTGTGTTCTGATTCCCGTGAAGATAGCGTCTCAAGATACTGCAGTGATCCAGATTCGGGACTTGCAGTAAATTTCTACTATGAAGTCTATGTTTGTTCGAAAAAAAAAAAAAATTAAAAATTAATTATTTTTGAAGTTATGGAAACATTATTAGAGATGACGAAATACCAAGACTTCTCAATCTTAGAGTAAGAAGAAGAACGGGAACCAGAAGAAGAGTACTTACATGTTTAATCAGACACTATGGGTCGAACTCAATTCGGGGTGACTAGGGGAAAGCCAAATACGCTTTGAGGATAGATAGGAGGCATCAATATTTCTGAGTTGTTGCCCACTTAAATTTTAAGGATTAATTGAACCTAACTCGTATCACAGAAACGATGAAAACCATCTTAAGTATATTACCTGCTTACAACTTGTCTCTATATGTCATAATACAGCTAAACACGGATCTATGTGACAGTCATGTAGTTAGTATGATTCCTGTTCGGATCTTTTCTAAAACGTAGCAGTCCCTATCGAGACTGAAATTTGATCCCTTATACTTTAAATTTTTTTTAGTTTTTGTACTTAGATAGTTTTATGATTTATTAACTGGTTACTTAGAATTGATCATGTCATTTATTTCTTCTTGGAAAGTTTTATAACTTAATTGGAAAATTGTTAAAATTATAAGGTTTGATTTTGTAAATATATAGGCGATGTTGTTGAACAGGCGAAGTTGTGGATAACTTCGCCTAGGCGAAGTTATCCGTAACTTCGCCTGTATAACAGGTCCCCTATATAAGGGATACTTATCGTCAAAACTGTTCATCAGTTTTTTAAAAAACCAGCGAACATATCCACAGTTAAATCATTCTCGGCGAACTTATACTACACCTTCGTGTTATCTTGTTCTTCGATTTCAAAACGATCTAATGGTTGTTAGGGTTCGTTTATCACATGTTTATGTTCTTAGATTAAGCTAAGGTTGTTTCGACAACCGGATTATTAACCTCGAACCATCGGGTTTGAAACCGATTTTCTTAAACTTGTGTTTTTACGTGGTGAACACCATACTGATCGTCAACATGTCCTTAAAACTTGTGTTTACGAGTGCTTAATCGTCTAAAACTAGCCGAATCATCACCTGCACGTTGTTCCATGAATCTCACTGTCGCCGATTCAGATTCAGGCGAAGTTAGGGTTTAGGCGAAGTTATCCGTAACTTCGCCTGGGGCTTAAGTTCGCCTGAGGCGAAGTTATCCGTAACTTCGCCCGAAGCTTAAGTTCGCCTGAGGCGAAGTTATCCGTAACTTCGCCCAGAACTTAAATTCGCCTGAGGCGATGTTGTGATGAGGCGAAGTTAACTTTAACTTCGCCTAAGATCAATTTTACTTAGTTTTAATTAGACGAACTTAAAGCTGAAGCGAAGTTGTTCCCAACTTCGCCTCAACTTTAACTTCGCCTATACAGAGTTTATCACAACTTCGCTCATGGTAACAAAGCGAACTTGTGCTATGTCTTTGTGTCGTTCTAACTTGGTTAGTTTGTTGCAGATATGGCTGCGATAGCGGGTGCTGGAGGTGCAGGAGGAGACGATGGGGATAACCAACGTCAATTCTTCCCGGGTCACAACATGTACATTACACTTGACCCGGAAGCGAGCGGCGTTGACGATTATCGCGAGATAATAACTTTCCTCCTGCGCTCGAGGATTTTTCACGCGATTACCAACACTCTACCGATATCTCTACTGAACATCGAAGACTTCTGGGAGACGGTAGAATATGATTGCCGTGTTGAGCCCCCGGTAATGAGAGCTACGGTGAACAATCAACAGGTTCAGTTCAACTCTGAACAGATCCGGGTGGCGCTAAGGTTCGGAGACGAGACTCGAGACGATCCTACAGAGTTCGTAGCTCCTTTTCGTGATGGAGCATTTCTTCGAATGGGCTACTCTGGTCCATTAGGAGATACCCAGAGGAGGAAGGGTTTCCTCCTAGACCAGTGGCGCTTCCTCATGCACGTTATGATCGTTTGCATGTCGGGGAGGAAGGCGGGCACTGACGGCATGGGTGCGACCATGCAGTCTGCCTTGACTGCACTGACCTATAACAAGCGTTATAGCTTCAGCCAAATGGTCTTTTACGAGATAGACAGGCAAAGACGGGCGATGTCTCGGGAGCGGTTCATCATGTACCCACGCTTTTTACAGATGATTTTGAACCATGTGGCTCCGAGTCTACCTCAGAGACGCCCGATCAGATACGTCGAATCAGTGAGCAAACGTATCTTTGCTCAATGCCGCACGTCAAGTGCGAGGAGCAATCCTGAACGTCGTCCCAGGCATACTCCTCTATTTGGGTTTTTAATTAACCCAGAGTATGTTCCTGCTAGTGGGGACGAGTTCAGAGATCCTCAACCGCAACAGGCAAGAGCAAATCAAGCTGTTCCTGCTCCTGCTGTGCCTGTTGTATCAACTGCTGAGGATATAGACCTTGACGTGGCTTTTGGAGGTCAAGGCTACTTTGACATGGATCAAGTGGAAGAGGTGCAAGTCTCAACTGCACAAAGTTTGGGTGTGAGTATGACTAGAGCAGCTACGTCGATGGCTGACTCCGATTTGGATGAGATTATGAATGAGGGGAGACGGTTGATGGTGTCTCGAGAAAGAACGATTGGGAAGAGGAAGAGAACGGAGGACGATGATGAGTCGGAAGAAGAAGAGGACATACATAAGCTGATTAGAAGATCTAGACGAGAGAGGACAGGTGCTGGCATGGGAGCTGGAGAGACTTCAAGGACTGTACGATTTGCTCCGGCCGCACTGTCTGGTATGTCCATTGTTCCTTCTTCTATACAGGTGACGAGTACAAGCGCTGCGGATGTTCCCGTGGTGGCTACATCAACGGTTGGCATTCCATCCACCACTACCATCCAGACGTCGACTCCGGAGATCGTGTCTCTACCACCGCCAACGCTTACTCAATCGGTGGTAGCTGCTCGTTTTGTGGAGTCAACGGTCGTCACAGCTGCAGGGTTATCAGGTATGGTACCACCTGCGGTTACGCCTGCTTCTGGAGTCTCGCCTTCGCCAATGTCAGATTCAGAAAGAATAGCTTCACTAGAGCGGATCGTGGCAGAACAGTCGAAGATTATTCAAAGCCTAGTGGAAGCAAATCAACAACAGGCATCCCTCCTGGTTGAGCACGGGAAGATTATAGATGCCTTGAAGGAGTTCTTGGCATCTCATGGGGAGATGAGCTGTAAGGGCGACGAGCTCAGAACGAAGAAGAGGAATGACCGTGACGATGATCCCAATGCATCGAAAGATGCAGGTGGTGAGCTGCCAAGAACTTCTGAAGCTCTTGGTACTTCCACAGCTGAGGGGGAGTCTACTGACGTGGCTGGTGGTTCTGGTGATGATGTGGTGTTAGTTGAAGATGATGTGATTGATGCGCTGAAAGAGCTGGACGATGACATGTTCAGTGACGATGTACTGTTTGATGAAGATGTGCTACCGAGTGACATGATTGAGAAGATCGGTGAGCAGATAGAGATTGAAGATGGAATAGAAGAGGGGGAGATAGTAGAAGAAAACGTTGAACACGAGATCCCTGAGGTTGAGAAAGCCGACGTGAGTGCTGAGATGGATGAGACTGAGTGGGAGGAGCAGCCTAGGTGGAAGGAAGGTTGTGCTCATTGGTTTATCAAGACCAAGAAGCCTGCTGTTCCAGCCATGTTCAAGAAAAGTTATAACATCAAAGGCTATGCTGAGTCGAAGAAGGGAATCATCTGTTGGATTTATGATGAACAGATCAAGTTGTTTGTGGTGAAGCGTTATGATGGCATTCAATACTTCAAAAGAATGTTGAGATCTCTCAATACGTTGCCGGAATGCGAGGTGAAAGATTTGGGTAGGTTGGGCCTAATAAACAGAAGTGACAACAATATGGCGAGAATGATTGAGAAGATTGTGTGGAAAGAAGGCGTAAAAGAAAAGAAGTTTGAACTATTAAAGCCACAGAAGGGAAAGCTCGTGGAGGATACAGAGAGGGGATTGAGAGCAGATGTCAAGCCATGGATGGTGATGAAGTACAAGCCGTTCCGATGCATCAAGGAGGTTCCAATGAAGACTATGCCTCAAGATGTGTTGAAGAATCTGAAATGGTGGTACGTTGATTGCCAGACTGCTGAAGCCGTGATGGAAGACGAAGATGAACAAGAAGTGCTGAGGGTGTACGACCCGATGCATCTTGTTAACTTATCGAAAGCTGATTTGCAAGTGTTGAACGAAAAGAAGATATTCTATATTCCTGCTTGGAAGGATGAAGCAAGGAAATATCAGCGAGTAGTCACGGTGTGTGTGAGAGAAGGAGTGCACGCATGAAGATACGGGATTACGAGACAAGAGCTGAAAGATCAAGATATGAAGCTACTGCCAAGGGGGAGTCTGTTGGTGCATAGATGTCAGTAGTTCATATGTATAAAGTCTGTAATCGAGTCTGTAATATTGTTTATGTAATTGTTTGTTTAGAAGCGAAGTTGTTGACAAGTTCGCTTAGGCGAACTTGTTAACCAAGCGAAGTTGTTGACAAGTTCGCCTAGGCGAACTTGTTGAACGAGCGAAGTTAAGGACAACTTCGCCTGAGGCGAAGTTGTCGTGTATTTAAGTAGTTTACTGTTTACGATTAACGAGTTGATCAGTTAGTGTTTTGGTTGATCGAGTTCAGTTTACGTGAGTCTGTAAGTAACACGGTTCGAGTTATCAATATAACGTGAGTTTTGTTCGTATCGTGTGTACGTGTGTTTGTGTGATTATATTCTACGTCCGTAACGATCTACACAGGGATTCCGCACCTGTGTATATCGGGATATCTCGTGTGATCCGTCCAGGGAACCTACAACTGTCACGAGCCGGGTCACTTTGCTCGTGAGTGCACCAATCCAGCCAAAGAAGGAAACATGGAAAGGGCACTGGTTCCCGTGGGTAATGCTATAGGAGAAGCTGGAGGTAGCTCAAGTGATGGTGAAAGGGGTATGGTTGCTTAACAGTTATCATGGTCTGATCAGATGGTTGCTCTCAACATAAACAATCAAACTGCCAACTTTGCTCGTGTGGAAGATATTGATAAAGAAAGTGCCGCTGAGGAACAAGTCAATGAACTCCAATTTGCATTTACGGCATTCACTTATCCCAGCTCATCTGAGGTAAGTTCTTCTCCATGTTCTCAAGCTTGTATTGATAAAATAGAGCTTTACAAATCTCATAACAGTAACTTGCTTAGAGAAATGGAAACAATAAAATCTGAAAATAATAAGCTTAAGAAAGCAGAAAAGGCTTATTTGGATAAAATTGAGGCTCAAAAGAAAGATTTTTCAAAACTGAAATCTGAATTTAGCCTGAAATGTTGTCACCATCTAGATGTCAAAGAGAAAATTGTTGAATTAACTGCTGAACTGGAAGCCTCTAAGTTAGAAATCTTAAATCTAACTGTAAAATTTAAAAGGGTTGATCTCGATTTTAGAAAGTTTGATGGTTCCAGTAAAGTAGTTAACTCCATGATTGAAAATCAGTTATGGTGGAAGGAGAATGAGGGAGAGGGTATAGGATATAGTCAGGTACCCCACCATATAATCACAACTACACTGGTCTTCCTCTTACCAAAGAGCAGGAAGAAAAGGTTAAAGATATGAAATATGGTAAACCTGATAATACTGAGATGGTTGACTCAGTAAAAACTGTTGCGTCTACTTCAAGGGTGAACGATTCTAATGTGTTTGCCTCATGTGCAGATGAAGTAATCATTAAGGATTGGATTGATGAGGATGATGAACCGTGTGTTTCAAATAATAAAGACATTAACTCAAATGTTTCTTTAAATTTACCTGTTTTGAATTATGTTATTCCGACTGTTTGTGTGGGCTTTGGTTTTAAGAGCAAGGATTCTTGTGTGGTTGATTCTGTTAAGAGTTTGAATTCTAATAATATAGTCTCTAATAAACTTAAAAGATCAAGAAAATTCAACAAGTATTCACCGCCTAATTTTGTCAAAGAGGGATGCTCTAATTACAAATAAGGTGGTAAGTTAAATAGTGTGATAAATGGTGAAAAACATGCTAGGCAAGTTGGTCCACACAATCGGTCCAGACAAGGAGTTGCCCAAAATGATTTCTATGTAAAAGTCAAACTTGTTTTAACTGTGGCACTCCCGGTCATATTGCCAGAAACTGTTCACATCGTCCATACGTTTCTTATTATGGATTCTATCACAGGAATATGCCTTATATGCCTTATAATACCTACCGGAAAAATTTCATGCACAATCAGGCTAATCCCTCTGACGATGATTGGAATAGAAACAAATCTGGCAGGTTTAGCCCTCATCAGACCAAACCTAAAATGTTTCGTAAAGAGGGTAGAAAAGGTGCTTCGGTTCCCAGAACGAACACGAATTCGAAACCGAAACAAGTGAAAAAGACAAAATTGTCTGTTCTAACCCTCAAAACCGGAGATCAAGTCATCCATTCGTACATATAATGCTAAATCTTACAATAGTAGACATGAATGGTTGTCTAAATCTCCAGTAAAAGAGATTTTGAACTCACTATAAGACGATCAAAAGGACATGTCATGGCAACCTGTGACAACTTTAGATGAGTCAGGGTCACCCAATGTAACTATGGACTGGGTACCAAAGTCTAACTGATCTCACACATCGTGCAGGACAGCTATGGAGGAATATCATCAGAACTTGGTATGTTGATAGTGGCTGTTCCAGGCACATGACAGGAGACATTTCCCAGCTACTGACATTCAAATCTTTAATGGTGGGTATGTGTCCTTTGCAGGAGGAGAAAAGGGGAAGATTACACAAAAGGGTACTGTAAGTAACGGTATTTTAAGATTCAAAAATGTTAATTTTGTTATAGAGTTGAAACATAGTTTGTTGAGTGTGTCACAAATATGTGACAAAGGGTTTTCAACTCACTTTACTAAGAAAGAGTGTTTGATTTTGAAACATGGTATTATTATACCAGAAGACTGGATTCTTGTTCGATCATAAAGAAAAGATAATGCTTATGTGATCGACATGAACAAAAATGTTCCTGATGAAATAACCTGCTTGTTTTCGAAAGTGTCAAAACATTTAAAGATTTTGTTACTATTGAAAAGTGTGTGGCTTGTGCTTTGGGTAAACATCATCAGAAAACTCATAAACCAAAATTGATTAATACCATTTCATCAGTTTTTCAATTGCTCCATATGGATCTCTTTGGCCCGGTTCATGTCTTGAGTCTTTCTCCCAGCTCTTATTGTCTCGTTATTACTAATGACTACTCACGTTTTACTTGGGTGTTTTTCTTGTCAAATAAGAGTGAAACCACAGAACTGATCAAGAGATTCATAGTACTTATGGAGAATCAGCTTAACCTGAAGCTGAAGGGCATTCATTGCGACAATGGTACGGAATTCAAGAATGCCCCGTTGAATCATTTTTGCTCAGAATAAGGGGTGCTTCGTCAGTACAGCTCAGCTCGCACACCGCAACAAAATGGTGTGGGTGAAAGGAGAAACGAGACTCTTATCGAGGCGACAAGGACCATGTTGTGTGACTCTAAATTGCCATAATTTTTCCAGGCTGAAGCTATCAGTACGTCATGCTATGCTCAGAATCGAGTGATAATCAACAATTATCAAATGAAAATTCCATATGAGATTGTCTATGGTCATAAGCCCACTGTTGCACATTTCAGAGCATTTGGTTGCCCATGTACTCTACTGAATCTTGAGACAACTCCAAAATTTGGGGCCAAAGCTGATGATTGTTACTTTGTTGGCCATGCTGGTCGTACTGCCTACAAAGTATACAATAAGTCAACCACGCAGATTCTGGAGTCATATGATGTTCGTTGGTTGGAAGAAAACGAGATCGATGCTTGTGTCGGTCCTGACTGGTTATTCAATTACAATGAACTTTTCAAACTATTCAACGTGCTTCCAGTCACCAACTCAGACATCCCAGGTAATGCTGTCGTAGACACTGAGAAAGAAGATCAGCATGCGGTGTCTCATATATCTCCAATTCTGGATGATGATCTGACAGTACCACTCGATGTTACTCCATCCATGCCAGTCAATCAAACAGAAAAGGTTACTGTAACAGTGTCTTCACCAACTCCATCACACAATACTTCAACAGTTGAGGGGGAGAGTCCTATTCGTCAAATTTTTGAGAGCACTCTGTTTCCCGATATCATTCTGAATGAATACATGGCCAGTACTTCGTACTCACACAGTACGGCGGCTTCTGGGTGGAAGAATCCTCTCACTGAAGAAGATGAAAATTTCTCAAACCTATCTCCTACCGGAGTTGTTCCTGAGCAACCGATTCCAACTAGAACTCAACGAAATCATCCAATAGAGAATGTAATAGGTCCTCTTGAAACAGGCGTGTCCACCAGAAGTCAGACTGGACATATAAACAGTTGCCTATTCTCTTGTTTTATCTCTCAGATTGAGCCAAAGTCAGTGGAAATGGCTCTTCAGGAACCAAGTTGGGTGGATGCTTTGCACGAAGAGTTTAATCAGTTTGATAAATTGAAGGTATGGAGATTGGTTGAATTACCGGAAGGAAAGAAAGCGCTTGATACGAGATGGGTTTTCCGAAATAAGCAAGATGACTCGGGAGTTATTGTTAGAAACAAGGCATGGTTAGTGGTTCGTGGTTTTCGTCAAGTTGAAGGGTTAGATTACACTGAAGTCTATGCTCCCGTGGTTAGACTTGAGGCCATCAGGATTTTTCTGGCTTATGCGTCATACATGGGTTTCACAGTATATCAGATGGATGTTAAGACCGCGTTTCTGTACGGCGAGGTTAAAGAAGAGATTTACGTGGATTAGCCACTGGGTTTTGTGGACTCCAAGAATCCCAATCATGCCTACAAGTTAGATAAGAGTTGTATGAGCTTCATCAGGCTCCTCGGGCGTGGTATGCTACGCTGACAACTCATATTCTGGGTCATGGTTATAAACGGGGGACCATTGATCAAACTCTGTTCCTTAAACCTGTTGGGAAAGTTTTGATTCTAGTTCAGATTTATGTGGATGACATTATCATTGGATCCACCAGTGCTGAGTTGTGTACAAAATTTGAAGAAGCAATGAAGAAAATATTTGAGATGAGCTTGTTGGGAGAAATGACAACGTTTCTGGGGTTGCAGGTTCGTCAGAGCTCGACGGGAATTTTGCTGCATCAAGGGAAATATGTTGAGGATACGCTTGCAAAGTTTGAGTTTCATGATTCCAAGAGTTCTACCACTCCTATGGCAGAAAGGCCACTCCTAACGTCTGATCCGGAAGGGAGTCTCGTAGATCAAACGTACTATCGATCGATGATCGTATCCCTGATGTATCTCACGACCAGTCGTCGTCCTGACATCATGTTTGCTGTCTGGGAGTGTGCTCTCTTCTAGGCTAACCCTAAACTCTCTCATTTAACTGCTGTTAGACGTATTTTTAGATATCCGAGGGACAACCGAAGTTAGGTCTTTGGTATCCCAAAAAACTCAGATTTTGATCTATATGCTTTTGCTTTTGCTGATAGCAATTATGATGGAGATGACATTGACAGGAAATCCACATATGCCGGCTGCCAGTTTTTTGGGCGTTCATCTTATCTCTTGGCAATGCAAGAAACAACAAACAGTATCCACGTCAACCGCCGAGGCTAAATATGTTGTTGCATCAGCTTGCTGCTCACAGATTATCTGGATGCAAAACCAACTGCTGGATTACAGTTTGGAATCTGTTGACACCCCTATCTTTTGTGATAATGATGCTGCCATTGCAATTGTTAAGACTCCGGTTCAACACTCTAAAACCAAGCACATCGATATTAAAATTCATTTTATTCGCGACTGTTACGACCGAAAATTGATTCATCTTGAACAAGTTCACACTGATAATTATGTGGCAGACTTATTTACAAAACTTGTCAGAACAGCCAAATTTAATGTGCTTGTGAGTTTTCTTAAAATGCTTCGTTTTGAGGATTGAGTTTTTTTGAGAATAAATTTGTATATATTTTTAAATTTGCACAAATTTAGGGGGAGAAAATTAAAAAAGATTTCAAAAAAAAGTGTGTGTGTATGCTTACTAAAAAAAATAAAAAAATATTTGATTGTATTTTTCAAGACTCACTTTCGCTTAAAGTTATGTCGGTTGCTCAAGTTTGAAGAACATATACTTGTATATATTTGGTCCGATGATCTTCTCGTAGATTCACAAGATAGCCATTTATCTAAAGACTGAAAGCATCTAGGGAGATTGTGATGTGTTTTCGTGTTTTGAATTCTTTCACTTAAAATTATGTCGGTAATTCCAAGTTAGAAGGACACGTATTCTCATATGTGTTTAAACCTGTTAACCATTAGTGATCATACGGGATAGCCATATACCTGAAAACTGAAGAGTGACCGGGGTGACTGAGTTCTTAACATTTGTGTCTTCTGTAACCCCCTGGGAAATGATATGACTATTCAGTTAATAGCTTTTTGAAGCCTCAAAATATTTTTAAATGAAAATTGATCCAACCTTTGGAAAATGATAGAAAAATTGTTTTTGTGTGCCTAACAGGTGAAGTTATTAAGCTTAAAAGGCTCTAGAACAGTCATTGATTTGTATGGTTGCTTTCCATGATGCGTAAAAGTAGAAGCGATATAAACTAAATATGCTGAACTTACTGTGGAGAGTCATTTTGAAGAAATGTGCATGTCTCCATATACATCTCTCCGAATGATAGGCAGAAACAATTACCCAGTCATACACGAGCCCGTTAGTGTCTTGATTACCAAAAATATTGTGCTATCTTACTGTAGTGATCCAGATTCGGGACTTACAGGTGTTTGTCATTGTTATTATTAATTTTTTTTTTTGTGTTGAGTAGTTAAGTATGTATATAATCTGTGATGTTATCTTTCAATAAGCTTAAAGCTCAAAGTTTTATCGCTTCCTAAAATTTTTTTGATCAAGCACTAGGGTGTTGGAGTCAATTTGGGGTGATATGGGGAAAGCCAAATACGCTTTGAGAAGAGATAGAAGACATCATAGGTCCATAAGTGATGTCCATCTAAGCTTTATGCATAACTGAACCTAATCAATATCACTGACGCAATGAAAATCATGCTAAGTTTTTATACCTGCTATCAACCTGTTTCTTTATGTCATAATAACGCTGAATATGAATCCTTATGACAACATCATAAACAATAAGATTCCATGTTCAGATCTTTTCATAAAAGGCGGCGGTTCTACGAAACTGAAATTTGATCCCAAAATTTTTGTTACACTTCAAGAAGACTACTGTTTGTGTTGATTTTTGTTTATTTTATTTTGTTCATTATTGTTTCAATCTCGAAACCACTCTTCTCAAAACATGTGTTCAAATTGGGCTTTTTTGATGTGATTAAATTGTTTTGGGCTTAGATTCTGTCCTCTGGATATGTTGGAACCTGGTATTGGGCTTGTTTCATGCTTGGGCTCATCTGGTTTGGATTTTTATGGGTTCTCAGCCCACATGCTTGGAATATAAAAGGGGTTCCTATACACCAATTATTGGCATTGCCTTCAAACTTATTTCTCTGATAAAGCAATTTGGCCGAAAACCCCTCTCCTTGCTATACTAATCACACTAAGTTTCAATTGGTGTTCGTTTTGATTGATTCATAGGTAATGAACACAAGCTCACATTAATTGACCTTTATGAGACTTATTGATCCGTGTTCTCATGGATAGATGGACAGATGGATCTCGTAGATGATTGTGGGGTTACGTTAGATCTTTGATTAAAACACCGATTGGGAACAAGTTAGTTGAATATTAGGGGATCAAGAGTTTGTTGCAGGTCAAATGGCGGTTTCGGCCTTCTTGGAGAAGACGACACAAATCTCAAGGGAGAATCCAAAGGCTTTTCTGTTCTCATCTTGTCTGACCAAAACCCATGGTCAATCAAGGGTTCTCGGTTGACTTTTGTTGACCGAGATCCCCTGTCCCTGACCGAGAACTCCTGTTCTCGGTGTAACTGGACAGAGAACATGCCCCATTGATTGAGAACTCTCCTTTTTGACCTTATGTGGACAGAAAAAACATGTCTTCGACCGAAAATCACTTAAACTCATTATTATTTTACATTTATGGTCCGTCTAATATGGTTTTGTCACAAATTAGCCTTTAATGTTCTATAAATTAAAACTGTGTCCTTAAATTTACAAATGTTATCCAAGCTACGTGAATACTTACTACTTGACTCTTTTATTGCAGTAATGGCTGATCAAGCTTCCTTAAAGGTTGTTGACACTCACAATATAGCTGGATATTTGTTTGATCCTCCTACAGCACATAAGGAGTTCAAGTCTATGATCGTTGGACTCAATACTTGCAGGATTTCTCACGCTTTACGAGAAAATCCTGTCATCTGCAAGAAAATGATCACGGACTTCTGGAATAATGCCTCGATCAATCAAAGAGGACCAGGTGGAGGTGTTTGTATAGACTCCAAAGTGCAAAAGAATCCGGTCTTCGTCACAGAGGCCATCATACGGGAGGTTCTCTTATTTGGGGATCAACCTGATTACCCAACGGAATACACGACTACTGCTGTTTCCGAGGTTCTTAAAAGAATAGGCTACGAGGGATCCTATCCTCCAGCGATCAAGAAGCTATTTCACCCGTACTGGAGATTTCTGATACACACATTCTTTACGTGTGTGTCGGGACGAAAAGGAGGTTCTGATGAGATTAGTCACATGCAAATGCCGGCTGTGGTTGCTCGGATCATGCATTGGAATTACAATTATTCCAAGTTCGTTTTCGAGGAGATGATAAGCAATTTGTAGGGAAAGAAGAAGGAGATGTTTCTTATGTATCCACGGTTTCTATAGATTATCTTTGATTCGCATTACACTGATCTCGTTAGATCTGTTGAAACACTGGATATGAATTCGATGGGACCCAACACCTTTGGGTTGATGAAACAGTAAAGGAAAGGGGCTAAAGTTGTCTACCAGGGTCTTCATGAACTGGTTAAATTTGGCCGCTTTGCTGAAATAGAGACTGTACCGGTTATTGCTCAAGTTGCTAAGGAGCATGTAGCACCAGTTCAAAAGCGTGCTGCTACACTTGAGATCTTATCACATAATGAAGATGAGGAGACTCCTGTACAACATATGGAGTCTGAACACCGTGAAACAGTTAGTGCTCCAACTACTGAGCAACTAAAAGATTTTGAGATTTTCAAGGAACTACTACAATCGACCTCCTTGAAGCCTCCTCAAGCAGTCACTGTGAATGAAGATGATGATGTCCCTGAGGAACCAACCGCCGATCTCATTCCACGTAAACGAAGAAAGAAAGATCCGAGACCTGGCGTGCTGGTCTCTGAAACACCAACAACAACACCAAGAACTGCACCATCAACAATAAGCCATCTACCACAATCACATCAACGTGAGTCAAATGTTCCTGAGACTCATGTTGACCCGAGTCCAACTACTGTTGAGCCTCAAACACATGAACATATTTTCGATGACATAGCTCAAGAGTTTAACTTTGAGTCTGATATTCCATATGTTACCGAACCATCGGGATCGTCTGACCCAATTGATCAGGATTATTCGAGATCGAGTGCTGCTGATAAGATTGCCCACATTCTTGCCATGCAAGATCAATTTATGCAGAATAAGGGAAATGGAGTCATATTGGAAGCTGAACCGGCAGACGTACAAGCTTTGCAGCGTTGAGTCTTTGCTCGAGCAAGACTCAGTTGTTGAAGACATACGTATTATAGAACTTGAAGCAAGTAACACTGATAAAGATTCCAAGATTAAAGAGCTTCAGTCTAGTATGGGAGAATTAACTGCCATATATCTAGACTTCCAAAAAAGACTTATTCAGAAGTATGGGGATGAATTCAAGAGCAGTGACGATATAACTTCAAATATACCCGATGCGAATCAAGGTGGTAGTTCCAGTGGTCGTCCAACTGCTAACATAGATGAATCTGAGACGCTGGAACAATATATGTCCGCTCCTCCAATGATAAAAGAGAAATCGGATCGCGTTTAGAAAAGGCTCCCCGTGATGAAGAATTCTAATCAAAACGTTGAATCGTCTGATCATCCTGACAGGTTCATTGTCACCTTTCCAAAGGGATTTTCAGATAAATATGGTGATCGCTCTGGAGTTTTGTCGTGGGATTTTGATGCTGAAAAGAACATATGGTGGGTTAAACGGAAGTCCGGGTCTACTGAGTACTATAAAAAGATGAAAGACTTTGTATCTTGGACAAAGGTGGATCTCAGTGACCTGATCAATGCTCCATTCCACAACCCAACTAATGATAAGAGATGCAGTGATTTCTGGAATTTCCTGAGGAGCCAAGTTGATAAAGGCTTTCCGAACATGACAACTGCAGAATCCTTTCTAAAGAAGGCCAAGGGGGTCAAGGATCCAAGGACAGGAAAGACCATGGTAAACGTTATGTGGCCTGCCACAAATAAGGCTACTTACATTACTGTGCCTAAAGCCATTCCAGATGGTACCCTGGATAACATGAGGTTCTGGATGTATGATAGTGAGACTGCCATCGTTGTTATACGTTTACAGAAGGGTAAGGGACAGTTCAGATTTGTTGATCCAAGAGACTTGCTTAAGTTTGGGGAAAGAGATATCAAGACCCTCAACACTTTTCAGATAATGGCTGACCCAATTTTTGAAGCGGCTGCAAAAGAATACACAAGTATGGCAGCTTCTATTATCAGAACTGGCTTTTGGTCAGGTGGTTTAAAGGATGCAAATATTGATTACATGGAGCACGATTAAGAACGAAGCTACAAACCAAGGGGGAGATTGTTGGGTCTATACTTGATGGTTTGTACTTATTTAGGCTTGGTTTTGGGTTTTGTATGTAAACCGAGATCCTTATGGATCTCGGTGAGCTTTGGGCTCTTATTGGGCAAGTATGTTGGCTATCCTATATATAGATCTCTTTGTATAGGGTTTTGGTTGGTTGTTCAGTTAGTGGTTTTGGCCGTCTAGTATTGTTAGTGTAGTATACGAGTATTGTAAGCAAAGTGCTTAAGCACCCGACATTAATAAAAACGTGTGTTTCGAAGCATTCATTGGTGTTCATCGTGTTCTTGTTATTTGTTCTTGAATCATCTTATATTGGATTTCCGCACCAACTTCAAGATCAGTTGATATTATATTGAAAGATCCTCCATGGGACTTACATACTTTTTTATATTGTAATTAATAAAATCACTTTTAAATAAATTTATTTCATAACTTACATATAGAAAAGCAGTTGAAATTTTATATATTATATAAACATATCGATGCATATAGAAACAAGTAATAACTAGTAAACAATCCTTTAGGAAAAAACTAATAAATAATTAAACAATCACACGAATTAAAAATAAACAAAAGATGAAAATGTTGTGAAATAAGCCTAATAGCCAAAGAATAAGAGAAGACATGTAAGGAGAAAATGAGAGATTTTACTAATAAGGTGTATATTATAAAGATGTACAATGAGATGTATATATAGGATATGAAAACATGGGCATAAACTAATCTATATTAGGTATTGATAACCATAATATTAATCTATTTATAACACTCTCCCTTGGTTATCAACTTAATACGCTTGGAGATGCTGTCCCATTAAAAACTTTGCTAAGAAAACCCAGAGGGAAAAAACCATAGCTAAGGGAAAAAAAATGCAGTCCGGATTGTGTCCCCTTGATTTATATATCCATTAATATGGATATTCTATGAAATCTGCCCAAAAATTTTGCAGTCAATCATTTGTGTCTTCGTTCCTTGACGTTCAAATTTTTAAGTTAATAATGTTGTATGATCTTCACGTGAAAATTTCTATTACTTCATCTAGTAAACATATCAATTGTATCCATGACCCTATTGTGTTTTTTTGCATCAACAAGGCTAACCAAACCTGCTTTGATGAGTTAGTAAAATATAAAACATATCTTTCATACCTGAAATATATGTTTTAACTCATTGAAATGTCTCATAGCTGTACATATGCTGATAAATATAAAGAAAAGAGATAAAAATCATGTGTAGTAGCAAGGCATATTAACGCACATATGCATTTAGTTATGGTACTTTCGAACCAATAATGTTTAAGATTGTGATAGGAAATGATATGTAGTGCATTATTGAACAACCTTTAACGTACTCAAATGATTAAATTTGTCCATGGTAAAATGTTTCATCATCTTCTAGATGTAATTTGATGGATTGATAAATATAGAATTACACATATACTCGAACTACAGGTTGAGCAATAATCACACCGTGTCAAGATCTTTCAAAAATTTTCCCACTAAAAGCTCGACAGTTTCTCTCGATGATGTGTACATCATCAAAGTAAACTGTGATTATAGTGAACTTTTACTAGTAAAATTTTGATAAGAATATGACAAAATTTTATCAAATCTCATATCACTCTTTATCAAAATATCTTATGATTTATACTTGACCGGATATTTTAGTTCATACATATTTTGATAACTTCATATCAATGCTTGGACATTTATATTCCATCACAAAATTTTTTCCATCTTAGTCAAGTATTGATGTGCATTCACTCCTCGTGAGTTTTTCTACATGAACTTGCTCTTTTGACACATCATTTTTTTTGTATCACATATCAAAAATCAATATTGTTCCATATCTTTATTTTTTAAGATATGATAATTATCAATACAATTTCTTCTATGTTTCAGTTATCCTTTTAAGCATTCACGTGTAGGAACTCTTCAGGAGTTCCAACTATATTTAACATATAAAATAATTATAGCATATTCAAATATGAATTTGTATGGGTCAAAGTGTTCTCGAGAACTTACTTTATGTGATTCAATAATTTAAATCCTTCACGATATTTTTATTATCTTTAGAATATGTTTCATCGTCTTCACATACTTTCTTGTAAACTTTCAGTATCAAGGAAATTACAAGATTTTTATTACACGCATTTAACTTCTCTCTTTGTATTACCGGACAATTTATATATCGAAAAGTCATTGATTCAACCATTGGAGAATGCGTCTCCTTATAATCAATCATGGGTCTTTGCCAAATCCTCATGTCACCAATTTTGACTTATATCACGTAATTGAAATTCCATAACTTAAATAAAAGACTCGTTTGAATCTACACATTTTACCACTTTAGTTGTACTGAATACTGGTCTGAAAAACTTTCCATTATTTAGAGAATTCAACTCTGCCCTATTTGTGTCTTTCCACTTTGGCCAATCATTAATAAGGAAGAACTTGAATCTTAAATCTTGATCCTCGTCATTTCATAATTTTAAGCGCTATATTGTGTACAAAAGTATAACGACGTCGATTTTATTTCGATTCCATATATTTCTAGACATGATATAACATACTAAGAGCTCTTTATTTTCAGGTACCTGAGGTTCTTTGAGAACCATTATGTCCAATGTCTTTCAAGAGACCTTTTTATTGTACCTCGACTTGACCATCTTCATTACTTGCTCTAATTATCGAGGAAATTTTACCTTTGGAATCGATCGGTCTACCACGCTACACACACGCGTTAGACTTATTATTAATATGATTTTGTCCTTCTGGGACATTTATTAATTGGAGCATTAACAGTTGGTATATGTGACTTACTCACTCTATTTAGATGTAACATCATGAAAATTTCGGACCAAAAGGGCCAAGTTTCAAAGTAAAAGGACC
The DNA here is from genome assembly GCF_021521415.1 of Bidens hawaiensis. NCBI lineage: Eukaryota > Viridiplantae > Streptophyta > Magnoliopsida > Asterales > Asteraceae > Bidens > Bidens hawaiensis. The sequence continues at coordinate 666,169 of NW_027491465.1, forward strand.
AAAAAGAAAATTTTGAATTTTCTGACAGATCGTGATACGCGACGGTCTTAGAACCAACTCCATCGCGTATCGCGATGGGTTTCTCTAACAACGAGACACGCCTTGACACGTGGCACTGATTTTGCCACGTGTCACAACGTGGCACCACGTTCGCCACGTGTCACCACGTGGAGCCACGTGGCAGACCTATGTGTGATTCATCACAGCTACATCGCTATACGTGACACCTATGTATTGGCCCATCGTATATCACGACGGGTCACTGAATCAGCCTATATAAAGGGGTATCCAGCCCTCATTCCATCACACCTCAAGTTCACAGCTCACTTCTCTCTCTAGAAAATCCCTCTCTCTGCCTCGAAATACGTGCAAACCCTACTCGATTTCTGTGCCAAAAACCAAACGTTTCTTGAAATCTGTGCCACTCACCGACGACGTTATCTTGAATAACGAGCCATCCCGAGATGACCTGACGTCCCGCCTTGAAGTGCGTGCCGACCTGCTGTGAAGATTTGGTGTGCCTTGATTGCACGCCAAGGGTGAGTTGATCAAGAAGCTTGAGAAAACAAGAAGGCGTCGAAGTGCTGCCGAAGTATCTAGGGGTATTATAAGTGAAGCAAGGTAGGCGTAATGCCCGAATAAAATATTAAAAGACTTAAAACCCTAAGTCGAGGGTATACTCGTTACCTCGAAAAATAACAAATGAAAACATAACAAAGAGTATAAAAGAATGAAATGTAATTATAATATGATTCTTTGTTATAACTATTATTTAAGTTTATTATTATTATTATTATTATTATTATTATTCTTATATAATAATTAAAAGAAAAGTATACGTTTCTTCAAGAAGAAGAAACGTAGTGTTTAAGAAAAGTAAAACAAGTAAAACTAGAGGTTTAACTTGTAAAAGAATAGAAATAATATTTAAACTAAAGGTTTAAAAGAAAATATAATCGAGGTAAAGATTATACAAAAGAGACTAGAGGTCTTAAGCCGGATTAAAGATCCGGTATGAATAAAAGGTTATACTCGTACTATAGGTCTGAGATAGCTAAGGAAGAACGGATCTGTGTATTTAAGCTGATCTTTTCAAAGAAAGGTGAATACGCCCAACTTTATAAAATTGTTTAATCGAGTCAAATAAATGAAATGAATTACATGAGATTACGTATCTCTAAAACATTATAAAAAAAGTGATCGCTAGCCCTCAGACTGTCGTGTACGTTTGTTTGGATCCTTACATATGTGGTAAAAATTCGGTGGGCACACCCCGCCAAACCTGGTCATGAACCTCCGCCACGATGGGCCGGACCTAAGTTACGTACGAGTGAGAGTGATCATGTTTATGCTGATGGTACCTAAGTAATGTCGAATGTTGCGGTGTTTGCTGAGTGGTTTGTGTAGAACTTAAGTTTATAATTGTGTATTGTTTTAAAACTTGATTATTCCTAAGCCACGATGGGCCGGACTTAAGTTATGTATCGAGGGGTAATCAAGTAAAAGAAAATATTTTATGCGTCAGCTTATTCACCAGCATGTGTTGCTGACGTATTTTCTAAACATTTTATAGGTAACGAAGGATAGCTGCTTGAAGCATCGAAGTGAAGTAGGCGATATGATGGTTCAGATCATTTTGTAATATTAAACTTAAAATGGTGGTTTTGTATAATCAAGTAATATTTGTAAAAACTAAACGGGTATTTTATAATCCCGTCTTTTATTACGTAAATAATAATATTTTAATCCACGCAAACATATTTTCCGCTTTAATCCGCTAACTCTGATTTATTTACAAATGTGGTACCAATTGCTGGTCGCACGCCCATGCCTAAGATGGGGGTGTGACATTAGGTCAGTGAACATGTCTAATGTCACACCCCAACCTACGACGGAAATGCCGGGGCGTGAACTGATTGCCCACAGCTCCGAAGGTACTATTATGCGATATTATAAGTTTCAATATCTATTAAATAAATTTCAAATGAAACAAATATTCATACAATATCCAAACCAACAAAAATGCATCAACAATCAAAATTCATAAATAATATTTCTTGTTCATTTTTCTTCTAGCATAAATCCTTAAGTGATCTTGTACTTCAGTTTCTTCACATCAAATGATAACCTGCATATGCGTTGAAAATAAAGTATTTTTATCAAAACAAGGTTGAGTGAGCAGCACACCAGTTTAAATGTACATATAGTATAAATAAAAATAAGTAATTGCAATAAGTCATATGAGAATAACAAATCAACCAAATGAGCAAGTATAACTGAGATGTCAAGAAGCACAAAGGCTATTACGATTGGCGTTTGATTATATTGTTATGAGATTATTTTGGACCTCTCCGAATGCGGTACACATTGTAAGGCCCCAATCTCGGTGCCTCACTTTAACGTCGGATTTACTCATAAACACAGTTCTACAAATCAGAGTTTATTAAAACTTTCGTGGAATATAAAACTTTAACCGTTTATTACAAAACATTTAACATTTTCTTTAAACCATAACATAAATCATCATATTAAAACATCATTTCTTCCATCTTCAAATGCCAGCCGTTTGATCCATGCCATGTGCCAACCTCATGCTAGCTCTTTAGTCATATTCACCAGCGTGCATACTAAAAGTCAGCTACGCTGAGTGAGTTCTAGTTAATCAGGCGACATACAATACATACATATATCTTACATACATACATATCTTAACCTTGTATATATATCCATAAGAGGAACGCCACATAATATCTATTAAAATAACTATTACTATTACCCCTACTATTTATATTTTCCATAGAAGGACACTCTATATCTATATTCTCCATAGAAGGAGAATCCTATATACTTCCATAGAAGGAACACTATGCTTTCCATTAAAAAAACACTAGGTTTTCCATCAAAGGAACACTGGGCTTTCCATTAAAGGAACACTATGCTTTCCATCAAAGGAACACTGGGCTTTCCATTAAAGGAACACTATGCTTCCCATCAAAGGAACACTGGGCTTTCCATTAAAGGAACACTATGATTTCCATTTAAGGAACACTCTATATATTATCCGTAGAGGGAACTCTATGTATAAGCTATCATTTAATATCCATATAAGGAGACAATCTTCACTATTCTTGGCAATACATACAATATCCGAAGATCGTTCACATATTGACAAACAATCATCCTTACATTACACACAATATCCATATCTTTATTTATAACCTAACGGTACGTGCAATATCCGAAGATCGTTCACGTAACGTCAGGCAATCATCATATATAAATCATACAAGGCATACACCTACCACTTATGGTAAGTGTATTAACTATTACATCGAGTATGCACACAGCCCCAAAAACATAACAAGGAATGGGGCTAGAAACTCACCTGAATCATGCTACGTTCACCGATAGTAGTTAATCCTTTCTTTAGCTGGCACGGCTTACTGTATAAAAATTAGACATATCAATTAACTATTACTATATATATCGCGTTTCTGGTCTATTTACAACCCTCAACGAACGAGGGACGGGGGTAGCGCCCCTGGCAGCGGGGTTATAGGGGAGGCAGCCCCTAGCGGGGTCCAAGGGGCAGAGCCCCTGGCTGGGGTTAAGCTGCCAGGTCAGCTTGGAAAAATTTTATTTTCATTAACTGTCCTAACACATTTTTCATTAGGATTTTAATATTATTATCCAATTCACTAACCCATTTGCTATAACGAATTAAGCCTTATTCGTTATCTAATAAATTATATAACCTTCCTTTGTTCGTTATCCAGATTCGCCCCTTATTACCATCTGATTCGTCATCTCAAGACTTGATTCGTTATCTCAGCATAGCGAATTAGCCTATAACGAATCACCAGATTCGTTATCTTATTTAACGAATCACCAAATTCGTTATCTTTTAGCGAATGGGTGACTAACGAATTAAGGGCTGATTCGTTATCAATTCACACGAATGAGTCCCATTCGTTATGCACGCGTAACAAATTGATCCACCATAACGAACTATCTACAGTTCTTATCCAGATCTTTGACTCTAGGGTCAAAGTCAAAATTGATAAGAACAAGAACAGTCAAACTATATCAGATCTGCGATTAAACGTTCATTTCTCAACGAAATATCATGATTTAGGTATCATTGGAATCGTCTAAGCAGCTCCTACAAACCCTAACCATTCAATCATCCAAATGTTCATGTTTATAGGGTGCGATTTTGGCATATATACGGGCTCTATTAGGTTAACAACTAACCTATCAAATGTTAATCAATTTCCATAAGATTTGTTGCTTTGGACTCGTTCATAACATACTAAAACAGATCTATGATTTCCCAAACCAAACCGAACCTATATGAACGATTTCTAAATATAAACGTACCTTAAACGAGTCGGTTTAAGGACATGGTTAAGCCTTGATGTTGTTTTGGTTCTTCACGACGATCTAGCACCAACGGGTTCAGGTTTCCACCTTTAAATCTTGGCTCGGGTTATAGGATGGTGTTTGTGTGTGTTTATCAAGGTGTAGGCTATGGTGTAGTGATAAAAATGGAAAGGATTAGGGTTTTAGGGTATTTATACTACCTTAAGCCCATGGACCTAAGGCCCATATTTCCTTTTTGGTCCATCTTTAATTCTATTAACCAAGCTCGCTACCCCTTAAGCTTTATTATCAAATTATTATCATTATCCCACTAACTCAAATAATTCACCCGACGCAGGTATTACATTAAATATTATTCTAGAATTTTCGGGATGTTACAAGTCTTCCCTCCTTAAAGAGGTTTCGTCCCCGAAACCTAGCTTACTCCTTGTAAGTGGAACACTTCTTGCATTCACGCGCTTTCTTGGATCGTCTTTGATTTATGGGTTACCCTTCTTACTCCTGATTTGCAGTGACCGAGCTGTGTTAATGTGCTTTAGCTATTCAAGGTAGCTTGTCCTTGAGACCCTCGATGATACAAATCTTGTTTCGTCCTTCCAAGGGACCATGTTTCATTCTCCTTAACACTATTGTCTAAGATAACATTTGTCACAACACAACAGTCATTCATAACGAAAATCAACTCATAACAGTTTCTTAGCATAATTAATTCAGACAACTCCAGTCTAACTTTAAAACAATACATAAAACACGCGTTAAGTCATTAATAAGTCAAACACAGATTAAACTTATGGCTAGTAACTAGCCTTATTGAACGGTCTTTCTAAGCATAACGAGGAAACTGTTAACCTCAAGCATTCTTCTCTACTTCATGTCCTTCCTTCGGCTTCCTGCAATCCCTTGCAAGGTGTCCACGCCCTCCACAGTTGTGACACCTATGATGATCTTTGCACTCCCAAGAGGAATGTCCTGCTCTTCCACATCTGTAGCAAACACCTAATCCCATTCTACACTCTCCCGAGTGTCTCTTCCCACATTTTTCACAAGCGGTTAACTCCCCCTGCCTTGCCTTCTTCTTACGTGGATCCACCTCATTGGCTTCATTTGGTTCTGGGGTTGGGTTCTTTCTCATCAGTTCTGTCTTCTCCTCTTCACAGATGGCAAGGTCCTCATAAACCATCTCGGCTAATTCCACGACCGAGTCAAATGTTGCGGGTTTACTAGCCTTAACCAAAGAGCGAACATTTCGCGGAAGTCTTCTTACGTAACACTTGATCCTCTTAGCTTCGGTTTTCACCAGGTCAGGTACCAACCTAGACATGAGGTTGTATTCAGTAGTATACTCCCGTTGTGTCATCTTTCCCGCTTTCAAGTTCAGAAATTTCATCCCCACTATTTCAACTTCGGTATCAGCGCAGAACCTCTTCATCACCAACTCCTTTAGATCATTCCATCTCATTGCCTTAACCTCTTCCTGACCCTTCCTCTGCTCAACCGTCTCCCACCAGTACATTGGTTCTTTGCCAAATGATTGAGTAGTATAACCCACGGCTTGGTCGGGACGACATTCGCTAATGCGGATAATTTTATCCATGGCGGTTATCCATTGAAGATTGGCGATTGCGTCTTCCAAACCAGTTTAGCTTCGGCGGGTCACATCCATTGAAGGACTTGTAGTTACACCCACCTCGACCTCTCTTTCCATCATCAACTTTCACAGATCCAACTTCACCCGAGTCACCTTATCTCCTTCACCATTTTTCTTACCATTTCCCCCTGACCCTTCAGCAGTTCTCCCATGGCTTCCAGCAGATCTCTCAGGATTTTGGTTCTTCACAGCAGCGGCTACAACTTGAACAATGGCTGCTTGAGTCGCAGGGTCAAGTTGAACCCCTTCGTTGTTGCTCGGGTTTCCTCCAGCTGCGCTTCCTTCGTCTCTGGTGTTGGAAGCTGCTTCTACCGATGGTTGTCGGGCAATACGAGGCCTGCCTCGACGCCCTTCGCGACCTCCAGTGCCAACGAACTCTCTTGCGCCAGCCATAGTATTCTAAAAGGAAAAACACAAACGGTGCCTATTACGACACTCATCCTACCATTTAACATCGTTGTCTAGTACGACATTTTATCATAACGTAAATAATCATTCATAACCAAACTCAATATATTACACGTCATTGATAAGCATAAGTTTTAAACCTTAACACACAACAAGTTCTTAGGCAATCATACTTAAAATGAAATTAAACTATTGTCTAAGAAATTATTCCTCCTTAGAGCGCTCATCTTAGCAGTCTTCATTGGCCTATGCTCATATCCCTTTCGCGCCTCCCGCCTCCGTTCTCTTGCACTTCCTTTCCATGTGACCAGTTTACCGCATTTGTAACACGCGGGCCTTGTAGTGCATTCTAGAGCATAATGCCCCACCTCCCCACACTTGTAACAGACATTCGATCCAAGCCTGCACTCTCCACCATGAGCTTTACCACACTTATGACAAACGTTGGTACCCTTACCCACCTGCACTCACCACCGTGCATCTTTCCGCACACTTTTCATGTTTCCTTGTTTGCCCTCTTCTGTGCTTCCTGCCTGCATGCTCCCTGACATCTGCAGATCGTTTGGTTCCATTCGCTCCTTCTTCATTACCATCACCTTTCTCACCATCTTCTCCTGTCCTCTCAGTGGTCTTTGCATGTCCTTCGGCAGACTTGACAACACGAAATTTCTTTGCTGCAGCAGCCACATCGTAGGAAATGGCATATTGAACAACATGATCCAGCTGATACCCTTCATCGCTGCTTGGTCCCTGCAGAGTTTCACTTTTCTTCTTTCTCGTGGTAGTAACTGGTTCTTCAGAAGGTTCTCGGACAACATGTGGCCCACAAGGACGTCCAGTGTGACCTCCCTTACCAACAAACCTTCTTGCTCCAGCCATTGTATTCTAAAGGGAAAACACCAATGTTATCACTCCAGGAATTATTTAGCACATGATTCGTAAAGTAAGTAGTTAATGACAGTGGTCAAGTGTAATTAACTATTTGCACTACTCCTCATGTTCTACATACTTCCCTTTATGACTTCACTTGTGCTAATTTCTACTTAAAAAAAACAGTTAATCAATCAAACAACTAATTAATCCTATCCCTATCCTGCACATATTCTTCTTTTAATAATTAAGCTAAAGTTATCATGCACTAAGTAATTATACACTTTTACCTTTACCGGGCTTGCTTGAGTGACACATGGCAATCTTGAACTGGCATCTTCTTTCTTTTATCACTTAAGTACCATTTTCTGTTCGAGTCTAAGCATGCAGGATGCTTAAATCTCTCGAACTTATTCTCTGATACCAAATTGTAAGGCCCCGATCCCGGTGCCTCACTTTAACGTCGGATTTACTCATAAACACAGTTCTACAAATCAGAGTTTATTAAAACTTTCATGGAATATAAAACTTTAACCGTTTATTACAAAACATTTAACCTTTTCTTTAAACCATAACATAAATCATCATATTAAAACATCATTTCTTCCATCTTCAAATGTCAGCCGTTCGATCCATGCCATGTGCCAACCTCATGCTAGCTCTTTAGTCATATTCACCTGCGTGCATACTAAAAGTCAGCTACGCTGAGTGAGTTCTAGTTAATTAGGCGACATACAATACATACACATATCTTACATACATACATATCTTAACCTTGTATATATATCCATAAGAGGAACGCCACATAATATCTATTAAAAGAACTATTACTATTACCCCTACTATTTATAATTTCCATAGAATGACACTCTATATCTATACTCTCCATAGAAGGAGCATCCTATATACTTCCATAGAAGGAACACTATGCTTTCCATAAAAGGAACACTAGGCTTTCCATCAAAGGAACACTGGGCTTTCCATTAAAGGAACACTATGCTTTCCATCAAAGGAACACTGGGCTTTCCATTAGAGGAACACTATGCTTTCCATCAAAGGAACACTGGGCTTTCCATTAAATGAACACTATGCTTTCCATTTAAGGAACACTCTATATATTATCCGTAGAGGGAACTCTATTTATAAGCTATCATTTAATATCCATATAAGGAGACAATCGTCACTATTCTTGGCAATACAGGCAATATCCGAAGATCGTTCACGTATCGACAAACAATAATCCTTACATTACACACAATATCCATATCTTTATTATAACCTAACGGTACGTGCAATATCCGAAGATTGTTCACGTAACGTCAGGCAATCATCATATATAAATCATACAAGGCATACACCTACCACTTATGGTAAGTGTATTAACTATCACATCGAGTATGCACACAGCCCCGAAAACATAACAAGGAATGGTGCTAGAAACTCACTTGAATTCTGCTACGTTCACCGATAGTAGTTAATCCTTTCTTTAGCTGGCACGGCTAACTGTATAACAATTACACATATCAATTAACTACTACTATCTATATCGCGTTTCTGGTCTATTTACAACCCTCAACGAACGGGGGTCCGGGGGTAGCACCCCTGGCAGCGGGGTTCTAGGGGAGGCAGCCCCTAGCGGGGTCCAAGGGGCAGAGCCCCTGGCTGGGGTTAAGCTGCCAGGTCAGCTTGGAAAAATTTTATTTTCATTAACTGTCCTAACACATTTTTCATTAGGATTTTAATATTATTATCCAATTCACTAACCCATTTGCTATAACGAATTTAGCCTAATTCGTTATCTAATTCATTATATAACCTTCCTTTGTTCGTTATCCAGATTCGCCCCTTATTACCATCTGATTCGTCATCTCAAGACTTGATTCGTTATCTCAGCATAGCGAATGAGCCTATAACGAATCACCCGATTCGTTATCTTATTTAACGAATGAGTCTATAACGAATCACCAAATTCGTTATCTTATTTAACGAATGGGTGACTAATGAATTAAGGGCTGATTCGTTATCAATTCACACGAATGAGTCCCATTCGTTATGCACGCGTAAAGAATTGATCCACCATAACGAACTATCTATAGTTCTTATCCAGATCTTTGACTCTAGGGTCAAAGTCAAAATTGATAAGAACAAGAACAGTCAAACTATATCAGATCTGCGATTAAACGTTCATTTCTCAACGAAATATCATGATTTAGGTATCATTGGAATCGTCTAAGCAGCTCCTACAAACCCTAACCATTCAATCATCCAAATGTTCATGTTTATAGGGTGCGATTTTGGCATATATACGGGCTCTATTAGGTTAACAACTAACCTATCAAATGTTAATCAATTTCCATAAGATTTGTTGCTTTGGACTCGTTCATAACATACTAAAACAGATCTATGATTTCCCAAACCAAACCGAACCTATATGAACGATTTCTAAATATAAACGTACCTTAAACGAGTCGGTTTAAGGACATGGTTAAGCCTTGATGTTGTTTTGGTTCTTCACGACGATCTAGCACCAATGGGTTCAGGTTTCCACCTTCAAATCTTGGCTCGGGTTATAGGATGGTGTTTGTGTGTGTTTATCAAGGTGTAGGCTATGGTGTAGTGATAAAAATGGAAAGGATTAATTCTATTAACCAAGCCCGCTACCCCTTAAGCTTTATTATTATATTATTATCATTATCCCACTAACTCAAATAATTCACCCGACGCAGGTATTACATTAAATATTATTCTAGAATTTTCGGGATGTTACACACGTAAAGCAAATAACCACATAAACAAGTAAGATATAGGTTGTTAACATATAAGACAATAGTTGCAGTTTTGTGTATAAGTATATATGAGAAATACAGTTTACGCATATGTCCCCAAAACATGGAAAAAGAAGTAAAATAGGGGAATGTGGTACTCACCTCAACATACGAACAAAGGTGAAATTGAATATTGAGAACGATGATATGCGGAAATCACGCGTTGACGATAAGGCATATAAAGGAAAATGGAATACTGATACATTAAGTTAATGAACTAGATAGATCAGGAAAGCTCGATAATTAAGTTAATATTATATTAAGTTGATATAATATTACATATAAAAATATAATATGTGAAATTATTAGTTTATTAATTGTATATATATATAAAGGAGTTAAGTGCCATTTTAGTACCTGTGGTTTAGCCAACTACGCAACTTTAGTACCTAAACTTTATTTTGTGCAACTGGCTACCTCAGTTTCAAAAAACTTGCCATTTTAGTATTTTTGGCTAATTCCGTTAATTTTTTCTCGTTAAGTCAAGGGTAAACTTGTAATTTCAGTTATTTTATTAATTCATTTAAGAGTTAAGTGTCATTTTAGTACATGTGGTTTGGCCAACTACGTATCTTTAGTACCTAAACTTTAGGTACTAAAGTTGAGTAGTTGGCCAAACCACGTGTACTAAAATGGCACTTAACTCTTCATTTAATCAAATTCCCCCTTTTGTAAAGGTTTTGTTTAGTTTTTAAACATTTGAAAACCCTAGGGACCGATGGTGTCAAATCTTAAACTAAACAGCCCCCACCCCCTTTCTCTTTCGTTTTCCGGTTTCTGTCCCGATCTCAATACCAGCGGGATTCCGGCCATCTCAGCTCTGGCTAACTGGTTAATTTTCATTTTGAATTCCAACCCAAAATATGCTATACAATATGTGCAGTGCATTGACCTGATTAAGCAGGGGATTAACAGATCTGATTGACGAAATCAGAGGGCGGAATTGGGCCCAATTGTGTTGGTGTAGCTAGTTGTATGATCCGTTTTGACTAATTTTGACATTTCTATGGTTTATGAGGATTTGGGGGTCTTTCAAACTTGACTATAAAAGTATTCTGAACAAGCTTATGAACAAGTCAGTCACTTGTCCTATTGGCTAGTGCATCCCTCGTTAGAACTTTGTAAAAACCATAGGCGCGAGTTCGAGTCCCTATCACCACATATTTTTTTGAGTTTTTGATAAAATAATTGAAATTACAAGTTTACCCCTGACTTAACGAGAAAAAAATAACGGGGTTAGCAAAAAGTACTATAATGGCAAGTTTTTTGAAGCTGGGGTAGCTAGTTGCACAAAATAAAGTTTATGTACTAAAGTTGCGTAGTTGGCCAAACCACAGGTACTAAAGTGGCACGTGACTCTTTTTGAGTTTATGATAAAATAATTGAAATTACAAGTTTACCCCTGACTTAACGAGAAAAAATTAACGGGGTTAGCAAAAAGTTCTAAAATGGCATGTTTTTTGAAGCTGGGGTAGCTAGTTGCACAAAATAAAGTTTAGGTACTAAAGTTGCGTAGTTGGCCAAACCACATGTACTAAAGTGGCACTTAACTCTATATAAAGTATATAAAAGTAAAATACTTCTTTTAAAAATATTGTTAGTTTTATAAATATATTTATGTTGTATATATATATATTAAAACATAAATATTAGTTTTTGTGTTATTATACATACATACGTATATATACATATATGTTTATACATACATACATACATACATACATACATACATACATACATACATACATACATACATACATACATACATACATACACGGATGAAAGACGTGAGACAACACAAATTCTAAGTCGGTTTTTAATAAAAATAAGTTTATTCAATCATTAGTATTATTATTATTATACTAGTAAAGGTTTTTAAAAATATAAATATCATAAATAACAAAAAAATCGGGGTGGCAGGGGGTCGAACCCGCGACCTGCCCCTCCATATGAACTAACCAGCTGGGCTTAACTAGTACATGCATCATATACTAGGACCCAGAAATTATAAATAGAAACAAACACCATCAATATGAACATAAACCCTAACGAATCAATTTGATCAATCCCGTCATACTTAATCAAATTAAAATTAGGGCTTTTGTTCGGAATCAAATCGTGATCTAAACCATGTAATAAATTACCTTGATCAGTAAATGGAGATAGGTTAACGAGCTAAAACAGTGGCCGTCAGTTTTAAGTGAATGAAAGACATATAAACGTTTAGGTTAAACTAATTAAATATGGGGGAATTGTCGGCTACAATAAAAGGAATGAATCTATACATTTAATTGAAATAAAATCAACGATTTCGTGTTCAATAGGGGTTAGGGTTGCCGGTTTAGTTAGAATGGAAATTGGATCAAGTTTTGATATTTTTAACTCGTTTACATCGTCGTTTAAGGCCGAAGATAACAAAATTAAGTGATACACGAGATCAATTACAACTAATAAACGAAAATTACGGTCGAAGTTAACATTTATTGAATTCGGGTACAAGAAAACTAATATGGGTCGGGTTTGGTAAACGGATATACAGTTTATCATACGTTTTATAGTAACATTTTCAGTTTGGTCCATGAAGTTTAAGGCTGGATACATGAGAGACTAAAAATATATATTTTGGGCTATAAATGTAAAACATTAAAGCTATAACTATAAATAATTTAAATATCAATAATAAAAAAAATCATTTTAACTCGATAAACGCACTAATATTTAATAAAATAACCCGAACGTTGAACCTAGTAGGGTAAAAGTATAAGTTCGAAAACCCGAGTTGTTACATTTTGTAACCGATTCAATAATCTATTTAAATGAATTATCTTTTGAAACTTTTTGTGTTCACATGTTTAACTTTGAGAATCAACGATAATTCATTCACACTCATTCCTTTTCCAACTGTTTTTTGTCACCCCCTAGCGTTGGGAATGTTCGTTCACTTGAAGTGAATATAGTGAGCGGTAAACATCTCTCTCATAAATGGCTGTATTATTTACTCATATATTCATACTGAATATATATTCCCAACCTCCTTTGAGGTCTTAGATTTGGGGCTTTGTGGTGGGTCACTTACAATATATATTGCACAACCCAAAAAAACTTTTAATGAGAAATCGTTGGTTTCTAACTAAAAACCAATTGAGATTGGGGGGGGGGGATGCTTTAACTTGCTGGCTTGATGTGAATTAGATTTTAAGACATGTAAAACCATATGTACTCAAACAAACATGAACCTTTTCTCTCGTGATCATTGCCTTTGCAGCCAATTATAGATGTTAAATGATCGTCTTTAACAAAAAGAATTCGTGTAAGAATACAGTCTTATGTACTTCAACACTTTTTCCGATGATCATTATGTTTATCCTTATTACCAAAAAATATCACAATATGTAATAATATGCTTTCTATCTCATTAGCTAAGCCAAATTTCTCACAAACTTCAAGTTGTGAATTTGATAACCATTTAGACTATGCATCGATTATAAAATACTAAATGGTATCATGTTAGGATATTCACATCCTTTGTCATTTCCAAATATTTAGGGATCCACACCCTACTTTAGTTAGTAATAGGCAATTACCCTTGAGAGCAAACTTTGTATGTCTAATAATCATGACGAATCTTTTAGTTCTTCATAACATTTCGCATCATAATTGACTCGGTATGGTATAACCGTTAATGCCAACTAATTGAATAATCATAATTCATAAACTTCTGGTTTATGATCGTATATATATTATGCTTATCTAATACAACACATAATATATGACAGAACAATGTATTATCATTTTAGACCAATTCTGGTGGTCGATCTCATTATTAACATGAATATCACTAAAAAATATAATGGTTGATCTCACAAATAATGTAACATTCCCAAAGATTTGATCCAAATTTGACAACTTAGGAAAGTTGAGGGATCAAAAATAATATCAAGAAAAGTCATGAGAAAATATTAAAAAGGAAATATAAGAGAAATAAGGAAATTTAAAATATTTCCTAAGTTAAGTTTTTCCATATTAGAAAATGGGAAAGGAAACTCCATCCCATATGGAAGGATGTAAGAAAGTGGAAGCACTTTACTTGGGTATAAATAAGGAATATAAATCCCATCCCACATGGAAAGTGGTAAAAAATGGAAGCTCTTTATAAGGAAAAGATTTTCCATAGTAATATTGTTTTATGAATATCATGCACCAAGTAGTCCTAGCGGAGGGTGCGTAGCACCCGACACGTACGCGCTCGGGCTCGGGCTCGGACGAGGATGAGGACGATGGCGAAGGAGACGGCGATGGCGACGGCGAAGGGCGTTGGGCGCAATGTGGCGCTTTTATGGCGCACTTTGGCGACACGTGGAAGACGTGTCAGGCCACGTGGCAACACGTGGCGTGATCTCAGGAACATAAGCGCCGCGGTACACGACGCTGTTGAAGAAGGGGCCCTTCGCGTACCGCGATGGGACCCGAAACCAGCTATAAAAGGGGAGGCCACGGGCTCATTCCCTCACACCTCTCACATTTTCTCTCTCTAGAATTTCACTCTCTCTACATTGGTTTACGTGCCAAGAACCATTTTGCGTGCCACCGACCCGACAAATATCACCTCGTAATCTGTTCCATATACCCGGTGTTTTCCTCTAGTGCGTGCGAACCAAAAGTAACCCGACATTACGCCTCGAAGTACGTGCACGACCCGGCGACACGTGATCATCGCCTCGATTTGCGTGCCAAGGAAGGTTGATCAAGAACTCCTCGATAAACGTGCATATAGAGTAGAAGTGCTACCCGTATAAACTTTGAAATATCTAACTCCAAATACCGTGCGAGGTAGGGGTTATGCCTAAGTTATTATTTTATTATTATAAATGGCTTAGACCATAGTCAGAGATATAACTGAACCTTGATTACCATTTAGTATTATATAACTTTTCTTAAGCAAAGGTTATAGTCAAAATATAGTTTCTTCTTGATTAAGAAACGAAAGCAAGTATATACAAGAGGTATAATTAAATATTATTTCTTTATTATTAAGAAATATAATTTTCATATAAAAAGAATATAAAGTTAATGTTTCTTCTTGAAGAAGAAACATAGTATATAAATAATAAACAAAGAAAGGGACTAAAGGTCCAGATGTTTTGAATAAACAAATGTTTTTATCAAGGTTAAAGCTATACAAAATGGACTAAAGGTCTAAAGCTAGATCGATGATCTAGTTATTTATACAAAGGTTATTCTCGTACTATAGGTCCGAGGTAACAAAACAAGAAGAAGAAAACAGAAAATAGGAATCAGTATCAGAAACTGATTATAAACTGAAAAGGTGAATACGCCCCAAACCTTTTATAAAGAGTCAGAATATTTGCATAGGATTTACGAATCCTTAAAACTTTGTGTTACAATAAAAAGAAACGGACACTCTGATTAAGAGTACACATGTGTCTGGATCCAAACATACATGATGACTCGGCATTTCCCCGAGGCCATGCATATCATCAACATGCCTCTGAAGGTCTACGAGACTGTTCAGAGAAACGATATTGTGTATATAATTAATTGTACAAGGTACTTAGGTTAATTTTATACCAATGTAGTTGGGTGCCTAATGAGTAGTCACAAAGGTATTATTATTGGTTTCACAAAGGCACTGAAAAGATATTTTTAGAGTCAGTGTCATTCACCAGCTATGTGCTGACGTATTTTCTAACCATTTTATAGGAAAACAAGAAAGGTTAGAACCGACAAACAAGAAGGAATAGAAGATTGGAGTCATAGTCATTAGATGCTATCTGATGGCTCAGATATTTTACTTCAAAATATTATAAAGAGTTATGTTTTATAAAGAAATGTATTTGAACTATCAAATGGGTATTTAAACCCTAGTTTTTAATAAGTTTTCAATATAATAATATTTTACTAAAGACTTCCGCTAAAATGAAACCCCCAACTCTGATTTATTTACAAAACAGGTTCCAACTGTTGGTCACACGCCTAGGCCCTAAGTCAGGGTGTGACAAATAATACGGCCATCATTAAAATTAGCTCAATTATGGCCGACATCACTACCAATACAACAATCAGTATATATCACATTCACTTCGGAGTAAATCAGACAACTTTCATGGTTACTTTCTCGGACCCAATAATGGAAAACATATTAACCACTTTATATTACTACTTCGAAGGCATACTTGAAGTGTGACAAATAAAAATTGTTTTATTCAAATTTTCCTCATAAAAAATCTTCTTTTCACATAAAATCGATTGAGAAGTCATTATATGCCCGAGCCATGTAATATTTACTGATCTAAGAATTATGACCTTTTGTAAGTCCATAACGACATTTAGGGGTATGCTACTTAAGTTGTCATTTTGTAAGGCCCCGGTCTTGGTGCCCTACGTTGGCATTGGATTTGCTCATAAACACAGTTCTAAATCAGAGTTAATTAAAAACTTTCTCGGAATATAAAACTTCAACCCATCATAACAAAACATTCATGTCTTGTCTTTAGAACATAACATAAAACCTCATATTTAAAACATTATTTCTTTAATCTTCATATGCCAGTCGTTCAATCCTTTCCATGTGCCATCGTCATGCTAGCTCATTAAACATATTTACCTGCGTGCATACCAAAAGTCAGTTACGCTTAGTGAGTTCTAGTTAATTAGGCAACATACATTACCTTCACATACATACTTATACATATCCGAAGACACATATTAATTTCTTAACTTGCTTATGATTCATTCATTCATACATACATACATACATACATACATACATACATACATACATACATACATACATACATACATACATACATACATACATACATACATACATACATACATACATACATACATACATACATACATACATACATACATACATTCATACATACATACATGCATACATACAAACATACATACATACGTACGTACGTACATACATACATACATACATACATACATACATACACACATATATATATACATACATACATACTTTATACTTTCATACTATCATTCTTTCATACTTTCATACTTTCTTTCTTTCATACATTCATACTTTTCATACTTTCATATTTTATGTTACTTTACATACTTACTTATATGTTTTAAAGAGCATTACGCCCTACTTCCTCGAGTATTATTAGGGCCCGGTTCCCTCTTGCCTCAGATATTATTATGGTCTGGTTCCCTCTTGCCTCGAATATTATTAGGGTTCGGTTCCCTCTTGCCTCGAATATTATTAGGGTTCGGTTCCCTCTTGCCTCGGATATTATTAGGGCCCATTTCCCTCTTGCCTCAGATATTATTAGGGTCCGGTTCCCTCTTGCCTCAAATATTATTAGGGTTCGGTTCCCTCTTGCCTAGAATATTATTAGGGTTCGGTTCACTTATCTACCATACGACCATACCTTATCTTTCTTTGTCTTTATAATTATTACCTTCATACATACTTTCAATATTTGCATTAGCATACATACATTATTCATACATACTTATTCCATACTTACTTCACATTACCTCCCTTGACAATACGTGCAATATCCGAAGATCGTTCACGCACCGTCAAGCATGCATTTATAACATAAATATAAATATCACATCTATCATTATGACATACACTTACCACTTAAGTTAAGTGTATTAACATTCTCATTGAGTATGCACACAGCCCCGAAAACATAAAAAGGAAATATGGCCAGAAACTCACCTGAATCCGGTTACGCTCAGAGTTAATAGTAATCCACTTATTTAATTAAGCACAAAAAATTGTATATCAATTATAGGTATCAATTAACTAGCCATATAAACATCATTTAAGTTTCATCAGAAACTGTTAAGTCTGGGCTAATCGAATTTCAAGTTCTAATCGAATAGTCTGTTCATTCGAATGGCCTTCTGATCGATTTAAACTTTCATTCGAATGGGTCATCCAATCGAATGGGGTCTCTAATCGAATGGGTTATCCATTCGAATGGGTCATCCATTCGAATGGGATCTCTATCTATTTGAATGGGTTATCCATCCATTCGAATGAAATTTCTATTCGAATGGGTTATCCATTCTAATGGAACCCCTATTCGAATGAACTCTTCATTTGAATCATCATCCATTTGCTACAGTATTCCTATTCGAACGGACTCTTTATTCGATTCATAGGTGTTTGCACATTTTCCTTATTCATTTCTTTCCTGTAGGTTCCCAGCCGGATCTACACAGGAATATCTCGTAACACGAAGGTGCGGAATCCCCACGTATACGATACGAGTGTCGAGATGATTAATACGTTGAATATAAGCAAATACACAAGAACATAAGGTAATACCTGATATATTGCTAACATGTGATTCAGTGAATCACAAATAAACCAATCATTCAAACACCAAAACTTCACCAACTCAACCGAAGTTATGAGTTTATAACACTAGACAACTTCGCCTAACACACTAGGCGAAGTTTTCATAACTTCGCTGTCCTTCAAGTTCGCCCAACACATGGTGAACATATAACAAACAATATTCAACACAAAACAAATAATTTAAACGATTACAGACACACATAAACACGAGATACTAATATCAAGAAAGAGGCAAGAAAGAATATTTATTATTGTTTGAGCCTTTGACGCTAGTCTCGTTACAAATATCAAGAAAGAGGCAAGAAAGAATATTTTCTAAGTATAAGAAAGATCGGGATGACGACTCTGAAGTTCGACGTGTGCTCATTGATTAATCAGACACTACGGGTCGAAGTCAACTCGGGGTGACTTGGGGAAAGCCAAATACGCCTTGAGAATAGATAGGAGGCATCACAATCTCTCATGTGATGTCCATCTAAATTTTGAGCTTAATTGAACATAATATGTATCACAGAAGCGATGAAAACCATACTAAGTTTGATACCTGCCTACAACCTGTTTCTCTATGTCATAATACCGCTGAACATGGATTCATGAGACAGCCTCTTAATCAGTATGATTCCTGTTCGGATCTTTTCTAAAAACATGCAGGGTTCGATCAAGACTGAAATTTGATCCCGTCCTGTTATTATGTGGTTTGTCTTATGGTTTTTCCTCTTTAAATTCTTGGTTACTCGTTTTTGATCTTTTTCAAAATGATTCTAAAATTAACTTCGCTATGGCGAAGTTTTCTAAACCGGCGAAGTTGATTTAACTTCTTGGGTTTTCCAAAGGATTTATAAACAAGTTATTGGTCAAAATTGGTCAAACTTTACTCTTAAAACCCTCGTCGAATTTAATCTCGGAATCAACCTTGATCAAAGCTGGTTTTGTTCACTTATTTAGGATATTTCTCATATGTCGTTTGAGTTTGTTACTTCTCTGATGGATTCCGAGCGGATTGTGGTTCTGGAACGTGTTGTAGCCGAGCAATCAAGGGAACACGGAAAAGTTTTTGATACTTTAAAGAAGTACTTGGCATCTAAGGGGGAGATGAGCTGAGATCAAAAAGAAGGGAGGACAGAGACAATGATCCCAATGCATTGGAAGGTGCAGGTGATGAGCTGCCAAGAACTTCAAAATCTCTTGGGGCTTCCACATGTTAGGGGGAGTCTTCTGTTCCGGTCTGGCAGTGCAGATGGTGAGATAATTGTTGTGGATGATGAAGACGACTTGGTTGAAGATTCGTTATATTTCAGTGAAAATTAAAAAGATTGGCGAACAAATTGAGATTAACAGTGGCTTAGAGGAAGCTGAGAGTCTGGATGATAGTGCCTCAAGGATGTGTTGAAGAATCTCAAGTGGTGGTATGTTGACTGCTAGACTGCTGAAGCTGTTATGGAAGATGAGGATGTACAGGAGATCCTGAGAGTGTATGATCCCATGCACTTGGTAAATTTGTCTCAAGTTGATTTGTAGGTACTTAATGATAATAAGATTTTCTATATTCCTGCGTGGAAGGATGAAGCTAAGAAGTACCAGAAGGTGGTCTCTGTCTGTGTGAGACAAGGCATACATGCTTGAAGACGGTGGGTACGAGATTTTTTTAAGATAAAATAATAGAGAAAACACGGTTACTCGGGATTGATCATCCCATTAAGCTCAACAAGATTTTGAAAACAGGATCGGTCAAACGCTTTAGTAAAAAGATCGGCAAAAATATTCATAGAATCAACCTTTTCAAGCACGATTAACTTCTTCTCAGCATAATCCACGGTTTGTCTTTTATCTTCAACCTTTAAGTTATGCGTGAAGCTCTCTTCTTCGACAGTTAACTTCTGAGTGTCCATCCTTTCTCCCATATCAATGCCTGAAATACTCTTTTCACTTTCACCTGCAACACTCACTCTTCCTCCTTGTACGACTTTCCAATCACGTAACAAATTCTTGTTACCAGTCATGTGCCGGGAACAACCACTGTCAACAACCCACATATTGTTTACAGCCTTGTTTGACTGTTCCTGCACAATTAAAGAAATAGATTAAAATCTGGGGACCCAAGACCCTCTGGTCTTGGGTTGATTAAACCTGTTATCCGGCATCCAGTACCTTGGTTGCCCAAAGTCAGTTTGTGGAGAGTTTCTATAAGTTCTGAAAGGAAAATTTCTAGATGACTGGCTATGAGGCCATTCAAACCTTCGTGAATTAACTGAATTATAATTGTTGGTTTGGTAATTTACCGGGAAAAAACGAGACTGATTTCTTTGAAATCTTGGATTAGTCCAATGATTGAAATTTGGTGTGTTCACTTTCTTACCAGCATCATAATTTGTATTCATTTTATTCTCAGTTTTAGTAGGCCTAATATTTCTAGATTTTCTCTGTTTCAGAGTACAGTCAGCGACAAGGTGTCCTATCCTGTTGCAT
This sequence comes from Bidens hawaiensis, assembly GCF_021521415.1. Taxonomy (NCBI): domain Eukaryota; kingdom Viridiplantae; phylum Streptophyta; class Magnoliopsida; order Asterales; family Asteraceae; genus Bidens; species Bidens hawaiensis. Next base: position 687,143 of record NW_027491465.1, read on the forward strand.
CTAAAACAACTTATGTTCGGACTATTTTGGTTGTTTTGAACATTCGTCTCAAAAGTTGTTGCAGATGTCGAGGTTGCGTTACTATCCGTTTGTCTCACATATGGTGGGATGAATGGATTTAGGGAAGATTTCTTCTCATCAAACTTATTGTCCTCCCCTCGTTTTAGTAACACAACTTCCTCTTTTATCTCACCCGATTCGGACGACTTGTCCGAATCTGACGAGACAGAACTAGAAACAGAACTTGTGACATTAGAAATTGTCTTACTTGTTTCATTCTCATTAACTTCAGTTTCTTTAGCAGAAACCTTTATTGGGACTGTCTGACTAATGTCAACATTTGCAGATTGCTGATTACTAGGATCATAAGTATAGTTATTATTGTATGGTGGTGGGACTTCTGAGAATCCAATTCCCCTTTTGTTAACCGGGGAACGTTGAACACTTATAATGTGATCTAACATAGCAGAAGAATTTCTAAATTGTTCAATTTTTCTGTTTAGTTCCACCACTTTTACCTGGTAATCAGCTATCTTTTTATCCTTTTCAGCAATTAGTTTGGTCTTTTCTTCTAACACTTCATAACTAAGATCAATCACTTGTATTTTTTCAGCTAGGGTTGCTTTAAGACTTCTGATATCCTTTTCACTAGCTTTTATTTTTACCGAGTAACTGTTTTCTTTAGTTTTAGAATAGTGATTTTCTTCTATTAAGTTTTTAAATTGAGTGTCCAAACTAACAAATTGATCAGTTAATGTTTTCAATTGATCAGACAGGTTTTCACATTTCTCACAATGAAGTTCAGAACTTACCTCTGAGAGTTGATCGTTCACTTCTGCCATGTATGCTTGATCTTCTCCCATTTCTTTGTCACTTCCTCCAGTTTCGATGTTTACCAGATTGGCCTGTTCGAACACCTCCTCAACTTGTATATTCCAGTTGTATCCACCGTTCTGTTGAGATACCATTACCTTATTTTCACTTCCACTCCCATTCTGTTGAGCATGACTGTTTTGGCTTCGTTCGACCCTCTCATTTGTACACTCTTTAGCAAAGTGACCATTTTGCTGCCAATTATAGCAACAAACTTTTGACTTATCAAACCCCGGTCTTTTGCCAACGAACTTTCTACCATTTTTCTTCATAAATCTATTTACCCTTCTTACTATCATAGCCATCTGCCACTGCAGATCCATTTCTTCCAGATCATCAGCGTCGATCTGATCATAGTCTTCATCCAAAGTTGCAGGGTCGACTATTTTTCCTTTGATGTAATTCTCATACGATGCAATAAAGGAGGCATAAAGAGGAAACTGTTGTTCAGCAGTTGTAGTTTGAGGTTTTGAGGAACTACTACCTCCTGCTACGAAACATACGTCACCATCCAAATTGAGAATCACATGACCGTCTGGAGTGGAGTTTGGTTCCCCTTTTGAGTAGTAGGCTGTGGATTCTGTTTTTGAACTTGAGTTTTGAGTGACTTTAGCACCATACATTCCCGGATCCTAAACCTGATCAGTAGGTGTCTCCTTTCGAGCCATGTTAAGTTCAAAATTCCGTAACTTATTTACCACCGTCTCCAAATCAATCTTCTCAAAGTCCTTATCTTCTCCCATCAGAACAGTGTACATATCCCATTTTGGTGGGAGAGCATCAAGAAGCTTTTCTACTATCTCTTCTTTGTTGTATTCAATGGAGTAGTTATTTAGCTCGGTCATCAGATGATAATATTGTGTGATGATGTCATCAAGTGATTGGTTTTTCAGATAGTTGAATACGGAGAATTGAGTTTTTAGCAGCTTTGTCTTGGAGGTACGTATTCCAACATTTCCTTCGTATCGATTCTCTAGGGCTTCCCATAATTCTCTAGCAGTTTTGTATTTCATAAATGTGTGGAGAATCTCTTGTGGAAGAGCAATAGTTATGGCTGCATGTGCTTTACTTTCTGCCTCATACATTTTCTTTTCGTCATCCTCCATCTTACTGTACTTCTTAATCTATTCACGACCTTCAAACATGGACGTTGGTGGAATGTATCCGTCTTGAATGCAGACCCACATGTTTGCGTCTTGATACTTCACATACTGTTCAAATCTATCTTTCCATGCAACGAAATCAGTACCTTTCAGTAGTTTTGGAGCTTTAGTTGCAGAACCAGCCTCAACCTCCATCTTTACCAGTTATGTGATGTTTATCGAGGTCATAGTTTAAAGATTGTGATTCAAAAGGCAAAAACAAGATTCTGTGAAATGGCAAATAGCGAAGATAATACAACTTCGCTAGTTTGTAACTTCGCTGGTACTTAACTTCGTAGAACTCAACTTCGCTAACTAAACTTCGCTACTTTATAACTTCGTAGAAACCCTATATGTTCGCCGAAAACCCTAGTATGGGTGACGGAAACTTCGCCAAAGGAACACAGTGGTTTTGCAGGTAAGGTTGGTCGAGTTCGAGGGACGCGAGGATGATTTGAAGTTGTATTTGATGAATGATGAGGGGCAATTGACAAAAACGAGGTTTTTCAACGTAAACTGTTCCGCGAATGGTCTAACGGAACGATCTTAACACTCGTGTGATAATCCCGAACCACACAATCATGAGCAAAACGCTCTGATACCAATTGTAGGTTCCCAGCCGGATCTACACAGGAATATCTCGTAACACGAAGGCGCGGAATCCCCACGTATACGATACGAGTGTCGAGATGATTAATACGTTGAATATAAGCAAACACACAAGAACATAAGGTAATACTTGATATATTGCTAACACGTGATTCAGAGAATCAAAAATAAACCAATCGTTCAAATACCAAAATTTCACCAACTCAGCCGAAGTTATGAGTTTATAATACTAGACAACTTCGCCTAACACACTAGGCGAAGTTGTCATAACTTCGCTGTCCTTCAAGTTCGCCCAACACATGGCGAACATATAACAAACAATATTCAACACAAAACAAATAATTTAAACGATTACAGACACACATAAACACGAGATACTGAACTACTGACATCGTGTACCAACATTTCCTTTATTTATTTTTCATTCGAATGCTCTCCATTCGAATACTTACTCCTTATTCGAATGTACCCACTGTTGGGGTAGTAATACCCTTTTGTCATTATCACTTCATACATTGACACTCATCCTCATATTTTAGTGTTATATAGCCTCCTAAACATTTTCCTTTCCAGTCTAGACCAAGATCTAGCTTGCTTAGCAATAAAGTTTAGATCTTTATTGATTTCAAACCCGTTTTAGCTAGATCTAGGGTTTCTAAGTGAACCGTGTATACTCACGAGTTCATTTAGTCCACTTTTGTCACACTCCAACCTAAGGCGGAAATGTCGGGGCGAAGTGATTGATCACAGCTTTTCAAAGGTTACAATCATGCAGCATTATTTAAATAACAATATCTATTTAATTCGATTTAATAATTCAAGTACAAAAATACAACTTATAAAACAAACAACAATTACAAATTAAATTCTTGATTGTATCATTCCTAACTTAAATTCTTTACTAAGTCTTCACCAACCTACATTTAATTTCTACGATAACCTACATTTGCGAATAAAATATAATTTTTTCAACAACACATGTTGATTGAGCAACACACCAATATAGTTGTACATATAGTATATATAACAAAATACGTAGCTGCAACAAGTCATATGATAACAACAAATTAACCAAATGAGCAAGTATAACTGAGATGTCGAGAAGCACAAAGGCTAATGACTGGCGTATGATCATACTAGACTGAGATTATGCTGGACCTCCCCGAATGTGGAAGCATACAAAGCAAATAAGCACATAAACAAGTATGGTATAAGTTGTTAACACATAAGACAATAGTTGCAGTTTTGAGTATATGTATATACGAGAAATATAAGTTTTACGCATATGTCCCAAAAACGTGGAAAACGAGTAAAAAGAGGGGAATGTGGTACTCACATCGATAGACGAACAATGGAAATAGACAACAATAAGAATGACGATTCTCGGAAATCACATGTTGACGATGAGGCCTAATAAGGAAAATAGAATATGGATACGCTAAGTTAATGAACTAGATCGATTAAGACAGCTCGACAAGTATAATTATTATTAAGTCATATTATAATTAATGTAATATTTTATAAAGATTATATAAAGATATATAACTATAAACATAATTCCCTTTAAACTAAGAATATTATGTTGAGATCGACTAGCATCGATAGTTTAAAATAATTTATTAAAGTTTATTTTATAAACTAAGTCCTTTCACTTAAAGTCGTAGCAATACATATAAATATTTATAAAAATAAAATTGGTTTATAAAATACTTGGCCAAAAAATTATGCATAATAATAAGATATATTTTATGTATTAATTATATATTTTAAATTAAACAAAACCTTTTTAAATCATTAATATAAAGAAAAACCTTCATCAAGTTAATACTCATTATATATTCATATACATATATATATATATATATATATATATATATATATATATATATATATATATATATATATATATATATATATATATATATATATATATATAGGGTTTGAATCAAATACAAATGAAATTAACGTGCCAAACGTGAGAATCAAGTAGAGTAATTATGTATACAAGTAGAGTAATTATCATAGAGTAATTACGTAAAGACTCTATGATAACTACTCTACTTCTATACATAATTACTCTACTTGATTCTCATGTTTAGCACGCTAATTTCATTTGTATGTTAACCTTCCCCTACACACACACGCACACACACATCTAAATACATGATTTTTAACAAAGTTCGGAATACAACTAGTTTACGTGTCGGTTATAATAAAATATTGATATATAATACACTTAATGTTTAAAGTAATTAATATATGAAATAAAAGGAAAAACAAGGATAAAAAACGGGGTTGGTGGATTCGAACCCGGGTCCCCAGCGCCCACAAGCTTTTAACACAACAACAACAACCATCTGCACTATTCGTTCTGTTAGTTTTAGCATCATAACATAAAGTTTTAAATAGACAGACGCGAACCCAGATTTAGTTTAAGAACCCTAGATTATCTAATCGATTAAACCGTTAAATGATTGATCAAATTAGATTAGTGCTTTTGATATACATTTGAACGCGACCAGAACTATGTATGAAATTACCTGAAACGATGATTATAGGGGGTTACGAAGCAGAACAGTTCCGACGGCCAAGAACGAGATCAGAACAAGGTCTTGCAGGTTTAGTAAACGTAATTGATCATGTGGGTTTCATTGGCGCTGTGTTGAGGATGACATATGTGAGTTTAATTGAGTTTAAAGGTTGTTAGATGGTATTATTATAAACGGGTGAAGTCGGTTAGGTTAAAAGGAAATAAAGATCAAGATTTGATACAATTAACATGTTTAGAGTGTCGGTTTGCCGAAATTGGTAAGTATAATACACACAATGATTTGATTTCCATGATAGATGCGTTAATTTAGGTCCAAGATATCACAAATCGTAACCGGGTCTAATAGCATGGAAACGAGTTAGTAAAACGGGTTTGGTTCATGGATATGGTTTATGGGGTTTTGGTTAATGGGTTATTTAATTATAAAATCAGATTTTACACATTGGCCCTTGATGTTTAGAGAGGGAAACAAAACAAGTTGAAAGTTTAGTCTTAGGGTAGACTTTGCCATTTTGTGAAAGTTATAAGTATATAATAAATATTTAATATAATATTAGTTAATCTTTTTTTTCTTCGATATACGCGACAAAAATATCCCGAACATCAAAGCGGGTCGGGTATTGGATATGAATACTAATTTAGAAAATCCAAGTTGTTACAGTCTCCCCTACTTTATCGAATTTCGTCCTGAAATTAAAGGATACTATAATAACACCATTACAGTTTGAGGAAAAGAAAATTTAAAAATAAATAAATTAATAAATAAAATAAAAATAAAATTTATCATAACACGGAACTTTGAATAGTTAAAATAACGCTCCAAATGCAAATCCGATAATGGCACTTATATATAGGATGTACCAGCGGCATATCCACCATGTCCTTATCATATCCACATTTGTACCGTTATCTCAACCACTTTCAATTCTATATTATGACACACAACCTTACGAATCATGATTCAATGCGTGGACTTCGATAAATATATTCTGGACCATAATTACTTAGATCGTCGGATGGTCCACATGATTCGTCTAATCGTGTAGGTTTACAAAACAATTAAAAGTACAAATTTTACGAATAGAAATCCTTTAGGAAAAGGAGTTTTAATCAAAAGACACTAATGTATAAAAAAATTCCAAAGGTTGCAGTGGATTTTACTAAATCAAGGAATTTTTATTTTTTATTTCATTTTTCAAGACATCGCAAAAATATAAGTATTTAAAGTTGAAGAAGAGATATCTTATTAATAGTTAGAGTTAATGGAGGTAAGGAAAATAAGATAGAAGTAGGCTTTGATTAACAATCTATTTAAACAAAAGGGGCTTTTTTCAAGAGATAGAATATAAATAGTTCAATTGGGAAATAATCTAAGGACATAAAGAGGCGTTACAAAACGTAATTTAAAAAAGAGACAAAATAAGGTAAGATAGATAAAGGGAATGGAAAAGGTCTTCATGATCGTTGAGTAGTTTAATTGGCATGACTTGAGGCACCATGAGGAGTTGCATTTATAGGAGTTGGAGCAGTCGAGGTAGATTGACTTGGGATAGCTTGAATAACTTGGGCTTGAACAGTTTGCAAGAAAGTTGTTTGGTGGAAATATGTTCAGTAAACTTGAGCTTGCGGTTACGGGGTTTGGTAGTGTTGGGTTAAGTAAGGTTGATCTTGATTGATGGGAGGAGCTTGAGAGATATGAGGTTGATGGGTTTGAGTCTGGTAAGCATGGGTCAAGTAGTATGGTGTAGTCGTAGATTGGGCTTGATGAGATTGAGTAATTTGAGGGCATGCATTACGGAGATGATTTATGTCTTTACAATGGTAGCAAGAACGGGTATTAGGAACACCAGGTTGAGCATGAGGGGTAGGTTGTTACGGGACAGCTTGTGCAGTAGGCGGGACACGGAAGGTGTTAGCAAGATGGCCATAACGATTACATTGGGTGCATCGATGACATAGGGATTCAACCGAGTGATTATAGTTACAAATGGAGCATGACGGAAAAGGACCGAGGTAAGGTTTCTTGTTTGAGGAGACTTGTGGGTGGTTAGGGTTTGTTGCAACAAGGTCCTTACATTTCTTGTTGTGGGGATAAGTGGGGATAGATGGTTCGTAGTCACCAGCAGAGGAATTAGTGGGAACAGTTGGATCGGTTGCATGGAGGTTCAGAATTTGGGTTACTATTCCGGGGATCACAGAAGTTAACTCTTTGGCGATAAAGGCAGCCATACGGTGGTCATGAGAATCAGACGATTGATGTCGAGGATAACGTTGGTATCTTGAATGAGACATTCTATAGGGACCAAAAATGAGGATTTATAAGATGAAGGTTAAATTGAGGAAGTCAATAGATTAATAAAATGGTTAAGTATATATATAACTTATGATAACGTTGCCTTGAGAAGTAAAGAGATTTGCGTCATAAGGATTAAATGTGAAAGATTATAAGATGGGGGGGGGGGGTACATAGCGTAGATAGTTTTTAAATGATGTAATCAATATGATTAATGTGTGATGACTACATGAGGAGTTAAGTCAGTTTAAAATTTAGATTATTAAGTTTACAATAAACTAACGAAATATAAATTGTGGATGTTGGCCTCCCATGAGCTTTCCATGGCAATCTGAATGGCCCAACGAACTAACGAAAAACAACTGAGTTGGACAGCCCATGAGTGTTACATGGCAATTTGATTGTCCCAACTAATTAACGAATTAACAATGCAATGAAGTTTGTCGGCCCAATGAGCGTTACACGGCGTTTTAACCGACCAAACTAAATAACGAACTATCGAAATAAATATGGGTAGTCGGAGTATCTTGTGAATCACCACGTTTGATTACTCCATCAAAAATACGAAAACAAGTTAAGAAATGGATAGTAGGAGTGCCCATGGGTTCCATGGATTTTTCACCCAACGAACCATTTAAATAACGGAACACAATAATCGGGAAAACTGAGTTTAACCACGAACCACCGTGAATTCGGTTTAAAATCAACATAAGGTTCGGTCATATGGCATTTATGGGTCTCGCTCGGGTCCATAAGGTTGAGTACTGTGGTCAGGTTATCACCCAGGTAAGTAATAGCGTCTTACCTTTGGTTCTTGGAACCGTTTTGCCAGTGCCCAACTCACAGTTTCTCTTCCCCTTTCATTTATCATAGGGACATGCCGTATAACCTAGCATTAAGGTGTACAAGTGAAAACAACAGGTGAGAATTCAAAAGGAATTTCCCAAAAATAAAAGCAATCTAATTTTTGAAATGTTTTCTTTGAATACTGAGACATAGCCTCGGAGTTTGTGTATGTGTGTATAACAATACAATAGATAATAAATAAATAATTATCTAAGAAAGCAGTAAACAATTTAATTTTAACACATAAAGGTAAACAGATAGGCATGTATAGGGTTCCTAAACATGTGTCTAAGGCAATTTCTAACGACCTATCTTAAACTTTAGCTCTGATACCAATCTGTCACATCCCAACCTACGGCGGAAATGCCGGGGCGAACTGATTGCTCACAGCTTTTCAAAGGTTACTATCATGCAACGTTATTTAAATGACAATATCTATTTTATTCAATTTAATAATTCAAGTACAAAATACAACTTATTAAACAAACAACAATTACAAAATAAATTTTGATTGTATCATTCCTAACTTAAATTCTTCACTAAGTCTTCACCAACATGCATTAAATTTCTACGATAACCTGCCTATGCGTATAAAATAGAATTTTTTCAACAACACATGTTGAGTGAGCAACACATGTTGAGTGAGCAACACACCAGTTTAGTTGTACATACAATATATATAACAAAATATGTAGCTGCAACAAGTCATATGAGAATAACAAATTAACCAAATGAGCAAGTATAACTGAGATGTCGAGAAGCACAAAGGCTAATGATTGGCGTATGATCATACAAGACTGAGATTATGTTGGACCTCTCCGAATGCGGAAGCATACAAAGAAAATAAGCACATAAACAAGTAAGGTATAAGTTGTTAACACATAAGACAATAGTTGCAGTTTTGAGTATATGTATATTAGTATATATGAGAAATATAAGTTTTACGCATATGTCCCAAAACGTGGAAAATGAGTAAAAATAGGGGAATGTGGTACTCACCTCGATAGACGAACAATGTAAATAGATAACAATAAGAATGACGTTTCTCGGAAATCACATATTGATGATGAGGCCTAATAAGGAAAATAGAATATGGATACGCTAAGTTAATGACCTAGATCGATTAAGACACACATACACACACACACACACACACACATATAGGGTTTGGATCAAATACAAATGAAATTAACGTGCTAAACGTGAGAATCAAGTAAAGTAATTATATATACAAGTAGAGTAATTTTAATAGAGTAATTACGTAAAGACTCTATGATAACTACTCAACTTCTATACATAATTACTCTACTTGATTCTCATGTTTAGCACGCTAATTTCATTTGTATGTTAACCTTCCCCTATATATATATACACACACACACACACACACACATATCTAAATACATGATTTTTAACAAAGTTCGGAATACAACCAGTTTACGTGTCGGTTATAATAAAATATTGATATATAATACACTTTAATGTTTAAAGTAATTAATATATGAAATAAAAGGAAGAACAAGGATAAAAAACGGGGTTGGTGGATTCGAACCCGGGTCCCCAGCGCCCACAAGCTTTTAACACAACAACAACAACAACCATCAGCACTATTCGTTCTGTTAGTTTTAGCATCATAACATAAAGTTTTAAATAGACAGACGCGAACCCAGATTTAGTTTAAGAACCCTAGATTATCTAATCGATTAAACCATTAAATGATTGATCAAATTAGATTAGGGCTTTTGATCTACATTTGAACGCGACCATAACCATGTATGAAATTACCTGAAACGATGATTATAGGGGGGTTAACGAGGCAGAACAGGTCCGATGGCCAAGAACGAGATCAGAACAAGGTCCTGCAGGTTTAGTAAACGTAATTAATCATGTGGGTTTCATTGGCGCTGTGTTGAGGATGACATATGTGAGTTTAATTGAGTTTAAAGGTTGTTAGATGGTATTATTTTAAACGGGTGAAGTCGGTTAGGTTAAAAGGAAATAAAGATCAAGATTTGATACAATTAACATGTTTAGAGTGTCGGTTTGCCGAAATTGGTAAGTATAATACACACAACGATTTGATTTCCATGATAGATGCGTTAATTTAGGTCCAAGATATCACAAATCGGCACCGGGTCTAATAGCATGGAAACGAGTTAGTAAAACGGGTTTGGTTCATGGGGTTTTGGTTAATGGGTAATTAAATTATAAAATCATATTTTAGATATTCACCCTTGATGTTTAGAGAGGGAAACAAAAAAAAGTTGAAAGTTTAGTCTTAGGGTAGACTTTGCCATTTTGTGAAAGTTATAAGTATATAATAAATATTTAATATAATATTAGTTAATCTTTTTTTTTCTTCGATAAACGCTACAAAAATATCCCGAACATCAAAGCGGGTCGGGTATTGGATATGAATACTAATTTAGAAAATCCAAGTTGTTACAACTTTAATCATCAAGTTTACATTTTTATCAAATAATAAGGTCCGATTTACTATCCTACTAAGTTTCATGCAAAACCGACTTCGTTTACCCGTTCTTTTCACAAACCAAACACTACTCGTTTTACCCGAAACGAACCAAATAACCCGTTTACGACAAAGTTCATTACTTTAATAATAATCATGACCCGAGCTATCATCCTACCAAGTTTCATGCAAATCCGTGCACGGAAAGTAAGATTTTTTTTAATAAAAACGTACCTTTGAGGTTTTTGTATGAAATCACTCGAGAAGCCCAAAACCATATCAAACGAACCCCGATTTGAGTGATTCAAGCGGCCACGGAACCGTCTCACCGAGATCTACCATCTCCGGCCACTACCGCCTCCGGAATCCGCCACAACAGTCGCCGGAATACTGAACAGTTGCCGGAAAACTTCATTTTTAGATGTTACGATTTTGCTGATAAACCCCAGACTTCCCAACCTCTGATCGAAGATCTGATCATTGGAAATCTGCACTTATATGCAATGAACACTCAGTTAAAGTTTAAGACCGATTCGACGGTTAGATCTCCAGGAATCTTCTTGTCTTTGTGGGTGGTTTTCTCAAAAACGAGAATTAAAGAAGTGTGTGTTTTTTATGGTGTAGGCTATGGTGTAGAGATGGATGGAAATGGAAAGGATTAGGGTTTAATAGGTATTTATACTCCCTTAAGCCCATGGACCTTCGGCCCATATTTCCTTTTTGGTCCATAATTTATTCCACCTAATTAGCCTACTTATCCTTCCATCTTTATTATTTTATTATTTCTCTACTAACTCAAGTAAACTTTTCCACCATAAATAAATAATATATTAATTATTTATTTTTAGAAATTTTGGGATGTTACAAGTCTACCCACCTTATAAGAGGTTTCGTCCTTGAAACCTGCCTAGTCCTTGTAAAATGATACTTCCTATATTCACATACTTTCTTTAGCTTCCTAACTAGTCGAATTATCCTTTGTCTTAAAATCCACGAGTGATGTTAATTAGTTTTAGCTTTCTTTGGTAGCTTATCCATGAAGTCCTCGATGATGCGCTTCCATATCCAGACCTTGCAAGTGCATATCACTTCCACAAGCATGCTCTTCTTTCTTGTCCTTTAAATAGAAACATTGCACTTACTATCATTACACTTATCACTGAATGACCATTCCGTCCAATTACAACCTTTAGGAAATATACTGCTTGAAATACGTTCAAAACATAAGAAAAAATTTCCAGTTTCTCCTTAATGATTATTTCTTGAAATCCCTTTGTCCATCCCTTATGGTAGAACACTTCTCGCAACTTGTAACATCCTAAAATTTATAATAATGAATAAAAGAATTATGTTTGTTATTGTGTGTTAATATTTAATTAGAATTAAATATAAATAAGGAGTATGGACTTGGAATGAAAGATGGAATACAAGAATGGGCATGGGCCTTAGTTCTATGGGCTTAAACCTCCCTAAAGCCCTAAATCTCTCATTTCCTATCTTTCATGTTAGTGCACGGTTTTGCGTCTCGAGTATTTTTATTTATGGTTAACGTATTTGTCGTTTTGCTTAAAGTAATAAATAATTATTTTATCTTGTAGTTCGTTAATGTAATGTCTAATTTGCTAAGGATGTTTAGCGAACTAGATCTTAGTTATATCAATCCTGATTCGTTAATGATGTTTAACGAACCAGGGGGTGATTCGTTAAGTTTATTTCATTAAATATATGTAACGAAGTAGACTCTAGTTCGTTATGGAATGTTAACGAACTAGGTCTATCTTCTATATATAGCTAACACTATTCATTGTTAATTTAAGTTTTAGAGTTTAACTTTAACGAATTGCTGTTCAATTCTCTCTCAAGCTTCATCCTCATATTAATATTATTAATCGCCTACATACAGACAACTAATATATATATATATATATATATATATATATATATATATATATATATATATATATATATATATAGCTAGATCCATTCTAGGTTAATTATAGATCAGATCTGAGATCTGTTTTCTAAGATTAACAGAGGTTCAAACAAGTGGTATCAGAGCTTTCGGTGCTCAATTACGCTTGATTTGACTGTTATTTGATATTAATTAATTGAAAATTGATTCAGTTTATGTTCGGTTTGATTTTGAATCAAATTGAGGTTGAATCGGTTTGATTATGGAATGATTGGATTAATTTTGTGTTTGGTAAGGTATTTGTGGATTGTGGTTGACTGGAATTGAAGTTTGGATTGTGTTTAGATTGTTTTTGGTTGGATCTAGATTTGACCGAGAACAAGGGATTATTTTTGGTTAAATTCGATATTGATTATGGTAAATTGAGTTACGAGACGGATACGATTAGACTCGTGATTGATTTACGAGTAAATTGTTAGGTTGGATGTGTGAATTGGTTGAGAATTGAGGTGGTATTACAAATTTTCGTATCTGGTTTGTGTGTTCTTCGTTTCAAGAAATCTAGAAATCTTCTTTGAAGATTTGAATACATATTTGGTTCGTTAAGTGTTCTACTAAATTCGTTAACACATTCACTTTGATTCGTTAACATATTTAGCCAATTCGTTATGAATTTTGGTTGATTCGTTAACCAGTTTGCTATACATTCTGATTCGTGTCAACTGATTTGTGTGACACGTGTTATACCTCGTAAACTGTTTTATAACAACCTTTGCCACGTGGTATTGGTTGTCAGAGTTTGTTACAAACCGTTGTAACAACCTGATTCGCTATAAGTTGATTTGTTATCAACAATAGCTGGTTCGTTATCTAATTCGCTAAGTCTCTCTTAGTGATTCGTTACAGAAAAAAATCTGATTTGCTAAGCTTATACTTAGTGATTCGTTTAGCCAATTCGTTAGTTTGACTTATTTGTTGACCATCTGATTCGTTGCTTAATTCGTTAACTTCAATTCTGATTCGTTACCTGATCAACCTCAACTTTGTTAAGGTTTGATTCGTTGATTACTGTTCACAGTTCGCTACAACTGTTCAAAGTTCGTTACAACTGTTCACATTTCGTTAATTAAAACTTTCAACTTTAACCCTTGGAGTTTGAAATTTAGCAGTTCTCAAACATGGTTGGTATGTATGCACTAGCTTCACAGAACATGTTAATGCAACAAATGTTGCAACTGGATACCAAAATAGGTTCACATTCGAAATGTCCAAGATTGATGAAATTTAATGACTTTGCTAAATGGGAACCCCGTTTTCGTGCTCATTTGGGTTATGTTCATCCTGACTGCTCATATTGCTTAGATGAGGTATATATTGTTCCAATGATTGGAGATGACACTATTGGTTTTACTCCTAAAGCTATTTCTCAATATTCACAAGAAGAGAAGAAAGCATTAGAGATTGAAACAAAAGCTTATTCTACTCTTACTATGGCTTTACCCGAACACATCTTTCATCAAGTAGGTAGCATAAAGATCTGTGCTTCCTATTTCAACATATACGTATGAGGAGTATGGGAAATACAAGAAAGAGTAAGAAGGTAATGCTTAAGTTTCAATTTCGAAACTTTAATTTGTTAAAAGGAGAAACTGTAACACCCCGTAACTGCAGCGGAAACGTACACGGGATGCAACAGACACATCTGATATCAACAGCATTGTTTATAAAGAAAACACCACTACATTAATTTAAACGTATTACATTGTTCTGAATTTCATAACCATCTAAGCGTTATCACATAAGTGTTACCGATAGTACATTAACATATTTAATGCAAAATATAGATCTCTAGACTTCCACAAAATAGCACACAGCATCGAACACATATCACTCATTCCAATTTGAGTGTACCTAGAAAGCATGTAAAGAAAACGGGTCAACTACGAATAGTTAGTGAGTTTCACTAATTTAAATAAACCATAACAAATCATTATAATAATCATAAATAAGCGATGTAATTATGCTGAGCCCACAAGTGAGAACTCTTTTAATCCCAAAACATATCGATTAACCTCCGGGAACTCTGTTACCCCAGAATACTTCCAATAACCTCTGGGAACTCTGTTACCCCAGAAACACATTTAATAACCTCTGGGAACTCTGTTACCCCAGAAACACATTTAATAACCTCTGGGAACTCGGTTACCCCAGAACACATTTAATAACCTCTGGGAACTCGGTTACCCCAGAACACTGTTTCGGGCCATACACTGTTAGCAACTCAGACAATTACCATCTTAATTCATTACCGTACGATTCCCGTACAATAAACATTATATAAATACGTTCATTTCCATGCGATCAGCATGTACTTAAACACTTTGATAAAAACATGCTTTCCGCCCCGGGAAAATATTTAAAACAGTTCAGTAAAAGGGGCTCGTGAAAACTCACCTTCTTGTGAGCAAAGATGTACTACGGTGCACGGCTAGTGGTACAGATCTGTAATACGATCCCCAAATCGTTACTACACAATTTCTATCAATATAACTTAAATTCGTGTTAACCGGTACGTCTGGGGACACTGCTAACCCAGTACCGTACACGATCCGGGGACAATGTTAACCCCGAAATACTTTTCAGGACTTAGATTGTGATATCACTTAGAGTTCTTTAGTCAAAACTACCGTTAATTTGTTTTCTCGTTTTACATGCCTAGCACGATTATCCGTCTTTATGTTTTCAAAAAAAATGAGTTTGACCACATACGACCCGAAAATAGTTATTATTGATATTTTCATTAAAGTGGTGAAATTAGAGCTCGGTTAGACACCCCGTTTGGCCGCGGGGCCCGTTTCCGCCTTTAATACACCGGAAACGGTTAAGTCGGGTAAAATTACCCAAATCATCCGAATTATTTTCGGATGATTTATTTTTACTTGATTAACTTAGTTTCATAAAAATCATCCATTTTTAAGGTTTTCAAACACCAGTCAGCTCGCTTAGGCGAACTTCGCCGGTTTACTCGTTTTAAGCTTTAAAAGTTTGTTTTTAAGTTCCATTTAGCACAAATAAATATCCGTTTAGTCTCGGACCTTGAAATTTTGTACAAACCATATTTTGACAGTAAGGATTTTAATAAAATTTTTCCAGAATTAATTTTTATATCTAAAATTTATTTAACCATTTTTAAACGTCATTTAAACACCAAATATGTCGAAAATACCAAACGACCTTTGAAAAATCCCAAATTTTTCTGGGATGACCCCTGTCACTCACATAGTTCCCTGTAATTTTCCAGAACCAAAAACTCATTTTTCATGCCATTTTTACCAAAACCGAGCTAGAAATCCCTAGAACTCGTTTTACCGAAAAGCCTACTTAGACTTCTCCAATGAACCTGAAATTTTGTGTGTGACTTTTATATGTTATAAAAAGCTTATCTTAAATTTTCCAGAATTTTTCATGATGTTTAGCTATTTTTCACCATTTTTGGCCAAAACCGAGCATTAAATTCACCAAATATTCATCCTTTATCCAAAAATTACCAAAAATTCACAGATCTCATATTTTCATGTGTAGATCATCTCTGTGAAATTTCGTGACCCAACTCTAGGTCTATCACAATCTGTCAAAATTATCTAAATCATACGAAAACCGAACTACCTTGTGTTTTCTAGCGTTAGATCGCAAAGATCTTGGTTACTAGCCTTTGCTAGCCACTAGATACAACACCTACAAGCACAACAACACCACACCAAGCAAGTTATACCCACAATCAAGCCATTTCTTTCATGGTTTCGATTAAAACATCAAAACAAAGATTTTGACCGTAAAAATTCGTTTTTGACTCTTTTAACTACTTTCTTGGACCAAGATCCTTTGTATAACTTGTATACATCACTTGATCCTTCAAGAATCGGTTTCATCTCGGGTTTTCACCCATTTTTCATTTGAAACCTCATTTTCTCAAGATTTGGAATTAAAAACCAAGATTAAACCATGACAACAAGTTTATACCTTGTAATTCTTGCTTAAAAAGTTGAATTTAGGATGGATGTGTAAAAGGGTTGAGAGGATTTGAAGAGTTGAGATGTAGAAAAAAGAAAAATGAATGTGTAATGTGGATGCACAGGACCGATCGGTCCATAATGGAGGGTGGGGTGGGACCCACATCTTCATTCTTGGCCACAAACTTGGATTGTGTAATCCGGATAATGTTGTGGATAATCTGGTTCAGTTCGTTTTTCAGTTAAACGTTTAATTCGGCTTAAAACGAGGCTAAAACGGTCGTTTTTCGGCTTAAAATTTAAATTTATATAAAACCGATTTAAAGACTTTAAAAACTTAAACCATGACATTTGTTGACTCAACACATCATATTGTCGGTAATTGTGCATCTTTTTCGGCTTGATCGATCGTCTCTTGCTTGGTTTGATGTTAAAGGTTTCGTTTATCGTACCGACGTACTAATAAATCGAAATCCTTTTTCTGTGCTATAATTCACTTATCCCGAAGCTTTAATACTTCGTAAACATCACTAAACATTATATATTTCGTCTATAATGTAATTCCCGATTCGTTCGGGTTTCAATAGCCGTTCATCGATTAATCGTAATTTCAATACGACTAGCTGTATATTCGAGTATAATTCTTACTGTGAATCTTATATACTCGTATAAACACATTATAATTCATATATTCAGTATTGAATAACACGTAAATAGTATATTCCGGCTAGGGTATACCTGAATTTGCCGGAATCGTTACATTCTCCCCCCGTTACGAAAATTTCGTCCTCGAAATTTTACGCATCAACTACTTCCTTTTGCGGAAATAGGTGGGGATATTTCTTCCGAAATTCGTCCTTTCGTTCCCATGTATATTCTGGGCCTCGTTGCGAATTCCATCTAACTTTGACCAACGAGATCTTATTGTGTCTAAGTTGCTTGATTTTCCCGTCCACTATTTCTATGAGTTCCTCTACAATGTTGAGCTTATCACTTAATTGAACCCCCTCTAAAGGTAACACCGATGTCTCATCCGACAGACACCTTTTCAGGTTCGACACGTGAAACACGTTGTGAACTGCACTCAGTTCATCAGGCAGTTCTAATCGGTATGCTACAGGATCGATTTTCGCAGTAATATCGAATGGTCCAATATATCTCGGGGCTAACTTCCCCGCCTTGCCAAATCTAACCACACCCTTCCACGGTGATACTTTCAAATACACCTTATCACCTTTCTCAAATGACAACGGTTTTCTACGGGTATTGGCATAACTCTTCTGCCGATCCCGCGCGGCCTTCAGATTGTTCTTAATTTCAAGGATTTTGCTGGTCGTTTCCTGGACCAGATCTGATCTAATAACCTGTGTGTCGCCCACTTCAGTCCAGCAGAGTGGCGATCGGCATTTCCGTCCATACAATGCTTCGTAAGGCGCTGCCTTTATACTGCTATGGTAACTATTATTATAGGAAAATTCAACGAGTGGGAGATGTTGATCCCAATTTCCCTTAAAATCCAGTACGCATGCACGAAGCAAATCCTCCAGTGTTTGGATGGTCCTCTCAGACTGACCGTCGGTCTGAGGGTGGTAAGCTGTGCTTAGAACAATACGCGTTCCCAACGCTTCTTGGACAGCTTTCCAAAGGTTGGAGGTGAAATGGCTATCCCGATCAGAGATGATCGAGATGGGTATACCATGACGAGACACAATTTCATTTATATAAATCTGCGCAAGTCTCTCAGTGTTATAATTATTTTTAATCGGGATAAAATGTGCCGATTTGGTTAATCGATCCACGATTACCCAAATTGCATCATGTCCACGGGACGTCTTAGGGAGATGTGTCACAAAATCCATCGTGATCTGCTCCCACTTCCATTCAGGAATCTCCGGTTGTTGTAACATTCCCGAGGGTTTCTGGTGCTCCGCCTTAACCCTCGCACACGTCGTACACTTGCCCACGTATGTGGCTATATCCTTTTTCATACCCGGCCACCAGTAGAACTCCTTCACATCCTGGTACATCTTATCCGATCCCGGATGTATGGAATATTTCGATTTATGCGTTTCGTCCATGATTAATTCACGAAGGTCATGGAGGGTCGGGATCCAAATCCGATTTTTGAAATAGAGAATTTCGTCCACGCGCTGTTCGAAATTCTTCTCGTTACCGTAAAGTCCCTCTTTTTCCAATTGTTCCTCTTTCGACGCCTCGCGTTGAGCGACTCGAATCAAATCCGAAAGGTTCGACTGGACTATCATCCCCAGCGCTCGCACTCGCAATGGCTTAACCCGATCCTTCCTACTCAAGGCATCGGCTACGACGTTAGCCTTGCCGGGGTGATAACGGATGTCACAGTCATAGTCGCTTAACAACTCGACCCATCTTCGTTGCCTCATATTCAGTTCTTTCTGATCGAATATGTGTTGCAAACTTTTATGATCGGTGAAGATGGTGCACTTTGTACCGTAGAGATAATGTCTCCAGATTTTAAGTGCAAAGATAACTGCTCCCAGTTCTAAGTCATGAGTAGTGTAATTTTTCTCGTGTATTTTTAACTGTCGAGAAGCATAGGCTATAACCTTATTATCTTGCATCAACACGCATCCTAACCCTCTCCGGGATGCGTCACAATACACGACAAAACCATCGTCTCCATCGGGGAGACTTAAGATTGGCGCTTGGCACAATCTTTGTTTTAGCGTTTGAAACGCCGTTTCCTGCTCTTCACCCCATCCATACTTTAGATCCTTTTGGGTCAAAAGGGTTAAAGGTTGGGCGATGCTGGAAAAGTTCTCTATAAATCAACGATAGTATCCAGCTAAGCCCAAGAATTGGCGGATTTCCTTTGGCGATTTAGGCGCTTGCCAACTCTTAACTGCTTCAACCTTACTTGGATCAACATGTATTCCTTGATGGTTTATGACGTGACCAAGGAATTGCACTTCTTGTAACCAGAAGTTACACTTGGAGAATTTTGCATACAACTTCTCCTGATTTAGAAGTTCTAGAATTGATCTTAAATGTTGCTCGTGCTCTTCTTTATTCTTCGAGTATATCAAAATATCGTCAATAAACACGATGACGAATTTATCGAGGTAGGGTTTACAGACTCGATTCATGAGATCCATGAACACTGCTGGCGCATTTGTTAGCCCAAAAGGCATAACTAAGAACTCGTAATGACCGTAGCGAGTCCGGAATGCGGTTTTTGGGATATCCTCCTCCTGAATTCTAACCTGATGGTATCCCGATCTAAGATCTATTTTTGAGAAGTAGCTCGCACCTTGTAGTTGGTCGAACAGATCATCGATTCGGGGGAGAGGATACCTATTTTTGATTGTCAACTTGTTCAACTCCCTGTAATCAATGCACATTCTAAGGCTCCCGTCCTTCTTTTTCACGAATAGTACCGGTGCACCCCACGGGGAATAACTAGGACGAATAAATCCTTTATCCAACAATTCTTGCAACTGGTTGGATAATTCTTGCATCTCAGATGGTGCAAGTCGGTAAGGTGCCTTAGCAACAGGGCCAGCTTGAGGTAACAGATCGATTCTGAATTCGACCTGTCGGGTTGGCGGTAATCCAGGAAGTTCCTCTGGGAAAACTTGTGGAAATTCACGTACCACGGGGATATCGTCCACCCGTTTTTCCTCAGGATCCGTGGCCGTCAAGCTCGCTAGATACGCCACGCATCCCTGGCGTATATATTTTAACACCTTGAGGTGGGATATAAACGGTATCATATTGCCCGACTTCTCACCCTGCACTAATACCTCTTCGTCATCCGACACCCGGATCTTGACGATTTTCTTTTCACAGTTTATTTCTACCTTGTTACGTGCTAACCAATCCATTCCCACTATCACGTCAAAACTACCCAATTCTACCGGTAACAAGTCAATCAGAAAGGATTGTTCGTTCAGAATAAAAGGGCAATTCCGAACTATCTAATTAACTATCATGGTTTTACCGTTAGCGACTTCTACGGTGTAAGGTTCTATGGTTTCACCAATAGGAAGGTTTGCTATCGACAGGAATCTAACGGAGACAAAACTTCTATCGGCGCCTGTATCAAATAATACAGAAGCGTAATGATCAGAGACGAGGAATGTACCTGTCACTACGCTGGGGTCCTGGCGTGCCTCGTTCTCCCCCATCACGAATGCTCGGCCTCACGCCGGATTGGACGACGATGCCTGACCCGAGGGTTGCCTCCCGTTTCCTCCCTGGTTCAGTTTCGGACAGTGTCTTTTGAAGTGATCCGTGCTGCCGCATTCATAGCAAGCACGGCTGGTGGTCACCATTTGGTTTCCTTGCGGGTTCTGCTGTCGGGCTGGTTGAGTCTTAAATGGCTGCGCACGGATAGGTTGTGGTTGTCGGTTCAGGTTGTTCAGATTTGTCTTACAATTTGGTGCGTAGTGTCCAATCCTGCCACACCGGTGGCACACCACCTCTTTGCACACGCCACCATGGTGGTAACCACATTTCCCACACTTAGGAAACGTTCCCTTCTGCGGTTCTTGCCTTCCGCCCGAACTAGTCATGGCGTAGTTCTGGGCAGTGGGTCTAGCACGTTTACCTTGCTGCTTTTCCTGGGTCCTATGGTCATGTGAACTCCGCTTCTCCCCAGCGGACTCTCCTGCCACCTTCAGTGACCCGCTTCTTACGAAATCATACGTGACGATACCAGCTTGCGTCACCGCACCCTCATACGTCTGGTGTCCCCCAGAATTGACTATACTCCTTACAACTGGAGTTAGCCCCCAAATATAACGCTCCACCCTCTTCGACTCTGGGGTGACCAACCATGGTACCAATCACGACAACTCATTAAACCGGTTCGTATAACCCAAATGGTCTGCCCCCTGCATTTCCAGGTTCCACAATTCATTTTCTAATTTTTGCAATTCGTTTTTCGGGCAGAAATGTTCCAGTACAAGAGCCTTGAGCTCCGTCCAGGTCATGCGGTTTGTCGCCGCCTGGCCCCGGGTCTGCACTATCGTGTTCCACCAAGTCAAGGCATGGTCCGTGAATGTGCAGGCAGCATACTTAACAACACAATCCTCGGGGCAGTTGCTGATATTCACCACGGATTCTATTTTCTCGATCCATTTAACTAATCCATTTGGTCCTTCAGACCCGCTAAACTCTAGAGGTTTGCACAACATAAAGTCCTTGATCGAACATCCCCTGGATGCATGAATCGGTTCAGTACGGTTCGTCTCTACCGTAGGTATAGGGCCATTACTGTCTGTAACGACCACCCTAGGCGGTGCGTCATTACTCGGAATCGTGTTATCATTCTGCGGAGGATTAGTATTTCGTTCCCCGTCATTATTGGTGGTCGCTTGATTGCTCGGAGGGGTTGGATTGGTCGAATTGTTAATACTGGCGGCGATGCGCGATACTATATCCGGTATCGCCGCCTCCAACTGTCGAGCAATCAAACGGCTCACGTCCACTTCCGACAATTGGGCTGAGCGTTTTGGTGCCATTCTACACAACATTCAGAGAAATATATATAATTAATACAAGTTCCAATCATAAAACACAACAAACATACCATTCATTAATAAACATTAGTACATATTACACAAACATCCGTTCACATTACTTCCCTGTCACACCGTTACATCGGCTAAATTTTCATACATAGGGCCTATGTCGGCATCATCTCGACATAACCCGCAATGGGTCAGTGCTTGAATGATACCCAAAAGTATCTATAATGATATACCCCAAAAGAGACCCTCCTAAGGGCCAGTGGTTGTATTATAACTACCCAAGATTCACTCTATGTTAGCATCACCACTAACTGCTTACACAGAGTATCAAAAAGCGGTCCCTGACTACCACCACCCTAACATGATCTAAACACGGTGGTATACCAACCACACCAACACCGCCGCCATCCCCACAATCACTGCCATTAAACCCCGGATCCGTGTTTCCATCCGGTCAATCAACCCCAGGGAGTAGGCGTCCTCCCTCCTCAGCTGCGCGATCGCATGCTGGCTGTCCAGTATGCAATCCACTAAGTGATTCCTCCTCTGAATACCCACCGTCAAGGCGGTGGTGTGCTCATTCATCCGCTCGGTGAGCACCCGGAGCCACGCCGCCTCGGTGGAGGGACGCTCATCCCTCACTAGCCTGGGGGTACCCCACACAGGTGGCGGCACAGGCCCGGGCTGGGGGCGGGAGGACTCGCCTCTGTGGTAAGTGGATCTGGGTGGGGTAGAGGTAGGTGGAACATACGGGACACTGATCCGCGCCGTGAGGCGGGGACCGGGTCTGGGAGGGGTGAGGGTGACCTGAGGTGCGGGTGGGGTGGGAGACCTGGTAACCCTTACAGGGGAGGACAAGCTAGCACTCCTAAGGCTAGTCTCAGAAGGCTCGGTGCTGGAAGCTAAGCGTACACTCCTAGAGTCCCCGGAACTGGCCTCCTCCGGGTCCTCCTCTACAGATAAACTTCGTGATCTTGACATGCTTACCTGTACACAAGTTAGCAAACATATAGTCCTTTTCATAATGTAAATCATGATTAAATTAATATACACACATTTATACAACCTTGTCACATAAAAATATTATCATATACTTACACATATGTTGCCGATTTTACCTATTAATGTTCCCCGTGACTTCCCCTGAATTCCCTCGTGCGGACAAGTCTGTTATTATGTTCCGGACCATAATAACTCACTTGTCTATCCAAGTTCATCGAGACCTCGTCACAATAAATTATTAGTTGATATTCAGATCCTATAACACCTTGAGCTACTGGTTATATTTTAGGTATCTTTTAAAGACATCCTAATTCTTTATAACCAATGGCTCTGATACCAAGTTCTGTAACACCCCGTAACCGCAGCGGAAACGTACACGGGATGCAACAGACACATCTGATATCAACAGCATTGTTTATAAAGAAAACACCACTACATTAATTTAAACGTATTACATTGTTCTGAATTTCATAACCATCTAAGCGTTATCACATAAGTGTTACCGATAGTACATTAACATATTTAATGCAAAATATAGATCTCTAGACTTCCACAAAATAGCACACAGCATCGAACACATATCACTCATTCCAATTTGAGTGTACCTAGAAAGCATGTAAAGAAAACGGGTCAACTACGAATAGTTAGTGAGTTTCACTAATTTAAATAAACCATAACAAATCATTATAATAATCATAAATAAGCGATGTAATTATGCTGAGCCCACAAGTGAGAACTCTTTTAATCCCAAAACATATCGATTAACCTCCGGGAACTCTGTTACCCCAGAATACTTCCAATAACCTCTGGGAACTCTGTTACCCCAGAAACACATTTAATAACCTCTGGGAACTCTGTTACCCCAGAAACACATTTAATAACCTCTGGGAACTCGGTTACCCCAGAACACATTTAATAACCTCTGGGAACTCGGTTACCCCAGAACAATGTTTCGGGCCTTACACTGTTAGCAACTCAGAAAATTACCATCTTAATTCATTACCGTACGATTCCCGTACAATAAACATTATATAAATACGTTCATTTCCATCCGATCAGCATGTACTTAAACACTTTGATAAAAACATGCTTTCCGCCCCGGGAAAATATTTAAAACAGTTCAGTAAAAGGGGCTCGTGAAAACTCACCTTCTTGTGAGCAAAGATGTACTACGGTGCACGGCTACTGGTACAGATCTGTAATACGATCCCCAAATCGTTACTACACAATTTCTATCAATATAACTTAAATTCGTGTTAACCGGTACGTCTGGGGACACTGCTAACCCAGTACCGTACACGATCCGGGGACAATGTTAACCCCGAAATACTTTTCAGGACTTAGATTGTGATATCACTTAGAGTTCTTTAGTCAAAACTACCGTTAATTTGTTTTCCCGTTTTACGTGCCTAGCACGGTTATCCGTCTTTATGTTTTCAAAAAAAATGAGTTTGACCACATACGACCCGAAAATAGTTATTATTGATATTTTCATTAAAGTGGTGAAATTAGAGCTCGGTTAGACACCCCGTTTGGCCGCGGGGCCCGTTTCCGCCTTTAATACACCGGAAACGGTTAAGTCGGGTAAAATTACCCAAATCATCCGCATTATTTTCGGATGATTTATTTTTACTTGATTAACTTAGTTTCATAAAAATCATCCATTTTTAAGGTTTTCAAACACCAGTCAGCTCGCTTAGGCGAACTTCGCCGGTTTACTCGTTTTAAGCTTTAAAAGTTTGTTTTTAAGTTCCATTTAGCACAAATAAATATCCGTTTAGTCTCGGACCTTGAAATTTTGTACAAACCATATTTTGACAGTAAGGAATTTTATAAAATTTTTCCAGAATTAATTTTTATATCTAAAATTTATTTAACCATTTTTAAACGTCATTTAAACACCAAATATGTCGAAAATACCAAACGACCTTCGAAAAATCCCAAATTTTTCTGGGATGACCCCTGTCACCCACATAGTTCCCTGTAATTTTTCCAGAACTAAAAACTCATTTTTCATGCCATTTTTACCAAAACCGAGCTAGAAATCCCTAGAACTCGTTTTACCGAAAAGCATACTTAGACTTCTCCAATGAACCTGAAATTTTGTGTGTGACTTTTATATGTTATAAAAAGCTTATCTTAAATTTTCCAGAATTTGTCATGATGTTTAGCTATTTTTCACCATTTTTGGCCAAAACCGAGCATTAAATTCACCAAATATTCATCCTTTATCCAAAAATTACCAAAAATTCACAGATCTCATATTTTCATGTGTAAATCATCTCTGTGAAATTTCGTAACCCAACTCTAGGTCTATCACAATCTGTCCAAATTATCTAAATCATACGAAAACCGAACTACCTTGTGTTTTCTAGCGTTAGATCGCAAAGATCTTGGTTTCTAGCCTTTGCTAGCCACTAGATACAACACCTACAAGCACAACAACACCACACCAAGCAAGTTATACCCACAATCAAGCCATTTCTTTCATGGTTTCGATTAAAACATCAAAACAAAGATTTTGACCGTAAAAATTCGTTTTTGACTCTTTTAACTACTTTCTTGGACCAAGATCCTTTGTATAACTTGTATACATCACTTGATCCTCCAAGAATCGGTTTCATCTCGGGTTTTCACCCATTTTTCATTTGAAACCTCATTTTCTCAAGATTTGGAATTAAAAACCAAGATTAAACCATGACAACAAGTTTATACCTTGTGATTCTTGCTTAAAAAGTTGAATTTAGGATGGATGTGTAAAAGGGTTGAGAGGATTTGGAGAGTTGAGATGTAGAAAAAAGAAAAATGAATGTGTAATGTGGATGCATAGGACCGATCGGTCCATAATGGAGGGTGGGGTGGGACCCACATCTTCATTCTTGGCCACAAACTTGGATTGTGTAATCCGGATAATGTTGTGGATAATCTGGATCAGTTCGTTTTTCAGTTAAACGTTTAATTCGGCTTAAAACGAGCTAAAACGGTCGTTTTTCGGCTTAAAATTTAAATTTATATAAAACCAATTTAAAGACTTTAAAAACTTAAACCATGACATTTGTTGACTCAACACATCATATTGTCGGTAATTGTGCATCTTTTTCGGCTTGATCGATCGTCTCTTGCTTTGTTTGATGTTAAAGGTTTCGTTTATCGTACCGACGTACTAATAAATCGAAATCCTTTTTCTGTGCTATAATTCACTTATCCTGAAGCTTTAATACTTCGTAAACATCACTAAACATTATATATTTCGTCTATAATGTAATTCCCGATTCGTTCGGGTTTCAATAGCCGTTCATCGATTAATCGTAATTTCAATACGACTAGCTGTATATTCGAGTATAATTCTTACTGTGAATCTTATATACTCGTATAAACATATTATAATTCATATATTCAGTATTGAATAACACGTAAATAGTATATTCCGGCTAGGGTATACCTGAATTTGCCGGAATCGTTACAGAAACAGTAGAGGAGATGACTACTAGGTTCAGTCACTTGATTGCTGAGATGGATAAAATGGGATTGGAAACTTCTGAAGTTGACAAGATTGACACGATTAAGAGCGCACTACCAAGTTCTTATTCAACATTCCTAATGGTTTTAAAAGATAATAACTATTTTATGAAAGAAGACTTGACTGCCACTGAATTCTTGCAAAAGATTGAAGCAAGGGAATATGATCTTAAGTGTCAGAAATCCTCCAAGGATAGTCAAGATCCTGCTTTCTATGGTGGTAGTATGCATCTAAGTTCTACCATTTCCCCTATCACTGCTTTTCTCACACAACATGCAGGTGAAAATGAAACAGCAGTTTATAATGATCCAAGAGCATGTTTTTACACAACTAGTAATTCCGGATCACTTGGTGTTTCTGTTGGATCCGGAAATTCATCTACTACTAATCCATTTGCTTCATCACCTACTGTCAACATGAAGGAAGCTGAACATAATTTTGCCTTTCTAACAGCTTTCATGTCCTCATATGAAAACTTGGTGAGTAGTAAGATAGCCACAAGTGATCTGACTGATGAGGATTATGATCAGATTGATCCAGATTATTTAGAGATTATGGATTTAAAGTGGAACATGGCTATGATCGTTTGTAAGGTTAAGAGATTCATGCAAATGACTGGCAAAGATCTTCCTGCTTTGAACAAGAAATTAGGGTTTGACAAATTAAAAGTGAAATGTTTCAATTTTCAAGAGTTCGGGCATTTTGAAAAAGAATGTGACAAGACGAAAAAGGAGTATACTGGTCCTCGTGGTCAAAATCAAAATTCTTCAACACCACGAGGTAATGATGCTGAAAAGAAACCGTCTACTTCTGGGTCACAAGCAATGTTAGCTGATGGAAATGATTGGTCACAACGACTACTGTGTAATGACAATCAAGCTAATTTGGCTATGTTTGGGCTAACTAAAGACTTTCAAGATGCTAGTGGAAGTGAGCTGTCCTTTGACAATGACTCTGGATCTGATTCTGACGACTCTTGTGACAAGCCTACAACTGTTTTTTCTTGCATGGCTAAGATCAATGAGGTAGTCATTCTATTTCTACTACTTCATCTGTTAAAGAAATGTGTGTTGAATGTGAATCTAACAAACCTAAGTTAGAATCTTTAAAGAATCATAATGATAATTTAGTGAGAGAAATTGCTTCACTAAAGGATACTTATCGACAATCTCTTGAATCTCAAATGAGATCTCGAGAAAAGATTGAAGCATTGTCGACAAGGAATCACGATCTCAAGGCTGAGTTATCTGTGAAAATGACGATCAATGATCAAAAGTTTCATGAAATTTTGAAACATAGATCAAAGATAACCGAGCTTGAGAATGAGGTTCTTGAGTTGAAGAACAAATTGGGTAAATTTTGAAACTCTTCTTTCTTGTTGAATGAAATTATTGAAGTATCTGTAAATCAAAAGGATTCAAAGAAAGGGATCGGTTTTGTTGAAATTATGCCACCTTTTCACAATGACTAAAAAATTAATCCTTTTGCTAAACAAGAAAAAGAGGTAATTGTGAAAGAACCTGTGATTTCTAAAAATGCTAAACCTATTAAAACTGAAACTGTTAAAACTCAATTTGCTCCTCAAAAACCTCATGTTGAAAGCAACAAATTCTTTGTTGAGAATGTTGACAAAGTAATTATTGAGGATGTGTTTGAACCAGAGGTTATACACAAGAACATTCCTAGTTCTAATCATACTCTTTGCGAGCCTCATGAATTTGAGGAAGCTGTGTATGGTTCACACAAGCCTCATGTGACAAAGACAGAACAAGTGAAAGTGAGGGCAAAGAAGTCAGAAAAACCGAAAATTTCTGATGAGGACTTGATGCGTTTCATTAATCCTCCTAGTTCTAGCCATCATCTGCTAGATTTTTTAAGTTGAAAGGTATGGACACAATGTTCACTGAAAAAGATATCCCGATTAGTATCATTAAACAAGAACTAATTGAGAGTGTCTTTTACAATGAAACTGACAAGTTGAAAGAGTTGAAACGTCAATATGTTTGTGCCAAAACATCGAATTCATCAGACCCAATAATTAAAGCAAAACAATTGTTAAAACAAGCTAAAAGGGTTCAGTTGTTAAATCAATGGGAACAGATACATTGAAAAGTTTTTCCAATTGTTCTAACCTTAATTTTTATATGAAAAAGAAGTCTGTCACTTCTGATGATTTGGCCAAACATTTCACTAAAAATATAAGTTATCAACCTTCGGTTGCATATGTTTCTGCCAGACCTCAACATGGTCATGTTGACATGCGAAGTTGCTTTTTGTGTGGTCAACAAGGTCATGTAGTAAGAAACTGTGATCAACAGAAAACTCAAAATCTCCATCCTTTTGTCAAGGACCATTCAAAACCGGTTCCTGTGATAAAAGATATCTTGAAGCGACTTATATCATGTGAGGATGATACACACATTATGTTTTCAAATGTGAATCCTCGAAAGGTAATTCATGCGAGTGAAACCCATGGCCAAGTGAAACCAAAATTTGTTCCAACTGCGCCCATATGTAAGAACACAAATTCAAACATTGTTCAAGCTGCTTATCTAAGACGAAAGTCTAGGAAGCCGACAACTTATTCTCAAGTTGCTGAACAACAGTTGAAATCTGTTCAAATTAATGATCAAAGAGAAAACCCAAAGGTGCCCAAGACTGAAGCCTGGGCTGCCTTTTTGAACTAAACACTTTTACTTTGTGTGTAGGGTACATCCAAGACTGTGTCTGGTGAAAACTGGATAATGGATAGTGGATGTTCTCGTCATATCACTGGAAATCTCAACCTATTGACCAACGTAAGAAATATTCAAGGGGGTTATGTAGCGTTTGCTGGGAATTCTGGGAGCATGATCACACAAGAAGGTGAAGTTACAAATGGTCACATTACTTTTGAAAAGGTCAATTATTAAGGTGGACCATAACTTATTGAGTGTGTCACAAATCTGCGATAAGAAGTACACCACTGTATTTACTGATAAAGAGTGTCTTATTTTGAGACCGGGATATGTGATACCCGAGGACATGGTTGTCATGCGATCTCCACGATCAAATAATATTTATGTCTTAAACATGAGTTCTAAAGTATCAACATCTATCGAAACATGTTTTGTCTCCAAAGCAACCGAGAAGGATTCTATTCTATGGCATCGTAGAATGGGTCACATACATGTTCGTAAGATGAATTATTTAATGGCTAATGACTTAGTTGAGGGTGTCTCATTGAAGAACTTTAAGTTAACTGATCATTGCATTGCATGCAAAAATGGCAAGCAGAAGAAAAAGTCTCATCCTTTTAAGTTATTGAATTCCATTAATACTCCTCTTGAATGACTTCATATGGATTTGTTTGGTTCGGTGAATCGTGCAAGTATTTCTGGGGATTGGTATTGTCTGGTTGTCACTGATGATTATTCAAGATACTCATGGGTGTTCTTTATGAGTTTGAAAGATCAAACGCCTGTTTTGGTACGAAACCTTATCACTAAGATCGAACCACTATACAAACACAAGGTGAGGAGAATTCGTAGTGATAATGGTACTGAATTCAAGAATACTGTATTAGATTTCTTTTGCATTCAAAAAGGAATTCATTGAGAATACAGCGCACCTTATGTACCACCACAAAACGGTGTTGCTGAATGAAAGAATAGAACATTGATTGAAGCTGCAAGAACTATGCTTGCTGATTCTAAGCTTCCTGTCCAATTCTTGAATGAGGCGGTGAATACAACATGTTATACGCTTAATCGGGTTTTAACTGTTAAACGACTCAAGAAAACAAGTTATGAACTTTTAAACAACCGAAACCTAATTTAAAGTACCTGGAACCTTTTGGGTATCCTTGTACAATGCTGAAGAAGGATGCGAGTAAATTTGAAGAAAAAGCTATTGAAGGTTATTTCTTGGGATATGCGTCTCCAAAGAAACGAGTCTTTAATTTCACTTCTGGTTGTATTGAGGAATGGTATCATGTGGACTGTCAAAAGTACACCACTCCTCCTCAAGGGAAGGTCCCGACTGGATGTTTGACTATGATGGCTTATTTAATTCATTTACTCCTTCAACTGAGCACATCGATGAAGGTCTAGTCCGAGCATATTTTGAAGATCATTTGGCTATTCCAAGATTTTCAAGTTCTAATGATGTTGAAGCTCCAATTTTTGCTTCAACTGAAGTTCAATGTAATGATAATCAGGTTGATAATGTATCTACTTCTTCATCCGATGACAATCAAGTTGATGAACCAGTGATTGAAGTTGACAGTGATAATGTTTCATCTCCTGAACTTGGTGAACATTACACTAACTTATTTGATAATGTTGTTGTTCCTGATAATCCTACTCTACGGATTCATGGTTATCATACACAGGAAAACATCATTGGAGAACTTGATGTGGGAGTCCAAACACGTCATCAAGTTGCTTCGTCAAGTGAGAATAACGTATTATGTGCATATGCTGACTTACATTCCTCTGGAATTGTAAATGTTGCTAAAGTCACTTGATTTCTATCACAAGTTGAGCCAACAACGCCACGTATGGTTCTTCAAGATCCTTCTTGGGTAGAAGCTATGCAAGAAGAATTACAACAATTTGCACGCTTGGGTGTTTGGGATTTAATCGACAAACCTGCTAGAGTCAAGAAAGCTATTCCGACTAAGTGGATATTTAAGTGTAAGAAAGACGATCGAGGGGTGATTTTCAGAAACAAAGCACGTTTAGTGGTGCAAGGTTTTCATCAGCAAGAGGGTATTGATTATACTGAAGTTTATGCACCAGTTGCAAGGTTAGAGTCGATTCGAATCTTTCTGGCGTATGCTGCTTATAAAAACATCAAGGTCTATCAAATGGATGTTAAAAGTGCTTTTCTCAATGGTGAACTATACGAGGAAGTGTTTGTTTTACAGTCTCCTGGCTTTGAAGATCCTGATTATCCGGACCGAGTTTACCGATTAAACAAGGCCCTGTATGGTCTACATCAAGCCTTGAGAGCTTGGTATGGCACACTCGCCGACCATCTGACTGTTAATGGCTTCAAACGAGGGACTGTCGACTGCACTTTATTTCATAAGACTGTTGGTGATGTTCTTCTCCTAGTTCAAATTTATGTCGACGACATTATTTTTGGGTCTACAAACGACACGTTGTGTAAGGAGTTCGAGAAATCCATGCAAACGAAGTTCGAGATGAGCTCGATGGGAGAGATGAATTTCTTTTTAGGGTTGCAAGTTCACCAGTCTACAAATGGAATTTTTATTCACCAGACCAAGTATATGAACGATGTCTTGAGCCGATTCAAGATATCTGCCGGAAAAATCCCTTCTACTCCTCTCCCCGTGGGTCATAATTTATCACCGGATGAATTGGAGGATACCGTTGATCCTACCCTCTATCGTGCCATGATTGGTTCTTAATGTATCTAACGGCTTCTCGCCCCGACATTATGTTTGCTGTTTGTCTTTGTGCTAGGTTTCAAGCAAGTCCCCGAGTGACTCACCTAGCTGCGGTTAAGCGAATACTTCAGTATTTGAGGGGAAATCCAGACATCGGGTTGTGGTACCCCAAAGATGATACTTTTGATCTTACTGCTTATTTAGACTCGGACTATGGAGGTTGGAAGATCAACTTCAAATCAACGACTGCAGGATGTCAATTTTTAGGAAACCGGCTTGTTTCCTGGCAGTGTAAGAAGCAGACAACGGTCTCCACTTCAACCGCCGAAGCTGAATATGTTACAACCTCGAGTTGCTGTTCCCAAGTTTTGTGGATACAACATCTTCGTGACTACGGTTTGAAATTTCTTATTACTCCTATATTAATAGATAATTCTGCTGCTATATCTATCACAAAGAATCCCGTACAACATTCAAAAACAAAACATATCAAAATTCGATATCATTTTATACGGGATTGCTTTGAGAAGAAATTAATTGACCTTGAGAACGTACATACTGACTTTTAGAAAGCCGATCTATTTACCAAAGCTTTTGACAAAACGTGTTTTCAGTTTTTGCTTGGTTTAAATGGATTGAAGACCCTCGCTGATATCCTTAAACAAGGATGACTATCTTTCTTTTCTATTAAATTTTATTTTTAAAATTATTTTGTTTTTAGGTTTTAGGGGGTGATACACTAGAAAATACAAAAATCTTGTGCTTTTCGTTTTGTATAGATAAAACCCAAAAACATTAAAAATTTTATAATCCAAAAACATTAGAAAGTTTTGAAAAATCAAAAATATTGTGATTTCTTTTCTTTAATGTTTCTCTTAAAATATATTGAAAATCCAAAACATAAAATAAAATAAAATAAAATTGTGAAGTTTTTTTTGTTTATAAGAAAAGTGAAAAAGACAAAAAGATTGTGTTTTTAACGTATGTATAGAGAAAAACCAAAAAGATTTTTGCATATGTTCGCTGAAAAATATGTCAATTACCCAAATTTGAAGGACATGTACTCGTATATGTTTGGTCCTGACATGTATTTGTAAATGATTGGGTTAGCCATTCACCTGATAATGGAAAGTAGTTGGGGCGTTCGTTATGCGTTTTAGATTATTTTCTCGCTGAAAATTATGTCGGTTATTTAAGTTTGTGAAATATGCTTGCATGTTTTGGTCCTATTATTCACTTGAGAATGGATAGGATAGCCATTTATTTATAGATTTAAGTTAACTTGAGCGATTAAATTTATCTTTATTTTTGTTTTCTTCTCCTCAAAATTTTGAGTTTTTGAAGCAAAAAGAGAAAATGATAGTACATTGTCTATCTTGACCCCAAATCCAACAAAAAACAAGCTTAAAAGACTGTGTGTTTAATTGCATTGGTGCATTGGTAGGTCTTAAAGCAAACAAGTAGAGTAAAGTATGTGATATAAACATAAAGAAACGCCAAATTTGAAAGAGCTGTTAGTCTTTAGCAAAAGTCTCGGTAAGGATGACAGAAATGTAATAACCTGTCATACTCAAGCCTTATACTTGTTTGATCACCTAAAATTAAAATAAAGCAAATAACAAGCTTTGAATTTCTGGACATTGTGAGTCTTTATGCAGCTTAACCATCTGTGTATTCATATGTATAAATATTTTACTCGCTTTTAAAGCAAACCCAAAATCATTAAACTTGATCACTGTTGTACTTCGTACAAATCCAAATTACTGACTTGATCAAAATCCGCTATTAGTCATACTTTGTTCCTCCCTTGCGTGCGTCTCAATACCATTAAGAAACGGACCCCAGGGGATACAATGTATGTAAGCCGACAGATGGACTCGTTCATACTCACTCTTGGTAACAGAAAATCAATGCATTGCTAAGCAATTTCTATTAAATTCAAATTTTGATCAACAATATAATGGTTTAAGTCAAGTTGGGGTGATATGGCAAAAATCAAATTAAGCTTGAACCGAGATTGGAGGCGGATAGTTTCTGATATTCTGTGCATTAATTGAATCGTTAATCATATCACAAAAACGCTTGAAAGTTTGTTATTAGATATAGGTGGAGAACAATACCAATGACCAACTTAACACCAGTCACCATATCGCTGAAATATAAAGCTGTGATCGAAGGGCAATTTGGTCAATATGATTCTCTGCTCAAACTCAACAAAAATCCAAAAATATGTACTGCTTTTGAAAATTATTCAAAACTACAAAAATATTTTCTTGTTTACATTTTATTTTTCGGATAATTTTCTGGTAAATATTTAGTTTTATGTCGAAAAATTTAAAATACAAAAAGATTTTACGCTTTCATATTATTTAAGTAGTTTAAATACCTTAATCGATGCATCGAGAGCAGCGCCTGCCTTGATACATTTGAGATTATTTAATTCGTTTAAGTTATGTTTCTATATAAACGAGAAACGTTTTTCAATTATCGAGATAATGGTTCTCGGTAATTCAGTTAAGTTATATAAGTAAGTTAATAAATTAAATTATTTATTAATTTTATTGATTGATTATTTAATTTAATTAATTTAATTTATTTAAAGATTAAAATTAAATAAAGCTTAAAATTAAATAAAACTTAATTCATTAAGTATGGATAACGAATTAGGTGTTTTTAACGAACTACATCCTAGTTCGTTCTTTAATTCGCTTCCGCACTCTGTAATGAAACACACCCAGTTCGTTATGCATATTTAAAGAATCAAGACATGAATAACTTCTAATTCGTGATGCCACGTGTGTATTTTAACATAACGAATCCTTTGATTCGTTAGTTCAAAATTCAAACGCATCGGCTGATTCGTTACATTGGGAATCGTGCTGTGTCAGTATATGGGACGGTGTGCATACGAACCGTCTCACTATTCACCATCTTCCTCATTTCTTGTGTACTGTTACTCTGCCAAAATTTCCTTTGAATTTTCGATCTTCGAATTTTGTTGATTTGATTATACCTCTGTGTTCCTAAGGTATAGGCGATCAAACCTTCGTGTTTTTCATCAAAAATGATAACGATTTGAAAGGTTAATTACACAAGTTTTATTACCGTGTTTTTGAGGTTTATATAAACCTTAATTTGGGTGCTTGATACCGTGTTAAATACTATTATTTTGATGTCATTGTTATCGGAATGTGATTACGAGATCCGTAGTGGTCTTTGATCTTGCTTCATGTTGACGATTATGGGTATATCAGATTTCCAATTGCGTATTTGACTTATTGATAGTTCTTGGTTAATTTTGACCTTGACTGTTTTGAGTCAAAGATTAAGTTCCTTATGGCCATTCGTTATACTTAGAGAATTGGAACTAATTTGTGTCCAATTCGTTATGTAATTCAAACGTTAGAATAGCGAATCAATAGTTCTAAGGAATCAGATTGGTATTCGTTAATTATAACGAACTAGATTGTTAGTTCGCTACCTTTTAATAGTAATTCGTTAATTCTTAATTGGTTATCTATTTACTTGATAGCGAATCCGTTGATTCGTTACAATCTTATAAAGAATCAGACTGTGTCCTTAACGAATGACATTTCAAATTTAATTATTTTAATTATGTAAAGTTTATTGAGAAATTCATAAGTATTTGTAACACCCCGTAACCGCAGCGGAAACGTAAACGGGATGCAACAGACACGTCTGATATCAACAGCATTGCTTATAAAGAAAACACCACTACATTAATTTACACCATATTACATTGTTCCGAGTTTAGTTACCGTCTAGGCGTTAACACATCAGTTTTACCAACAGTACATTAACATATTTAATACAAAACGATCATTAAGCTTCCACATAAAGCACGCATCGTCAAGCATGTAGCAATTATTCCAGTTTGTGGGTACCTAGAAAGCATGTAAAGAAAATGGGTCAACTACGAATAGTTGGTGAGTTTCACTAATTTAAATAAACAGTGACAAATCATTATAATGATCATATATTAGCGATGTAATTATGCTGAGCCCACAAGTGAAACCTCTGACTATCCACATACAACCCCGTGGCATACTCCTCCCACGGACCTGCCCCAAACCGCTATGCCTAACATTACATAGCAAAGATATATAACAACAAAATAGACATGTGCAACTGGCTGGGAAACATCAGCAA
Organism: Bidens hawaiensis; assembly: GCF_021521415.1. NCBI lineage: Eukaryota > Viridiplantae > Streptophyta > Magnoliopsida > Asterales > Asteraceae > Bidens > Bidens hawaiensis. The sequence continues at coordinate 723,449 of NW_027491465.1, forward strand.
ATCCATGCCGGACCAGTTGGGTTTGTCAGACCAATAGTACTATTCACACTCTACCGGCTTTTAGCTAATCACTCGTGTTGCGGGGCCTTACAATGTTAGTAACTCAGACAATTACCATCTTAGTAAATTTCCGTACGATTCCCGTACAATAAAATATATAAATACACGCAAATCCATGCGTTCAGTATGTACTTAAACATTTCAATAGTAACATGCTTTCCGCCCCGAGAAAATATTTAAAAACAATTCAGAAAAAGGGGCTCGTGAAACTCACCTTATCGCAAGCAAGCAGGTAACACAGTACGTGAGCTACTAGTCCGGATCTGTAATACGATCCCTAAGTTCGTTACTATACAATCACAATTAATACAACTTTAACCGTGTTAACCGGTACATCTGGGGACACTGTTAACCAAGTACTGTAACCGTTCCGGGGGCAATGTTAACCCAGAAACACTTCTCCGGACTCAGATCGTGATATCATTTAGAGTTCAATAGATAAAATTACTATTAGTTCGTTTTCCCCGTTTTGCGTGTCTAGCACGGTTATCCGTTTTTACGTTTCAAAAATGAGTTTGGTCACACACGACCCGAAAATAGTTGTTGACTGATAATTTTAATTAAAGTTGTGAAATTAGAGCTCGGTTTAGACGCCCCGATTGGCCGCGGGACCCGTTTCCGTCTTTAGTACACCGGAAACTGTTAAATCGGATAAAATTACTCAAATCATCCGAATTATTTTCGGATGATTTATTTTTACCTGTTTAACTCAATTATATGAAAATAGTTCATTTTTTGGGTTTTTATACACCAGTCAGCTCGTTTAAGCGAACTTTACCGGTTTACGCGTTTTAAACTTTAAAAGTTTGTTTTTATTTTCTTTTTAGCACGAATAATTATCCGTTTAATCTCCGATCTTGAAATTTTGCACAAATCACTTTTTGACAGTGGGGAATTTTATAAAAATATTTCCAGAATTAATTTTTATATTTAAAATTTATTTATCTATTTTTAAACACTAAATATGTCGTAAATACCAAACGACCTTAGAAAAATCCCAAACTTTTTCTGGAAGACCCCTGCCATCCACATAGTCCCCTGTAATTTTTCCAGAACCAAAATCTCTTTTTACATGCCATTTTCACTAAAACCGAGCTAGAAAACCGTAGAACTCGTTTAACAGAAAAGCCTACTTAGACTTCTCCAACGGACCTAAATTTTTGTGTGTGACTTTTACATGTTATAAGAAGCTTATCTGGAATTTTCCAGAATTTTTGATGATATATAACTATTTTTCACCATTTTTAGCCAAAACCGAGCATTAAATTCACCAAATATTCATCCTTTGTCCAAAAATTAACAAATTTTCACAGATCTTATATTTTCATGTGTAGATAATCTCTGTGAAATTTCGTAGCCTAACTCTAAATGTACCACAATCTGTCCAAAACACATACAACATACAAAAACCGAACTACCTTATGTTTTTAGCTTCAAATCGCAAGGAACTTGCTTTCTAGCCTTGGTTAACAACTAGATACAACACCTACAAGCACAATAAACCACACCAAGCAAGTTACACCCACAATCAAGCCATTTCTTTCATGGTTTCGGTTATGATTTAAAAACAAAGATTTAAACCGTAAAAATTCGTTTTTGGTTCGTTTAACTCCTTTCTTGGACCAAGATCCCTTGTATAACCCGTATACATCACTTGATCATGCAAGAATCGGTTTTCATCTTTGAAACATCATTTTCTTGCAAATAAACTCAAGAAACGAAGATGGAAACGTAAATAACTCGATCTTTACCTTGTTTTTCTTGCTAAAATCTCGGGTTTTTAGATCATCATGTGGAGAGAAAAGTGGGATCTTGCTATGGTTGTTATAAAAAAGAAATGAGAGGCAAGGGGTTTTCACCCCAAGCCGATCGGTCAAGGAGGGGAGGTGGGGTGGGACCCACCTTTCCATTTCTAGCCACTCATTTGGATTTTGGAAATCCGGATAATGTTTTGGATAATCTGGTTCAGTTCGTTTTTCGGTTAAATGTTTAATTCGGCTTAAAACGAGGCTAAAACTGTCGTTTTCGTCTTAAAAATGAAATTTATATAAAACCGATTTAAAAACTTTAAAAACTTAAACCATGACATTTATTAACTTAAAACATCATATTATTAATAACTGCGCATCTTTTTCGGCTTGATCGATCGTCTCTTGCTCGGTTTGGTATTAAAGGTTTCGTTTAACGTACCGACGTACCATTAAATAGAAAATTCTTTTTCTGTGCTTTAATTCACTTATCCCGAAGCTTTAATACTTCGTAAATATCACCAAATATCATATATCTCATCTATAATGTAATCCTCGATTCGTTCGGGCTTCAATAACCGTTAATCGGTTAATCGTATTTCCAATACGATTAACTGTATAATCGAGTATAATTCGTACTGTGAATCATACATACTCGTATAAACGCATTATAATTCATATATTCATTATTAAATAACACATAAATAGTATATACCGGTTAGGGTATACCTGATTTTGCCGGAATCGTTACATTCTCCCCCCGTAAAAAGAAATTTCGTCCTCGAAATTTTACGCGACGACTACTTCCTTTTGAGGGAATAGATAGGGGTATTTCTTCCGGAATTCGTCCTTTCGTTCCCATGTATATTCTGGGCCTCGTTGCGAATTCCATCTAACTTTGACCAACGAAATCTTATTGTAAGTTGCTTGATTTTCCCGTCTACTATTTCTATGGGTTCCTCTACGAAATTGAGATTATCACTTATTTGGACACCCTCTAAAGGTAACACCGACGTCTCATCCGCCAGACATCTTTTCAAGTTCGATACGTGAAACACGTTGTGAACTGCACTCAGTTCATCGGGTAGTTCTAATCGGTATGCTACGGAACCAATTTTTGCAGTAATATTGAATGGTCCAATATATCTCGGGGCTAACTTCCCCGTCTTTCCAAATCTGACTACACCCTTCCAAGGTGATACCTTCAAATACACTTTATCACCTTTCTCAAACGACAACGGTTTTCTACGGGTATCGGCATAACTCTTCTGCCGATCCCGCGCGGCCTTCAGATTGTTCCTAATTTCAAGGATTTTGCTGGTCGTTTCCTGGACTAGGTCTGATCTAATAACCTGGGTGTCGCCAACTTCAGTCCAACAGAGTGGTGATCGGCACTTCCGACCATACAATGCTTCGTAAGGCGCTGCCTTTATACTGCTATGGTAACTGTTATTATAGGAAAATTCAACGAGTGGGAGATGTTGATCCCAATTTCCTTTAAAATCCAGTATGCATGCACGGAGCAAATCCTCCAGGGTTTGGATGGTCCTCTCAGACTGACCATCGGTCTGAGGGTGGTCAGCTGTGCTTAGATCAAAGCGCGTTCCCAGCGCTTCTTGCACAGCTTGCCAAAGATTGGAGGTGAAATGGCTATCCCGATCGGAGATGATTGAGATGGGTATCCCATGACGAGACACAATTTCATTTATATAAATCTGCGCAAGTCTCTCAGTGTTATAATTATTCCTAATCGGGATAAAATGTGCCGATTTGGTTAATCGATCCACGATTACCCAAATTGCATCATGTCCTCGGGACGTCTTAGGGAGATGTGTCACAAAATCCATCGTGATCTGCTCCCACTTCCATTCGGGAATTTCCGGTTGTTGTAACGTCCCCGAGGGTTTCTGGTGCTCCGCCTTAACTCTCGCACAAGTCGTACACTTACCGACATACGTTGCTATATCCTTTTTCATACCCGGCCACCAGTAGAACTCCTTCACATACTTGTACATCTTATCCGATCCCGGATGTATGGAATATTTCGATCTATGCGCTTCGTCCATGATTAATTCACGAAGGTCATGGAGGGTCAGGATCCAAACCTGATTTTTGAAATAGAGAATTTCGTCCACGCACTGTTCGAAATTCCTCTCATTGCCGTAAAGTCCCTCATTTTCCAATTGTTCCTCTTTCAACGCCTCACGTTGAGCGACTCGAATCTGGTCCGAAAGGTTCGACTGGACTATCATCCCCAGCACTCGCACTCGCAATGGCTTAACCCGATCTTTCCTACTCAAGGCATCGGCTACGACGTCAGCCTTGCCGGGGTGATAACGGATGTCACAGTCATAATCGCTTAACAACTCGACCCATCTTCGTTGCCTCATATTCAGTTCTTTCTGATCGAATATGTGCTGCAAAATTTTATGATCTGTGAAGATGGTGCACTTCGTACCGTAGAGATAATGTCTCCAGATTTTAAGTGCGAAGATAACCGCTCCCAGTTCTAAGTCATGAGTAGTGTAATTTTTCTCGTGTACTTTTAACTGTCGGGAAGCATAGGCTATAACCTTATTATTCTGCATCAACACGCATCCTAACCCTCTACGCGATGCGTCACAATACGCGACAAAACCATCGTCTCCATCGGGGAGACTTAAAATCGGCGCTTGACACAATTTTTGCTTTAACGTTTGAAACGCCGTTTCTTGCTCTTCTCCCCATTCATACTTTCGATCCTTTTTAGTCAGGAGAGTTAAAGGTTGGGCGATGCTGGAAAAGTTCTCTATAAATCGACGATAATATCCAGCTAAGCCTAAGAATTGGCGGATTTCCTTTGGTGATTTAGGCGCTTGCCAATTCTTAATTGCTTCAACCTTACTCGGATCAACGTGTATTCCTTGATGGTTTACGACGTGACCGAGGAATTGCACTTCTTGTAACTAGAAGTTACACTTGGAGAATTTTGCATACAACTTCTCCTGATTCAGAAGCTCTAAAATTATTCTTAAGTGTTGTTCGTGCTCTTCTTTACTTTTCGAGTAAATCAAAATATCGTCAATAAACACGATGACGAATTTGTCGAGATAGGGTTTACAGACTCGATTCATGAGGTCCATGAACACTGCCGGCGCATTTGTTAGTCCGAAAGGCATAACTAAAAACTCGTAATGGCCGTAGCGAGTCCGGAATGCGGTTTTTGGGATATCTTCTTCCTGAATTCTAACCTGATGGTATCCCGATCTAAGATCGATTTTTGAGAAATATCTCGCACGTTGCAGCTGGTCAAACAGATCATCAATTCGGGGAAGAGGGTACCTATTTTTGATTGTTAACTTGTTCAACTCCCTGTAATCAATGCACATTCTAAGGCTCCCGTCCTTCTTTTTCACGAATAATACAGGTGCACCCCACGGGGAATGACTAGGACGTATAAATCTTTTATCCAACAATTCTTGCAACTGATTGGATAATTCTTGCATCTCGGACGGTGCAAGTCGGTAGGGTGCTTTAGCGACAGGGCCAGCTTGATGTATTAAATCGATTCTGAATTCGACCTGTCGGGTTGCCGGTAATACAGGAATTTCTTCTGGGAAAACTTGTGGAAATTCGCGTACCACCGGGATATCATCCACCCGTTTCTCCTCAGAATCTATGGCCGTCAAGCTCGCTAGATACGCCACGCATCCCTGGCGTATATATTTTAACACCTTGAGGTGGGATATAAATAGTATCATTGTGCCCGACTTCTCTCCTTGCACTAACACCTCTTCGTCATCCGACACCCGGATCTTGACGATTTTCTTTTCACAGTTTATTTCCACTTTGTTACGTGCTAACCAATCCATTCCCACTATCACGTTAAAACTACCTAATTCTACCGGTAATAAGTCAATCAGGAAGGATTGGTCGTTCAGAATTAAAGGGCAATTCCGAACTATCTGATTAACTATCATGGTTTTACCGTTAGCGACTTCTACGGTATAAGGTTCTATGGTTTCACTAATCGGAAGGTTTGCTATCGATAGGAACTGAACGGAGACAAAACATCTATCGGCGCCCGTATCAAATATTACAGAAGCGTAATGATCAGAGACGAGGAATGTACCTGTCACTACGCTGGGGTCCTGGCGTGCTTCGTTCGCCCCCATCACAAATGCTCGGCCTCTCGCCGGATTGGACGACGATGCCTGACCCACGGTTTGCCTCCCATTTCCTCCCTGGTTCAGTTTCGGACAGTATCTCTTGAAGTGATCTGTGCTGCCGCATTCAAAGCAAGCAAGGCTGGTGGTCATCATTTGGTTTCCTTGTGGGTTTTGTTGTCGGGTTGGTTGGGTCCTAGGTGGCTGCGCACGGATAGGTTGCGGTTGTCGGTTCAGATTGTTTAGGTTTGTCCTACAACTCGGTGCGTAGTGCCCATTCCTGCCACACCGGTGGCACACTACCCCCTTGCACTCGCCACCATGCTGGTAACCGCATTTCCCACACTTAGGGAACGTCCTTTTCTGCGATTCCTGCCTTCCGCCTGAACTAGTCATGGCGTAGTTCTGGGCAGCGGGCCTAGCACGTTTATTTTGCTGCTTCTCCTGGATCCTATTGTCATACGTACCTCGCTTTCCCCCAGCGGATTCTCCTGCCACCTTCAGTGACCCACTCCTCACGAAATCATATGTGACGATACCAGCTTGCGTCACCGTACCCTCAAACGTCTTGTGTCCCCCAGAGTTGACTATACTCCTTACTACTGGAGTTAGTCCCCATATATAGCGCTCAACCCTCTTTGACTATGGGGTGACCAACCATGGCACCAATCGCGACAATTCATTAAATCGGTTCGTATAACCCAAGTGGTCTGCCCCCTGCATCTCCAGGTTCCACGATTCGTTTTCTAACTTCTGCAGTTCGTTTTTCGGGCAGAAATGTTCCAGTACAAGGGCCTTGAGCTCTGCCCAGGTCATGCGGTTTGTCGCTGCCTGACCGCGAGTTTGCACTACTGTGTTCCACCATGTCAAGGCATGGTCCGTGAACGTGTAGGTAGCATACTTAACAACGTAATCCTCAGGGCAGTTGCTGATGTTCACAACAGACTCTATTTTCTCAATCCACTTAACCAACCATTTGGTCCCTCAGACCCGCTAAATTCTAGGGGCTTGCACAACATAAAATCTTTAATTGAACATCCCTTTGTTGCAGGAGTCGGTTCAGTGCGGTTCGTTTCTACACTAGGTATAGGGCCATTACTGTCTGTAACGACCACCTAGGCGGTGCGTCATTACTCGGAATCGGGTTACCGTTCGGTGGAGGGTTAACATTTTTTTCTCCATCATTATCGGTGGTCGTTTGATTGCTCGCAGGGTCTGGATTGGTCGTATTGTTAATACTGGCGGCGATGCGCGATACTATATCGGGTATCGCCGCCTCTAACTGTCGAGCAATCAGACGGTCCACATCCACTTCTGACATTCGAGCTGACCGTTTTGGTGCCATTCTACACAACATTAAGAAAGATACATATATTTAATACAAATTCCAATCTCGAAACACAACACACATTCCATCGATTAATAAACATTAGTACATATTACATAAACATCATCCCATAGATTAAGTTTTCATACATCGGTCCTACATCGGCATCATTTCGACATAACCCGCTATGGGCCAGTGCTTGAATGATACACCAAAAGTATCTACAATGATATCCCCAAAAGAGACCCCCTATGGGTTAGTGGCTGTACTATAACTACCTAAGATTCACTCTATGTTAGCATCGCCACTAACTGCTTACACAGAGTATCAAAAAGCGGAGCCTGACTACTACCACCCTAACATAACTAAACATGGTGGTATACCAACCACACCAACACTGCCACCATCGCCACCAGCACCGCCAGCAAACCCCGGATCCGTGTCTCCATCCGGTCAATCATCCACTGGGAGTATGCGCCCTCCCTCCTCAGCTGGCCAATCGCGTACTGGCTGTCCAGTACGCAGTCCGCCAAGTGTCTCCTCCTCTGGATCCCCACCGTCAAGGCGATGGTGTGCTCAACCACCTGCTCGGTGAGCACTCGGAGCCATGCAGCCTCGGAGGAGGGACGCTCATCCCTCTCCAGCCTAGGGGTACCCCACACGGGTGGAGGCACAGGCTCGGGCTGGGGGCGGGAGGACTCGCCCCTGTGGAAAGTAGGTCTGGGTGGGGTAGAGGTAGGTGGGACATAGGGGACACTGATCCGCGCCGTGAGGCGGGATCCGGGTCTGGGAGGGGTAGGGGTGGCCTGTGGTGCGGGTGGGGTGGGGGATCTGGCAACCCTAGTAGGGGAGGACAGACTAGTACTCCTACGGCTAGTCTCACTAGGCTCAGTGCTGGATACTAGACGTAAGCTCCTAGAGTTCCCGGAACTGGCCTCCTCCGGGTCCTCTTCCACTGACAGACTTCGTGATCTCGACATCCTTACCTGTACACAAGTTAGCAAACATATAGTTCCTTCCATAATGTAAATCACAATTAATATACACATACTTATACAACTTTGTCACATAAAAATATTATCATATACTTACACATATGTTGCCGATTTTACCTATTAATGTTCCCCGTGACTTCCCCTGAATTCCCTCGTGCGAACAAGTCTGTTATTATGTTCCGGACCATAATAACTCACTTGTCCATCCAAGTTCATCCAGATCTCGTCACTATAAATTATTAGTTGATATTCAGATCCTATAATACTTGAGCTACTGGTTATATTTTAGGTATCTTTTAAAGACATCCTAATTCTTTATAACCAATGGCTCTGATACCAAGTTCTGTAACACCCCGTAACCGCAGCGGAAACGTAAACGGGATGCAACAGACACGTCTGATATCAACAGCATTGCTTATAAAGAAAACACCACTACATTAATTTACACCATATTACATTGTTCCGAGTTTAGTTACCGTCTAGGCGTTAACACATCAGTTTTACCAACAGTACATTAACATATTTAATACAAAACGATCATTAAGCTTCCACATAAAGCACGCATCGTCAAGCATGTAGCAATTATTCCAGTTTGTGGGTACCTAGAAAGCATGTAAAGAAAACGGGTCAACTACGAATAGTTGGTGAGTTTCACTAATTTAAATAAACAGTGACAAATCATTATAATGATCATATATTAGCGATGTAATTATGCTGAGCCCACAAGTGAAACCTCTGACTATCCACATACAACCCCGTGGCATACTCCGCCCACGGACCTGCCCCAAACCGCTATGCCTAACATTACATAGCAAAGATATATAACAACAAAATAGACATGTGCAACTGGCTGGGAAACATCAGCAAATCCATGCCGGACCAGTTGGGTTTGTCAGACCAATAGTACTATTCACACTCTACCGGCTTTTAGCTAATCACTCGTGTTGCGGGGCCTTACAATGTTAGTAACTCAGACAATTACCATCTTAGTACATTTCCGTACGATTCCCGTACAATAAAATATATAAATACACTCAAATCCATGCTTTCAGTATGTACTTAAACATTTCAATAGTAACATGCTTTCCGCCCCGAGAAAATATTTAAAAACAATTCAGAAAAAGGGGCTCGTGAAACTCACCTTATCGCAAGCAAGCAGGCAACACAGTACGTGAGCTACTAGTCCGGATCTGTAATACGATCCCTAAGTTCGTTACTATACAATCACAATTAATACAACTTTAACCGTGTTAACCGGTACATCTGGGGGCACTGTTAACCAAGTACTGTAACCGTTCCGGGGGCAATGTTAACCCATAAACACTTCTCCGGACTCAGATCGTGATATCATTTAGAGTTCAATAGTTAAAATTACTATTAGTTCGTTTTCCCCGTTTTGCGTGTCTAGCACGGTTATCCGTTTTTACGTTTCAAAAATGAGTTTGGTCACACACGACCCGAAAATAGTTGTTGACTGATAATTTTAATTAAAGTTGTGAAATTAGAGCTCGGTTTAGACACCCCGATTGGCCGCGGGACCCGTTTCCGTCTTTAGTGCACCGGAAACTGTTTAATCGGATAAATTTACTCAAATCATCCGAATTATTTTCGGATGATTTATTTTTACCTGTTTAACTCAATTATATGAAAATAGTTCATTTTTAGGGTTTTTATACACCAGTCAGCTCGTTTAAGCGAACTTTACCGGTTTACGCGTTTTAAACTTTAAAAGTTTGTTTTTATTTTCTTTTTAGCACGAATAATTATCCGTTTAATCTTCGATCTTGAAATTTTGCACAAATCACTTTTTGACAGTGGGGAATTTTATAAAAATATTTCCAGAATTAATTTTTATATTTAAAATTTATATATCTATTTTTAAACACCATTTAAACACTAAATATGTCGTAAATACCAAACGACCTTAGAAAAATCCCAAACTTTTCCTGGATGACCCCTGCCATCCACATAGTCCCCTGTAATTTTTCCAGAACCAAAATCTCTTTTTACATGCCATTTTCACTAAAACCGAGCTAGAAAACCGTAGAACTCGTTTAACCGAAAAGCCTACTTAGACTTCTCCAACGGACCTAAATTTTTGTGTGTGACTTTTACATGTTATAAGAAGCTTATCTGGAATTTTCCAGAATTTTGGATGATATATAACTATTTTTCACCATTTTTAGCCAAAACCGAGCATTAAATTCACCAAATATTCATCCTTGGTCCAAAAATTACCAAATTTTCACAGATCTTATATTTTCATGTGTAGATCATCTCTGTGAAATTTCGTAGTCTAACTCTAAACGTACCACAATCTATCCAAAACACATACAACATACAAAAACCGAACTACCTTATGTTTTTAGCTTCAAATCGCAAGGATCTTGCTTTCTAGCCTTGGTTAACAACTAGATACAACACCTACAAGCACAATAAACCACACCAAGCAAGTTACACCCACAATCAAGCCATTTCTTTCATGGTTTCGGTTATGATTTAAAAACAAAGATTTAAACCGTAAAAATTCGTTTTTGGTTCGTTTAACTCCTTTCTTGGACCAAGATCCCTTGTATAACCCGTATACATCACTTGATCATGCAAGAATCGGTTTTCATCTTTGAAATATCATTTTCTTGCAAATAAACTCTAGAATCGAAGATGGAAACGTAAATAACTCGATCTTTACCTTGTTTTTCTTGCTACAATCTCGGGTTTTTAGATCATCATGTGGAGAGAAAAGTGGGATCTTGCTATGGTTGTTATAAAAAAGAAATGAGAGGCAAGGGGTTTTCACCCCAAGCCGATCGGTCAAGGAGGGGAGGTGGGGTGGGACCCACCTTTCCATTTCTAGCCACTCATTTGGATTTTGGAAATCCGGATAATGTTTTGGATAATCTGGTTCAGTTCGTTTTTCGGTTAATTGTTTAATTCGGCTTAAAACGAGGCTAAAACCGTCGTTTTCGTCTTAAAAATGAAATTTATATAAAACCGATTTAAAAACTTTAAAAACTTAAACCATGACATTTATTAACTTAAAACATCATATTATAAATAATTGCGCATCTTTTTCGGCTTGATCGATCGTCTCTTGCTCGGTTTGGTATTAAAGGTTTCGTTTAACGTACCGACGTACCATTAAATCGAAAATTCTTTTTCTGTGCTTTAATTCACTTATCCCGAAGCTTTAATACTTCGTAAACATCACCAAATATCATATATCTCATCTATAATGTAATCCTCGATTCGTTCGGGCTTCAATAACCGTTAATCGGTTAATCGTATTTCCAATACGATTAACTGTATAATCGAGTATAATTCGTACTGTGAATCATACATACTCGTATAAACGCATTATAATTCATATATTCATTATTAAATAACACATAAATAGTATATACCGGTTAGGGTATACCTGATTTTGCCGGAATCGTTACAGTATTCAAATTATATATATAACAAATAGTGTTTATTTATTTTAAATTTACTGACAGTTGATATTATTTATTCAGACTTATGGCTGATAATATGGAACAAGATCCGCCTGTTGATGCACCACAACAAGTTCAGGATGCACAACAAGTTCAAGATGCTGATCAACCATCTGAGGAAGTACCTTTACTTCCTTATGACCCTCGGCATAATGTGTGTGCATTCGTTGATACAAACTTTCCTGATGAGGATGTCTATGGTGGTATGCTGGCATTTATACGCCGTTCTCGTATCCATTACGCTGTTACTGCTAATCCGAATATTAGATTCAGCATCGTTCGTCAATGATGGAACACTGCCCAATATGTGGAAGTTGAGGATCATATTGCTGCTATGGTTAATAACAAACCAGTTGTTGTCTCAGCTGAAACAGTTCGAAGAGTGTTACAATTTGATGATACCATTGATGATCCCAGTGAATATGATAAAGAACTGATCAAGGGACTGTTTAGACGATTGTTTTATGCTAGCAGTCTTACTGCGTCTATGTATAACAAGGCATACTTGTGTCCCCAATACAAGTATTTACTTCATGTTCTTATTCACTGCCTTGGTGGACGTAAGATGGGTTTGACGAATTCCGCGCTGCATTACAATCGGCATTTGTTGCACTTGTTCTGAACAAACGTTACAATTTTTTTAAAATGATCTTTGATCAAATGAAAGAAAATTGTATTCCTGGAAAACGACGCGTGAAGTTCTTGATGTATCCGCGTTTCATCCAATTGTTTGTCAACGATGCTATCAGGGATTTGGTGCTTGATCCGAATGATGTGAATGATAAGTATATTCTGGACAACATGAAGGCAGACACCATGAGAAGATTGAAACTGTACCGTCAATCTCCTCCCCCCAAATTCAAGAGATTGATTGGTCATCCTGCAAATCCTGATTATGTATGTCCTCCCGAGGATCGCTGGATCCATGATGACTCGCATTCCGAGCGTGAGGGAGGAGAAGGTGGGAACAATGATGGTGATGATGGAGGTGATGGTGGTAATGGTGATGCAGCTCTTCGAGAACAACAAACTACAGTTGAAGCTGCATTAGCTGCTACTATTGCTGCTCAACGAGAACGTAAACGAAAGGGTAAAGGGCTAGCAATTGAAATTTCATCAAAGCGTCGAGTGTCGGCTGGAGCTGGCATCTCGTTTGGAGTTCAACCTCCAAGGTCGCCCACTCCTCAACGCCCGACGGTGCCGCTTACTACTAGCACCCCGGAGCTTACTCTGACGACTACGCTTACGTCGGATCCACAACTTGGTATGATTCCTCAATCTGTCTTATCTCTTATACCAAGACCGAATACTGCCATTTCAGTGATTCCTCCTACACCAACGATGATGCGTCCACCAGATATTTCATTTTTGAGGCTCAGTCGACCAATGGGTCCATTTCAGCCAGTTCCTCCTTCTTTTGCTGCTTCACCACACGATCAGCAGATGAGTATGGTATTGAGTCTCTTGCATTTGTATGAAAATCAAATGTCTGCTGATCGTATGAATCAAGAACGTATGATGGAGAATCAGAAGAAGCTGCTCAACTACGTTTCTTACTTTCAGAAAGAAACAAAGACCCTTCGTGAGATTGTTGAGTCTCAGGGGTGAAAATCAAGGAACAAGAGGAGGTTATTCTGCAACTTACATGAAAAGATGACGCGCTGAAAAAGCTTAAGAATGATGATGAGGATCCGGATGAGTATGGTGCTGGTGGTGAGACTAAACAAACTCAAGACCCAGCTTCTGGTGCGGGTACGAGTTCTGTTGATGATTCGAGCAAGCAGGTCATTTTTTATCATGACTATTCGGCTGCAAAACCAATTGAGATGATTGAGGCCAATACGGTTATTTTTATTGATGGTGAGGGGATGGTTAGAAGTATGGTGAATGTCGATGAGATAGATGTGGGGCAGTTTGTGGAAAAGTCGCCGACACGAGAGCAGATTGCTATCTTGCTTGGTCTGAATGAAGACGAGATGACCATGTTAGAAACTGAACCTGATGTTGAGGTAATTAATGATGATGAGTTCTTAAATGATCCTACGGTTGAGATGAGTACGGGATTTATTTATGAGAATGAGGAGGTCGAGGTGGAGTATGTGACTGTTGAGGAGTATCCTGACTTGTTTCAACACACAAACGTTGATCAAGGAGCTCCTGTATTTAATGAGAAAACTGTAAAAGAAGCAGAAGATCATCTTGAGAAGACGTCCAAAGGGAAGAAGGTCGCTGATACAAGATTTGACTCGCTTGAGAATCCAACTGATGATGACATTGCTAGATGGTTTAGTCATAAGCAAGTTGGTAAAATTATTGATGCATTTCGATACGTGGATCAGGAACAGAAAGAAGAGCTGCTGCACGAGCCAAAGCTAACCAGAAGACTACATTCAAGGCCGTGTCGAAAGTCCAAGGTGATATTGTTTCTTGGCTTTTTGATTCTGATCTAAAAGTATGTATTGTCAAATGGGAGAAAGGCGTTCAGTACTATGAAAGGATGTCTGATGTTCTCTCATTACCGAGATGGGATGTACGTACTCTGGCGTATCATCCCTTTATTAATCGTGGCGGGAATCATCATGCAAAGTGGTTTCACCAACATTTATTGATTGAGGTCAACCACGGTTTTAAATTTTTTAAGCCACAGATTCCAATCCGCAAGCGTCTCGATGAGATCGACCCAAGGATAGGTTGGAAAAATTTGCTACTTAAAGTAAAGCCCCCGAAGACAATGAAGCGTGTGCCGGTAAAGCTTATGAATCAACACATTCATTTATCTTTCAACCGCTGGTACTACGACAATCGTACTGGCGAGGCCGTCATTGTCCTGGTAAAGGATTGAAGACCGAGCTGATCAAGATCATCGATCCGATGTGGCTGGTTAACTTAACCGAGACTGACAACAACATGCTACACAAGAATAAGATATTGTTCGAGCGCAATGAAGATAATGATCTGGTTATGCAGTTCCAACGCGTTGTGCGCGTATGTTATGAGAACAGAATTCATTGTTGCAGAGACTGGCAGTCTAAGCGTTTCAAGTAAAGTAAAGTAAAGTAAAGACAAAGACAAAGAGCTCAAGACTAGGGGGTGTCTGTTAGTGCACGGTTTTGCGTCTCGAGTCTTTGTATTTATGGTTAACGTATTTGTCATTTTGTTTAATGTAATAAACAATTATTTTATCTTGTAGTTCGTTAATGTAATGTCTAGTTCTCTAAGGATGTTTAGCGAACTAGATCTTCGTTATATCACTCCTGATTCGTTAAGGATGTTTAAAGAATCAGGGAGTGATTCGTTAAGTTTATTTCATTAAATGTATGTAATGAAGTAGACTCTAGTTCGTTATGGAATGTTAACGAACTAGGTCTATCTTCTACATATAGTGAACACTGTTCACTGTTAATTTAAGTTATAGAGTTTAACTTTAACGAATTATTGTTCAATTCTCTCTCAAGCTTCATCCTCATATTAATATTATTAATCGCCTTCATACAGACAACTAATATATATATATAACATACAATCAAACGTGATTATGAGCTAGATCCATTCTAGGTGAATTATAGATCAGATCTGAGATATGTTTTCTAAGATTAACATAGGTTCAAACATTTCATAAATCTCTACACACTCAAAACACACACATACACCTCCATACCTACGGCCATGAGTAAGAATAAGATCAAAGACCAACAACCTAGCCTAGATTCTTATAAATCTTGGATAAACGAATAAGATACAAAATTAATATTGCATATCAAGCTAGCCGTGACCTAATGAACACATAGAGTTATGTTCATTATCATAAAGGTTATGTTTTTATGAACGGTTAGCCATAAAACTTAAACCTAGAGCAGATCGGGTCTAAATGAGCCATAAAGTTACTAACTTGATGTTTAAAAGGGACTTAACGAACCTAGGGGCATGTACGGCTCGTTTAAGGAACCCTAGATCTAAACTAAGCACGTTTGACTCATAAAGGCTCAAACTTTATAGGTGAACGAGCTAAGTCTTAGCCGGAAATGGCTATGGGAACGTTTACGGGGTAATATAGTATCATAATAAGGGTTTAAAGTTAAGACATACATGTAAAACGATGATAAAGGACCAAGACCGTAGCCCAACAGCCCATTCAATTACAACAAACTACAGCCCGTTCGAATACATGAGGCCAATCGATTACATTCGTCCAATTCGAATACATACATACAATTAGAATACATGAGGCCAGTCGATTACATTGTACACATTCGCATACATGGGCTATATTCGAATACCTTACTATACTCGCATACAAAGATAAATTTGAATACATTGGTTGCATTCAATTACAAAGTTAAACTCGATTACAAGGACACACTCAAATACATCCTTACATTCGATTGTTCAATTACTATGAGAACCCAATTACATTATGATCGATTACACAATGGTTCAATTGTAATGATGAAACTCGAATACATTTGGAGCTATTCGATTACAACTTATAACTCGAATACAATGACCCCATTCAAATACATCCCCAAACTCGCATACATAAGGAACGTTCGAATACAAGGGATACATTCGCATACATTGCTAGAACTCGAATACAATCCTTATGTTCGATTGCCTTGTATCTTTCGAATACAATAAGGATGCCCGATAACAATGAGGACTAGCATACATGAGTGTAACCCGATTACACTGATAAAATCGAATACATGCATGTATTCGATTACGATACAAGGATTTGAATACATGTGTATACCCACAAATATACAACATAATTGAATACACGTAAGGACTTGAATGCATGGGTGATCCGAATACATGGTATGTTAAATGCTTACAGGGACTTTGAAGCCCTTATGGTGAATGCAAGATCTTATTCTAATTGAATAGAAAAGAAATAAAGAAAGAAAAGAATACATTCCATCACAAAAATACTCTAAGTGAATTGTATTAATAAACAAGACCATTAGAATAGACCAGACTTAGCCATTTTGGCTGAAATAGGAATAATATAGTTGGGGCGAGTATTGATACATGTAATTAATGTATAGTCAGCCGAGGTCAGTTAAGGAAGGGAATAACAATAAACGGAGAACGAAACAGGATCCAGGTGAGTTTCTAGCCCCACTTCCTTGTTATGTTTTCGGGGCTGTGTGCATACTCAATGTGAATGTTAATACACTTACCTTAAATGGTAAGTGTATGTCTTAATGATGAATGTGATAGTTATGTTTATATTATGATTACATGCTTGATAGTACGTGAACGATCTTCAGATATTTCACATATTGTTAAGGAAGGTATAGTGTAGTATGTATGATATGAGTTTGTGAAAAGGAAGTATGTATGAATATGGTATGTATGATAATATGAAAGGTATGTATGAATGTGATAATGATAATGATAATGAAAAGTAATGTATGGTTAAAGGGTTGCATACCCTAATAATATATGCGAATGTTACAAGGTTGCTTACCCTAATAATATATGCGAAGGTTAAAGGGTTGCATACCCTAATAATATATGCGAAGGTTAAAGGGTTGCATACCCTAATAATATATGCGAAGGTTAAAGGGTTGCATACCCTAATAATGTATGCGAAGGTTATAGGGCGTAATGCTCTTTAAAACATAATGAATGTTTTAAACGAAGGAATGGAGGCAAGTAAGTATGTTATAAACGAAAGTATGAAGTATGTACAAAAGTAAGTAATTATGAATGTGTGTATGTAGTATTGATTAACTAGAACTCACTCAGTCTAGATGAATTTTAGTATGCATGCAGGTGAGTAGAATGAGGCAGCTGGCTTGAGCAAGGCACATGGCAGGTGAATAAGAGGCTGACATCTGAAGACTCATGATGATTATGTTTAATGTTTTAATTTTGAAAGAAAAGGTGTTTGATTAAGACAAGTTTTATGATTTGTTATGAATGTTTAATGAAAGTTTTATATTCCACGTAAAGTTTTAATTAACTCTGATATTTAGAACTATGTTTATGAGTAAATCCAATGTCCAACGTAGGACACCGGTAACGGGGTTTTACACAACTCTTTAGCACATCCATTGCATAACTTTTCGGAGAACTCCTTAAGGCACCACTTAAACCTTCTTTCATTCTCAGCTCTGCATCAACATGTAGGGTTCATGAGTTATAGCTGTCTAAGGAAGCTTGATCATGAAGTCCATGATGATACATCTCCTTTTTTTCTTTACTAGCCAAGCTGCATATAAGGTTGCCTGATATATCATAATTATATATACTAACCGACTTCCTTTCCAGGCATTTTTTGACATTCATATGGACATTTATAATACCATTTTGTCTTTATCGTTCTAGATGACTTCCCCCTCATGATCATATGACAACATTAATCATTCGTGTTAAGACTCAATTCAAATAAACATAAGTTTAAACCATATCCATGCTTTCCTTGCATGTCTTTCTATCTTTTTCCCTTTGTTTCTTGCATCCTCTTGCTGCATTATTACCGGTTTCAACTTCGTACACTTGTTCTTTCCCATGTAGGCAAAGTATCATGTAATTCCACAACTATCACATACCATGGACTCATCTTCATTTGACTTATACTTAAGGGTTTCACTTTCATTAGTATCTGCCTTCATTGTAATCAAATTCATTCCTTTCGAAACCTCGATGTAAACCGACTATCTATGTCTAACACAATTGACAACGACACTTTATGCCTTGTAAAAATCTTGCTAATAAACTCCTTAACTAACATTTCCGATGAGATAGCCTATCGTATTGATATAAAGTGAGCACCTTTCTTCAAATCGTCCACAATCACCCAGATAGTATCATGGTTTCTAGCTATACACGATAGCTTAGTTATGAAATTTGTGGTGATGCGTTCCTATCTCCATTCTGGTGTTTCTAATGACTGCATTTTCCCATAAGGCTTCTGATGCTCGGCCTTGACTTGCAAGCAAGTTAAGCAGTTACTGACATATTCCACTACGTCATTCTTTATACTTGGCCACAAGTAGTCTCTCTTAATATCTTGATACATCTTGGTGGATCCCGGATGAATCAAGTATCTCGACTTGTGAGCTTCTTCTAAAATTCGGTCTCTAAGACCTCCATGGCAAGGAATCCACATGCGGTCTAATCTAATCTTTACACCATGAGTGTTGTTGATCAACTCACCTTGATGTTCGAAGATTCTCTCTATCTTCATTAGCCTTTCATCTATGAGCACCTCCAATTGCACCTTGATAATTTCTTCGAAGAAATCTAAGTTAATGATCAACTTATAAGACTTCATTGTTGAAATGACTTCCTCATTCTTACGGCTAAGCGCGTCAGCAACCACATTAGCCTTACCCAAATAGTTTTAAATCACAGTCGTAGTCCTTTATCAACTCTAACCATCTCCTCTGCCTCATGTTCAACTCCTTCTGCTCGAAAAAATACTTTAAACTCTTATGATCTGCATAAATAGTACACTTGGAAAACTTAGAATACGATTCCTCTTTCTTCAGCGTCTCCAACACTTCTCTCAAGTGTTTGGCATGCTCGGACTCATTCCTTGAATAAATCAAAACTATCTTCAATAAAGGAAATGACAGATTTGTCCAACATCGGACAACATACCTCATTCTTCATAACCATAAATGCTGCTGGAGCATTCGTCAATCCAAACGACATCACGAGAAACTCGTAGTATCCATATTGATTCCGAAATGATGTTTTAAAGATGTCTTCCTCCTTAACTTTCAACTGATGATCACCATATATGAGATATATTCGGGAGAACCAACTAGCACCTTGAAACTAATCAAAGAAATCGTCATTCTGTGGAAATGAATATATATTATTCTCCATAAGCTTAACCAACTTGCGGTAATCAATACATATTCTCATACTTTTGTCTTTCTTCTTCACGAACAACACCGGTGCACCTTGTGGGGAAACATTTGGAATTAAAACACCTTTATAGAGGAGTTCTTGCAGTTGGGACATTAACCCTTTCGTCTCGGACGGCGCCAAGCGGTAAGGTGCTTTCGCGACGGGTGTGCTCCTGGTATTAACTCTATATGGAGTTCTAGCTCTCGTTCCAGTGGTAACCCCGGAAGGTCCTCTGGGAACACTTTTGGTTAGTCACACACTACAGGAACGTCTTCATTTCTTTCACGTCGGCCGTAGCTTTGACATCATACGCCAGGTAGGCACTGCACCCTCGACTTAACAAACCTTCAGCTTTTATCATCGGAATGACGTTAAGCCTTGAACTTTCCTTAATACCATAAACCGTCACTGTACCGCCATCCAAAGACTTAACCTTATCAACTTACTGTTACATGCTATACGAGCTTTAAACTCAAACAACAAATCCATTCCCAAAAGGCATCGAACTCTCTTATTGTCGAACATAAAGAGTAGCAAGGAACTCACGTCCCTTTAGTTCTACCTTACAATTCTTAACCGTTCTCATACTTTAACGAAAGTATCGCGGTTTCTTCCATAAAGACTCAGGTACACAACTACATTATTCTAAGGGTCTTCTTTCATATTCTCTACACTATGTAGTCACGTCCTTTCGTTCCTTTTCAATTAGGATGCCTCGACATTCACCCGTCCTTCTCGATCATCTCTACTTTCTCATAATTCACTTCGTTACTCACGATCCCAGCAAGTTTCTTTATGGAGTTAACTATTGCAGACATACTACATGTCTTGACTCATTCTAGTTGGCTTATCTCCATTTCTTTCATGTTGCTTCCATTTGGACTTCACAGTTCAGGCTGCCTTTGATGCTTTAACACATATTGTTGGCATTGTAGTGCGAATCAATTGAGCAACTCCCTTGGTGTGCATGACAACAAGCTCCAAGCGTGATCCTTCTTCATTACTTCCTAAAGTCAAAGTCCTACTACTTTCGTATATCGCTTTGTCACACCTTCTTCAAAAAGGTGTCTGGTTGGCACGTGTCTTACCACAGCGTCCAGTACGACCTCCTCGCTTGTCCCTTTGTAACACTCATTTATCTTATCTCTAAGGAAACACAAACGCCATCACTCAAGGAACTATTTAGTACAAGTATAGTAAGGCTAACATATAATAATAGTGGCCAGCTGTGATTAGCTGATCACGTTACTCTCCATGTCCTATACACTTCCCTTTGTGAGTTCACTTGTGCTAGGTTCTACTTCTAAATAGTAAATCTGTTAGTGCACAGTTTTGTGACTGGTGATTTGCAGTTAAAGTATTCGATAGCTACGAAAAAGGGGGTGTCTGTTAGTGCACGGTTTTGGTGTCCGTAGCGATCGAATAAGTTATAGGTTTTCTAGTCTTTATATTTATTGTATATTTAATGTAAAATGGCCCATTCTCTATGGACTGTATTGAGAATGAGGTCCATTCATTAGTTAACTAGACTAGTTCCTTAAGGTATGAGCCCATTCGTTATGGAAGCATAACGAATGAGGGCTAGTTCGTTAAGTTATTACCATTCGTTATGGAATCATAATGAACGGTGTCTAATTCATTTTGAAGATATAACGAA
Organism: Bidens hawaiensis; assembly: GCF_021521415.1. NCBI lineage: Eukaryota > Viridiplantae > Streptophyta > Magnoliopsida > Asterales > Asteraceae > Bidens > Bidens hawaiensis. Next base: position 744,738 of record NW_027491465.1, read on the forward strand.
CTTGACTAAATTAACGAAATAGAGCATATGGACTATATATATGCTAGCCATGCTCATAATTAAGTGGAGTACATAGTTTACGTTATTTGCTCTCCATAAGTTATTTCCACACACCATAATGTATCCTTCCTTATTTATCAATAAAATATGTATTTAAAGTATTTATCTCGTATTGTGTAATCAATGTATCGACGCGGCTAGATCCATGGCGTGTTTTAATAAAATCAATCAAACAATTAATCCTATCTCTAGCATACACACATTATTTCTTTAGCAATTAATCTAACATTCTCACATTACACATAAATTAATCATAAATTATACCTTTACTTAGCTTGCTTGAGTGACACATGGCTTTCTTGAGCTGACATCTTCTTTCTTTTCTTACTTAAGTCCCATTCTCTGTTCGAGTCTAAGCATGTAGGATGCTTAATTCTCTCGAACTTATTCTCTGATACCAACTTGTAAGGCCCCGGTCTCGGCGCCCTACGTTGGCATTGGATTTACTCATTAACACTGTTCTACAAATCAGAGTTAATTAAAAACTTCCGCGGAATATAAAACTTCAACCCATCATTACAAAACATTCAAGTCTTGTCTTTAGAACATAACATAAAACCTCATATTTATAACATCATTTCTTCCATCTTCAGATGCCAGTCGTTCAATCCTTACCATGTGCCATCCTCATGCTAGCTCATTAAACATATTTACCTGCGTGCATACTAAAAGTCAGCTACGTTGAGTGAGTTCTGGTTAATCAAGCTACATACATTACCTTCACATACATACTTATACATATCCGAAGACACATATTAATTTTCTAACTTTCTTATGCTTCATTCATACATACATACATACATACATACATTCAAACATACATACATAAATACATACATACATACATACAAACATACATACATACATACATACATACATACATACATACATACATACATACATACAAACACGTGCATTCATACTTTATACTTTCATACTTTCATTCTTCCATACTTTCATATTTTATCTTACTTTACATACATACATACTTATACATTTTAAAGAGCATTACGCTTTATTTCCTCGAGTATTATTAGGGCCTGGTTCCCTTTTGCCTCGGATATTATAAGGGTCCGGTTGTCCGGTTCCCTCTTGCCTCTAATATTATTAGGGTTCGGTTCCCTCTTGCCTCGAATATTTTTAGAGTTTGGTTCCCTCTTGCCTCGAATATTATTTTGCCTCAAATATTATTAGGGTTCGGTTCCTTTATCTACCGTATAATCATACCTTACCTTTCTTTATCTTTATAATTATAACCTTCATACATACTTATAACCTTCATACATACTTTCAATATTTGCATTAGCATACATACATTATTCATACATACTTTCTTTTACATACTCATTCCATACTTACTTCACATTACCTCCCTTGACAATATGTGCAATATCCGAAGATCGTTCACGTATCGTCAAGCATGCATTCATAACATAAATATAACTATCAAATCTATCATTATGACATACACTTACCACTTAAGGTAAGTGTATTAATATTCACATTTAGTATGCACACAACCCCGAAAACATAACAAGGAAACGGGGCTAGAAATTCACCTGAATCCGGTTACGCTCAGAGTTAATAGTAATCCCCTTATTTATTTGAGCACGGCTAACTGTATATCAATTATAGGTATCAATTAACTAACCCTATAAACATCATTTAAGATTCATCAGAAGTTGTTATGTCTGGGCTAATCGAATTTCAAGTTCTAATCAAATAGTCTGTTCATTCGAATGGCCTTCTGATCGATTTAAACTTTCCATTCGAATGGGCTATCCACTCTTTTCGAATGGGTCATCCATCCATTCGAATGAAATTACTATTCGAATGGGTTATCCATTCTAATGTAACCCCTATTCGAATGAACTCTTCATTTGAATCATCATCCATTCGATTTAGTATTCCTATTCGAACGACTCTTTATTCGATTCAAAGTTGTTTGCACCTTTTCCTTATTCCTTTCTTTCCTTTTCATTCGAATGCTCTCCATTTGAATACTTACTCCTTATTCGAATGTACCCACTGTTGGGGTAGTAATACCCTTTTTGTCATTATCTCTTCATACATTGACACTCACCCTCATATTTTAGTGTTATATTGCCTCCTAAACGTTTTTCTTTACGTTCTAGACCAAGATCTAGCTTGCTTAGCAAGAAAGTTTAGACCTTTATTGATTTCAAACCCGTTTTAGCTAGATCTAGGGTTTCTAAGTGAACCGTATATACTCACAAGTTCATTTAGTCCACTTTAATCACCAAGTATACATTTTTATCACATAATAAGGTCCGATTTACTATCCTACTAAGTTTCATTTAAAAAACCGACTTCGTTTACCCGTTCTTTTCACAAACCGAACACTACTCGTTTTACCCGAAATGAACCAAATAACCCGTTTACTACAAAGTTCATTACTTTATCAATAAACATGACCCGATCTATCATTCTACAAGTTTCATGCAAATCCATGCACGAAAAGTAAGCTTTTTTTATAACAAAAACGTATCTTTGATGTTTTTGTCTGAAATCACTCGAGAAGCCCAAAACCATATCAAACGAACTCCGATTTAAGTGATTAAAGTTGCCACGGAACCGCCTCGCTGAGTTCTACCAGCGCCGCCCACTGCCGCCGCATGAATCTGCAGCAGCAGTCGCCGGAATAATGAATAGTTTTCGGAAAACTCCATTTTTAGCTGCTACGGTTTTACTGGTAAAATCCAGACTTCCCACCTCTGATCAAAGATCTGATCAGTGGAAATCTTCACTTATATGTGATGAAAACTCAGTTAAAATTTGAGATCGATCCGACGGTTAGATCTCCGGGAATCTTCTGGTCTTTGTGGGTGGTTTTCTCAAAAACGAAATTGAAGAAGTGTGTATTTTTGATAGTGTAGGCTATGGTGTAGAGATGAATGAAATTGGAAAGAATTAGTGTGTAAGAGGTATTTATACTCAATTAAGCCCATAGACCTTAGGCCCATCTTTCCTTTTTGGATCATAATTAATTCCACCTAAATAGCCTACTTATCCTTCCATCTCTATTATTTTATTATTTCTCTACTAACTCAAGTAAACTTTTTTTTATTATTTTATTATTTCTCTACTAGCTCAAGTAAACTTTTCCACCATAAATAAATAATATGTAAATTAATTATTATTAGAAATTTCGGGATGTCACGCATTTATAAGGTCTTATTAGAGTGATAAATAAACCACAACTTTAATTTAATTATTTGATTCAATACTTTCCACACTTGCAAACAAAATTCAAAACACATATAAAGTCAAATTATAAAATTAAGAAAATGTTATATAAAACAAGTTATAAAACTTTATAAAATAAGATGCAACTTTTTCATCAATTACTAACAAAGATGCATAATTTATCTACTACTATAAGCAATCACAAATATATTTTAGATATAAATATATCACTCATCTTTTAGATACAAACAAGTACTCTAGTTACCAAAATAGTTTAGTTAATAACATAATGGAATTAACGATATATATAAAGTGTAATCGTTTAAAACATGTTCTTGAACAAACTCATCATATTTTAGTGATACAGGTTCAATATCAACAAAATTCAAGTTATTATATCAAACAATGTAATTTGCATACAAATTATACTAACAATATATAACACTAGAGTATAGACCACTGTTACACACGGGTGGAAATATGTCAACAAACATAATAAATTTAAACAACAAATTTAAGCAAACAAAGCTTCTTCAACTTTCGGACCAAAACGTTTACCATTTACAATGTCTAGATATTAAAAGTTTAAAGTTACAATAAGTTAGTGTACACCAAACCACAAAAAAACATCAACAAAAGACCTAAGTATTAGTTGTATTAGGTATGTATATATTATATGGAATAGGTTAAATATATGAAGCTTTGATTGAGAGGAAATATGGATAGAGGTTCAATACATTAATCTCAAAACTTTTAAATTAAACAGAGGATAACACCTTTATATATAGAAGATAGGTCTAGTTCGTTACACATTCCGTAACAAACTAGCCTCCTGCTTCGTTACATTACATTAAATAATAAACAATAACGAACCACCCCCTGATTCGTTAAACATCCTTAATGAATCAGGAGAAAACTTAACTTATGGTCTAGTTCGTTAAACATCCTTAACGAACTAGACTGTTCCTCTAACGATCTAACTTAATTTAATAATAACTTTTACATTAAATTAAACGACAAATACAAAACGATAATTACAAAGACTCGAGACGCAAAACCGTGTACTAACAGACACCCCCTCGTCTTGAGCTCTTTGTCTTTAAATTACTTGAAGCGTTTGGTCTGCCAATCTCTGCAGCTGTGAATACCATGTTCATGGCACACACGAACAATGCGTTGAAATTGCATTGCTCGGTCACAGTCTTCACGTCGCTCTATCAATATCTTATTCTTGAACATCACGTCATTGTCGGTCTCTGCCAAGTTCGCGAGCCACATCGGATCAATGATCTTTATCAGCTCGGTCTTTGTTAAGGCACTGTTTTGCGTCTCGAGTCTTTGTATTTATCGTTAATGTATTTGTCGTTTATTTATGTAATAAATTTTATGTTATTAAGTTAGTTCGTTAAATGAGTCGTCTAGTTCGTTAAGGATGTTTAACAAACTAGACTTAAGTTTAGATCCCTCATGATTCGCTAAAGATATTTAACAAATCAGGGGGTGGTTCTTTAATGTTATTTCGTTATTGTAATGTAACGAAGGCGGTGTCTGATTTGTTATGGAATGTTAACGAATCAGACTCGTCTTCTATATATAGTGGTGTTATTCCACTGTTAATTAAGAATTGAGTTAAAGTATATCGAACCCCTGCCCGATTTCCCTCTCAATCTTCATCTTAATATTAATACACACACACACACACAGATATATATATATATATATATTTATATAATTAATACTAATAGATAACATTAGCATATAATCAATAGCATTATGAACTAGATCCGTTTAGTTATTATCTAATATATATCAAATCTGAGATCTGGTGATTAAGGTATTCAAACAAGTGGTATCAAAGCATTCGGTTTGTTCGATTGCTCTTGATTCGTGTGTTAAATTGTTATTAGTGGACTGATAATTGGTATTTTGGTATAAGTGAGTTACGGTTTAAGTTTGAAACAAACTGAGTTTGATTTGGAGTTGGATATGGATTGTTTGGATTGGATATGAGATTGTTAATTTATTGGTAAGGTTAGACTAAAAGGAATTGGAATTTGGATTGATTTGGATGGAACTGGGTTGGACTTGAATTTGGCTGAAAAACAGGGTATACGTTTTTGTCAAATTAGTTGTGATATAAGATAATCGGATATACAGGATGATGCGGTTTTGATTCGCGTTGGGTTTACGAGTGTCTTGGTAGTTTACTTGAACGATTTAGTTATGTATCGAGTAGGTATTACAAAGTTGTTACTGGGTTAGTTGTTCATAAGTTTCCAGAAATCTGGTAATTTGTGTTTGAAGATTTGAAGATTTGAAGATCCAGGTTAATTCGTTAACATTTCTGGCTAATTCGTTCACATTTTTAAGCTGATTCGTTATAATGATTAGCTGATTCGTGAACTAATTCGTTACACTTTCTGTTTCGTGTCAACCAATTCATGTGACACGTGTCTTACCTCGTTAACTGTTATTATAACAACTTTTTCCACGTGGCACAAGTTTTCAGAGTTTGTTACAAACCGTTGTAACCACCTGATTCTCTATAAGTTGATTCGTTATCAACTGTAGCTAATTCGCTACTTAATTCGCTAAGCTTACTCGTGATTTGTTAAAGAAAACCATTCGTTCTTCTAATTCGTTACTTGATTTAATTCGCAGAACAGTTCATTATTCTAATTCGCTAAGTTATCACATTGTGATTCGTTGTTTTGAAATCAGATTCATTAATCAGATTCGTTGACTTATTTCGTCAAACCAATTTGTTGACCAAATTCTTTAACATCTTTCAGTTTCGTTAACTATTTCTGATTCGTTACCTAAACAACTCTTAATTCGTTAAGGTGTGATCGGTAACCACTGTTTATAGCTCGTTAACTCTAATGTTCATAGTTCGTTAATATAATTTTAACTTTTGACCATTGGAGTTTGAAAACATTGTCATTTAGCAACATGGCTGGTATGTATGCTTTGGCTTCACAAAATTTGTTAATTCAACAAATGTTGCAACTTGATACCGAGCTAGGTTCACATTCGAAATGTCCAAGGTTGATGAAATTTAGCGATTTTGCTAAATGGGAACCCCGTTTTCATGCTCATTTGGGTTCTGTTCACCCTGACTGTTCATATTGTTTGGATGAGGTTTACACCGTTCCTATGATTGGAGATGAGACTATAGGTTACACACCTAAAGCTATCTCTCAATACTCACAAGAAGAAAAGAAAGCGTTAGAAATTGAGACAAAAGCTTATTCTACTTTTACAATGGCTTTACTCGAAAACATCTTTCACCAAGTGGGTAGCATAAAAATCTGTGCTTCTTTATTTCAACATATTCATATGAGGAGTATGGGTAATACAGCTGAGAGTAAGAAAGTAATGCTCAAGTTTCAATTTAGAAACTTTAATTTATTGAAGGGTGAAACTGTTGGGGAGATGACAATGAGATTCAATCATTTGATAGCTGAGATGGAGAAAATGAAGCTGGAAATGTCACACCCCCAAATTTCCACTAACGGAGTTTTACCGTAAGGCGGGTGACAAACCAGGATCCGAACACATTAATCACACCAAACGACATCTATATGGTCTTAAAAGTTTTAACAAATCAAAATAAAATGTTCAGAGTACTTAAGTGCTAGTGCGGAAGCTAAACAAAGTGCGGGAGCCATCTCCCAAACAAGTTTAAATAATTCATGGCGCTACAAGCGCAAAACCAATATCAAATAAATGTTTTCAAACTTAAACCAATGCGAGTCCATGCATGCAATGTTATCCTAATCCAAGTGCTTGCTAGTGACCTGAGGAAAACATGCTAAAAAGAGTCAACACATATGGTTGGTGAGTTCACAGGTTTTCAAGGTAAGTTATGCTCTATCAGTTCATAAACATTTATAAATAAAGGTGGCCCACGGTTAACTACATTTAGTTAACTCGTTGCCGCATAGTGTTATGTTTCCATCACGACCGAAGCTGACTAGTTATTGCCTCAAGTCAAGTATTGCCAAAACTTAACAATGTTTGGTCAAAGTTACACCCTGTTCGACCTCCAGTCTAGAATAATGCAGGGTGGGGTTTGTCAAACCCAATAGTACTATTTAAATTTACCACGCCAGTTAACCTTAGTTAACGGTCCGATGTTCGTGAGGACTTTCCATGGCAAAGAAACACTACGTTATAAGCAACCAAATGGTTGTGTAAAGATTTAGACCAAGTAAAGTAAAACAGTTTTGCATGTTTCCTCCCCCAAAGGAAAGGTATAAAAGTGGGGCCGTAAACTCACCTTGTTGGTGCTTCGGGTATTACACAAATCCGACCGAAGTAAATGCGTCACGTGCTAAGACCCTAAAAATGCAAGTACGTAAGTAACTTGTGGGATGGTTCCTAGAACCACTAGTATCCAACAATCTCCCATTGTTTTTAAAAACACTTTTGACCAAAGTTTGACTAAAGTTGACTTTGACTAAAGTTGACTTTGACTAAAATATTGACCTTTGACTAAAAGGTTGGACTTAGAATGTTTACCTTATAAATCTAGTCACACTTAATCAATCATCAAGTATACACACTTAGCCATATTCCTTGCAATTCTATGATCAATACACTTTCACAACATCACAAGCAAGACTAACTATTTAGTCAACTAGTTCTAAGTTGACTTAAAAAGTCAAAGTTCTAATTTACCACAACTAACATATCACAATTTGCAATTATCTCAATTCAACCAACACCTTTATCACCTTTAAAAATTTTTGTTAGCCGTTTAGGAGGTATCGGTACCGCATTAACTCGAAATACTTAAAAGTTTAGAGATGTTATTTTTCCTAAAAATAATTCATCTAACATTATTATCTCGATTTGATTTATTTTTGTCCAAACATTAAATCTCAGTTATGGTGATAGTATATATTTTTACGAACTCTTCGGTATGTGTACTTTTAACGATCGTGTTTAAAAATGCATTTTCCCGCTTCGTTATAAGTTATAACTCCTAATTGAGTCACGTTTTCGCTTGGGTTCTCGGTTTTCAATCCTTTACAATTTTCAATGGATTTACCCATGAATATTTTCTCGAATGTCAGGTTATAAGTTAACCGAAAACTCTCTTTTCTTCATAACTTATCCCCAAAGTTACTCTATTCAATCTAACTTCGCACGTGTTTTCAATTGCATATATTTCCTTTATTCTTAGAATAAAATAATATTATTCACTTAAGAGTCTTAAATCTCACATAATCCTGTTTAAAAACGTATTAATCTCGATTATGGAATATAATAAATCATTTTATTTTGCGGGTTGTCACACATGAGCTAAACTTCTATTTACTACTTTAATCTATGATGAAACTTAACTTGTTTCGATGATTAGATTTATTATGTGATTTAGTTCTTGTGAAGTAACGGTTAATTCATAATTATCTTTTGATGGAATAAGTTTTTCCATCTAAATATGTTAATTCAAGATTGGTAATGAATATTTTCAAAACAACTCTTTTTAATCATTCATAAATCATGATTCACTCATGTTTTTCGATACTAGAAAGTGTAAAGAGAAAATCTTGATAATTTATCCAATATATAATCCCTTATATGAACTTTGAAAATATGAAGTATTTGTTATGATTAATCTTTCTAGTTGTAATAATCCTAAAACAATATCGTTAAGAATGATGATTGGATTATTATGCTAATTGGAGAATATATATGTTAAAGGAATGTATGGTATTAACCTACTTAAATCAACCGAAGGTGATCATATGCTTGTTGCTTATGGTTTTCCCAAAAGTAATTAGGGTTAAGGGATGAGAAATCAAAGTTAATCCTAATCTTTAAATATTTCACGAGAACCACTTGCTTACTTAAGTTGAAATTCAAGTGGTAATTATGAAGATATGTGTGTTACTTTCTTAAATGTCATAAGATAGTTTGCTTAGAAATGAGGGGCTATTCATCTTATATTCTTAAAGCAAGGATATCACATATTCTAACATTAATCATTTAAAAAGAGTTAAGTGGAATCTAGATTAAGGTGGTAACCTTCACAAATTGTTATTCTTGTTTAAACTCGTTTTTAATTGTTTACTTTAATTTCAAAAACAAAACTTAATTTAAAAAGATAATATGGTTAAACTAATAATAAAGATCTACTTTTGAACATCCTTAGTCATTGGATCGATACTTGATTCTTACCAATACTATTCTACATATACAATGGTTAAACTAATAATAAAGATCTACTTTTGAGCATATTCTCGTTTATGATTTAGTCTTAGTAAAAATCATTTTATAAATTTAAAATTGAATGTCGTGTGAAAGCAATCAACATTTTATCCACTCTCACGCACGACATCAACAAGTTATCATATCATGATACCATTATAATCCTTAGTTAATTATTTTCATCATACCATTATGATCCTTAGTTAATTATTTTCCAAACACAAACTAAAACTAGCTTTATTACTTTTATTTAGGGCCTACACATTAGGACATTCGCACGCTTAACAAATATCTTAATCTTTCAACCCACCAAATTCTAGGTGAGATTACATACCCCTTTTTGATCTTTTATATTTTGGGGGTAGAATGTATACCATATCAAATTTTGTTAATTTTATGCCTCATCTATTTCAAATATGATTTAACCTCATATTTATGTGTGATTGTTGAATGCACTATGTGTCTATGTGTTTATTTTTGAAGTGTTGGTTTGGCCTCATCTAGTATGATCATACATTTACCCAAGTAAGTTTGTTTTGTATCAAGAGGAATTGGTCCACATCCATTTATTTGTTTACATATTAATAAAGATTGAAATACTCATCATTTCCATGTGAATTGTAATATATATATACACACACATACTAGTGGTGTGTGTTGTGTGTACATGTATAAAGTTAGGTTGATTTGTTTTCACACAAGATCGTATTTTAAATTTATAAAAATAATTTCTACTAAAACTAAACCACACTCATATAGGCAAGTGTACCTATCGTATATGTAGAATAGTGATGGTAAGAATCAAGTATCGATCCATGGACACGAATGATTTCTAACAATAAATCTTTATTCTAAATAAATCGGAAGTAATAAGCATTTAAGGTTGGTTTTAAACTAAATATTAATAAATAACTTAAATAGGATAACAAGTAGATGAGTTTTAGACGAGAAAATTAATATGTGAAGGTTACCATCTAAATCAAGATTCCACTCAACTCTTCTTTGGTGATTAAAATTATGAATATGTGATTAGCTTACTTTTATAATATAAGATAGATAACCCCTCATTTCTAAGTGAATTACCGTATGACATTAAAAAAACTATAATGCATAACTTCATGTTTACCATGAAAATGTCAATTTAAGTAAGAAAGTAGTTTTAGTGAAGTATAAAGATTATGATTGAATTCGATTTTTCTCATACAAATTCTAACAACTTCAGGCAGTTATAGTTTATTCACACAACCTCCCCTTGGTTTATTTAAGTAGTTTAAAATTATACATTCCTTTAACATATTATTTTTTTTAACTAGCATGACAACCTAATCAGTCGTGTTAACAATTTTATTTAAGAATTTTCAAAACATAGTATTTCAAACATCATGGCAAATCTTCAAATGTCAGCCTCTTCAATCTTGCCATGTGTCCCACTCAAACCATTTGTCTCAATCTGTTAATCTACGTGCATACTAAAAGTCAGCTAACGGGGGTCCGGGGGCATATCGTGTTTCTAGTTTAATAATTACCCTCAACGAACGGGGATCCGGGGGCAACGCCCCTGGTAGTGGGGTTCTAGGGGCGGCATCCCCTAGCGGGGTCCAAGGGGCAGAGCCCCTGGCTGGGGTTAACACATTTTTCTTTAGGATTTAATGATAATATTTTATTGTTAACCTCTCAATCCTTTAAGGTATCTTTTATAAATTAATAAAGTTCAAGTGCCATTTTGTAATTAGTTCATTCTTCCCTAAGTCCAGGGACCATTCTGTAATTCTTTCAAACTTCATTTCGTTATCCTGTTCGTTAACAAAGGAGGCTGCTTCGTTATTTCTTAACGAATGGGCCTTTTAACGAATTGAACCTTTTATAACGAGCTGAACCTTATAACAAACTGGTCTGTATAACGAATTGAACCTTAATGACGAATTGGCCCTTATAACGAACTGGGGGTTCATTCGTCAGTTCTCCCTAACGAATTACTTAATGAATTGATTCTAATTCGTTATCTCTTCTTTAACGAATTGGCATAACGAATCAGCCTAACGAATGGGAGCTCATTCGTTAACTCTCTTTAACGAATTGCTTAACGAATTCGTTACACACGCGCCTAGGGTTACATCAGAACGTCAGAGAACATTCTCTGACATCCTTACCTCGTACGCCGCCTTTCCGGCGCCGCCATGCCGGAAAACCGGGCGGTGGCCGGAAAAACGTATTTTACCCCTATTTTCACCGTTTTTCACTGTTTTTCGTCCCGTTGATCCAGATCTGAGTTAGGGTGACCCCCAAGCTCATATTTTAATCGGTTTATTCCCGGTTCCATCCGGATCACATGACTTTAATGGTTTAGGGTGTCGGCTCGTCGTTTTGCGACTAGATCTAGCGTGTTTGGATCCACACAATATCATACTATCGTTACCTCGGGTTGATGCTCGGTTTCTTGGTGATTTCGGCTAGAGAGAGAGAGAAACTAGAGAGAGATCTTAAGTGTGTATTTTGGGTGGTGTATGGAATATGTGTAAATGAATGGATTAAGGGTTAATTATTATTTATATATTATGGATCATGGGCTTAAGCCCGTGGTCTTTTCTCTCTTTCTTTTAACCCAAGTCCTTAACTCATATTTATTTAACCCAACACAAGACCGACTCATAATAACTCATAATTTATTTGATTAACCGAAACGAGAAAACATGATGTTACAAGCATTCCGCCCTATAACCTTCGCAGATATTATTAGGGTCTGTTCCCTACATTCGTCGATATTATTTGGGTCGGTTCTATACATTCGCCCATATTATTAGTGTCGGTCCCCTACATTCGCCGATATTATTAGGATCGGTTCCCTACATTCGCCGATATTATTAGGGTTGGTACCCTACATTCGCCGACATGATTAGGGTCGGTTCTCTTTTTAACTATAACTTCCATTCGTCATATAACCCTACATGCCTTTCCTTATATAATCGTACTTTCGTACATACTCATTTCATTACGTACTTTCATACATACATATTTCATATTAGGCATATGACATATTACTTTCCCTATCAATGCGTGCAATATCCGAATATCGTTCACAGACCGACATACATTCATTCATACCATTCATACATACTATCACATCAATCATTATAGCACACGCTTACCAATTAAGGTAAGCGTATTAACGTTCACATTGAGTATAAACACAGCCCCGAAAACATAACAAGGAAGCGGGGCTAGAAACTCACCTGAGTCCTATTACGTTCACCAGTAATGGTTATTCCCTTCTTTAGCTGTGCGCGACTAACTATATTAACAATTACAAATAACGATTAAATATCACTACCCATATCACGTTTCTAGTTTAATTATAACTCTCATCGAACGGGGGTCCGGGGTATGCGCCCCTGGCAGCAGGGTTCTTGGGGCGGTAGCCCCTAGTAGGGTCCAAGGGTCAGAGCCCCTGGCTGGGGTTGAAACACAATTTTTGTCACACCCCCAAATTTCCACTAACGGAGTTTTACCGTAAGGCGGGTGACAAACCAGGATCCGAACACATTAATCACACCAAACGACATCTACATGGTCTTAAAAGTTTTAACAAATCAAAATAAAATGTTCAGAGTACTTAAGTGCTAGTGCGGAAGCTAAACAAAGTGCGGGAGCCATCTCCCAAACAAGTTTAAATAATTCATGGCGCTACAAGCGCAAAACCAATATCAAATAAATGTTTCCAACTTAAACCAATACGAGTCCATGCATGCAATGTTATCCAATTCCAAGTGCTCGCTAGTGACCTGAGGAAACCATGCTAAAAAGAGTCAACACATATCGTTGGTGAGTTCACAGGTTTTCAAAGTAAGTTATGCTCTATCAGTTCATAAACATTTATAAATAAAAGTGGCCCATGGTTAACTACACTTAGTTAACTCGTTGCCGCATAGTGATATGTTTCCATCACGACCGAAGCTGACTAGTTATTGCCTCAAGTCAAGTATTGCCAAAACTTAACAATGTTTGGTCAAAGTTACACCCTGTTCGACCTCCAGTCGAGAATAATGCAGGGTAGGGTTTGTCAAACCCAATAGTACTATTTAAATTTACCACGCCAGTTAACCTTAGTTAACGGTCCGATGTTCGTGAGGACTTTCCATGGCAAAGAAACACTACGTTATAAGCAACCAAACGGTTGTGTAAAGATTTAGAGCAAGTAAAGTAAAACAGTTTTGCATGTTTCCTCCCCCAAAGGAAAGGTATAAAAGTGGGGCCGTAAACTCACCTTGTTGGTGCTTCGGGTATTACACAAATCCGACCGAAGTAAATGCGTCACGTGCTAAGACCCTAAGAATGCAAGTACGTAAGTAACTTGTGGGATGGTTCCTAGAACCACTAGTATCCAACAATCTCCCATTGTTTTTAAAAAGACTTTTGACCAAAGTTTGATTTTTGTTGACTTTGACTAAAGTTGACTTTGACTAAAATATTGACCTTTGACTAAAATATTGACCTTTGACTAAAAGGTTGGACTTAGAATGTTTACCTTATAATTCTAGTCACACTTAATCAATCATCAAGTATACACACTTAGCCATATTCCTTGCAATTATATGATCAATACACTTTCACAACATCACAAGCAAGACTAACTATTTAGTCAACTAGTTCTAAGTTGACTTAAAAAGTCAAAGTTCTAATTTACCACAACTAACATATCACAATTTGCAATTATCTCAATTCAACCAACACCTTTATCACCTTTAACAATTTATACCACCTAAACCGATTTTTCTCATCAATCAAAACTCAATCAAATTACCAAATAAATCACACATGTACACATAAGTATTAGGTTCAACATATATTTTTCTCACAATTTTTGGATTTACCAATTCGTCCAGAATATTCATATACTACAACAACATGATTTATATTTTTACAACAACATAGCAGTAATCAAAAATTTGTCAAAAAATCCATATTTGTCCAATTGATGCAAGACCAATCGGACTAGATTCCTAATTCAATTTACAACATCCTAGAAGTAGAATTATATCCATATCTATTTTTATCATCAAGTTATGAAATTTACAACTCAACTCAGAATTATTTTCTCTAATTTAGATTTGCATCCTGATTTTGTAAATTAATAAAAAGTATTCAACCAGTGTCTAAAAATTAAGATTTCAGACTTTCTGAAAACTAGATTCAAAGTACATGTTCATAGAATCAAAAATCGATCAAAAACTCAAACATATCATCAAGTTATCAACAATCCAAATCCGTAACATCTAATCTGCCAATAAACAATTTTAACCACAATCAACTACAAATCACAACTTTTCTATCCTTTGATTCAACAATCATCAAGAAACATTCTTGCTAAATCAAGTTTCATGTCTTATTTTTATCCATTTGATTTCATAATAAGAACACAAGTATTTATAAAGGACTCAAAATATTAATCAAGACTCATACAAAAATCCTTTTTATTTGTCAAACTTTGATCATCCCCTTTTATGATCCAACCATTTGGATACAAGGTTCATATGAATTAAAAGAAAAAGAAACATATAAACATAATAATCTACTCACATTGCTTGATCAAATGCTTAAACCATTGTTTACTAATAATCACCAACTTGTTTGTTTTGAAGATGATACTTGAAGATGATTGTTTGTATGAAAGAAAATGAGAGTATGTGTGTGTGTGTGAGTATCACGGCCAAAGAGAGAGGAAAAGGGAAAGGAACAGGTGTTGGCATCCAATAGTTGTAACCTCCTTGTTATTAACAACCCTTTATGATTGATTTAATGAATAAAATTACTTAGGTTATCTTTTATTTATTTATTTGTGACATGGTACATAATTTAATAAACATTTCCTATGTAACATAAACTAAGGTTCCATTTAAATAATAAACATGTTACATGACATACAATATAACCTATTTAATTATTTAGCTTACTTACAATCACATCATCATGTAATAACCATAATATAACACATTAATCACATAGCACATTATACTTATCATACATGTTATATGACATGTTTATTATAACATGCAAGACGAGTTTATTATCCTAGTTATAATTAGTCACTTATCCTTGTTTAAGTCATCAATGACACGTTGACTTAAATATACGCATACATGACATCACATGTACAAGAGTTCATACTCATAGTTAACAGAACTAACTGAGTTTACTGACACAGTCAACAGGATTTAACTGGGTTTAGATAACAGAGTTAACCTGAAATTTGCAATTGTCACAATTTTCATTAGAATTCTTAACTTATTATTTTATTTGCTAATTCATAAAGTTCGAGGGCTTCTTTGTGATTAATCCATTTTATTCTTAGTCCAGGGACCTTTATGTCATTCTTTCAAAGTTAATTCATTACCATTCGTTGCTTCTATCTTTCATAACGAATGGGCTCATTCGTTACTTCATAACGAATTGACATTCATAACGAATTGGCCTTTATAACGGATTGAACCATATAATGAATTGGCCTTTATAACGAATGACCCTTTATAACAAATTGGACCTTATAACGAATTGGCCTTTATAACGAATGACCCTTTATAACGAATGAACCTTCTAACGAATGAGGGTTCATTCGTTATCTATCTGCATCGAAGGACATAACGAATTGCTTAACGAATGAAGCTCATTCGTTATTCTTTCTTCACGAATGGGCATAACGAATTGTTGTTAGTTCGTTATTCTTCTGTTAACGAATTAGAGTTAGGTTAGAGAATGTTTGAATATTCTCTGACATTCCCTTTAACCTCGTAGCCGTTTTCCGGCGCCGCCTTTCCGGCGCCATCATCGCCGGAAAACCGGGATCTCGCCAGAAAAGCTATATTTCACTCGTTTTCCACCATTTTTCGTCTCGTTCGATCCAGATCTGAGCTAGGGTGACCACTAAGCTCATCTTTTGATTGGTTTATACCTGATTCCATTCGGATCCCGTGACTTTAACGGTTTAGGGTGTCGGCTCATCGTTTCGCGACAAGATCTAGCGGGTTTGGATCCATATAATATCATAACGTTATTACCTCGGATCGATGCTAGGGTTTTCCTTGGTTATTTCGGCTAGAGAGAAGAGAAAGATGAGAGAGAGCTTAAGTGTATGTTTTGATGGTGTATGGAATGAGTGGAATCAATAGATTATGGGTTAATTAAGGTTTATATATCATGGGTCATGGGCTTAAGCCTATGGTCTTTTCTTCCTTCCTTTTTAATCTAAGTCCATGACCCATATCTATTTAACCCAACACTAACCCGACTCATAATAACTCATATTTTATTTTATTAACTGAAATGAGAAAACGGGATTTTACAATAATAAATGAAAAAACCGAGTTGTTACAGTATCCCCTACTTTTGGGAATTTCGTCCCGAAATTAAAGAATACTATAACAACATCATTTTTTTTAATTTTTTTTGGAAAGGAAAATTATTCTATGATTTAGTTCTAGATTTGTATTGTTATCCCAACTACTTTCAGTTTTAGATTATGACACACGATTTTACGTACTATGATTTACATGCGAGGAATTTGCTAATTACGTATGCATCCGTAATTACTTAGATCGTCGGATGGTCTACATAACTCGTCACATCTTGTGGGTTACAAAGCCTTTGAAAGAAATGATTTTGAGAAAACAAAAGTTTTAATACATTTTGGTTATAAATATAATATAGTTATTGTGTAAACTATTTCTAAAAATGAATTGAATCCTTGAGTTGATTTAATAAAATATTATAAATTTATAAAACGTCTTTTGATAAAAGTTATAAATATTTGAAGTCTGAAAGGAAAGGATTCTTTAGGGTTGAGAGTGAAATGAATTTGGGATAAGTGAGGACAAGAGATAAACTAGGAGTACGGTATTATAGGCAATTGTCTTTTGAAAAGATAGATATTTATTGCATGAGCATAATCACTTAAATTTAATAACTATTAATATTAAAATTGTTTAAATCCAAAAAAAAATCGAATAAATATTTGTTATAATTGTATGATTGAAAACGATAAAATATGTTTAGATAAAAATAGCAAAAACATCTTCTTTTTTAAACTTAGTTATGATTGATTTGCTTTCTGATTTAAAATAACTTGATTAATTAGATCTATAAAAATTTTAATAATTGAAGTTGATTGAATTGAAATACTTTTGATTAGGTTGCAAAGTAGGGTTTAAAAGAACAAGTTTGAAAATTTTGAGCTTGATGAACATGATTGACTCGAGAACACACATGACATTGGTGATTACGGTTTCCATAGTTGTAGCAGTTACAGGTAGAAGGGTATAAAATTTGGGCAAATGTCGTAGCATGGATTTTAGAATTAGACGGGATAGACCGTTGATGTGTGTAAAATGATGCTCTCACAACTATGCTTTAAATTTATTAAACGAAAATCCTAAAGAAGCCACACAAAACCGGCAAGTATACCGATCAGTAATAGTATAGTACTAAGGAAGTCCGAGTATCGAACACAAGGACACTCGAAAACGTATCTAATACTTAACCCTAATACGACTCACCTAAGAAATAATATATTTTTTTTAAAATATTATTTTATATTTTTAACTATTTATCCTAACTTAATTTAATTAACTTAAAAGACTTAATTTAAGAAGACTAAAAGAAATTGTGAAAATATGATTTATCAATGGGAAAAACGTCTACCTAGGTAAGAACCCTATAGAAGGTATAGCAAGCTATTGGATTGTAGAATCTCACGACACCGGCTCCTAAGGAATGACACAACTAAGGTTCACTCTGGAAGCTAGATTACCTCTCGGTCTCACTAACAAACCCTAACCTACACTTAGTTGATTTTAATAACAAACCGGGTGACGAATTGTTAACGTGCTCTAATGCCGACTCTCCTCTCGGTCTCATCGACACACTACCCTAATGGAGACGAATACTACGAAACCAAGGATAGAGGAACAATTTATTTCAACTTAAACTAGGTCAACTAATCGCTCACAAACCCAAACCCGACAAGAACCGAACCCGCTCTCGCGCGATCCTAATCCTAACAAGTAAAAGCTATGAGACAATCCTACTTCCTATCACCTCTCGTTCTCTAAGAAGGTTTCTACCCGCTGATTTTAACTAATTAATATACCCAAATTAACCCTACGGTTGTACACCCCGCAAACAATCTCTAAACACAAAGTAAAGAGTTCAAACAAGCTAAAATCAACTAAAACCGATTCAATCAATCAAAGCAAGAGGTAATTGAGTATTATTAATCAAAACACAGCCACTAAACACAACCTAATTCAATGTTAAACCAAACTTTACATTAACAATTTAAGCCATGATCATCAACAATCCAAACTACTTACTAAAACCTAACAATAATCATCTAACCTAGGTAGAACTAACTACTTTGGCCACTCATTGATTTTGGACAGCAGCAATATATCAAATTAAACATCATATAACTCAACATAAACATAATAAAACTCATTTAATGATCAAGAACAATCAAACACAAGTCAATCTCTAAGTTACTTGCAAAACAATCCAACAAAAAGATCAAGTTTAACTAGTTAGGATTCTTGAACAAGAGACAAAGTTTATGGATGTATTACTCAATATTATGGCTGAGATTATTGATGTATAATGACCCTAGCTGCTGTACCAAGTTACCTTTAGCTTCTTTCCTTCTTCCCTTGGCTCAACAAATGCAAAAACGAATTTTTCTCCCTTGGTTGCCTGCTGTCCGATCGGAACTTCTAAATGGGTGTTATAATTTTTGGTGTTTCTTTCTTTGTGAGCTGCTGCCCCACGTGAGTTTGTAACCAAGAACAAAGAGTTAAAGTTGTTTCCTTTAAGGAAACAACTAACAAACCTTCCTAGCCACACACTTTCTTCAACAAACTTTTGTTTTCCCCCTTTTTTTTGTGAATTCCGATCGCAGCTGCCCTCTTGTTAGGGTTTTTCTTTTTTTTTTATTTAATTTAATATTGCATGAATGGCTTGTATCTTGTAACACCCCGCAACCGCAGCGGAAACGTAAACGGGATGCAACAGCCACCTCTGATATCAACCACATTGTTTATAAAGAAAAGTGAATACATTAATATACTTCAAATTACATTATCTTGTATTTCATTACCGTCTAGGTGATACACACATCATACAATACGATACATAATTCTATTTGTTATAATGTATCCTAATATCCTGCACGCAAATCTTACACACATCAAGCACTTAGCACGTAAGCAATCACTTCATCTTAATTGTACCTGAAAAGCATGTGAGAAAACGGGTCAACTACGAATAGTTGGTGAGTTTCACAATTTAAGTAAACCATGATAAATCCATATCAAAATATAATATTATCTGGGGACACTGTTAACCCAGTACCGTACTCATTCCGGGGGCAATGTTAACCCAGAATTACGATGTAATTATGCTGAGCCCACAAGTGAAACCTCTGACTATCACACACAATCCCCGTGGCATATCCCCCGCCCACGGACCCGTGACATATCCCCCGTCCACGGAACTGCCCCAAACCGCTATGTCTAACATTACATAGCAATATAAATATCAACAAAATAGACATGTGCAACTGGCTGGGAAACATTAACAAATCCATGCCGGACCAGTTGGGTTTGTCAGACCAATAGTACTACCACACTCTACCGGCTTTCAGTTAATCACTCGTGTTCCGGGGCCTTAGAATGTTAGCAAATCAGACAATTACCATCTTAGTACATTTCCGTACGATTCCCGTACAATAAAATATATATAAATCCACGCAAGTCCATGCGTTCAGTATGTATTTAAACATTTCAGTAAAAACATGCTTCCGCCCCGAGAAAATATTCGAAATCAGTTCAGAAAAGGGGCTCGTGAAACTCACCTTAGCACATGCAAGCAGGTAACAACAATCATTATCAGTTAACACGTCCAATCTGTAATATGATCCCTACGATCGTTACTATACACTCATTATTAATATAATTTAACCAAGTTAACCGGTACATCTGGGGACACTGTTAACCCAGCACTGTACCCGTTCTGGGGCAAGGTTAACCCAGAAACACTTCTCCGGACTCAGATTGTGATGTCGTTTAGAGTTCCATGGTCACAACTACTATTAGTCGTTTTTCTCGTTTTGCGTGCCTAGCACGGTTATCCGTTTGTATGTTTCAAAAATGAGTTTGGTCACACACGACCCGAAAATAGTGGTTGACAGATAATTTAGTTAAAGTGGTGAAATTTGAGCTCGGTTATACGCCCCGTTTGGCCGCGGGACCCGTTTCCGTCTTTAGCGTACCGGAAACTGTTAAAATAGGTTAAAATTACTCAAATCATCCGAATTATTTTCGGATGATTCATTTTTACTTGTTTAACTCAATTATATAAAAATAGTTCATTTTTAGGGTTTTTATTCACCAGTCAGCTCGCTTAAGCGAACTTCACCGGTTTACGCGTTTTAACTTTAAAAGTTTGATAATTAGCACAAATAATTATCCGTTACTCTCGGATCTTGAAATTTTTCACAAATCACTTTTTAACAGTGGGGAGTTTTATAAAAATATTTCCAGAATTAATTCTTATATTTAAAATTTATTTATCTATTGTTAAACACCATTTAAACACTAAATATGTCGTAAATACCAAACAATCTTAGAAAAATCCCAAATTTTTTCTGGATGTCCCCTGCCATCCACATAGTCCCCTGTAATTTTTCCAGAACCAAAATCTTCTTTTACATGCCATTTTTACTAAAACCGAGCTAGAACACCCTAGAACTCGTTTAACCGAAACGCCTACTTAGACATCTCCAACTGTCATCAAATTTTGTGTGTGACTTATACATGATATAAAAAGCTTATCTGCAATTTTCCAGAATTTTTCATGATATTTAACTATTTTTCACCATTTTTGGCCAAAACCGAGCATTAAATTCACCAAATATTCATCCTTTGTCCAAAAATTACCAAAAACTCACAGAACTCATATTTCCATCTATCTAACACCTCTATAAAATTTCATGACCTAACTCTACACATATCACAATCTGTCCAAAATTCATAAACCGTACAAAAACCGAACTACCTTGTGTTTCTAGCTTCAAATCGCAAGAATCTCACTTTCTAGCCTTTGCTAGCAACTAGATACAGCACCTACAAGCACAATAACACCACACCAAGCAAGTTACACCCACAATCAAGCCATTTCTTTCATGGTTTCGGTTATGATAAAAAACAAAGATTTAACCGTAAAAATTCGTTTTTGGTTCGTTTAACTCCTTTCTTGGACCAAGATCCCTTGTATAACCCGTATACATCACTTGATCATGCTAGAATCGGTTCCATATCGGGTTTTCACCCTTTTTCACTTGGAAACCTCCTTTTCTTGCAAGAACACTCAAGAAACGAACATAAACACGTACATAACACAATTTTACCTCGGTTTTTCTTGTTAAAAATCTCGGTTTTTGGTTCTTGATCTTGAGAGAATGGGTGGATTGTTGATTTGTGTTTGTGAAAAAAGAAATGAAAGGCTAGGGGGGTTACCCCAAAGCCGATCGGACCACTTGGAGGGTGGGGTGGGACCCACATCTCCATTTTAAGCCACATATTTAGATTCTCGTAATCCGGATAATGTTTTGGATAATCTGGTTCAGTTCGTTTTTCGGTTAAATGTTTAATTCGGCTTAAAACGAGGCTAAAACGGTCGTTTTTCGGCTTAAAAATGAAATTTCTATAAAATCGATTTAAAAACTTTAAAAACTTAAACCATGACATTTATTAACTTAAAACATCATATCATTAGTTATCGCGCATCTTTTTCGGCTTGATCGATCGTCTCTTGCTCGGTTTGGTATTAAAGGTTTCGTTTAACGTACCGACGTACATTAAATCGAAATTCTTTTTCTGTGCCGTACTTTACTTATCCCGAAGCATTAATGCTTCGTAAAATCACTAAATATTATAGATATCGTCTATAATTGAACCATCGATTCGTTCGGGTTTCAATAACTATCGATCGATTGATCGCATATTCAATACGGTGAATTATATATTCACGTACAATCAATACAATGAACCATGTATTCTCGTATAATTACTATGGTAATTCATGTATCCGACATTAAATATGATGTAACTATTGTCTACCGATTAGGGTATACCGGGTTTCGTCGGAATCGTTACATTCTCCCCCCGTTAAGAAATTTCGTCCTCGAAATTTTACACGCTCACTATCCCTTTCCGAGAGAAATGTAGGGGTTTTTCCTTCAGAATTCACCCTCGCGTTACCAGGTATAATCTGGTCCTCGCTGTGAATTCCACTCAATCTTAACCAATAACGCTTGGTATGCCCAAACTGTTTAGATTACCCGTCTACTATCTCTACGGAATTATTTATGATATCAAACATATATTCTATGAGTACCTCCAATACTAGTACTTTTGTTGCCTCATCGCTTAGGTACTTTTCAACCCGTATATATGGCAAAACATCATGTATAGTACTTAGCCCTGGAGTACTTTAATCGATAAACTAAATGACCAATCATGGAGATAGTCTCATGAGGTCCAATATTTTAAGGAGCTATTTTCGGTTTTGCCAAACCTCATATCACCTCTCTAAGGTGATGCCTTAAAAAAAATGCCATGTCACCTCTTTCCGGCGGCAATGGTTTCCTTTGAATGTTGGCATAAATCCTTTGCCAATCTCGCGCTGCTTCCAACTTATCTTAAATATTATAAATCCGATTGGTTGATTCTCGAATCAATTCAAATCTTATGGCTTGAGTGACGCCCATTTTTAATTTAACAAATTGGCGATAATCACTTCACCCATATAAAGCTTCAAGCTCTCGATGCTTCCTTCCTCGCCTTCCAATAATGGAAGTAGGATGACTATTTCGACCTGAGATAATTGAAAATGGTACTCCACGACGAGATACCATTTCCCATCATGAATTTGGGCGAGAATTTATTGTGGTAATCGTCATAGATTGAGATGAAATGCGAGGATTGGTTAATCGATCCGCGATTACCCAATTTACCTCATGCCTTTGATATATCATGGGAATTTGCGTCCCGAAATCCATTGCAATTTATTCCCACAATCATTGGCGAATTTTCTGTCGTTGTGGAGTCTCCTCGGGTTTTCGGTATGCAGCCTTATCTCTTGCATAACTTAAATGTTCACCAACATACGTAAACATATCTTTCTCCAAGCTCGGCCATTAATAAAATCCTTTCAGATATTCGTATCATCAATAGTCTATTCCGATCCCGGATGTATGGAATATTTCGATCTATGAACTTCGTCTATGATTAACTCACGAAGGTCATGGGGGGTAGGGATCCAAACCCATTTTTTTTTAAATAGAGAATTTCGTCCATGCGCTGTTCGAAATTCTTCTCGTTGCGGTAAAGTCCCTCCTTTTCCAATTGTTCCTCTTTCAACGCCTCACGTTGAGCGACTCGTATCAGTTTCGAAAGGTTCGACTGGACTATCATCCCCAGTGCTCGCACTCGCAATGGCTTAACCCGACCTTTCCTACTCAAGGCATCGGCTACCACGTTAGCCTTGCCGGGGTGATAACGGATGTCACAGTCATAATCGCTTAACAACTTGACCCAACTTCGTTGCCTCATATTCAGTTCTTTCTGATCAAATATGTGCTGCAAACTTTTATGATCGGTGAAGATGGTGCGCTTCGTATCGTAGAGACAATGTCTCCACATTTTAAGTGCGTAGATAACCGCTCCCAGTTCTAAGTCGTGAGTAGTGTAATTTTACTCGTGTACTTTTAACTGTCGGGAAGTATAGGCTATAACCTTAATATACTGCGTCAACACGCATCCTAACCCTTTACGCGATGCGTCACAATACGCGACAAAACCATCGTCTCCATCGGGGAGACTTAAAATCGACGCTTGGCACAATTTTAATGGTTTCTATCTTATTTGGATCTTTGTGAAATCTTTGTTGCTTTACAACATGACCAAGGGATTATGCCTTCTTTATTCAAAATCACATTTTGAAAACTTCGCGTATAGCTCTTCTTGCTTTAACACTTCCACAATTTTCCTTAATCGTCGTTCGTGCTCTTCTTTACGTTGCGAATATATCAAAATATCATCAATGAATGCTATGACAAATTTGTCAAAGTAAGGTTTACAGACTCGATTCATGAGTTCCATGAATACTGCCTGCGCATTTGTTAACCCGAACGGCATGAATAAGAATTTATAATGGCCGTAGCGAGTCCGCAACGCTGTCGCTGCAACGTCCTCCTCTTGGATTTTTCATTTGGTGATAACTATATATAAGATCAATTTTCTAAAGATAAATCGCCCTTTGCAGTTGGTTAAACAGATCATTTACTTCGAAGAAGTGAATACCTATTCTTGATCGTCACTTTATTCAATTCTCCCTAATCAACACATATCCTAACACTTCCGTCCTTCATTTCCCAATTAAAACTGGTGCACCCCATGGTGACTAACTAGGTCGTATAAAATCTTATCCAACAATTCTTGTAACTGATTGGATAATTCTTGCATCTCGGACGGTGCAAGTCGGTAGGGTGCTTTAGCAACAGGGCCAGCTTGAGACATTAAATCGATTCTGAATTCGACCTGTCGGGTTGGCGGTAATCCAGGGAGTTCTTCTGGGAAAACTTGTGGAAATTTGCGTACCACCGGGATATCTTCCATATGTTTTCTCTTAAATCTGTGGCAATCACGTTTGTTAAATACACCACGTCTTCCTGACGTAAATATTATAACATCTCAAGATGAGATTAGAGTGGTATCATAATACCGTACACTTTTCTCTGTATCTAATCGCTTCATCGTCCGAAGGAGAGCTTCTAATCATCTTCTTTTCATATTTGATTTCAGCTTCATGTTGAGTTAGCCGATCCATGATAACTATTACGTCAAAACTTCTTAACTTTACTGGTCGTAGGTCAATAAGGAAAGGTTAATCGTTCAGAATAATAGGACAATTCCGAACAATTTAGTTAACCATTAGGGATTTACCGTTAGCGATTCTACAGTATAGGGTTCTATAGTTTCACTAATCGGTATCTTTCCAAATGATAGGAGGTTAACAGAAATTAACTTCTATCGACGACTGTAAAAATATCGCTGAAGCCTATTGATTTAAAACTACAACATACTTAATACCACCTTTGGATCATGACGTGCTTTATTCGAATTACTCACAAAAGCACGGCTCCTTGCTTGATCAGAGGTTGATGCTTGTCGTGAGGTTCATCTTCCAATGACACCTTGGTTCAACTTTGGGCAATTTCTCTTGAAACGTTCTGTACTGCCACATTCATAGCAAGTACAACTGTTTGGCGTAATTTGATTTCTTTGGATGGATTGTTATTGGAGCTGTTGGGTTTAGAGTGGTTGTACACGAATGGGTTGGGGTTGCCGGTTCACATGGCTATAATTGGTTCTACAATTAGGGCATTACATCCAGCTTTGCCACACCTGTGGCCTACTATCACTCGACATTCTTCTTCCTGCCGATAACCATATTTTCCACATTTAGGGAATGACCCTTCATGCGGTTCATGTTTTCACACCAGAACTAGTCTTAGTATAATTCTGGGTTGTAGGACATACCTACTTATTCACAAGTCTATCTTGCACTATACCTTTATCATTTCTCTTTTTAACACTCGACGTCTCACCTAACATCCTTCCAGTCCGCTTCCCATAAAGTCAAATATATCAGTGCTGGCTTATGACACAACCCTCCCAAAGGTTGTATATTTTACAGGATTGACTATACTCCTTATCGATGGAGTTAGTCCCCTATATAGCGCTCACTTCTCTTAGTTTCAGAAGTAATTAGCCATGTTACCAGACATGACAATTCCTTCAAACTATTAGCGTGTTCTAAGTGATTAGCACACAACATTTCTATCTTTCATAGCTCAGTTCCCAATCTCTGAACTTAATTACTCGAATAAAAGTGCTCTAGCACAAGAATTTTTAAATTCTGACCATATCATCTGAGTAAAAATTTCCTAACTATACTTTTGTACCATCGTGTTCCATCACGATACAACATAATCTACCAACATATCTGTAGCATATTTCGTTACACAATGTTCTAGACTCTTACCAATATCCTTAACCATTTCGATCTTTTCTATCCACTCGCTAATCTATTCCTCCCTTTACCATCAGTAAACTATTAATAATTTCCTTAACACAACTAACAAAATATCCTACATACCGGATCTAATTTATTACGACTACCATTCATGTTTAGTTTATAACTAATACTTGTAGTCATAATAGTATTCGGTGGAACATTATCACTCTTAGTAATAACACTAAGAGTTGAAATATTCATAATCATGTGATTGCTCGATCCATAATTCTGCGATCACATTTGCATCAACACTAGCAGTGATCTGTGATACGACATTCGGTATCATCATCTGCTATCTTTGAGCAATCAACTGAATCATATCAATCTCCATCATTGGAGCTACTCTTTTTATGTAATTCTGCCGTACTCATCCCGTACGCAGTAATCGATATTAATCTCACCGTATAACTCGTTACCAGCTCAATCATAACAGCAGGTACACATACACACCAAATATTATCATATATATTACACATACCGGAATCTAGTATATATGTCCCACAATTATAATAACATACGGACTTAACCTGACGTCGGTTAACGTTTAAATATGTTTCATAACCCTTGTCACCAACTGACATATAGATCTTTCTCAACAAAGATTAATGTTTAATATACTTGATTTCAATATCCTTCCGCATGTCAGCGTAACCGATACATGCTCACCGTGAGCACCGAACGATTACGTACCACGGAGTTATAATATCCGTGTTTATTCGTATATCCGGCATACACAGTATACCTCCTACGAACGAACAACCAACTATGCTATAATGATTCCAACACTTCTTTGTGTATAGGTAATCATTCTATTCTAGCATACATGGGTGTAGACATCTAACGGATGTAAGGATAACATAGGGAGTTGCAAGGTTCAAGGTAATTGTGCAACATGGGTTGCCTTCAAATATTATTAATTACTACTATGGGAAACTCTACACTTGCTCAGTCAATGTCCTCAGGCGTTCTAGGTTTCCTAAAATCAGTAATTTGATCTGGAGTTGGTCTGTCTCATATGTTTGTGAGTGAGAAATACATATATATATTTCTATATATTATTTTTATCTGCTCATTTATTATCAAATTTATTATTATTATTATTATTATTATTTTATTTTATATTATTATTATTATTTTTTTATTTAATTATTTACCTTAATGGAATAAGAACGGGTTCAGGTACAGATCCGTTCGTACGTGAGGGTCGACGGTTCGGGTGAACATCTGGGGTTATTAGGATATACGGTACCGGTGTTGGTAGGGTAAGGGATTTATCAATTTTGGTTGGGACTAACGGCTACTAGATATTTCTGGTTAATGTCAAACAGGAGATCTAACTTGGTACTATCATAACTATGGCCCAATAAGTCAGGCTTATCATCAACCGATGCTCTAGAAATTTCAGCATCCTCGGTACTTTTTATTATTTCCTTTCCCGGTTCCTTATCCGGGTCCCATTTCTCAATACATGTACCCACAAGATATGTACATATATATATATACACATTAGCACGTATAAATAATATTATATACTTTACACATATGTTGCCATTTTTACCTATTAACGTACCCCGTGACTTCCCCTGAATTCCCTCGTGCGGACAAGTCTGTTATTATGTTCCGGACCATAATAACCCACTTGTCCATCCAAGTTCATCCAGCTCTCGTCACTATAAATTATTAGTTGATATTCAGATCCTATAATACTTGAGCTACTGGTTATATTTTAGGTATCTTTTAAAGACATCCTAATTCTTTTATAACCAATGGCTCTGATACCAAGTTCTGTAACACCCCGCAACCGCAGCGGAAACGTAAACGGGATGCAACAGACACCTCTGATATCAACCACATTGTTTATAAAGAAAACTGAATACATTAATATACTTCAAATTACATTATCTTGTATTTCATTACCGTCTAGGTGATACACACATCATACAATACGATACATAATTCTATTTGTTATAATGTATCCTAATATCCTGCACGCAAATCTTACACACATCAAGCACTTAGCACGTAAGCAATCACTTCATCTTAATTGTACCTGAAAAAGCATGTGAGAAAACGGGTCAACTACGAATAGTTGGTGAGTTTCACAATTTGAGTAAACCATGATAAATCCATATCAAAATATAATATTATCTGGGGACACTGTTAACCCAGTACCGTACTCATTCCGGGGGCAATGTTAACCCAGAATTACGATGTAATTATGCTGGGCCCACAAGTGAAACCTCTGACTATCACACACAATCCCCGTGGCATATCCCCCGCCCACGGACCCGTGACATATCCCCCGTCCACGGAACTGCCCCAAACCGCTATGTCTAACATTACATAGCAATATAAATATCAACAAAATAGACATGTGCAACTGGCTGGGAAACATCAGGAAATCCATGCCGGACCAGTTGGGTTTGTCAGACCAATAGTACTACCACACTCTACCGGCTTTCAGTTAATCACTCGTGTTCCGGGGCCTTAGAATGTTAGCAACTCAGACAATTACCATCTTAGTACATTTCCGTACGATTCCCGTACAATAAAATATATATAAATCCACACAAGTCTATGCGTTCAGTATGTATTTAAACATTTCAGTAAAAACATGCTTCCGCCCCGAGAAAATATTCGAAATCAGTTCAGAAAAGGGGCTCGTGAAACTCACCTTAGCACATGCAAGCAGGTAACAACAATCATTATCAGTTAACACGTCCAATCTGTAATATGATCCCTACGATCGTTACTATACACTCATTATTAATATAACTTTAACCAAGTTAACCGGTACATCTGGGGACACTGTTAACCCAGCACTGTACCCGTTCTGGGGCAAGGTTAACCCAGAAACACTTCTCCGGACTCAGATTGTGATGTCGTTTAGAGTTCCATGGTCACAACTACTATTAGTCGTTTTTCTCGTTTTGCGTGCCTAGCACGGTTATCCGTTTGTATGTTTCAAAAATGAGTTTGGTCACACACGACCCGAAAATAGTGGTTGACTGATAATTTAGTTGAAGTGGTGAAATTTGAGCTCGGTTTAGACGTCCCGATTGGCCGCGGGACCCGTTTCCGTCTTTGGCGTACCGGAAACCGTTAAAATCGGTTAAAAATACCCAAATCATCCGAATTATTTTCGGATGATTCATTTTTACTTGTTTAACTCAATTATATAAAAATAGTTCATTTTTAAGGTTTTTATTCACCAGTCAGCTCGCTTAAGCGAACTTCACCGGTTTACGCGTTTTAACTTTAAAAGTTTGATAATCAGCACAAATAATTATCCGTTACTCTCGGATCTTGAAATTTTGCACAAATCACTTTTTAACAGTGGGGAGTTTTATAAAAATATTTCCAGAATTAATTCTTATATTTAAAATTTATTTATCTATTGTTAAACACCATTTAAACACTAAATATGTCGTAAATAACAAACGAACTTAGAAAAATCCCAAATTTTTCCTGGATGTCCCCTGCCATCCACATAGTCCCCTGTAATTTTTCCAGAACCAAAATCATCTTTTACATGCCATTTTTACTAAAACCGAGCTAGAACACCCTAGAACTCGTTTAACCGAAACGCCTACTTAGACTTCTCCAACTGACCTCAAATTTTGTGTGTGACTTATACATGATATAAAAAGCTTATCTGCAATTTTCCAGAATTCTTCATGATATTTAACTATTTTTCACCATTTTTGGCTAAAACCGAGAATTAAATTCACCAAATATTCATCCTTTGTCCAAAAATTACCAAAAATTCACAGAACTCATATTTCCATCTATCTAACACCTTTGTAAAATTTCATGACCTAACTCTACACGTATCACAATCTGTCCAAAATTCATAAACCGTACAAAAACCGAACTACCTTGTGTTTCTAGCTTCAAATCGCAAGAATCTCACTTTCTAGCCTTTGCTAGCAACTAGATACAGCACCTACAAGCACAATAACACCACACCAAGCAAGTTACACCCATAATCAAGCCATTTCTTTCATGGTTTCGGTTATGATATAAAAACAAAGATTTAACCGTAAAAATTCGTTTTTGGTTCGTTTAACTCCTTTCTTGGACCATGATCCCTTGTATAACCCGTATACATCACTTGATCATGCAAGAATCGGTTCCATATCGGGTTTTCACCCTTTTTCACTTGGAAACCTCCTTTTCTTGCAAGAACACTCAAGAAACGAACATAAACACGTACATAACACAATTTTACCTCGGTTTTTCTTGTTAAAAATCTCGGTTTTTGGTTCTTGATCTTGAGAGAATCGGTGGATTGTTGATTTGTGTTTGTGAAAAAAGAAATGAAAGGCTAGGGGGGTTACCCCAAAGCCGATCGGACCACTTGGAGGGTGGGGTGGGACCCACATCTCCATTTTAAGCCACATATTCAGATTCTCGTAATCCGGATAATGTTTTGGATAATCTGGTTCAGTTCGTTTTTCGGTTAAATGTTTAATTCGGCTTAAAACGAGGCTAAAAAGGTCGTTTTTCGGCTTAAAAATGAAATTTCTATAAAATCGATTTAAAAACTTTAAAAACTTAAACCATGACATTTATTAACTTAAAACATCATATCATTAGTTATCGCGCATCTTTTTCGGCTTGATCGATCGTCTCTTGCTCGGTTTGGTATTAAAGGTTTCGTTTAACGTACCGACGTACATTAAATCGAAATTCTTTTTCTGTGCCGTACTTTACTTATCCCGAAGCATTAATGCTTCGTAAAATCACTAAATATTATAGATATCGTCTATAATTGAACCATCGATTCGTTCGGGTTTCAATAACTATCGATCGATTGATCGCATATTCAATACGGTGAATTATATATTCACGTACAATCAATACAATGAACCATGTATTCTCGTATAATTACTATGGTAATTCATGTATCCGACATTAAATATGACGTAACTATTGTCTACCGGTTAGGGTATACCGGGTTTCGTCGGAATCGTTACATATCTTGTGGGCTTGGTTCGGACCTTGACTTGTAGTATTAAAACTTGATCAATTAAGCCCCTAGAGTCTTCAAACGTTACTCTTTTTTCCATCAACTTTCATAACCTACAAGTAACATTCAATCATTGTAAAATTAAGCAAAAACTACCCATAACTCTTATTAATTAAACAATTAAGCACGTAAAACATGACAAAACCATACGGAAAGTAAGTGTGTTTTACAACACATCAAACATCCCCACACTTAAGACTTTTTCGTCCCTGAAAAAGTAACCTACACAGGATCATAACCAAGTGAAAAACAACAAACTCCCAGATTATTAATCATTATCAAAACATAAGAAACAGCTCAACATATTGACCGCGATTGCCGATATTATTGTCAAATTAAACCCAGCCACCAGCCAATCAAGCCCCCCTTTTGCATTAAACATTTTAAGTCTAAAAATTAAGGCTACACCTACCCCATCTCAGACAAAGAGAGCTAGAAGAACTAGAGTCGAAGAAAACTGGCTCGACAAATCACCATAAGCCAATGACTCGTTGATGGTACTAATTAGATGCACTCGGTGAAATTTTGATGGATGAATGGTCACGTGGAGGTCGTACGAGCTATTCCTAAATATTATTGGACTTTATCTTATAAATTCCTAATTTTTATTTACTGACTAAGAACCTTCGAGCCCCAATAGTGTATCCTCGGAGTCACCATCCCCAAGGTAACACGTAAACTCTAAGTCCCGTCTAGTATGTGCACTTTGGCCTCTTTTGCTAACCTTAAAGAATGCTCATTTGACATTTTACAATACATAACTTTCTTCACAAGCATTTTGCTTTTCTTGAACAACTTTTGAGAATACACAAACATAACTTTCAATACATACTTTTCTTTTTCTTTCTTTTTTTTTCTCTTTTTTTTCAATCTTTTATATCACCCTAAAATATATAACTATTTCTAAGCTCGTAGAAATATGGACATGTGATGTGTGCTGGTTTTGAGTTCATCTAAGTATAACCATCTCAAAGTTTTCAGATTATGGTAATCCTCCCTAAGCATCGAAATTCGGTTTCACCGTTTTTTCAAATTATTATATATATAAAAACTGCTAAAGAGGACTATCAAAGCTAGTTGAGCCTACCGACACATCCCAAATCAGATATATGAACCATCCCTTCTTTTATTATTATATTATATATATCAAAAGTTCCGAGAGTTCGTTAGCACTTTGGTAGTAATACCATTTCCTGCTTAACGTAGAACAAAAACAACTTTCAAGGGACATTATTTTTTTTAAACTTTTTTTTATTTTTTTTATTTTATATATATATATATATATATTAATAAAACTAAGTACGAAAACGAAAAACAAAAACTAAGTTAAATCTTTTTTTTTCTTACAACTAAGTAAAATAAATTCTCATCCCCACACTTAGAACGAAATCATCCTCGATGAGAACAAGGAAAAGAAATAAAATAGAAAATAAAAACTGAAAAAAAAATTAAAACTTAAAATGCAAAAAGTAAAATAGAGAACGGGTTACTCCCCTGGTTTAGATGCAGATTCTTCATCAGCTGTGTATGACTCGAACGACCGTATAGCATTTCATTCGCGGCCGCAACCTCAGGTGAACCAGCTCCAAAACGCCATCAGAGCTATCATGCGCATAATAATACCTGTAAAAACTCAAACTCGCTCGCATGTAGCGGCATACAAAACAGAAAGCAAAAATATAAGAAATAAACATATTTTTGTGTTTTTGATTTTTTAATTTTTTTTATTTATTCAATTTTTTAATTTTTTTATATTTTTTTAATTTTTT
Organism: Bidens hawaiensis; assembly: GCF_021521415.1. NCBI lineage: Eukaryota > Viridiplantae > Streptophyta > Magnoliopsida > Asterales > Asteraceae > Bidens > Bidens hawaiensis. Next base: position 778,203 of record NW_027491465.1, read on the forward strand.
AAATAACAAAAATAAAATAAATAAAAAACAGATAATAAAGAAAATCATAATACAAACTATACAACTCGGGCTACCTCCCGAGTGATGCATCCAACACGTCTACGCCTCGGTGAATGAGTCAAGGTAGAACACCTCGATTGTCTGATCAGCAACCTGCTCGCCTATGTAGTGTTTCAATCTATGACCGTTCACGTTAAACTTCCCGCTTCGATCTTGTATCTCAATCGTGCCATACGGGAAAACCTCAGTGACCGTGAACGGTCCCGACCATCGAAATTTCAACTTTCCCGGGAATAACCTCAACCGGGAGTTATACAGTAAGACCTTATCCCCACACTTGAACTGCTTATTACCCTTCAATTTCCTATCATGCAGTTCCTTCGTATGCTCCTTATACCGAAATGATTGTGCATATGCGTGATCCCGGAGCTCCTCTTACTCGTGTAATTGATGGAAACGATTACCCTCTGCGGCGGATAAATCAAGATTAACCCTTTGAAGGGCCCATGAAGCATGGTGTTCCAATTCAACAGAAATATGATAGGCCTTCCCTTAAATCATCCGAAATGGTGTGGAACCAGTCGGAGTCGTGTAGGCTGTAGGAAGGCCCACAAAGCGTCATCTAATTTGTCGGACCAATACCGACGATTTGAACCAACCGTTTTCTCGAGAATACGTTTGATTCCCCGATTACTCACTTCTACTTGCCCACTAGTCTGTGGGTGGTAGGCGGTCGCAAGCCGATGGGTGACCCCATAACGCCGCAACGCCTTATCCATCTGCGAGTTGCAAAAGTGAGTACCTCGATCACTGATCAAGGCTTTCGGGACTCCAAAACGAGCAAATAGACTTTTTAGAAAACGGACTACCACTCGGGCATCATTGGTGGGTAGAGCTTTGGCCTCAACCCACTTTGACACGTAATCGACGGCCACGAGTATGTATTTGTTTCCACACGAAGATGGAAACGGTCCCATGAAATAAATACCCCAAATATCAAAAACCTCACAAACTTGAATGGCATTCTGGGGCATTTCGTTTCGCGAAGAAATGTTGCCGACACGCTGGCAACGATTACAACTCTTAACGAACAAATGAGGATCCTTAAAAATAGACGGCCAGTAAAAACCATAATCAAAGACTTTCTTCGCCGTAGAACTCTCACCGTTGTGACCTCCTGTCGGTCCGACATGATAATGGCTCAAAATTTTCCATCCTTCCTTGACATCTACACACCTCCTAATAAGCTGATCAGCACCAATGCGGAAAAGATAAGGGTCATCCCAAAGGTAAAATTTGATGTCCGCAAAGAATTTCTTCTTTTGCTGGTAAGGCATCTTCGGGAGGTATCCGTCAGCAAGATAGTTCGCGAAATCAGCAAACCATGGAAAACCTTCCTCTTGCGCCGTAACAAACATCAGACTCTCCGTCGGAAAACAATCATCGATCCTAACCATCGAATCTCCTAAATCAACTCCCTCTAGACGTGAAAGATGATCGGCCGCCACATTCTTGGCCCCCTTTTTATCACGGATCTCTATATCAAACTCTTGAAGCTACAGGATCCATCGGATAAGACGAGGCTTAGCATCCTGCTTGCTGAAGAGATATCGAATAGCGGCATGATTCGTGTAAACAATCGTCTTGGACAGAACCATATAGGACCTAAATTTATCGAAAGCGAACACCAAAGCTAAAAGCTCTTTTTCGGTGGTGGTATAGCTTTCATGTGCGCCATTTAAGGTCCGGCTCGCGTAGTAGATTGGATGGAATTGTTTATCCTTCCGTTGTCCAAGAACCGCTACGACTGCGAAGTCACTCGCGTCACACATCAACTCGAATGGTAACGACCAGTCGGGAGCAACCATGATCGGGGCGTTAACGAGTTTGTCTTTAGAAGATCAAACGCCTCGATACACTGTTCAGAAAAAACAAATGGAGCATCCTTCTCCAAAAGTTTGGTCATGGGTCTCGCAATCTTAGAAAAATCTTTGATGAATCGGCGGTAGAAACCGGCATAACCTAAAAAAATACGAATGGATCTCACAGAAGTAGGCGGGGGAAGATTAAAAATGGTTTCAACCTTTGATCGATCAACCTCTATCCCCGAACTTGAGATCCGATGACCTGGAACAATGCCCTCGCGAACCATGAAATGACACTTCTCCCAGTTAAGGACTAGGTTGGTGTCGACACAGCGGGACATCATCCTCTCGAGATTTGATAAACAATGATCGAAGGAACTCCCAAATACGGAAAAATATTTCATGAACACCTCCATGGAGTCCTCGATCATATCATGGAAAATGGCCACCATACACCTCTGGAATGTGGCGGAGAGTTGCAAAGTCCGAACGGCATACGTTTGTAAGAAAACGTTCCGTAAGGGCAGGTGAAAGTGGTTTTCTCATGGTCGTCCGGAGCTATCGAAACCTGGAAGTACCCGGAGAAACCTTCTAGGAAACAGTAGTACTGCTGACCTGCTAAACTCTCTAACATCTGATCAATGAAGGGTAAAGGAAAGTGATCTTTCCTGGTGGCATCATTCAGTCTGCAATAGTCGATGCAGACTCGCCATCCCGTCACAGTCCTCGTGGGAATAAGCTCGTTCCTCTCGTTGGTGACGACAGTCATGCCACCCTTTTTAGGAACCACTTGGACTGGAATCACCCAAGCACTATCAGAAATGGGGAAAATGATCCCCGCATCAAGGAGTTTAATGATCTCCTTCTTTACGACCTCTTGCATTTTCGGATTAAGCCGCCGTTGCGGCTGAACGACAGTTTTGAAATTTTCCTCCATGAGGATTTTATGAGTGTAAAACGAAGGGTTGATACCCTTGATATCGATAATCTTCCATGCAATACCCTCTTTGTGCTCTCGTAGCACCCTCAACAACTTCTCCTTCTCGACCTCCGTAAAAGCAGATGCAATGATAACTGGCAGCTTCCTCTCTTCATCTAAAAACGCGTACTAAAGGTGGGAAGGCAAATCCTTAAGCTCTAAGGAAGAAGGAGGACTCTCGACTGAAGGTCGGTCCATAGGATCATCTCGTACGATCTCAGCAGACACGCCAGATTCAGGGATATGCGACTCGGTGTCGTCATCTAAGGACTGATTGGTTACGGGAACCATTTCAATCTCCGGAATCTCCCTATCGAGAATGGGTGTCCGAGGCAGATCCTCCATAAATTTCGCAGAGAAACTCCCCCAACATGCTCCATGATGGTATCAATGAAGTATAAGGAGTCATCAGCAGACTTGGGGTGTTTCAATTACTGTCGAACGTCAAAGCTGACGTTCTCATCCCCAACTCTTAAGATTAACTTACCCTCGCAGACGTCGATCAACGCCTGTGCAGTGGCAAGGAATGGTCGGCCCAAGATAAGTGGGACACTATCATCATCGTTCATGTCCAGGATGACAAAGTCCACCGGGAAGATGAACTTGTCGACACGTGTAACACCCCGCAACCGCAGCGGAAACGTAAACGGGATGCAACAGACACCTCTGATATCAACCACATTGTTTATAAAGAAAATTGAATGCATTAATATACTTCAAATTACATTATCTTGTATTTCATTACCGTCTAGGTGATACACACATCTTACAATACGATACATAATTCTATCTGTTATAATGTATCCTAACATCCCGCACACAAATCATACACACATCAAGCACTTAGCACGTAAGCAATCACTTCATCTAAATTGTACCTGAAAAGCATGTGAGAAAACGGGTCAACTACGAATAGTTGGTGAGTTTCACAATTTTAGTAAACCATTATAAATCCATATCATAATATAATATTATCTGGGGACACTGTTAACCCAGTACTGTACTCACTCCGGGGACACTGTTAACCCAGAAACACTTCCAATAACCTCTGGGGACACTGTTAACCCAGAAACACATTTAATAACCTCTGGGGACACTGTTAACCCAGAAACACATTTAATACCCTCTGGGGACACTGTTAACCCAGAAACACATTTAATACCCTCTGGGGACACTGTTAACCCAGAAACACTGTTTCGGCCTTACACTGTTAGCAACTCAGACAATTACCATCTTAATACATTACGGTACGATTCCCGTACAATAAACATTATATAAATACATTCATTTCCATGCGATCAGCATGTACTTAAACATTTTGATAGAAACATGCTTTCCGCCCCAGGAAAATAATTAAAACAGTCCAGTAAAAAGGGGCTCGTGAAACTCACCTTAGCACATGCAAGCAGGTAACAACAATCATTATCAGTTAACACGTCCAATCTGTAATATGATCCCTACGATCGTTACTATGCAATTATTGTTTATATAATCTTTAACCTTATCAATCGGTACATCTGGGGACACTGTTAACCCAGTACTGTACCTGTTCCGGGGGCAATGTTAACCCAGAAATACTTCTCCGGACTCAGATTGTGAAGTCGTTTAGAGTTCCACGGTCACAATTTCTATTAGTCGTTTTCTCGTTTTGCGTGCCTAGCACGAATATCCGTTTTATGTTTCAAAAATGAGTTTGGTCACACACGACCCGAAAATAGTGGTTGTCTGATAATTTAATTTAAAATGTGAAATTATAGCTCGGTTTAGACGTCCCGATTGGCCGCGGGACTCGTTTCCGTCTTTGGCGTACGGAAACCGTTAAAATCGGTTAAAAATACCCAAATCATCCGACTTATTTTCGAATGATTCATTTTTACTTGTTTAACTCAATTATATGAAAATAGTCCATTTTTAAGGTTTTTATACACCAGTCAGCTCGCTTAAGCGAACTTCACCGGTTTACGCGTTTTAATTTTAAAAGTTTGATAATCAGCACGATTAATTATCCGTTTACTCTCGGATCTTGAAATTTTGCACAAATCACTTTTTAACAGTGGGGAATTTTATAAAAATATTCCAAGAATTAATTCTTATATTTAAAATTTACTTATCTATTTTTAAACACCATTTAAACACTAAATATGTCGTAAATACCAAACGATCTTAGAAAAATCCCAAATTTCTCCTGGATGTCCCATGCCATCCACATAGTCCCCTGTAATTTTTCCAAAACCAAAATCTTCTTTTAAATGCCATTTTTACTAAAACCGAGCTAGAAATCCCTAGAACTCGTTTAACTGAAAAGCCTACTTAGACTTCCCCAACGGACCTCAAATTTTGTGTGTGACTTATACATGATATGAAAAGCTTATCCACAATTTTCCAGAATTTTTCATGATATTTAACTATTTTTCACCATTTTTGGCCAAAACCGAGCATTAAATTCACCAGATATTCATCCTTCATCCAAAATTTACCAAAAGTTCACAGAACTCATATTTCCATGTGTTTAACACCTCTGTAAAATTTTGTAACCTAACTCTAAACGACCAACAATCTGTCCAAAAACACATACACCGACAAAAACAGAATATATCTTTCGTTTTCCGCCACTACAAGCTACAAACTCATCTTTCCGCCTTATCTACCACTAAATACAGAGCCTACAAACAACATACCACAATACCAAGCAAGTTATACTCACGATCAAGCCATTTCTTTCATGGTTACGGTTATGATATAAAAACAAAGATTTTAACCGTAAAAATTCGTTTTTGACTCGTTTAACTCATTTCTTGGACCAAGATCCTTTGTATAACCCGTATACATCACTTGATCATGCAAGAATCGGTTTCATCTCGGGTTTTCACCCATTTTTCATTTGAAACCTCATTTTCTTGAAAGAAAACCTAAGAAAGGAAGATAAACACGATTACAACTCGGTTTTTACCTTGTGTTCTTGCTTGAAAACTCGGGTTTTTGATCAAACGTTTGAGAGAGTTGAAGGTTTGTTGAGTTGGGTGTGTGAAAAAAAGAAAATGAAAATGGTTTGTGTGTGGGAAGTCCGATCGGACTAAAGGATGGGTGGGGTGGGACCCACTTGTTCAATCTAGTCCACTCATTTGGATTTCCGTGATCTGGATAATGTTTTGGATAATCTGGTTCAGTTCGTTTTTCAGTTAAACGTCTAATTCGGCTTAAAACGGTCGTTTTTCGGCTTTAAAAAAGAAATTTATATAAAACCGATTTAAAAACTTTAAAAACTTAAACCATGATGTTTATTAACTTAAAACATCATATCATTAATTATCGTGCATCTTTTTCGGCTTGATCGATCGTCTCTTGCTCGGTTTGGTATTAAAGGTTTCGTTTAACGTACCGACGTACTATTAAATCGAAATCCTTTTTCTGTGCTTTAATCCACTTACCCCGAAGCTTTAATACTTCGTAACATCACTAAATATCATATATCTCGTCTATAATTGAACCCTCGATTCATTCGGGTTTCAATAACTATCGATCGTTTGATCGCATATTCAATACGGTGAATTATATATTCACGTACAATCAATACAATGAACCATGTATTCTCGTATAATTACCATGGTATCTCATGTACCCGACATTACATATGACGTAACTAACGTCTATCGGTTAGGGTATACCTGGTTTTGTCAGAATCGTTACAACACGAACAAGCATGTTCTCGACCACCCCTTGGGTGTATTTCACAGAACGATTAGCAAGCTGGATGCTCATACGGGTAGGCCTCGGTTTTCCTAGACCCAACTTGCGATACACAAAATACGGCATGAGATTAATACTGGCACCAAGATCTGCCAGTGCATGAACAACCGTATTATCACTCAAGATGCTGGGAATCGTGAGACTCCCAGGATCGGGCATCTTTTCTGGTAACTTTCTATGCAAGACTGCAGAGCAACAAGCACTCAGAGGAATGGAGGAGACTTCGGCTAACTTCTCTTTGTTCGAAAGAATATCCTTCAGGAACTTTGCGTATTTGGGCATTTGCGTAAGTGCCTCGAGGAATGGAATATTAAGATGAAGTTGCTTCAGAAGATCAAGAAATTTGGAGTTCTGCTCCTCGTCTCTATCCCTACGAACTCTCCCGGGGTATGGGAGTCTAGGTTTGTAGACTCTCGGTGGTGTGCTGGGTAATGGCTGATTCTCGGCCTGTGTTGAACTTCCTGGGCTGCGCCTCTGATGCACCTTGGCCGGTGGAGACTCCAACTGAATCTCCTCGTCTACCTGCTCCTCTACATCTACCGCAAGTTCGTTAACGACTCCTCTCGTCGCCTCCTGAATCACGGGCTCGCTACGTGCCCCTTCACAACTCCTTGTCGTCACAGCCTTCGCGAACGCCTTTGGATTATGTTCAGTGTTACTTGAAAGTGTACCTGGCGACCTCTCATTTAGACGACTTGCTATCTCTCCCATCTGACGCTCAAGATTTTGAATTGACGCTCCTTGGTTTCTCATGAATGACTCGTGCTCCCGAAATTTCTCTTGAGTTTCTTTGTGACGGGAGTCCTCTCGAGTCATGAGTTGCGACAGCATCTGTGTCTGCTGTGCCAACATCTCCTCTAGTGTGGGCTTCTTCTCCCCACTACTCGTTCCCTCACCGGAATCCTGGAATAGGCTCTGACGTTGCTGGAAGCCGGACTGATTTCCGCTCCTCCAGTTGGAATTTTGGTTACCTCTCCACCTCGAATTATAAGAATTGAAAGAGTTTTGATTTCGGTTTGGATTATTAACGAAGTCGACTGCCTCCTCTTGAAAGCCTACGGGGCACTGAACGGTATCATGCCCCCTCTACAGATCTCGCATAACTTACTTTTCACCTGCAAGTCCTTCACGATCTTTGCTAACGCCTCAACTTGTGCCGCAAGTGCGGTGCTCGTGTTGACCGAATGCATGCCGCGTGATAAGGCGTCGACGGTTTTAGTACTCTTAGCTGGTGGTCGCTGGTATCCACTCATGGCTAACCCGTTGAACAAATCAATGCACTCATCCGTATCCTTCGTTATCAATAAGTTACCTCCTGCAGCTGTGTCGAGCATGCTCTGAGTCACGTACGTCACTCCGTTGTAGAACTTCTCAACAGCCGCCCAGTCTTGTAGGCCGTGGTTCGGACATAAAGCAAGTAGATTTTTAAATCTCTTCCACGCCTCGTAGAAACTCTCAGTGTCCTCCATCTGGAAAGAATGGATCTGGTTACGCAAACGAGCGGCCTTAGCCGGAGGATCGTATTTTTCAAGAAATTGAGTCTGCATGGCAGCCCAAGTAGCAATGGATCCCTGTCGGAGGGTCTCAAGCCACAGACTCGCATGATCAACGAGTGAGAACGGAAAGATTCGGAGTTTGATGGCGTCTTCGGATATGCCGGCAAGATGAAAAGTGTCGCAGATACGTGTAATACGAGTGAGATGAGAATGCGGATTCTCGTGGAGCAACCCGTGAAATTGAGCAGAATGAGCAATCGTGTTCAGAACATTAGTTGGAATCTGCCAAGTCGTTTGAACTCCGATGGCTGGTAGAGCAATGCTGGATCTCGCGCCAGCGTCGACCGGGCGAGCCTGGTCTGCTACTGTCCTCCTCGGTGGTGGATTCGCGTAGCCTATAATCCTATCCCTAATGACGGGTTCAGAAAAAGTAGGAGAAGAGAGTGTATTACCGACGGACGTAGATGAACTGGAAGACGGTTTTGCATGACGTGTCTCACGAAGCTCTCTCTCTGGTTCGGAAAATACTTCGGCTTCTGGTGGTCCTAGAGATCGAGTACGTCGCATACAACTAATAAAATAAACAAAATAGACTAAATTAGCTAAACTATTTTAAACTAACAAACAAAGCAAATAAGAAAAACAAGTAGCAAACAAGGTAAGTCCTAACTCGAGTCGTTCTCAATACGCCTCTAACCGTGTCCTCGGCAACGGTGCCAAAAACTTGATGTGTGTAAAATGATTCTCTCACAACTAAGCTTTAAATTTATTAAACGAAAATCCAAAAGAAGCCACACAAAACCGGCAAGTGTACCGATTAGTAATAGTATAGCACTAAGGAAGTCCGAGTATCAAACACAAGGAAACTCGAAAACGTATCTAATACTTAACCCTAATACGACTCACCTAAGAAATAATTTATTTTTATAAAAGATTATTTTGTATTTTTAACTATTTATCCTAACTTAATTTAATTAACTTAAAAGACTTAATTTAATAAGACTAAACGAAACTGTGAAAATACGATTTATCAATGGGAAAAACAGCTACCTAGGTAAAAATCCTATAGAAGGTATAGCAAGCTATTGGATTGTAGAATCTCACGACACCGGCTCCTAAGGAATGACACAACTAAGGTTCACTCAGGAAGCTAGATTACCTCTCGGTCTCACTAACAAACCCTAACCTACACTTAGTTGATTTTAAGAACAAACCGGGTGACGAATTGTTAACGTGCTCTAATGCCGACTCTCCTCTCGGTCTCATCGACACACTACCTTAATGGTGACGAATAATACGCAACCAAGGATAGAGGAACAATTTATTTCAACTTAAACTAGGTCAACTAATCGCTCACAAACCCAAACCCGACAAGAACCGAACCCGCTCTAGCGCGATCCTAATCCTAAAAAGTAAAAGCTATGAGACGATCCTACTTCCTATCACCTCTCGGTCTCTAAGAAGGTGTCTACCCGCTGATTTTAACTAATTAATATACCCAAATTAACCCTACGGCTGTACACCCCGCAAACAATCTCTAAACACAAAGTAAAGAGTTCAAACAAGCTAAAATCAACTAAAACCGATTCAATCAATCAAAGCAAGAGGTAATTGAGTATTATTAATCAAAACACAGCCACTAAACACAACCTAATTCAATGTTAAACCAAACATTACATTAACAATTTAAGCCTTGATCATCAACGATCCAAACTACCTACTAAAACCTAACAATAATCATCTAACGTAGGTAGAACTAACTACTTTAGAGCCACTCATTGATTTTGGACAGCAGCAATATATCAAATTAAACATCATATAACTCAACATAAACATAATAAAACTCATTCAATGATCAAGAACAATCAAACACAAGTCAATCTCTAAGTTACTTCCAAAACAATCCAACAAAAAGATCAAGTTTAACTAGTTAGGGTTCTTGAACAAGAGACAAAGTTTATGTATGTATTACTCAATATATGGGTGAGATTATTGATGTATAATGACCCTAGCTGCTTTACCAAGTTACCTTTATCTGCTTTCCTTCTTCCCTTGGCTCAACAAATGCAAAAACGTATTTTACTCCTTGGCTGCCTTCTGTCCGATTGGAACTTCTAAAAGGGTGTTATAATTTTTGGTGTTTCTTTCTTTGTGAGCTGCTGCCCCACGTGAGTTTGTAACCAAGAACAAAGAATTAATGTTGTTTCCTTTAAGGAAACAACTAACAAACCTTCCTAGCCACACACTTTCTTCAACAAACTTTTGTTTTCCCCTTTTTTTTTGTGAATTCCGATCGCAGCTGCCCTCTTGTTAGGGTTTTCTTTTTTTTATTTAATTTAATATTGCATGAAAGGCTTGTATCTTGTGGGCTTGGGTCGCGCCTTGACTTGTAGTATTAAAACTTGATCAATTAAGCCCCTAGAGTCTTCAAACTTTACTCTTTTTTCCATCAACTTTCATAACCTACAAGTAACATTCAATCTTTGTAAAATTAAGCAAAAACCATCCATAACTCTTATTAATTAAACAATTAAGCACGTAAAACATGACAAAACCATACGGAAAGTAAGTGTGTTTTACAACACATCAACCGTTATGGAACGTCTATTGGTACGAGGCAAGTATTAACAAGATGATCGAATGACTACATTAGGTGCAAAACGATATGAGGATTGAATTGGATAGTGATAGTGGCAAGTGATGCATAACGAGTGAATTTGACGTTAAATTTATTGTTTGAGATGCTGTGATTTTGTTGCAATTGATTGTTAATTTGATTAACAGCATATATTTGATGTTTAGACTCGCGTTTATTATTGTTGTTGTTATGAGAATGAGTAAGGTAAATGAGTTAAAATTACCAACAATTAGTTTAATGAACAAGATTGCATTTATGTTTTGGAAATTGAGTTGATATTTCTGAGATTGCGGGAGCTATCTCCTTGACTAACATGTGGCCATGAGGTGGTTATAGAAAATAAATGATTGATGTTGTTTGATGTTGAGAAAACATTCTACGATTAATAAAGGTGTGATTTAATGAAAAGATTAGATAGTTGTGTAGATTTCATATGAGTTATTGTGTAAAACGAAACTTAAATATGTTATGCTGATGTTTATACATTACTTAAGGATAATTTAGAATAAATTGAAAATCCATTAGTTAATTTGATGAGTGAATGAGTTTTATCAAAGTTTGACATGTTTTAAAAAATTAAAATTTGAAGTTGAATACTTGAGATATGTTTAATAGTTTATGTATATGATATCATAAGTATAAGAAAGTCATTCGATTATTAAATTGTACAATAATACTATTTAAATTTCTTGATATTTCGATAATATAATAACGTGCTAAGATTATTAGGTGAAAACCAATTCAATAATATGGTGTAAATTGTTTTGATTGGCTAGTGATAACCGAGTCTTAATGAATGAAGGATTTGTATCCGATCAAGAGAACAAAAAAATGTTTTGAGTGTATAAATAGATCGAATCATAGATCTTGATTCAAAAATGATTTAGTAAGTAAGTAATTGAATAATTTAATAATATAGTAATAGAATAATTAAATCAAATCATAAATCATTTCGTATAAAAATCAAACAAACACACAAATAACGAATGTTCTTCGATGTGTTTGGTTTCCCATGAGCTTTCCATGGCATTTTGTTTCCCCAACTTCTTAGCATACCAAAACCAAAACAAATGTGTGAGTTGGCCTCCCATGAGCATTACATGGCAATTTGAATGGCCCAACTTAATTAACGAATTAACGAATCAATGGAGTTTTCCAGCCCATGAGCGTTACATGGACACTTAACCGACCAAACTAAATAACGAATAACGAACTCAAGCAAAATTAGCTGAAACATCTCGTGTATCACCACAAATGATAAATATTCCAACAAAATATCGCAAGTATAACAAATTGTGAAAATGTACAGTTGGCGTGTCCATGGCGTCCCATGGGTTTTACACCCGACTAGACATTTTAAAACAATAAAACACAATAAAGAGTGTAACCGTTTAGCCGATTACGTTAAACGCTTAAAGTGTCAGTCGCATGACAATTTCCACTACGGCGGGGAATCTTGTCTCACTCCCTAGTTTTAAGTGAAAAAGAGCAAAAACAAAACTAGGAAATTCTCAAGAAAATTTCCGACAATAAAAGGCAATCTAATAAAATAAAATATTTTGAGATTTAGGTGTAGCCTTGGAGTTATAAAAATATTTTGAGGATGAGATACAGTCTCGGAGTAATAAAATATTTTGAAGATGAAGCATAGCTTCGGAGTTGTGTGTACATAACAATAAAATAAATAATTAACTAAGCAATTACATAAGTACCTAATCTAGAAACGCAATTACGTAATTTGTAAACAATCAAAAAAACACATCAAGTAAACAAATGAGCATGTATGGGGCTCCTAAACATGTTACTAAGGCACCACTAACGACCTATCTTAAACATTCGTCTTTGATACCAATCTATAACACCCCAACCTATGAAAATAAAATATTTTGAGATTGAGGTGTAGCCTCGGAGTTATAAAAATATTTTGAGGATGAGATATAGTCTTGGAGTAATAAAATATTTTGAAGATGAAGCATAGCTTCGGAGTTGTGTGTGCATAGCAATAAAATAAACAATTAACTAAGCAATTACATAAGTACCTAATCTAGCAACGGAATTACGTAAGTTGTAAACAATCAAATAGAACACATCAAGTAAACAAATGAGCATGTATGGGGCTCCTAAACATGTTACTAAGGAACCACTAACGACCTATCTTAAACATTCGTCTTTGATACCAATCTGTAACACCCCAACCTATGGCGAAAATGCCGAAGCATGAGCTGATTGCTCATAACACTCAATGTACTATCATGCAAATTGATAAATGACAATATCTATTTAATTTATTTAAATAAAACAATCACATTTAAGTACATCAAGTATAAAGAAATTACAACAATAATCAATTAAGTTTGTATCCTATAAGGGTATCTCTACGTGATCTTCATCTTGCTAAACAATCAAGCTGATAACCTGCAAATGCGTATAAAATATATTTTTGTCAACAACACATGTTGAGTGAGTAAAACACCAGTTTAAGACACAAAAGTAATAATATATAATAAATAAAGAAAGATGCAAATTGTTCCTGTGAGAATAAACAGTTAAACCATAGCAAATAAACAATCAGCCAAACCATAAAGAAAGGGCTAAACTGTTGCAATGCGAACAATCATTGGTTACCAAGAATGAGATGTCGGTGAAACCATTGTCAATGCGTCGGACGCCGGCCACTACGACGGTTGTAAGATCATACTAGACTGAGAATATGTTGGACCTCTCCGAAATGTATTCAAATAAAGCAAGTAGGCAAATAGCAAGTTAGGCATAAACTGATATACACACAAGGAATAAACATTTGCGGTTTTGAATAATTGATAAATATATAAATAAGCATATGTCCCCAAAAGGATATAAAAATAAGTAAAAAGGGGAGTGATTACTCACTTAATCGGATGAACGAAATATAAGTGATGATGTGAGAAAGATTATTCCTTCAGGATATACCGTCAAGGATTCCTAGTTAAAATAACAGTAATGTGAATTAATTATAAATAGTATAACATGATTTAATGAATGAGGATTTTGATGTGATTTGAGTTATGTTGTTGATTAGAATGTTATTAATTGTTGATTAATTTCAATCGTTATCATTATTATTATTTTCCATGGTGAAAGCATCACTATTCAACATATTTATTTATTTTAAAAAAATCATTATTTGATAACTTACATAATAATAGTTAATTTGAATATTTAACAAACTCTCGTTAATAAGATTGATAAAACACATATAATATATCTATTATGATTGTAATTGTTAAAACTTTTATTATATAAAAATATTGTGTGTGTGTGTGTGTGTGTGTGTATATAAGAGTTCAAATAAAAAACAAGTGTTTTGTGAGAAGTGTGAGAAGAGCTTTAAAATAAAACAAACCACCTAAATATGACACTATACAATATAAATATGAAACAATACAATTATTTAGAAACTACCAATCTCAACCACTAGATCATAGATCCAAGGGCCTAGATCTATTCTTATTCTTCTCACAAAAATATTGTTTTTTACATTAACCCTACCCTATATATATATATATATATATATATATATATATATATATATATATATATATATCTAATATTTATCTATATAAGTGGCTTCAACAAAGGTTTTAAATGTTAAATGACCGGGATAATCGTTCTAAGGTGTCCGTTACGTAAAAAAGAATTCTTATTTAATATTTAATAGTAATTATAAGGGTTTAATAGGTTAATAAACAAAAACTAAAAAAATAATTGCCCAAAACCGGGCTAGGGGAGGGTCGAACCCGCACCCAGCCGGCTCTAGTAACCATACAACAACAACACCAGCCAACTTGGCTGGTGTGTTGTTTGATTATTTAACAGAAACGATATATATTTACTGGATAACCTGTTCATCCCCAAATTCTAAAACAAAACCCTAGAAATCGGGTTTGGCTTAAATGTTCAATGTTTGATTAAATTGATATGGGGTTATTGTTATATGTTGATAAACGATTAGTAATCATATAACAATTACCTGTTTTTTTTTTTAACAAACTGAAGGTGAATGATGTGCATGAACTTGCGGCCATACGAGGTCCAGAAACGGGTAATTGGTAGGATATATGATGCAATTAAGTTAGGGTTCTGCTTCGTTATGATGAGAGAAAGGTGTGTAACCGATTAATTGAGTTATCATTGAGTCTATATAGTGAGGCTTGATTAAGACGGTTCGTTAATTTTTTTAAGAAACAAATTATTTAGTTGCCAAATACTAATTATTTACCATGTTTATGGTGTCGGTATAACTCGTTTAAGGAAATCAAAGATTTGACAAGATCAATTACAATTAATATACGTGAATTAAGGAACAAGAAATTGGAGGGGGGGTTATATGCCGACAGGATGGATGGTGAAGATGATAATGTTATAATCGTTGCAAATTAGTCCCTAGTCTATGGTGGAGGGTGCATAGTTGGGTTAAAGTAAATTAGAGGGTTGACCTAGTATTGTCACACCCCGACCAAAGGCTAGGGTGCAACGGATTGCTCAAGAACACTATGACACTATTGAAGTGCCAACATTTACTCAACTTGTTTATTCCATTTAATAATCACAAATACAAATTGTCCAAGATAAAATACAAACAATTTCATGTAATAATAAATTCATTATAGTATCCTAAAGGTATGATCTAAGTGATGAGTCTTCAATCTTCACGAGCAACCTAAGAGTAAACTTGTAACATGCGTGAAAATAGATTTGATCAACACGAATGTTGGTGAGCAATACACAAGTTTTGACATATGTATTTAACAGGGAAAAAATCACAATTCACATGTGTAAATAGAATAATGCAACAACCATTGTAAATGTAAAGTAAATAGCAGTGGCTCATTTCTATAAGGTAACAACCAAAATACTCAGAGATTGATGCCCTATTCTACTAGCACAGGGCTAAAGTAGTTAGGGGTGCGTATGATCATACTTATTGAGGCTCAACAACAACATAAAAATAAACACTCGTGCACATAATCAAATTGAGGCATAAACAAAGATCGAGCAAATATTCATACAACACATAACGTTGAATTGTGGATTAGATAATGATATCATAAAACAAGTAAGTTTGAATATGGTACGCATTCCACCACCAAAAGTATAAAAGCGTAAAAAGGGGGAGTGTGATTACTCACTTGTAATAAGTAACTTCAAGGATTAGTTTGCAGTAAAACGGGAAGGTAAGTTCAATGAGCAAGACCTAGATTGAGAGGGTCTTGAGTTAGTAGATGGTCTTAAAAGCTTTGAAGTAAAATAACATGACAAGTAAAATAAATAATTAAAGTTTTAGGGTTAAAGTTTAAATACATAGGAAATTAAAGTAACGGTTTTTAAAAAGTAAGTTTGCTCGAAATCGGGTCTCGTTATTCTATTAATTAGTTTTGCCTAACCTTTGTTATGTAAATATGTAGGGATTGGTTTAATGCAATAGTGCACGACCCCTTGTTAGATATACAAAAACGGGATTTTAGCGAGTGTCCGGTTAGTCGGTTCGGGTCTTGATAAATTGTCAAGTCTGAACCCAACATTCCAAAGTGATAAATATCATGAGATAAATTGTTTAAAATAGAAACTTAACTAATGTTAGAAGTTCTATTAAGGAGAAACTCCAAACATATATGTTAAGTGGGTGTTCGGTTTTATCGGTCCAAGCTTGTTATAAGATCAAGTTGGATCCGACATACCAAGTACCTTAAGAAACATTTATAATTAGTTTGTAAAGGATCTTAAAAAGAAAATGTGAGATTCGGTTACCCGAAACACAATTAGTGTGTTTTAAGCAGGTGAACTAGGTTTAGTTCGGTTTTTTTGGTTTGGTTGGTTCAAGACTTGGTATGTGACGAAACTTGGGTCCAAAAATCCATATTATAATAACAAATACAAAATGCAAATGAAGGAACTTAAACACTTAAAACTTACGTACAACTTGTTTTTAAAACAATTAAATAAAGAATTAAACGAGAATTCGGTCTTGGTTCGGGCCTTGACTCGAAATGAAACCGAGGATGGTTGCCAGATACCCAATACCATGGAACTTATTAAGTAACTTTAGACATTATAATACACAAATCTTACATGTAACACATTATTAAATCATTTTAGATATATAAAGCATTTAAACGAGACTTCGGTTTTGGTTCTGTCCTTGACTCGGAATAAGACCGAGGATGGTTGTCACATACCCAATACCATGGAACTTATAAAAATAAACTTAGAAATACTAATACTCAAGTCATACATACAATATGCTAATAATAAAGTATTTAAACAAAAGTTTGGTTTTGGTTCAGTTCTTGACTCGGAATGAAACCGAATATGGTAACCACATACACAACTACCATTGAACTATTAAAATATTTTAAAAACTAAAATAATTAAGAACTAAACAACATTAACAAGCTTAAACAAAATTAAAGCACAAATTATAAAGTGTTTAACAAGGATTGCAATAATCCTCCATGTAGCCTTGCCTAGCATTAAACCTAAACCGACATGGCCAGAGAAGGGAAAACCAAGGAAACAAGGGAAGTGTGTTTTGAACATGATATAATTCAAGCATTGATTAACAAGAATTAGTTAGAAACAACGATTAGCGTGAGTTTGACCTTGAGAAGTCAAACTATCAAGAGTTTGAAGAATGGATACATAGATCCTAGATTGAGAGAGTTAGGAGAAGGATCAAACCAAAATGGGTGTATGGGACTTGTATTTATAGTTGAAAAAGTGTAAGTTACTCATAAGAGGTATACATACATTTGATTGGTTTAAAAATGGTCAAACAATGCACAAAACAAATAAAAAACGAGCTGGTGATCTGCAAACTGGTCTAGGCATTGCGCGGCCATCCTTTCCATAATGGCCGCGCGGCGTGGCGCCCTCTAGGGATGGGGTTTGGTCTCTAGCTTTGATTATTTGTCGATTAGGTCCCTGAAATTCGTTTTGAGTCGTTTTTAACCATAAAAAGGAGTTTTAATGTACCGAAAAGGACGTTTCACGATCCAACAAGTGTGAAACAAATTTATAGAATATAAAAAATTATTTTTATTAATAACAAAGAATCTGAACGATAAAACGGGTCGGGTTTTCCATACAAATACAAATACGATTAAATCAAAAAAGATGAATGTCACAGTCTTCCCTACTTTAGGAAATTTCGTCCCAAAATTAAAATAAACTTAAGAAAAGAGAAAATTACTAACGGTTGTTGTTGTTAGAATAGTAGGAAGAAATATTTTAAGTAAGAAAAATAACGTCAAGTTCTTGCATGACTCGAAAAACGCCACAAATGAGAAACATAATAAAGGCGCTTATATGTAGGACGTACCAGCGGCGTATCCACCATGCACTTATCATCTATCATTTATGTCGTTTTTCTGCTATCATTCTCGGGTCCGAGTTATCGCACACAACCGTACTTACAATGGCTTCCATATGAGGATTTCGATAATTAAGTGTGCACCCATAATTATTTAGATCGTCGTATGGTCCACATGGTTCGTGATATTGTGTGGTTTAAGGGACATATTTATTTTGAAATCTATAAATATTAGAAACGTAAATAAAATCTGTTGAATTTTATCAATATTGACAAACCAATACTAGCGGTTTAAAAATTTTGTGGTTGGCTTTTAAATAAGTAAAAAAAAATGGGGTAAATAATTGAAACAGATAAAAAATCTAATGATATAAACCAATGTGAAAATAACAATTCATCAAATACATAAAAAAAAATTTAGAGTAAACAATATGAAATGAGATTTGAAGTCAAAATTCATAAAGATAAATGTCAATGTCTATAAATCGAGGTACTATATCAACAATAAAATCGATAAGTGAAACATGATAATGAGGACTCCGATAAGTGGAAGAGAGAAACCCAATAAGTGAAAAGCAAGACTTCTGATAAGTGAAAATGAGAAATCTGATAAATGAAAATGTTGGGCCTAGATTAGATGGTTTGTACTTAGTTCATTTGGTTTTTGGGTTGCATATGTAAACCGAGATCCTTATGGATCTCGGTGGGCTTGCATGGTGGGTACCCTATATATAGAGCTTATTGTATAGGATTCAAGGTTGTTCATTCACTTGTAGTTTTGGTCGTTCACCTCAATATAGTGAATGAGATTTGTATTGTGCTTAAGCACCCGACGTTCAATATAACGTGTGTTTTGAAGCAATCCATCGTGTTCTACGTGTTCATTTTCTTGTTCTTGAATCGTCTACTGTTGGATTTCCGCACCAATAGTTAGATCCGTTGATATTATTATTGAAAGATCCGTCTTGGACCTTACAATTGGTATCAGAGCCTTAGACCTATTCATGCTCGTTATTTTGATATCAAGGATTCAATATTTTTGTTCTTTGGTGGTTGTGTTAAGATTTCCGGCGATCTGGTCATCAGAGAAGGGAATGATATTTTTTTTTGGTAAAAGATGGGTTAGTTACGATTCAAATTGATTTTCGGTGTAAAAACAATGTTCTCAGCATCAATCAAGTGTTCTTGGTAAAGTTTCCCAGTTTTCGGCCAAAGTACAAGAGATTTCTGCCAAGATTGATCGTTTTCGGCTTAAGACGTGTGTTCTCGGTCAAGAATAGTGTTCTCGGCCATCAATACCTGGTTCTCGGTCAATATACAATAGTTTTCTGTCAGTTTTGCTGGTTCTCGGCCTAGTGAACTATAAACATTGTTTGGGCATGATTAATTTAATTTGGGCCTGTGATTGGACTATAAAACTTTTTGGACTAAAATTACTCGTGTACTAACTTAAAAATGGATCGGTTAACCAATGGCAATGGTTCAACCAACGCTTCACTCCATCAAGAGTTGGACTCAATAATGGGGACCACCACTCGTATACCCCGTCTCTTGTCTCATGAGGGGTTTAGTGAATGGAAGTTTCGGTTTGAGAAATATGTTAAGATGAAGGATTCCAAGGTTTGGAGAAGTATTGTTAGGGGACCTCAGAGAATTACCTATCAATGTGATAACTCAACTGAAATTGTTGTCAAGCCCGTTTCCATGTGTGATGATGATGATTTTGTTAAAGTTGAGGAGGATGAAAAGGCACTTTCAACTTTAACCATAGCGCTTTTACCTGAGATTGCTCTTGGTTTATGAGAACTGCAATTGGCTAAGGAGTTATGGGAGACGTTAATTGAGGTGTATGAAGGAAATGAAGATATGAAAAGACGTCGCCAAGACTTGCTGCGAAAAAAGTTCAATATGTTTAACCATGTTCTGGGGGAGTCGTTGGAAACTCAACCCCAAAGGTTCAAAGCCCTGGTGACTGAAATGAGATCCGCAAGTATTTATCTAGAAACCTATGAGATAATGTTAGTACACGGTTTTGCGTCTCGAGTCTTTGTAATTATCATAATGTATTTATCGTTTATTTAATATAAAAGTTAATTATATTTAGGCTTGTTCGTTAAGGGTCATGTCTAGTTCTTTAAGGATGTTTAACGAACTAGACCTTAAGTTAAGTTCATCATGTTTCGTTAAGGATGTTTAACGAATCAGGGGGTGTTTCATTACGATTATTTTTTTAATGTATTGTAACGAAGCAGGAGTCTAGTTCGTTACGGAATATTTAACGAACTAGCCCTGTCTTCTATATTTAGAGGTTCATCCTCTTCATTATTTAATTTTTGAGTTTAAGATTAACGAACCTCTGCCTGATTGTTCTCTCAAGCTTCATCTTAATTGATTATTCAATCTATAATATATCTATACACATATATACAACTAATACTAATATATAAAATATAATCATATAAGAGCATCAATGAACTAGATCCGTAATTGTTATTAGACCTTAGATCTGAGATAGATCCTAGGGTTTCACAAGTGGTATCAGAGCTTTCAGTGTTCGATTACTCTTGATTTGATTGTTAATTCATTAATTAAGGACTGATAATTTTTATTTTGGTATTATTTTGTTTAGGTTTGTGTTTGGATCAAATATAGTGTGATTTGATTTATCTATGGATTGATTGGATTGGATCTGTGTTTGGTAAAGTATTGGGAAGGATTTGTGAGTTGAAATTGTGTTTTGTATTGGTTTGATATTGATTTGGTATCGGATCTGATTTTAGCTGAAACAGGGGATCATTTTGGTTCAAATTGGATTCGAGATAAGGTTATTTAGGTTACGAGAGGTGTTGTTTTGGATTCGCGGTATTGTTACGAGTATTTTGATAGATTACATGATCGATTTGGTTAAGTGTTGGAATAGTATTACAGATCTGGGTTTTTAGTTTGGTGTTCTTACTTTGTTTAAAATCAGGAAATTCCAGATGAAGATTTGAAGATCTTCATCTTTGCTTGAAGATTCGTTAACCTCCCAGACAGTTCGTTAGCTTAATTTGCTAATTCGTGTCCTAATTCGTTACTTATTCTCTTTCGTGTCTTCTAATTCGTGAGACACATGTCCTAGATCGTTAACTTTAATTTTAACAACTTTTGCCACGTGGCAATAGTTGTCAGAGTTTGTTACAACCGTTCTAGCAACCTACTTCGTTATAGTTGATTCGTCATAAATTGTGGCTAATTCGTCATCTTGATTCGTCACCTAATTTGTTAACAGTGTCTTAGTGATTCGTTAAGGGAACTCACCAGTTCCTTACCTTAATTCGCTAAGCTTTTACTTAGTGATTCGTTAAGAGAACCACATGATTCGTTAACATATTTCGTCAATCTGATTCGTTACTTTGACTTAATTCGTTGACCAGTTCGTTATAATCTATTTCGTGTAACACTGTTCCAGATTCGTTAAAGTTATTCCTGATTCGTTACTGTTCTCAATTCGTCAAAATTACTGTTCACAGTTCGTTAAAAGTTTTCAAATTTAACCATTTAAGTTTGAGTGTCCTGTCATTTTACAAAATGGCTGGTATGTATGCTTTAGGATCCCAAAATATGTTAATGCAACGAATGTTGCAACTGGACACCGAGATCGGTTCACATTCAAAATGTCCACGTTTCATTGGGAACCCCGTTTCCGTGCACATTTAGGGTCAGTTCACCCTGATTGTTCCTATTTTCCTGGATGAGGTATATACTGTTCCGATGATTGGAGATGAGACTGTCGGCTTCACACCTAAAGCTATATATCAATACTCCCAAGAAGAAAAGAATGCATTGGAGATAGAAACAAAAGCCTACTCTACTCTTAAATTTGCTTTACCTGAAAACATCTTTCACCAAGTTAGTAACATAAAGATTTGTGCTTCGTTATTCCAACACATTCGTATGAGGAGTATGGGTAACACTGCTGAAAGCAAGAAAGTCATGCTAAAGTTTCAATTTAGGAACTTTAATTTACTTAAGGGTGAGACTGTCGAGGAGATGACAACAAGGTTTAATCATCTGATAGCCGAGATGGATAAAATGAAGTTGGAAACTTCTGAAGTTGATAAGATTGATACCATCAAGAGTGCTTTACCGAGTTCTTATTCTACGTTTTTAATGGTTCTGGAACAATTACTTCAACAATGAAGACTTGACAGCATCCGATTTCATGCAAAAGATCGAAGCAAGAGAATGCGATCTCAAATGTCAAAAGTCTTCAAAGGATAATCAAGATCCTTCTTTTTATGGTGGGAGTATGCCCTTGAGTTCAACCATTTATCCAATCACTGCATTTCTTACACAAAATGCAAGTGAGAATGTGACAACTATCTATAGTGATCCAAGAGCATGTTTCTACACTGCTGAAAATTCTGGATCACCTGGTGCTTCTGGTGGATCTGGAAATTCACCTACCACAAATCAATTTTCATCACCACCAAGTGTAAACATGAAGGTAGCTGAACAAAACTTTGCTTTCTTGTCAACCTTCAAGACCTCATGTGAAAATTTGGTTAGTAGTAAGATTGCTACTAGTGATTTGACTGATGAAGACTATTATCAGATTGATCCGGATGACTTAGAGATTATGGATTTGAAATGGAACACGACGATGATTGTTCGAAAGGTTAAAAGGTTTATGCAACGAATCGGAAAAGATCTTCCTGATTTAAACAAGAAAGTTTGGTTCGATAAATTAAAGGTGAAGTGTTATAACTGTCAAGAGTTCGGACACTTTTCAAAAGAGTGTGATAAACAAAAGAAGGAATATACTGGTCCTCGTAATCAAGATCAAAGTTCTTCTAGAAAATGAGGCAATGATGCTGAAAAGAAACCGTCTTCTTCTGGATCACAAGCTATGCTGACTAATTTGGATGGAACTGATTGGTCACAACGACTACTGTGTAATGACAATCAAGCCAATTTGGTTATGTTCAAGACAAATGACGTTTTTCAAGATGCAAGCGGAAGTGAGCTATCGTCTGATAATGACACTGAATCGGATTCTGATGATTCATGTGATAAATTTCCAACTACATTTGCTTGCATGGCTAAGATCAATGAGGTTAGTCCTTCTATCTCTGCTACTTTGTCTGCTAAAGTAACCTGTGTTGAATGTGAGACTAACAAACCAAAGTTAGAGTATTTAAAAAATCATAATGATAACTTAGTGAGAGAAATTGCTTCACTAATGGATACTTATCGACAATCTCTTGAATCTTAAATGAGATCTCTAGAGAAGATTGAATCTTTGTCGACAAGTAACCATGATCTCAAGGCTGAGTTATCTGTTAAAATGACAATTAATGATCAAAAGTTTCAAGAAATTTTGAAACATCGTTCAAAGATAACCGAGCTTGAGAATGAGGTTCTAGAGTTAAAGAACAAGTTGGGAAAATTTCGAAACTCTTCCTTTTTGCTAAACGAAATAATCGAAGTATCTGGTAAGCAAAAAAGATTCGAAAAAGGGTATAGGTTTCGTTGAAATTCCACCACCTTTTCACAATGACTATAAAGAAAATCCTTGTGCTAGAAGAGAAGAGGATGTGATTGTAAAAGAACCTGTGATTTCTGAAAAATCAAAACCAGTGAAAACTGAAGCTGTTAAAGCCCAATCTATACCTCAAAAACCTCATGTTGGAAGCAACAAAGTATTCATTGAAAATGTTGATAAAGTGATTATTGAGGATGTATTTGAACCTGTGGTTATACACAAATACGAGAACATTCCAAGTTCAAATCACATTCTTTGTGAGCCTCATGAATTTGAGGAAGCCGTGTATGGTTCACACACAACTCATGTGAGAAAAGAAGACCAAGTTAAGGTTAAACCAGTTAAGGCTAAGAAATCAGAAAAGCCTAAAATTTCCGATGAGGATTTGATGCGCTTTATCAATCCAACTATTTCCAAGTCGACAACTGGTCGTGTGTTTAAATTGAATGGAATTGATACAATGTTCACTGAGAAAGAAATTTCGATTAGCATTATCAAACCTGAGCTAATTGAAAGCGTTTTTCATAATGAAACCTCCAAGATACAAGATCTTGAACGTCAATATGCTTGTGCCAAAACATCAAACTCATCAGACCCATCGATTAAGGCTAATCAATTGTTAAAACATGCTAAAAAGGCTCATATTGTGAAATCAACTGGAACTGATACATTGCAAAGTTTTTCCAACTATTCTAACCTTGACTTTTATATGAAAAATAAGTCTGTATCGTCTGATGATTTGACCAAAAGTTTTAATAAGAATGTGAGTCATCAACCTTCTGTGGCATCTGTTTTTGCCAAATCTCGACATGATTGTGTGGACATGCGAATTTTCTTTTTGTGTGGACAACAAGGTCATGTGGTGAGAAACTGTGGCCAGAAAAAATCTCAGAACCTTCATCCATTTGTCAAGGACCAATCGAGACCGGTTCCTGTGATAAAGGAGATTCTGAAACGACCTATGTCGTGTGATGATGATGCTCACATCATGTTTTCAAACGTGAATCCATGTAAGGTAATTCATGTGAATGAAACACATGGTCAAGTAAAACCAAAGTTTGTTCCAACTGAGCCTATCTACAAGAACGTGATCTCAAATGTCGTTCAAGCTGCCTATCTAAAACGAAAGTCTAAGAAGCATGTAGTTTATTCTCAAGTTGCTGAACAACAGTTGAATTCTGTTCAAGTTAATATTCCAAGAGAAACTCAAAAGGTGCCCAAGATTGAGGCCTGAGCTGCCTTTTTGAACTAATCACATTTACTTTGTGTGTAGGGTACATCCAAGATCGTGTCTGGTGAAAACTGGATAATGGATAGTGGATGTTCTCATCATATCACTGGAAATCTCAACCTCTTAACAAATGTGAGAAATATTCAAGGGGGTTATGTAGCATTTTCTGGGAATCTAGGGGTATGATAACACAAGAAGGTGAAGTATCAAATGGTGGCATGAGTGTGTCGCAAATCTGTGACCAGAAGTACATTACTATATTTACTAATAAAGAGTGTCTGATTTTGAAACCGGGATACGTGATTCCCGAGACATGGTTGTCATGCGATCACCTCAATCGAATGATATTTATGTCTTGAATATGTCTTCTAGAGTATCAACGTCTATCAAAACATGTTTTGTCTCAAAAGCAACCGAGAATGACTCTATTCTGTGGCATCGTAGAATGGGTCACATTCATGTTCACAAAATGAATTATTTAATGGCGAATGATTTAGTTAAAGGTTTGCTTTGAAGAACTTTAAATTATCTGATCATTATATTGCTTGCAAGAAAGGAAAACAGAAGAAAAAGTCACATCCAACTAATTTAGTGAATTCCATTGATATTCCTTTTGAACGACTTCATATGGATCTTTTTGGCCCCGTGAATCGTGCTAGCATCTCTAGAGATTGGTATTGTATGGTAGTTACCGATGATCATTCAAGACACTCATGGGTTTTATTTATGAGTTCAAAAGATCAAACACCTGTTCTGGTACAAAACCTAATCACTAAGCTCAAATCACTATACAAGCAAAAAGTGAGGAGAATTCGAAGTGATAATGGTTCTGAATTTAAGAATATTGTATTGGATTTCTTTTTAATTCAAAAAGGAATTCACCAAGAATATAGTGCACCTTATGTACCACAATAGAATGGTGTTGCTAAAAGAAAAAATAGAACTTTGATTGAAGCTGCAAGAACTATGCTTGCTGATTCTAAGCTTCCTGTTAAATTCTGGAATAAGGCGGTGAATAGAGCTTGTTATACGCTTAATCGGGTTCTAACTGTTAAAAGACTCAAGAAGAAGAGTTATGAACTTTTGAACAAACAAAAGCCTAACTTAAAGTACTTGGAACCGTTTGGGTGTCCTTGTACGATATTGAAGAAGGATGTGGGTAAATTTGAAGAAAAGGCCATTGAGGGATATTTCTTGGGAAATGCTTCTCCTAAGAAAAGAGTATTTAATTTTGCTTCTGGTTGTGTTGAGGAATGGTACCATGTGGACTGTCAAAAGTACACCACACCTCCTCAAGGGAAAGGTCCCAACTGGATGTTTAATTATGATGGCTTATTTAATTCATTCACTCCATCAATTGAGCAACCCGATGAAGACCTGGTTCGTGCATACTTTGAAGATCAATTGGTCATTCCATGATTTTCAAGTTCTAATGATGTTGTAGCTCCAACTGAAGATCCATGTGATGATCCCGATACTCCTGGTGTTGCTGATACAATTGAAAGTGATAATTCATCTCCTGAACTTGGAGAACATTACACTAACTTATTCGAAAATCTTGATGTTCCTGGGAATCCCACTCTTCAGATTCATAATTATCATCCAATAGAAAACATCATTGGAGAACTTGATGCGGGCGTTCAAACATGTCATCAAGTTGCTTCTTCGAATGAGAATAATGTATTGTGTGCTTATGCGGATTTACATTCATCTGGAATCGTAAATCTTGCTAAATTCACTTGCTTTCTATCCCAAGTTGAGCTGACGACGACTCGTAAGGCACTTGAAGATTCTTCTTGGGTAGAAGCCATGCAAGAAGAATTGCAGCAATTTGCACGTTTTGGTGTTTGGGAGCTTATTGATAAACCTTCTCTATTCAAGAAGGCTATTCCGACTAAGTGGGTATTTAAATGTAAGAAAGATGATCGTGGTGTGATCGTGAGAAACCAAGCACGATTAGTAGTGCAAGGTTTTCATCAGCAAGATGGTACTGACTACACTAAAGTATATGCTCTGTTTGCAAGATTGGAGTCTATTCGAATCTTTCTGGCGTATGCTGGTCATAAGAATATCAAGGTCTATCAACTGGATGTTAAAAGTGCTTTTCTCAATGGTGAACTACACGAGGAAGTGTTTGTTTTACAGCCTCCTGGCTTTGAAGATCCTGATTATCCGGACCGAGTTTACCGATTAAACAAGGACCTGTATGGTCTACATCAAACCTCGAGAGCTTGGTATGGCACGCTTGCCTACCATCTGACTGATAACGGCTTCAAGCGAGGGACTTTTGACTGCACATTTTTTTATAAGACTTTTGGTGATGATCTTCCCCTCATTCAGATTTATGTCGACGACATTATCTTTAGGTCTACAAACGACACGTTATGTAAGGAGTTCGAGAAGTCCATGCAAACAAAGTTTGAGATAAGCTCGATGGGAGAGATGAACTTCTTTCTAGGGTTGCAAGTTCACCGGTCCGCTAAAGGAATCTTTATTCACAGACCAAGTATGTGAACGATGTCTTGATCCGTTTCAAGATATCTTGTTGGAACTTATGTTTTAGACCGACGCATCGAATTAATTTGTGGGTGCAAAATATATTGTTTGGTCTCAACCAAGGGTGGATGGCTTGAAGACCAAGTCATGCTAGACTAGTATAAATAGATGTTTTTATTCATTTGTCTAGTATAAGTGAGTGTATTCTGTATTGAGTGAAATCCAGGGTTCTATCCCTTTGAGAGAATCTCCGCCTCCAGGTTGAGCTCTCAGGTGGTGGCTGATATTTCTTAATCGAATGTATGTATGAATGTATGTAAGAGTGATTCATCTTTATGAGAATCATTCGACTAATATTATCATACTACCATTTCTATCTTGTTTGTGCTATGATTACAATTGTTCATCCTATTATTGATTGTTAATCAAATCAGGCTCTCTCCCAATAAACCTCATCCGTCCAAACATCTTTCAAGAGTGAATATGAGCGATATTCGATCCCAACCCCAGATCCGAGCTCCGCCGTTAATACCGACTATTCACACTTCCGCACCGGGGCTCGGGTCTTGTCAATTGGTATTAGAGCGGGGTTACCGAATCGTTAAGACTAACCGCTGAACTGATTCATTTTTCTCTTGAATCCACCATGGACGTTAATCGATGAAGTTCGTTGAAATTATTTTTGGTGGTTTTGAAATTATTTGATGATTCAGAGAAAATTTTATGGATTGATGTTTGGGTTGATGACTTGTTTGGATATCCAACATCAACTTCATGTTTATTTGGTCATAATGGTCCATATCTAATGTAACAGTGTTACTTGGCTCATTTTGGGGCAACTCTATTCATTTGATGATTTCCAAATCTGAAAAGATTGATTGATGATATGAAGATAGGTTTCTTTGATGTCGAGAAGACGTGGATATTGCTACATCGATTCTTTTCAGATTTCAAAACCAGTTTTTCGATCTGAAAGAGTTAGGGTTTTGTTTGCTAGATATTGTTTTTATAATTGTGCTGCACAAACAGGATATGGTATGTTGGAAAACGTTGCCGTTGGTACAAACTGGTATGAAGAAGGTACAAGTCAAGAATGAACAGGTACTAAAGGCAATATTATCAATGATTGTGGTAGCAAATGTAAAGTGAATATTAAAGCAGGTTCTGCAAGGGCAAATCAGTGATTAATGATACAAAATTAATTTTTTGATGTACCGGGCATACAATGAACATAGAAGATTGTTCTCAAGTAATGATAATAGTTAAGTGTTGCTTCGAGCACAGATTGTGTTTTTTCCATAGCACAATTTTTGGTTCGAGCACACTTTATCTCGGGCACATCTTATCTCGGGCACATCAAGTTCCAGTGTCGAGTAACCCCTTGCATATCTTTGGTCTTCTCAAGAAAACTATCTTTTAAGTCCCAAGCACACTTTCGAGCACACTTCCGAGCACACTTTGTGCTAGTAAAGTGCTTCCTAGCACACTTTGTGCTAGTGAAGTGCTCCCAAGCACACTTTGTGCTAGTGAAGTGCTCCCAAGAACACTTTGTGCAAGTGAAGTGATCCCAAGCACACTGTGTTCTAGGAAACAGAGTGTGTGAAACATTTCAAGGTTTTGAAGAAACTTTTGAGATTTTTGGTGTCGTTGACCATTTGACCAAGCTGTTCTCTACGGAAGATATATACTCAAGAGTATTTTGGTAATATTTTTTCAATCATCAACAAGCTTATGGAATTCAACCCTCATCCAATTTCACGACTTCATCAAAAGCTTTACAAGAACAAGTGTTGACCAAGCTTAAGGATTTAATCACTTTTAGTGTTAACCAACATATGAATATGTTTATCTTCATATTTTTACAATCGTGATAAGTATGGTCAAGATTGCTTCGCACACACTTGATTTGAAGACACATTTATTAAAGACAATTGCAACGAAATTGAGGGAGTAAAAATCTTTGAATTTCATTGAAAATGGTTAGCTTCAAATCAAGTAAAAGACTCAAGTTAAGAATTGAAGATTATTTGATGATCACATTGAGTTTATTTCTGTTTGTGGTAACCATGTTACTTGAAGTTGATCTTTGAAGTTCAAAGCCTCGTTCATATGCCCATACAACTATATCCAAAAGTGGTATAAGAGTGATAATTCGAAATGAACAATGGGAGAAGCTTAACGTGAGGGGGAGAATTTCAACGAAAGACAACGAGTTATGAGGTGATCATGGAAGAAATTCGATGGCATCGGTCTAAGGGGGAGATTATTGGAACTTATGTTTTAGACCGACGCATCAAATTAATTTGTGGGTGAAAAATATATTGTTTGGTTTCAACCAAGGGTGGATGGCTTGAATACCAAAGCATGCTAGACTAGTATAAATAGATATTTTTATTCATTTATCTAGTATGAGTGAGTGTATTGTGTATTGAGTGAGATCTAAGGTTTTATCCCTTTGAGAAAGTCTCCGCCTACAGAATGAGCTCTCCTGGTATTTCTTAATCGAATGTATGTATGAATGTATGTATGAGTGATTCATCTTTATGAGAATCATTCGACTAATATTATCATACTACCATTTCTATCTTGTTTGTGTTTTTATTACAATTGTTCATCCTATTATTGATTGTTAATCAAATCAGGCTCTCTCCCAATACACCTCATCCGTCCAAACATCTTTCAAGAGTGAATATGAGTGAGATTCGATCCTAACCCTAGATCCGAGCCCCACCTTTAATACCGACTATTCACACTTCCGCACCGGGGCTTGGGTCTTGTCATATCTGCCGGAAAAATCCCTTCAAATCCTCTCCCCGTGGGTCACAATTTATCACCGGATGAATTGGAGGACACCATTGATCCTACCCTCTATCGTGCTATGATCGGATCTTTAATGTATCCAACGACTTCTCGCCCCGACATTATGTTTGTTGTTTGTCTTTGGGCTAGGTTTCAAGCAAGTCCATGAGTGACTCTCACCTAGCAGCGGTCAAGCGAATTCTTTAGTATCTAAGGGGAAATCCAGATATCGGGTTATGGTACCCCAAGGACGAAACTTTGAGCTACCGCCTTTTTATACTCAGACTATTGAGGTTGCAAGAATAACTTCAAATCAACTACGGCAGGGTGTCAATTCTTAGGAAACCGGCTTGTTTCTTGGCAGTGTAAGAAGCAGACGACGACCTCTACTTCAACCGCTGAAGCAGAATATGTTGCAGCCTCGAGTTGCTGTTCCCAGGTTTTGTGGATTCAACAACATCTACGCGACTACGGT
Source organism: Bidens hawaiensis (assembly GCF_021521415.1). Classification (NCBI taxonomy): domain Eukaryota; kingdom Viridiplantae; phylum Streptophyta; class Magnoliopsida; order Asterales; family Asteraceae; genus Bidens; species Bidens hawaiensis. The sequence goes on from NW_027491465.1 coordinate 808,804, forward strand.
TTGAAGTTTCTTACTACTCATATTTTGATTGATAACTCTGCTGCCATAATCACCAAAAATCCCGTACAACATTCTAAAACGAAACATATCGAAATTCGATATCATTTCATACGGGATTGTTTTGAGAAGAAACTAATCGACCTTGAGAAAGTACATACCGATTTTCAAAAAGCCGATCTATCTACCAAAGCCTTTGACAAAACTAGTTTTCAATTTTTGCTTGTTTTAAATGGATTGAAGACCCTTGCTGATATCCTGAAACAAGGATAACTATTTCTATTTTCTGTTTAATTTTTTTTTCCTTTTAAATTTTATTTTGGTTTTGGATTTTAGGGGGGGGGAAATAGAAAATACAAAAATATTGTGCTTTTTGCTTGTATAGATAAAATCCAAAAACATTTAAAAAAATTTTAAAAGCCAAAAACATTGAAAAAAAATAATTAGAAAAATCAAAAATATTGTATTTTTTTTGTCATTTATGTTTTCTTTTCTTTAAAAAAATATTTTGAAAATCCAAAAACAGTTTAAAATCTTGAAAAACCAAAAATATTGTGTTTTCAGTTTGTAGAGAAAAATCCGAAAATCCAAAAAGATTGTGAAGTTTTATTGTTTATAAGAAAATTAAAAAAGACAAAAAGATTGTGTTTGCATGTATGTCTAGAGAAAAGCCAAAAAGATTTTTGCATATGTTCGCTGAAAAGTATGTCAATTACTCATATCTGAAGGACACGTACTTGTATATGTTTGGTCCTGATATTTACTTTTAAATATTCGGGATAACCATTTACCTGATAATGGAAAGTAATTGGGCCGTTCATTATGCGTTTTATTTTATTTTCTCGCTGAAAATTATGTCGGTTATTTAAGTTTGTGGAGCATGCTTGCATGTCTTGGTCCTATTATTCACTTGTGAATCAATAGTTTAGCCATTAATTTATCGACTTAATGTAACTTGGGCGATTAAATTCATTCTGTTTTATGCTCCTCAAAATTTTGAGTTTTTGAAGGAAAAGAGAAAATGATAGTACATTGACTGTTTTGACCCCATATCCAGCAAGAAATAAGCATAAAAGATTATGTGCTTAATTTCATTGGTGCATTGGTAGGTCTTAAACAAACTGTTAGAGTAAAGTATGTGAAATAAACATAAAGTAATACCAAATTAAAATAAGTGTTAGTCTCTAGAAAAAATTTCGGTGAGGATGGTAGAAATGTAATAACCTGTCATACTCAAGCCTTATACTTGTTTGATCATCCAAAAATAAAATAAAGCAAATAAAAAGCGTTGAGGTTCTGCACACTAAGTCTTTATGCGGCTTAATCATCTGGGTATTCATATGCATGAATATTTCACTCGCTTTAAGAGCAAACCCAAATTCATTAAGCTTGATCACTGTTGTACCTCGTACAATCTAAATTAATGACTTGATCAATATCCGCTGTTAGTCCTACATTGTTCCTCCCTTGCGTGCGTCTCAATACCATTAAGAAACAGACCCCAGGGGATACAGTGTATGTAAGCTGACAGATGGACTCGTGCATACTCACTTATAGTAAAGGAAACTCAATGCATTTCTCATAAATTTCTATACAAAATTATAATTTTTGATCAACAATATAATGGTTTAAGTCAAGTTGGGGTGATTTGGCAAAAATCAAATTAAGCTTGAACCGAGATTAGAGGCTGATAGTTTCTGATATTCTGTACTCTAATTGAACCTTTAATCATATCACAAAACGCTTGAAAGCTTGTTATAAGATTTAAGTGGACAACAATATCAATGACCGACTTAACGCCAGTCACAATATCGCTGAATATAAAACTGTGATGGAAGGGCAATCTGGTCAATATGATTCTCTGCTCAGACTTGTCAAAAATCTAAAAATATGTACTGTTTTTGAAAACTCATACAAAAACACAAAAATATTTTCCTGTCTTACATTTTAATTTTCGGATAGTTTTCTGGTAAATATTTTTCATTAAAAAAGTTCTATATATACCAAAAGATTTTGCTTTCTTCATTTTACATATTATTTAATTTTTCTTTAAGTTAAGTGTTTCAAAATGTAAAACACATTAAGGTATTCGATTATCGAGATATGGGTTCTTGGTGATTCATTAAGTTATTTGGTTTTATTATTTAATTAACACTTAATTTAATTGATTTAATTAATTTAATTATTTAATTTAAAATTACATAATGTAATTCGTTAAAGGTGATTCGTTAAGCTATAACGAATTGAGCTCCAATTCGTTAACTTTATTTCGCTTTCGCCACTCTGTAACGAACGGCTTCTAATTCGTTAAGATTTTAACGAATTACTTGTAATTAGTTTAAGCCACGTGTTAATTTTAAGATAACGAATCACCTGATTCGTTAATTCAAAATTCAAACGAATCAGATGATTTGTTACATTGGAAACTGTGAGTATCAGGGTATTTAGGGATTCGTGATGCGATTCATATTCACTATTCAATCTTCCCTTCATCTTCCTTACTGTTACTCTGGCCAAATTTCTCCAAATTTTTTTATCTTCATTATATTGTGTTTTGATCATATATTCTGACTCCTAAGGTATATACAATCATAACGTGATGATTTACGTTATATTTGACGGATGGTTGTTGGGTTAATTATTGGTTTTTAATATCGGGTTTTTAAGCTTCGTATAAACCCTTAATTTAATTGATTTGTACCCTGCTTTGGTATTAGTGATTTATACCATTCTAATCGCAATGGGTTTCCGAGATCCTTGTGAATTTTTGTTCGGTTATCCATTGATGATTATGGTGTAATTGATTGCAGAATTGCAACTTTGACTATTAGTGTTCTTGGTAAATTTGACCTTGACCAATTTAGTCAAATATTAAGCTTAATTCGCCATTCGTAATTGTTTAACGAATTGGAACTCATTCGTGTCCAATTCGTTATACATTTCACACGAATCAGGCTAACGAATCGTAACTTATAACGAATCTGATTCTCCTTCGTTATTTATAACGAATTAGATCTTAATTCGTTAACTTTTATTAGTGATTCGTTAAAGCGTAATTCGTTAACTATTTACTTGATAGCGAAGTAGCTTATTTTCTATAACGAATTACCAAGTCGTTATAACGAATTAGAATAATGACATATTAATTATTTTAAAATTCAAATGTTTTATAAATTGATTTAATTTAAAAATTTTAATTATATATTAATTATATGAGTATTATTCTTATTAACAATTACTGATTCTCAACTTTGTGTATATAGAACTATGGCCGATAATATGGAACAAGATCCTCCCGTTGCTGATCCACAGGAGGTGCAACAACAAGATCTGCCATTACTTCCGTACGACAAAACGCATAACATTTGTGCCTTTGTCGGTACGAACTTTGCGGATGAAGACGTATTTGGTGAATTATTGGCATTTATTAGACGTTCGACTATTCATCATGTCGTAACTGCACGACCGAAAGTCTATTTTAGCATTATTCGTCAGTTTTGGAATACAGCTAGATACGTTGAAGTTGATAATCATATTGAAGCTACGGTCAACCAAACGCCTATTACTGTTAACACTGATGTTATTAAACGTGTGCTTCAATTTGGTGACACTATCGATTATCCTTGTGAGTTTGATAAAGGTTTGATCCGAGGTTTATTTCGTCGAGTATTTTATGGTGGTGACCTTGAAGCTTCGACGTATAATAAGAATGGATTATGTCCTACCTACAAGTATTTATTACACGTGTTGATCCATTTCTTAGGAAGACGTAAAGGTGGCTTCGATGAATGTCGAATTATTTACAATCGGCTTTTGTCGCGTTGATTCTGAACAAGCCATTCAACTTTTCGTAGATGATTTTCTATCACCTTAAGGAACAATGCCTTATGGTGGTTCAACGTAAAAAGTCCCTGATATACCCTCGATGACACCACGGACCAAACGTTTAATCGGTCATCTGGTGAACCCAGATTATGTATGACCGCACAATGATTGTTGGATCCACGATGATTCGGATTCCAAGCATGAGGAAGGAGCAGGTGGGAACGAGGATGATAATGAAGGTGGTAATGGTGGTGATGGTGATGCCCATGCTAAACAACAAGCTGCGGTTGAGGCTGCTTTAGCTGCTTCCATAGCCTCTCAACGCAAAAGGAAAGGAAAAGAGTTGGTGGGTGAAGGTTCTTCTAAGCGACGAGAGTCCGCTGGTGCTGCCATCTCATTTGGAGTTCAACCTCCAAGGTCGTCCCTCCTCAAAGAGCGGTGGTGCCGCTTACTACTTAAACCCCGGAATTAACTTTGACAACCACACTTACGACGGATTCTAGGCTTGGCATGATTCCACAATCAGTCTTATCTACTTTGCCAAGGCCTTCAACTGCTACCTCGGTGGTCTCTCCTACACAAATGAAGATGCCTCCACCACCTATGGATTTTTCATATTTGAGGCTTAACCGACCTCAAGGTCCTGTTCAACCTATCCCTTCTTCATTTCTTGCTATGTCTCATGATCAACAAATGAACATGGTCTTGAGTCTACTCCATTTGTATGAAAATCAAATGTCTGCTGATCGAATGACTCAAGAATGCATGTTGGAGAACCAAAAGAAGCTGGTAAGTTACGTATCCTTCTTTCAAAAGGAGACGAAAGCCCTTCGTGAGATTGTTGAGTCTCAGGGGTTGAAAATAAAACAGCAAGAGGATCTTATGTTGTAGCTTACATGCAAGGACGATGAACTAAAGAAGCTTAAAAATGATGAAGAAGACCCAGATGCTTTGGGCACTAGGGGATGTGAGCCTAAACAAACTCACGGCTCGGATTCAAGTGCTGGTGATTCGGGAAAATAGATCATCGCTTATCATGATACTACAGCTGCTACACCCATTGAGATGATCAAGGCTAATACCGTTATCTTTGTTGATGGTAAGGGGGTGGTTAGAAGTATTGTTAATGCCGATGAGATTGAGGTTGGACAGTTTGTTGAGAGGTCACTAATGTTGGGACTTATATTTTAGACTGACGCATCGAATTAATCTTTGGGTGAAAAATATATTATTTGGTCTCAACCAAGGGTGGATGGCTTGAAGACCAAGTCATGCTAGGCTAGTATAAATAGATGTTTTTATTCATTTGTCTAGTATGAGTGACTGTATTGTGTATGTGTGAGATTTAGGGTTTTTATCCCTTTGAGAGAGTCTCTGCCTCCAGGATGAGCTCTCCTGGTGGCGGCTGAGATATTTCTTATTTGATTGTATGTATGAATGTATGTATGAGTGTTTCATCTTAATGAGAATCATTCGGCTAATATTTCATACTACCGTTTCTATCTTGTTTGTGTTTTGATTACAATTGTTCATCCTACTTTATTGTTGATTGTTAATCAAATCAGGCTCTCTCCCAATACACCTCATCCGTCCAACTAACATCATTCAAGAGTGAATATGAGTTAGATTCGATCCTAACCTTAGATCCGAGCTCCACACCGTTGATTAGTATTGACTATTATTCACGCTTCCGCAACGGGGCTCGGACCTGTCAATAAAAAAATATATTATTTGGTCTCAACCAAGGATGGATGGCTTGAAGACCAAGTCATGCTAGGCTAGAATAAATAGATGTTTTTATTCATTTGTCTAGTATGAGTGACTGTATTATGTATGTGTGAGATTTAGGGTTTTTATCCCTTTGAGAGAGTCTCTGCCTCCAGGATGAGCTCTCCTGGTGGCAGCTGAGATATTTCTTATTTGATTGTATGTATGAATGTATGTATGAGTGTTTCATCTTAATGAGAATCATTCGTCTAATATTTCATACTACCGTTTCTATCTTGTTTGTGTTTTGATTACAATTGTTCATCCTACTTTATTGTTGATTGTTAATCAAATCAGGTTCTCTCCCAATACACCTCATCCGTCCAACTAACATCATTCAAGAGTGAATACGAGTTAGATTCGATCCTAACCCCTAGATCCGAGCTCCACACCGTTGATTAGTATTGACTATTATTCACGCTTCCGCACCGGGGCTCGGAACTCACATCTAACACGAGAGCAGATTTCTATTCTGCTTCGTCTAAACGATGTTGAGTTAACCATATAGAGGCTGAGGATGATGTGGAGGTTGTGATCGATGAAGAGGTCTTTGATGATCCAAATTTTTAGATGAACACAGAGTTTATTTATGAATATGAGGAAGTGGAGATCGAGGACATGACAGCTGAGGAATACCCTTATTTATTTCAACACACTAATGTTGATCTGGGTGCTCCTATATTTACTGAAGAAACCGTCAAAGCAGCAGAGGATCATCTGGATAAGATTTCAAAGGGCAAGAATGTTGTTGATACAAGATTCGATTCAAAGCCCGATCCGTCTGATGCTGACATTCAGAAATGGTTTGCTTATCGGGACAAGAAGGCTCGTAAGATTATTGATGCATTCCGATATGTGGATCAATCAGATGACTTCCTTCAAAGCCATATCTAAAGTGCGAGGTGACATTATTTCTTGGCTTTATGATTCCGATTTAAAGGTCTGTATTATAAAATGGGAGAACGACACTCAGTACTATGAGAAGATTACTGATGTTCTCTCATTACTTCGTTAGGACGTTCGGACCCTCGCGTGTTGATCATTTATTAATCGTGGCAGGAATCACCAAGCAAGTTGGTTTCACCAACACTTGCTGTTTGAGGTGAACCACGGGTTCAATTTTTTTAAGCCGCAGGTTCCAACTCGCAAGCGTATCGATGAGATCGATCCAAGGACTGGTTGGAGGAAGTTGGTACTTAAGGTAAAGCCGCCACGAACAATGAAGCATGTGCCAGTGAAGATGTTGAATCAACATATGTATTTATCTTTCAACCGCTGGTACTACGACAACCGAACTGGCGAGGCCGTTATTGTGTTGGGTAAAGGATTAAAGACCGAGTTGATAAAGATCATTGATCTGATGTGGCTTGTGAATTTAACGGAGACCGACAATGGCGTGCTTTTTAAGAATTAGATATTGATAGAGCGCCGTGAAGACTATGACCGAGCAATGCCATTTCAACGCGTTGTTCGAGTGTGTCACGAACATGGTATTCATAGCTGCAGATATTGGCAGACAAGACGCTTCAAGTAATTTAAAATAAAGAGCTTAAGACGATGGGGTGTTTGTTAGTACACGGTTTTGCGTCTCGAGTCTTTGTAACTATCATATTGTATTTATAATTTATTTAATGTAAAAGTTAATTATATTTAGGCCAGTTCGTTAAGGGTCACGTCTAGTTCGTTAAGGATGTTTAATGAACTAGACCTTAAGTTAAGTTCCTCCTGTTTCGTTAAGGATGTTTAACAAATCAAGGGGTGTTTCATTAAGATTATTTGTTTAATGTAATGTAATGAAGTAGAAATCTAGTTCGTTACGGAATGTGTAACGAACTAGCCATGTCTTCTGTATATAGAGGTTCATCCTCTTCATTATTTAAGTTTTGAGTTTAAGATTAACGAACCTCTGCCTGATTGTTCTCTCAAGCTTCATCTTAATTGATTATTCAATCTATAATATATCTATACACATATATACAACTAATAATAATATATAAAATATAATCATATAAGAGCATCAAAGAACTAGATTCGTAATTGTTATTAGACCTTAGATCTGAGATAGATCCTAGGGTTTCACAGATAAACAACAAGCTGGTGAATTCTTTGCCAAAGAGTTGGGATATGAATGTTGCTGTTATCAAGAAGACTAAAGATCTCAACAGAATGTCTCTCTCTGATATGATGGCTACTATCAAGGCATGTGATATGGATGACAAGAAACGTGCAATAAATCATGCAAACTCCTACAGTGCAGTTGGGTACAACGTTGCTTCCAACAATGCTCTCATCTCTCAAGACAGTTCCTTAATGTTCAAGGCCACTCAACATCCACCTCAGGGAAACTTTCAAATGTTCACATCCACTCAAGGCCAATCATCTTCCATTTCACCTCAACTAGCTCCAGTATTCTTCACTAAGTCTGGTCAATCTTCAGCTAACAATGGAAAATCTTCATCCTCTGGTGTTACTTATGGTCAGAACTCAAGTCAGATTCCTTCCATTCCAAAAGAGACTCGGGATAATATAGCTCTAATGGTAGGATTCACGAACTATTATAATGCATTTCTAGCTGGACACTTGGTCCAACCTGTAGTCGTTGTTGAACTCGATCAGATCCATCCTGACGATGTTGTAGAAATGGATATCTCTTGGCAAATCGCCATGGCAATATTTTGGGCCAAGAAGTTCACTAAGAGGATGGGTAGAAACAATTAGAATATGCCTGATAATCAGAAGGTGGGTTTTAACAAGGACACTCTGAGATGCTACAACTGTCACGAGCCGGGTCATTTCGCTCATGAATGTACTAACCCAGCGAAGGATGGAAACACAGAAAGGACGCTGGTTCCAGTGGGGAACGCTAGAAGTGAGGTTGGGGGTATTTAAGTTAATGGTGAAAGGGGATTGGTTGCTCAATAGTTTTCCTGTGAGGATCTGATGGCTGCTCTCAACATTGGAAATCAGATTGCAAACTTCGCAAATGTTGAAGACATTGAAGAAGAAAATGCTGCTGAGGAGCAAGTTAAGGAACTTCAATTCACATATATGGCTTTCACTTCTCCTGACTCATCTAAGGTAAGTTTTCAACCATGTTCTCAAGATTGTGTTGATAAGATAGAATTATATAGGCTCCACAATGATAAATTAATTCAAGACATGGAAAGAGTAAAATCTGACAATTTTAAACTTAAGAAAAACGAAAAGGGTTTTCTAGATAAAATAGAAGCAACTCAAAAGAATTTATCTAGACTTAAGTCTGAATTCAGTATAAAATGTTCTCACTACCTCGATGCCAAACAGGAAATTGCTGATTTAACTGCTAAATTGGAAGCCTCTAAGTTGGAAATTTTAAATCTAACTAGTAAATTTGAAAGGGCTGAACTAGATTTTAAAATTTTTGTTGTTTCCAGTGAAGTATCTAACTCAATGATTGAAAATCAGTTATGGTGGAAAGAAAACGAAGGTGAGGGCATAAGATATAGTCAAGTTTCCCACCCTATAACCACAATTATGTTAGTACTCCTGTTACCAAAGAACAGGAAGAAAAGATAAAGGGCATGAAGTACGGAAAACAAGATAAATGTGATGGAGCTAGTTCTATGAATGCGAGTGCGTCCACTTCAGGAGTGAATGATTCTAACGTTTTTGCTTCATGTGCAGGATAAGTAATTGTGAAGGAATGGACTGATGAGGACGGCTACTATTGTTTTGAATTTAATAATGGCATTGTTTATGATGTTTTTTTAAAACTACCTGTTTTGAATTCTCTTATTCCGACTGTTTTTGTGGGCTCTGTTTTAAAGAGCAAGGATTCTTATGTGGTTGATTCTGTTAAAACTTTGAATTCTGATAATGTGGTTTCCAACAAGATTAAAAACTCAAAAAATATTCACCACCTAAGTTTGTTAAAGAGGGATGCTCTAATGACAAACAAGGTGATAAGGTAAATAATGTGAAAAATGGTCCTCGTAATTTTAAGCAGGCTGGTCCATACAACCAGTCCAGACGAGGAGTTGCCCAAAATGATTTTTACATAAAGCGTCAAACCTGTTTTAATTGTGGCACTACTGGTCATATCGCCAGAAATTGTCCACATCGTCCATACGTTCCCTATTATAGATTTTATCAGAGGAATATGCCCTATATGTCTCATAATTCGTACAAGCAAAGATTCAGGCATAATCAGGGTAATCCCTCTGATGATGATTGGAACCGAAAAAAATCTGGCAGGTTTAGTCCTCATCAGACCAAGCCTGACATTTTCGCAAAAGGGTTAGAAAATGTGCTTTGGTTTCAAAAATGAACACGCGTTCTAAACTGAAACAGGTAGAGAAGACAAAATCGTGTCCTACTAACCCAAAAACACCGGAGATGAAATCAACCATTCGTCTTATAACGCAAAATCTTACTATGGTAGACATAAATGGTTGCCTAAATCTCCGGTAAAAGAGTCTATAAACCAAACGTTTGATGATCAAAAGGACATGTCATGGCAACCCGTGACAACTTTGGATGCGTCAGGTTCACCCAGTGTAACTATGGACTGGGTACCAAAGACTAATTAATCTCGCGCTTTGTGCAGGGACAGCTATGGAGGAATATCATCAGAACTTGGTATGTTGATAGTGGCTGTTCTAGGCACATGACAGGAGACATTTCCCAACTACACGACATTCAAACATTTAATGGTGGGTATGTTTCCTTTGCGGGAGGAGAAAAGGGGAAGATCACTCAGAAGGGTACTGTAAGTAACAGTGTTCTAAAATTCGAAAATGTTAATTTTGTTCCAGAATTGAAGCACAGTTTGTTGAGCGTGTCTCAAATCTGTGATAAAGATTTTTCAAATCACTTTACTAAGAAAGAGTGTTTTATTTTAAAACCTGGTATCATCATACCAGAAGACTGGATCCTTGTTCGATCACAGAGAAAAGATAATGCTTATGTGATTGACATGAACAAAAATGTTCATGATGAAATAACTTGCTTGTTTTCAAAAGTGTCAGAACATAATGCCATGCTTTGGCATCATCGTCTTGGTCATGCAAACATGAAAAACGTGAACCGTCTTGCTAAAAAAGATTCGGTTCGTGGTTTACCCATTAAAGATTTTGTTACTATTGAAAAGTGTATGGCTTATGCTTTGGGTAAACATCATCAGAAATCTCATAAGCCAAAACTGATTAATACTATTTCATCAGTTTTTCAATTACTTCATATGGATCTTTTCGGTCATGTTCACGCAGTTCTTATTTTCTGGTTATTACGGACGACTACTCATGTTTTACTTGGGTGTTTTTCTTGTCAAATAAGAGTGAAACTGCAGATTTGATCAAGAAGTTTATTGTGCTTATGGAGAACCAACTGAATTTGAAGCTGAAGGGAATATGTTGTGATAATGGTACATAATTCAAGAATGCATCATTGAATTGTTTCTGTTCAGAAAGGGGGGTGCTTCGTCAGTACAGTTCAGCTAGGACACCACAACAAAATGGTGTGGCTGAAAGGAGAAACATAACTCTTCGAAGCGGCAAGGACTATGCTGTGTGATTCTAAGTTGCCATTGTTCTTCTAGGCAGAAGCTATTAATACGGCCTGTTATGTTCAGAATCGGGTGATAATCAACAAATCACAAATGAAAACACCATATGAGATTGTCTATGGTCATAAGCCTGCTGTTGCATATTTCAGAGCATTTGGTTGTCCGTGCACTCTACTGAATCTCGAATCTACTCCGAAATTTGGGGCCAAAGCTGATGATTGTTACTTTGTTGGTTACGCAGGACATACCGCCTACAGGGTCTACAATAAGTTAACCAAGCAAATTTTAGAGTCCTATGATGTTCGTTGGTTGGAAGAAAACGAGACTGATGCTAGTGTTGATCCGGACTGGTTATTCGACTACAATGAACTCTTCAAACCGTTCAATGTGCTTCTGATCATCAACACAGAACCTTCAGGTGGTGCTACAGTGGATGCTGAGAAAGATAACCCACATGCAGTATCTCACATCTCTTCACTTCTGGATGATGATGTCACAGAACCACTTCATGACGACACAGCCGTGTCCGTCACTCAGCCCAAAGAAGTTCCAGAAACTAAATACTCACAAAATTCGTCTGGAAATGCTACAACAGTTGAGGGGGAGAGTCCTATTCGTCAGATTTTCGTGAGCACACTATTTCCCGATGCCATCCCAGATGAATATGTCGCCAGCACCTCGTACTCACATAGTACAACGGCTTCTGGATGGAAGAATCCACTTGCTGATATAGATATAAATCTGTCAAACTTGCACTCTATCGGTGATGTTTCCGATCAATTAGTTCCATCGATGATTCAGAAAAATCATCCAATTGAGAATGTCATAGGCCCTCTTGAAACAGGTGTGTCCACCAGAATTCAGACATGATACATAAACAGCTGTTTGTTTTCCTGTTTCATCTCTCAAATTGAGCCAAAGACGGTAGAAATGGCCCTTCAGGAACCATGTTGGGTAAATGCTATGCATGAAGAATTGAATCAGTTTGATAAGCTGAAGGTTTGGAGATTGGTTGAATTACTGGAAGGAAAGAAAGCCCTTCATACGAGATGGGTCTTTCGAAACAAGCAAGATGACACCGGGGTTATTGTTCGAAACAAGGCACCATTGGTAGTTCGCGGTTTTCGTCAAGTTGAAGGGTTAGATTACACTGAAGTCTATGCTCCAGTGGCTAGACTTGAAGCCATCAGAATTTTTCTGGCCTACGCGTCATTCACGGGGTTCACAGTATATCAGATGAATGTCAAGACCGCGTTTCTGTACGGGGAAGTCAAAGAAGATATCTACATGGATCAGCCATCGGGTATCGTTGATTCCAAGTAACCGAATCATGTCTACAAGTTAGACAAGGCATTGTATGGGCTTCATCGGGCTCCTCGGGCGTGCTATGCTACTTTGACCGCACATCTTCTAGATCATGGTTACAAGCGAGGGACCATTGATCAAACCTTGTTTCGTAAAACTGTCGGAAAAGATTTGATTCTAGTACAATTCGATGTGGATGATATTTTTTTTGGGTCACCAATGCTGAGTTGTGTGCAAAATTTGAGGGTGTAATGAAGAAAATGTTTGAGATGAACTCGGTGGGTGAAATGACAACAATTTTGGGGCTACAGGTTCGCCAAAGTTTGGCGGGAATCTTACTGCATCAAGGGAAGTATGTTGAGAATATGCTCGCTAAGTTTGAATTTCAAGATTCCAAGAGTGTTAACACTCCCATGGCGGAAAGGCCTCTACTGTCATCTGATCCGGAAGGAAGTCCCGTAGATCAAACGTACTCTCAATCAATGATTGGGTCTCTGATGTATCTCACTGCCAATCGTCCTTACATCATGTTTGCAGTCTGCCAATGTGCTCGCTTCCAGGCTAATCCTAAACTTTCTCATTTAATTGCTGTTAAACGTATTTTTAGATATCTGAAGGGACAACCGAATTTAGGTATTTGGTATCCCAAAAACTCATAATTTGATCTTTATGCTTTTGCTGATAGCAATTATGGTGGAGATGATATTGACAGGAAATCCACATCTGTCGGATGCCAATTCTTAGGTGATCGTCTTATATCATGGCAGTGTAAGAAACAACAAACGGTGTCCACTTCGACCGCAGAGGCGGAATATGATGTTGCATCAGCTTGCTGCTCTCAGGTGATCTAGATGCAAAACCAAGTGCTGGATTACGGTTCGGAATTTCTTGATGCTCCTATCTTTTGTGATAATGATGCTGCAATTGCAATTGTTAAGAATCATGTTCAACACTCTAAAACCAAGCACATAGATATTAAAATTCATTTTATTCGTGACTGTTACGACCGAAAATTGATTCATCTTGAACAAGTTCACACTGATAATAATGTGGCGGACTTATTTACAAAACTGGTCGGAACAGCCAAATTTAATTTGCTTGTGAGTTTTCTTAAAATGCTCTGTTTCAAGGATTGAGTCTTTGTTAGAATAAATTTGTACATATTTTATGATTTTGCACAAATTTAGGGGGGGAGGAATTAAAATTTTCAAAAAGAGTGTGCGTGTGTGTTTATTAAAAAAAATTTGCTTCACTCTCGCTTAAAATGATGTCGGTTGCTCAAGTCTGAAGAACATGTACTTGTATATGTTTGGTCCGGTGATCTACTCGTAGATTCATATGATAGCCATTTATCCAAAGACTGATAGCATCTGGGGCGATTGTGATGTGTTTTCGTGTTTTGAATTTTTTTTCACTTAAAATTATGTCGGTAATTCCAAGTTTGAGGGACATGTATTCTCATATATGTTTCGGTCCTGTTAATCACTAGTGGTCATACGGGATAGCCATTTACCTGAAAACTGAAGAGTGACCGGGTGACTGAGTTCTTAACATGTGTGTCTTCTGTAACTCTCTGGGAAGTGATATAATTATTTAGTTAACAGCTTTTTAGAAACTTCAAAATATTTTCAAATGAAAACTGATCCAACCTTTGGAAAATGATAGATAAATTGTTTCTGTGTGCCTAACGGGTGAAGTTATTAAGCTTAAAAGGCTCTAGAACAGTCATTGATTTATATGGTAGCTTTCCATGATGCGTAAAAGTAGAAGTGATATACACTAAATATGATGAACTTACTGTGGAGAGTCATTTTGAAGACGTGTGCATGTTTCCATATACATCTCTTCGAATGATAGGCAGAAAAGCAATTACCCAGTCATACACGAGCCTGTCAGTGTCTTGATCACCAAAAATATTGTGCTATCATACTTTAGTGATCCAGATTCGGGACTTGCAAGTGCTTGCTATTTAAAAAAAATGTTGAGAAATTAAGTATATATATAGTTTGTGTTGTTGTCTTTCGATAAGCTTAAAGCTCAAAGTTTATGTTGTTTCCTAATTTTTTACAAGCACTAAGGGGTTGAAGTCAAATTGGGGTGATCTAGGGACAACCAAATACGCTTTGAGAAGAGTTAGGAGGCATCACAGGTCCATGAGTGATGTCCAATTAAGCTTTATGCCGAACTGAACCTAACTCACATCACTGACGCAATGAAAATCATGCTAAGTTCGTTATACCTGCTATCAACCTGTCTCTTTATGTAATAATAACGCTGAACATGGATCCTTGTGACAGCACCTTATTTAATATATGACACCATGTTTCGATCTTTTCATAAGAGGCGGCGTTTTTTATCAAAACTGAAATTTGATCCCAAAAATATGCTAAATTTTAAAGGATTAGTATTTCGTGTTAATTTTTATTATTTCATATTTTTTTAAAGATTTTTGTTCTTTTTGTTTTATCTCGAAACTACTCTCCTCGAAACGCGTGATTTAATTGAGCTATTTTCAAATGTGTTTAAACTGATTTGGGCTAATTTTGCCTTTATGCTGGTCTGCTGTCTTGTTTTTTAACATGGTTCTTGGGCTAAATCTCCAGGTTGGGCCTGTCTATGGGTTCTCGGCCCATATCAGTTGGGGTATACATAACCCTCTTAACCTCAATTATTGTTCTCATCACTTTCAAAATTAAAAAAAAAACTATCTCTAGCCTTCCAGCCGAGAACTCTCTCTTGATATACTAATCGCAAGATTTAATTGCGGTTTACTCCTTGATCGATTCACAGGTAATGAACACAAGTTCAATCTGAATGTATTTGTGAGACCTAACAAGCTGTAGTCTAATGGATTGATGAATAGATGGGTAGACGAAACACTTCGGCAAACAAAGATCTTGAGTTTTTAAACTGTTGATTGAGATTTTGATGGGATGTGTTAGGGTTAATTGTTGGGGATCCAAAAGTGTTTGTTGCAGGTTTATTGGAGTTTTCAACCATTCACGGAGAAGAGGGCACATGTTTCAAGAAGGGAATACAAAGGGTTTTTCTGTCTCCAGCTGTCAACCAATCAAAGGGTTATCGGTTGACTTTCGTTGACTGAGATCTCCTGGGTTTGACCGAGAACTCACGTTCTCGGTTGACTTTTGTTGATCGAAATCGCTGGCTTTGACCGAAAACTCACGTTTCGGTTAATCTTGACAGAGATCGTTATCCATTGACCGAAAACCATTGTCTTTGACCGAAATCTCACCTTCTTGAACAGAGAACTCATTGATGGACCAAAATCTATTATAATATTATCATTATTTTTCTCTTATGGTCCAACTAATGTGATCTTGTCATCTTTGGTCCCTTATGTTTTAAAAATTTGACTAACTTGCTTTAAAATATAACTATAGTCAAGTTTGCATTCACTAATTTGACTCGTTTGATGCAGTAATGGCTGATCAGGCTCCCTTAAATTTCGTTGACACTCATAATATAGCTGGACACTTGTTTGATCCCCCTCCAACACATAAGGAGTTCAAGTCTATGATAGTCGGCCTCAACACCTGCAGAATTTCTCACGCCTTACGAGAAAATCCTGTCATCTGTAGGAAAATGATCACAGATTTTTGGAACAACGCCTCGATCAACCAGCGAGGACCAGGTGGAGTTGTGTCGATAGACTCCAAAGTACAAAAGAAGCCGGTCATCATCACAGAGGCCATCATACGGGAGGTACTTTTGTTTGGGGATCAACTTGATTACCCAACAGAATATTCAGCTGTTGAAATCTCCGAGGTTCTTACACGAATGGGATATGAGGGCACCTGTCCTCCAGCAATCAAGAAATTGTTTCACCCGTACTGGAGATTCTTGATACACACGTTCTTCACATGTGTGTCGAGAAGAAAGAGAGGTTTTGACAAAATAAGCCACAAGCAGATGTCGGCTATAGTTGCTCTGACCATGGATTGGAATTTCAACTATTCCAAGTTCGTCTTTGATGAGATGATGAGCAACTTGAAAGGGAAGAAGAAGGAGATGTTCTTATGTATCCTTGATTTTCACAGATGGTTTTTGACTCTCATTACACTGACATTGTCAAATCTGTTGAAACATTAGATATGAAGTCGATGGGACCCAACACTTTTGGGTTGATGAAACAGTCCAGGAAAGGATCAAAGATCGTTTATCAGGGCCTTCATGCTTTGGTTAAATTTGGCTGGTTTTCGGAAACAGAGTTGCTCCTGTTATTGCTCAAGTGGCTGAAGAACATGTAGCGCCAACTCAAAGGCATGTTGCTACACTTGAGATCTCTGACGATGAAGATGAAGAGACAGAACAACGTGACACCGTTAGTGCTCCGACTTCTGAGCAACTAACGGATTTTGAGACTTTCAAAGAATTAATATGTGATAACTGAGCCCCGGTGCGGAAGCGTGAATAATCGGTATTAATAGTGGAGCTCGGATCTGGAGTTAGGATCGAATCTAACTCAGATTCACTCTTGAAAGATGTTTGGACGGATGAGCTGTATTGGGAGAGAGCCTGATTTGATTAACAATCAATAATAGGATGAACAATTATAATCAAAACACAAAAGATAGAAATGGTAGTATGAAATATTAGTCGAATGATTCGAATTAAGATGAAACACTCTTACATACATTCATACATACAATCGATTAAGAAATGTCAGCCACCACCAGGAGAGCTCATCCTGGAGGCGGAGACTCTCTCAAAGGGATAAAACCATATATCTCACTCAAAAACAATACAAACACTCATACTAGACAAATGAATAAAAACATATATTTATACTAGTCTAGCATGACTTGGTCTTCAAGCCATCCACCCTTGGTTGAGACCAAATAATATATTTTTCACCCACAAACTAATTCGATGCGTCGGTCTAAAACATAAGTTCCAACAATCTCCCCCTTAGACCGATGTCATCGAATTTCTTCCATGATCACCTCATAACTCGTTGTCTTTCGTTGAAATTCTCCCCCTCACGTTAAGCTTCTCCCATTGTTCATTTTGAATTATCACTGTTTTGGACAAAAATCTACCAAGGATAATGTATCCAAATTCGTTTAGTGAGGATTAGTGCTATGATGATGAAAACAAGTATGTATCGATTGCAAACACAAACACACATATTTTTTACAGGGAAAAGCCCTTGATCTGGTTCGGATCGCCGGCACAAGAACCCCGGGTGATGACAATTGTCTATCACCACTTTATTAATATAAAAAACGAGGATACAAGGTTTGGAGAATATGATCAGTGTTACAACGAAAGCTATGTGCGTGTGTGTGTATGTTGCTGAATTCGTAGTGAGCAGAGTGTGTTGCTGTCCCTTTTCCTAACTGATCATAGCCTCTATTTATACATCAAAGATAATAACTCAATGGAGTTATGGATAATAAAGACTATTAACTAATAATCCCTAAAAATCCGCCATTGCCTTCAATATAATCGTAACAGCTATTTTGACCACGTGCTCCATCACTCATGTTGCGAAATAGGGGGTAGACCAGGTCTCTTAGCCGTTACATCTGTCAAACATAATATTATACACAGGAAACAATCGTTAGTAAATAATAAGTGCTGAGGATCCTTGATCCTGACGGGATCTGACTAAGGATAACTGATCCAGAACATATGCCAGGATAACATATCCATAATGTCAAATTTTTCATGCACTAACAATTGCCCCCAAAATGGCGGTTGTGATAAGATCACACCTGTCATTTTGCCTTTGAATTCGAGTTCCAGCTTATCCTTCTTCTAACGTGCTTCTCAGTTTGATAACTTTGCTTTGTCGGCCAAGCTTTCTTTAAATTGTGCTTTGTAGGTGCTCAGAAGTCTGGAAAGTCCACTTCTCAATTTTCTCTTGAAAACATTGATTGTATGACTGTTAATAAAGAGACTCCAAAGTCCACAGGTATCCACGAACCACGCCCGTAAGGATCCTTTATCCTCCTTATTTTCTATTGTAAATCCAAATTTCTTTTGTATCTATTCTGCTGCATCTCACAGGCCTTGGATTCTGCTAAGAGCTATCATGATAATTGTTAGTAACACCTACTTAACCCGGGTGGATGGTCCATCTTTCGTATGGTGAAATCCGGGTTAAGGATTTTGGATAAGTCCAGGTGACTTATGTTTAAAACTTTTGACTATTCGCTTGTTACTTGTTATTTTGAAAGTTTGTTTGATATAGCTTTAGTCTCATTGAAAGTTTTAAGAAATAATCTTGAGTAAAAATTTTAGGATAAAATATCCTTATGAAGAATAATTATAAAATTTTTAGGATAGAATATCCTTGTAGAAATAATTCAATGATTTTAAATCTTTAAGAAAAAAGGTTCATAAGGATCTCAGCTAAACAATTATAAATTGACAAGTAAAAATCATACTAGAACGTCTAATTAGACCTAGGTTACCATAAGTAATTATCCTTCTTTGATCCTTGTAGAAGTACGTTAAGGATTTTGAATCCACAAGTCTTGATTCTCGCAATTGAACTTAGAATATTTGCTGCAAAGAACTTATAAAATTAATCGGGGTTAGACCCGTCAAATTGGGGACAAGCCCATTAATTAAACTGGGGACAAGCCCGTGCAACTGGGGACAAGTCCATGAACTGGGGACAAGCCTGTGAACTAGGGACAAGCCCAAATAAACTGGGGACAAGCCCAAATATCATGATGTTAAACTGGGGACAAGCCCAAACTAGGGACTGGCCCAAGATACGGATGTTAACTAGGGACTCGCCCAACCCGGGATTTAGCCCAAACGTAAGTGACGTGAAAATGCCAAAACCTTAGCTAACATGAAATTTTAGAAACCTTTGTATTGAGATAACGTGAAAACGTTATAAACCGATGGTATGGTACGTCTACCATAAATCTTATGATCCTCCATATAGCCGAAAGCAACGAAATAGTCAGCCACTAAGCGTGTACTGGTCCCGCTGCCCCGGACTATACGTTAGATAGCATGCGCTCCAGGAGAGAGTGTAGAAACTCTAATTTATAAGAAAGGTGAAAACCTTTAAACCTTAGGGGCTATGACCATCGGGGGTCATACCCAATCGTGGGCTAGGCTAAGGGATATAGTAAAGTACCTTAAAGGTGAAGGAGAGGTGGCCAACCTCTTGATCATTGAATAAATTACTATAACCATGCATTGTTACTTAAAACTTGGAAGAAACAGATCGTTAAGAATATGTTATCCTTGAAATAATAAGAAATTGAAAAAGATGAGTGTTTAGATAGATATTACCGATTTTAGGATCCTTAATCCTCTAAGGATAATAGATTCTCAAAGGATAATTGATCCTGATCAGAAAAAGTATTTCTTGAGGTGGATAGCATTCCAAGCTCTTGGTAACCCGTTGCCTTCCATAGTGAGCAAATGATATGCCCCCTTTCCTGCCTCCGACTCGATCAAATAAGAACCTTCCCATTTGGGTGCTAACCTCCCATCAGCCGGATTGGTTGTGTTTTGGAAGACTTTCCTTAAAACTAAATATCCTTCTTGAAATCTTCTGAACCTGATATTCTTGTTGTATGCCCCAGCTACCCTTTGTTGATATGCTGCCATTCTGATCTTGGCCAGGTCTTTGAGTTCATCATTAGTATCCAAGTCTTCAAGAAGGATTTCTTCATTGGCCTCAGGATCACGGATGCTCGTCCTAGCTGTAGGAACCACCATTTCTGTAGGGATAACTGCTTCTGATCCAAACACCAGTGAGAAGGGTATTTGGCCTGTTGCATTCTTGGGTGTTGTTCTATCAGCCCAGAGAACATAAGGTAGCTCTTCAGCCCATTTTCTTTCTTGGGGCCTATCTTTTTCTTTAAGTTGTTGATGATGATCTTGTTGCTTGACTCTGCTTGGCCATTAGCTTGAGGATGCACTGGAGTAGATGTAATCATCTTGATGCCCCAACTGTCACAAAAGTTAGTAGTTCTTTTCCCAATAAATTGGGATCTATTGTCACAAACAATTTCAGAAGGGATACCAAATCTAGTTATAATATTTCGTTTAATAAAGGATATAACTTCCCTTTCTCGGACTTGCACGAATGCTTCTGCTTCAATCCATTTGGAGAAGTAGTCTGTCATAGCAAGCATAAAGACCTTTCCACATGGTGCCTTTGGTAGCTTGCCTACAATATCCATTCCCCATTTCATGAAAGGCCATGAAGAGGATATAGGATACATAGGTTCTGATGGCTGGTGAAGGATGTTTCCATGCCTTTGGCAAGCATCACACTTCTTTAAGTATTCCATTGCATCCCTCTTCATTGTTGGCCAGAAGTATCCAGTTATCAGAATTATAAAAAATAGAGCTCTACCTCCAGTATGATTACCACAATCACTTTCGTGAAAGTCTTTGAGCAACTCTTGGATTTCAGGATCCTCGATGCACCTCAAATATGGACATGCAAGAGATTTTCTGTATAACGTATCATCTAATAAAATATATTGCGATACCTTGAGTTTGAAATATTTGGGATTCTCCGTGGCTGGAATCTCTCCCATTTGAATGTACTTCTTGATTGGGAGGATCCAGGATCCTTGGCTGGCTGAGGATAATGGATCCCAAAGTACAATCTGTTTGTCACTTGTTATCTTCCCAACTTCTTGCTCTCCTACTGCTGGCGAGAGTATATGGATAATTGGGATCTTTGTATCTTCTGGAATTTTCAAGGATGAGGTTGAATTCGCTAAGGCATCTGCCCCGGCATTTTCCTCTCTTGGTACCTGAATAATACTAAACAACTCGAAGGATTTTGCTAATTCCTTCACAACTTCTAAATATTTGATCATTTTCTCACCATTCACGGCATAAGAACCGTTAAAGTGGTTAGTTATAAGTAAAGAATCCATATAAACTTGAAGATACCTGATCCTCCTGCTTTTGGCTAAAAGTAAACCTGCGACGAGTGCTTCGTACTCTGCCTCATTGTTTGTGGCTTGAATGCGCATGCAATAGACTGGGGTATTATGTCCCCCTGTGGCGATTTCAGTAGTATGCCCAATCCCGTTCCTCTTAGTTGGATGCTCCATCTGTGAAGAGGATCCAAGGATCCCTGGTTTCTTCTAGTTGCTGCACTTCTAAATCAGCTTCCTTTTGCATGTCACTACTGAAATCAGCCACAAAGTCTGCAAGTGCCTGTGATTTGATAGTTGTTCTAGGCTCATACTGAATGTCATATGCACTCAGCTTCACAGCCCACTTGGCCATCCTTCCTGACAATTTCGGTTTTCTAAGCACATTCTTAACAGGATAATTAGTTCTCAAAATAATAGTATGCGTTTAAAAGTAATGTCTTAATTTAGTGGAAGCCATAATCAAAGCAAGGATTAATTTTTCAAGGTGAGAATACCTGGCTTCTGCATCTAATAGATTTTTACTTACATAATATACCAGATGTTGTTCACCTTCATGATCCTTGACGAGGATGGCACTTACTGCATTACCTGAAACTGCCAGATACAGATATAAGGATTCTCCATCCACAGGCTTCATCAGAGCTGGAGCTGAGGATAAGTAATCCTTCAAGGCTTTGAGCGCAGCCTCATGCTTTTCTGTCCATTCGAACTTCTTGTTTTTCCAAAGGATGTCATAGAAGTCTTTGCACTTCTCTGAGGATCTGGAAATGAATCTGTTGAGAGCAGCTATTCTCCTCGTCAATCTTTGGACATCCTTAGCATTCACAAGGGACTTCAAGTTGATGATGGCTTTGATTTGCTCTGGGCTTGCTTCAATTCCCCTTTTAGTCACCATGTATCTTAGGAACTTCCCAGCCTTGACACCAAAGTGGCATTTTGAAGGATTCAGCTTCATATTGTACTGATCCAGGATGTTGAAAGCTTCTTCAAGATCTTTGAGGTGATCCTCGGCTTTCTTTGACTTCACCACCATGTCATCAATGTAGACTTCCATGGTTTTGCCTAACTGATCCTTGAACATCATGTTGACTAATCTTTGATATGTTGCCCCTGCATTTCTTAGTCCGAATGGCATAGCAATAAAACAATATATGCCGGTAGGAGTCATGAATGATGTATCCTATTGATCATATGTTTCCATCTGAATTTGTTGAAATCCAGAGGAAGTATCCATAAAGGTGAGCATCTCATGTCCTGCCGTTGCATCCACCATGGAGTCTATATGTGGTAATGGGAAAGGATCCTTGGGGCATGCCTTGTTTAAATCAGTAAAATCGACACACACCCTCCACTTTCCATTCATTTTAGAAACAACAACCACATTAGCTAACCATCGAGGATACTTAACCTCTCTGATTATACCGGCCTTAAGAAGTTTCTCAACTTCTTGTATGATTGTGTTCCTCTCAGGATAGAATTTCATTCGCTTCTAATGGACGGGTTTAATAGATAAATCAAGGCCTAGCTTATGAGTAAGTACCTCCTTAGAAATACCTGTCATGTCTGAATGTTTGAAGGCAAATGTGAATTTTCTTCGCTTTAGGAAGGATATCATATCCTCCTCAATCTCACTAGGGATACCGGATCCTAGGAACACTTTCACATCTGGATCCTCAGGGTCCAAGGATACTTCCTTTAAGTCCTTTTCACGAGTTTCCAGCACGTCTCTAGGATGTTGTTGTAATTGCTATGCTATCGTCTGTTTAGCTGTCGGCTTCATGGATGAAGAATAGTAGTTCTTGGCTTCGACTTGGTTACAATCTATCCTTACTACTCCCCAAGGAGTTGGTAGTTTGATGCATTGATGGTAAGTAGAGGCCACTACCTTCATCCCATGTAACCAAGGCCTGCCTAAAATAACATTGAAACAAGAAAGGTTATCAATAACACAAAATATTTGGTAAGAATTTAACCCTTAGATATATATTGGGAGGTTAATATCCCCCAATGTCTTCTTGGTTTCTCCACTGAAACCAACTAGCACCGATGTCCTTGGAATGATCTCTGAATCCGGGATGTTCATCTTCTGAAGAACATCATCTTGGATGATATTGACCGAGCTCCCACCATCTACTAGGATCCTGCGCACATAATGGTTAGCGATAAATAAAGTTACAATCAAACCTTCATGGTGAGGATCCTGGATGCTGGTTTTATCTTTTTCTTTATCAGTTGTTAAAGTAGTGGAGATGACTGGTCGTTCCCCATTCTCTAACTTTGTTTCTTTAGCGTGCCTCTTGGCTGCGGAGAAGGAAGTGTCGTATATTTCTGATCCTCCGGAGATGAAGTTGATCACTTGAGCATCTGGTGTGGGCGGAGTTGCTTTTTGAGGAATTTCTTTAGGATCCTGGACTTTTTTCGTCCCAACAGTTACTTAAAATGCCCCTTACTCAGGAGGTATCCAATTTCCCTCCTTAAACCGATGCAATCATCTGTCATGTGGCCAAAATCCTCATGGAAAGCACACCATTTGGATTTGCCTCTGAAGGTGGTTGAGTTGTCATTATTTCGGGGCCACCTTGCCTTCTCCCCTAGATCCTTCATGGCACAAATCAAGCCATGAGTATCTACGGAGAAAAAATTCTGAGATGCTGGGGTAATATTCATCATCATCTCCTTCTTCAACAGCTCGAATGTTTTGATTGTTAAATTTGGAGTACGGCTTCGAGTTGTTGTTTCTGTATGAGGATCCTTTATACATGTCAGGGGATTCTTGCTTTGTCTGACCCCCCCCCCCCAATCGTTCTTGGATCCTTTTGTCGTCTTACAGCCATATGTACCTTAGTGCTCTTTACTTCATCTAAAGACCTGCAAGGAGTCATCACAAAATCATCATAAAAGGGGCAGCCCCTCTGAAGTCCCATCTTGAATGCTTCAACAGTAGTAGCCCTGTCAAGATTGGGGATTTCTAAGGCTTCCCTACCAAACCTTTTAACAAAGTCCCTAAGGGATTCATCACTAGGTTGGATAACTCGGTACAAATCACTAGTTAACTTCTCAAATTTCCTGCTACAGGAAAATTGACTGTTGAACAAGTTAACTAAATGTGAAAAAGAAATAACTGAGAAGGGAGGAAGACTTAGCAGCCATTTTAATGCCGATCCAGTCAGTGTGGATCCGAAGCCTTTGCACAAACAAGCTTCCTTGAGTCTCTCAGGAATGGGATTGATCTCCATTCTTTCTCTGTATTGTGCCACATGCTCTTCAGGATCAGTGGTTCCGTCGTAAGTCTTCATGTTGGGGGTTTGGAATCGCTTCGGGATTTCAGCATCACAGATAGGTGGAGCAAATCTAGATAACTTGTGGCTTCCCTCTGGTATCTCAGGAATTGGACGTATCACCCCGGGAACACTGGATATCATATCCTTGAGCTTCTGTAGCTCCTTGGCCATAGCCTAGTTGATACTTGTATCCTGCATTGAAACACGGTTAGTATCTAAGGATATAGGATCATACAAGTTACCTCTTTGCTGGGTGAAGATCGGCATCCCGAATGAGTAGTTGGGATAAGAAGAATCGGCGATTGGAGTTGGTCCCCCAGAAGCTATGGTCTGCATGGGAATTATATGTCCTTCATGGATCTCAGAGGATCGCTGATGTTGAACCCATGAGAATCCTTGATCCTGAAAGAAGGATCCTTGATTATGGACGTAGGATCCTAGTGGTTGGGAGTTGAAGGATCCTGGAAGATATAATCCAGAGGATCCTGGTTGAAGGATGGACGATCCTTGTTGAAGGAACGAGGATCCTTGAGCTTGCTGACCCATGAACCCTTGTTGGAGGATAGATGATCCTGGCTAGAGGAACGAGGATCCTTGAGTATGCTGACCCACGGGCCCTGGTTGAAGGATGGATGATCCATTCTGAAGGATGGAGGATCCTTGAGCATGTTGAGCCACGGGACCTGGAGTAGTGAAATCCAGCACCCTAGGCATCAGAGGAGCCTGATCCTCCGTTGGCCTCTTTCTTTTCTTGAGATCTTCAATTTCACGTAGGATCCTCTGGTTGGTTTTGTTCTGCTGCTCCATGTATGCCTTAACTTGCGAAAACATAGCAGAAACATCATTGTTAGATTTGACCACCGAAGTTGCAGCAGTGGTTTTTGAGCTGTGGAGGACTGGAATTTGTGTCTTGTTTCCAACCGCGGTGGTCTTTGGAGCTGCTGCTAGCAGAGGAGGCATTGATGATAAGGTTCTTGATGAGTGAGAAACGAATAAGGGCATGGTTGATGAAGCAGAGGTTGATTGAGAGGCCATTGGTGGTCATATGGGTATGAATGGTCTGAAAAAGTTGAATATTGATATGGTAGTTTCTGTATTATAGCACCAATTGCCCCACGGTGGGCGCCAAATTGTTTTGGATAAAAATCTACCAAGGATAATGTATCCAAATTCGTTTAGTGAGGATTAGTGCTATGATGATGAAAACAAGTATGTATCGATTGCAAACACAAACACACAGATTTGTTACGGGGAAAAGCCCTTGATCTGGTTCGGATCGCCGGCACAAAAACCCCGGGTGATGACAACTGTCTATCACCACTTTATTAATATAAAAAATGAGGATACAAGGTTTGGAGAATATGATCAGTGTTACAACGAAAGCTATGTGTGTGTGTGTATGCTGCTGAATTCGTAGTGAGCTGAGTGTGTTGTTGTCCCTTTTCCTAACTGATCATAGCCTCTATTTATACATCAAAGATAATAACTCAATGGAGTTATGGATAATAAAGACTATTAACTAATAATCCCTAAAAATCCGCCATTGCCTTCAATATAATCGTAACAGCTATTTTGACCCGATACTCAGTTATGGAACCCTAGGGATAAGAAGTAGAAGGTATGGGAGAAAAGATCGTGTAAGACATGTGGTAAGATGCACGGTGGTGAGTGCAAGTGGGTAGTTGGGACTGATGTCTATCGCAAATGTGGGAAGGCGCATGGAGGAGAGTGCAGATTTGGATTAAACGTATGTTATAAGTGCGGGAAGGTGGGGCACTATGCTCATGAGTGCAGTGAGAAACCAGCATATTTCTGATGTCGTAAAACGGGCCATGTGAATGTACTGAAGCTGGAGGAAGCGGAAAAAAGATGCTGAACCATCAAGACCAAAGACTATAGCCTACATGCTCACTCAAGAACAGGCCAAGAAGATCCCAGATGTAGTGACAAGTACGTTTTTAGTAAATGTTATTACCGCTTCAGTATTATTCGATTCAGGTGCAAATAAAAGTTGTGGCTACGACTTTTAGTAAGTAAGAAAAAATGAAATGTTGTCGTGTGCCTGAAACCTGTATAGTAGAAACTGCTAGTGAGACCTCGGTTAGGATAATGAGAATGGTTAAGGACTGTAAGATAGAGTTAGAGGGACGTGAATTCCCTATAACCCTGTATGTTATGACCTTAGGAGGATTCGATGTGGTTTTGGGAATGGATTGGCTATCTGAGTTTGAAGCTCAGATAGTATGTAAGAGTTGGTTAATAAGGTTAAAGTCCTTGGATGGTGGTACAGTGACGATTTGTAAGGCCCTGTTACCGGTGCCTCACTTTAACGTTGGATTTACTCATAAACACAGTTCATAATATCCGAGTTAACAGAAACGTTCGCGGAATATTAAAAAACATTCGAACCATTTCATTACATGACCATATTTCTTGTCTTAACGATCATTCCAAATCATTTAACATAAAAATTGTCTTTAAAATAACATAACACTTCCTTGAGATGTCAGCTTCTTCAAGTCCATGCCATGTGTCTCCCCTTATGCAAGTTACCTCAATCTACTCACCTGCGTGCATACTAAAAGTCAGCTACGCTGAGTGAGTTCTAGTTAATCAGTCGACATACAATACATCCACAGACTGACATATGCACCCGAATGTACACACCATCATATTTGCTTACATGCGTATATACATTCGTACTTTCATCTTTTCTTTCATACTTACCTAATACTTCTATTTGTACATATATGTTTTAAGAGCATTTCACTCTATTAACTTCGCTGATATTATTAGGGTCGGTTCCCTACATTCGCCGATACTATTAGGGTCGGTTCCCTTCATTCGCCGATACTATTAGGGTCGGTTCCCTACATTCGTACTACTATAACATACATGTCCTTTACATACTTTCCTTGACAATACGTGTAATCTCCGAAGAGCGTTCACGTACCATCAACATATCATACATAAATTATTCATACATCATATATATTCATACATACATCATTCATACATTATACATACATCATACATATCAATCATGCCTTTAACTACCACTTGACGGCACATGCAATATCCGAAGATCGTTCACACACCGGCAAGCAATCATCATACATAAATCATACAAGGCATACACTTACCACTTAAGGTAAGTGTATTAACTATCACATCGAGTATGCACACAGCCCCGAAAACATAACAAGGAAGTGGGGCTAAAAACTCACCTCAATGCGGTTGCGTTCACCGTTTACGGTTATTCCCCTCTTTAGCTGTGGTCGACTAACTGTGCAACAATTACACGTATCAATTAATTATCACTACTCACATCGCGTTTCTAGTCTAATTACAACCCTCCACGAACGGGGGTCCGGGAGCAGCGCCCCTGGCAGCGGGGTCTAGGGCCGGCAGCCCCTAGCAGGGTCCAAGGGGCAGAGCCCCTGGCTGGGGTCGAGCTGTCTTATTTAATTTGAAAAATTTTATTTCTATTAACTGTCTTATCACATTTTCCATTAGCATTTTGAATCATTATTTAATTTGCTACTTAAAAGTTCAAGGGCTTCTGTGTAATTAAATCATTCTTTTCAAGGTCCAGGGACCATTCTGTCATTCTTTCAAAGTCTAGTTCGTTAATATGCTCTCTAACGAATTGGGGTTCATTTGTTACTTATGTCTTCCATAACGAATTGGCTAATTCGTTACTTCAAAGAGAATTGGCCTTTTAGCGAATTGGACCTATAATGAACTGGACCTTATTCGTTTGGTCTGTTTAACGAATTGAACTTCTTAGCAAAACGAACCCTTATAATGAACCAGTCTTCATAACGAATTAGACCTTATGATGAACTGCTCAACATACGAATTGGGCTTAACGAACTGGAGCAAGTTCGTTAGTCTTTCCTTAACGAATCAGTACAGGAATCAAGCTAATTCGTTAGACCTCCGCTAATGAATTAGGGTTAGGTTAGGGAATGTTCTGACATTCTTCTTAACCTCGTATTAACTTTTCCGGCGCCGCCGCCGGAGAGCCACCGTAAAACCGCAGATTCGCCGGAAAAACGAGTTTTAACTTGTTTTTCACCGTTTTTCGTCCCGTTCGATCCAGATCTGAGCTAGGGCGACCCCTAAGCTCATCATAGGTTCGGTTTATACCCGATTCCACCCGGATCTTGTGACTTAAACGGTTTAACGGTGTCGGCTCGCCGTTTCATGATTATATCTAACGGATTTAAGCTCATACAAAATCATACTATCATTACCTTGGATCTGGATCAGCTTTCCTTGGTGATTTCGGCTAGAGAGAGAGATTAGAGAGAGAGGGTTTAAGTGTGTGTTTTAGGTGGTGTAAGGGATATGTGTAAAAATGAGGGATTTAATGGTGATTATGGTTTATATATTTAGGGATCATGGGCTTAAGCCCATGGTCTTTCCTTCTTTCTTTCATACCCAAGTCCATAACCCGTATCCATTTAACCCAACACTACACCAACTCATATTCTAGTTATCTAAACCGATAACGACCCACTATAAAATAGACGAAATTTATTTTATTATTATAACCAAAAGTAGGATGTTATACGATTTATGGTGATAAGAAAAGTTATGGGTTTAATGTCATTTCAATGATAAAAGCCGAGATTTTTTAAGGCGAGGGTGCGGTGCCTACCTGGCGTATGTTGTCAAAGCTACGACCGAGACAAAAGAAGTGAAAGATGTTCCTGTTGTGCGCGACTACCCAGAAGTGTTCCCCGAGGACCTTCCGAGGTTGCCACTAGAGTAGGAGGTAGAATTCCAGATAGACAATACCAGGAGCACAACCCATCGCGAAAGCACGTTACCGTCTGGCGCCATCCGAGATGAAAGAACTAATGTCCCAACTGCAAGATCTCCTTGATAAGGGTTTTATAGAACTGAGTGTTTCCCCGTGGGGTGCACCGGTGTTGTTTGTTAATAAGAAGGATGGAAATATGAGAATGTGTATAGACGATCGTGAGTTGAACAAGCTTATAGTGAAGAACATATATCCGTAGCCACGGATTGTTGATTTGTTTGATAAACTACAAGGTTCGAGTTGATTCTCACAAATAGACCTCAGATCAGGCTATCATCAACTAAAAGTGAAAGAGGCAGACATACCTAAGACAGCTTTTAGAACGTGGAATGGACACTACGAGTTCCTCGTGATGTCGTTCGTTCTAACAAATGCTACAGCAGCATTTATGGATATGATGAACAGGGTATGCCGGCCGATGTTAGATAGATCAGTTATCGTTTTCATTGAAGACATATTGATTTATTCTAAGAGCGTATCCGACCATGTTGTATATCTACGAGAGGTATTAGAGAAGCTGAAAGAAGAGAAGTTGTATGCTAAGTTTTCGAATGGCGCATTTTGGTTGCGCGAAGTACAGTTTTTAGGTCAGGTAATCAATCCAGAAGGGATTACTGTGGACGCAGCCAATATTGAGGCGATAATGAATTGGAAGACTTTGCAGAACCCGACTGATATACGCAGCTTCTTAGGGTTGGCTAGCTATTATAGGAAATTCATTTAAGGCTTCTCCAAGATAGCCGCACCATTGACCGTTATAACTGGAAAGTCTGTAGTATTCAGTTACGGTAAGTTTCAAGAAGAAGCTTTTGAGGAATTAAACAAAAGACTCACGCAAGCTCCAATCCTTGCTCTACCCGATGGTGACGAGGATTTGGTTGTTTGTACCGATGCCTCGCATCGTGGGTTAGGTTGCGTGTTAATGCAACGAGAAAAAGTAATATCTTATGCGTCCAGACAGTTGAAGGTTCATGAGAGTACCTACCCGACGCATGATTTAGAGTTAGCGGCAGTAGTGCATGCTCTCAAGATATGGAGACACTACTTGTATGGTACTAAGTGTACTATTTACACCGATCATAAGAGTTTGAAGTACTTCTTCGAGCTGAAAGAGTTGAACATGAGACAGAGGAGATGGTTAGAGTTGATAAAGGACTACGACTGTGATATCAAATACTATCCCGGTAAGGCTAATGTGGTTGCTAACGCACTTAGCCGTAAGAATGAAGAAGTCATTGGAACAGTGAAGTCGTTTAAGTTAATCATTTACTCAGATCTATTTGAAGAGATCATCAAAGTACAATCTGAGGTACTTGCGAATGAAGGGCAAATGAATAATGAGAGAATTTTCGGACAGCACGATGAGCTGATAGATAACACTCATGGTGTAAACACTAGGTTTGACCGTATGTGGATTCCACGCCATGGAAATCTGAGAGGTTGAATCTTAGATGAAGCTCACAAGTTGAGATACTCGATTCATCCAGGATCCACCAAGATGTATCAAGACCTTAAGAGAGATTACCGGTGGTCGGTTATGAAGAATGATGCAGTAGATTATGTCAATTTGGGCTTAACTTGCTTGCAAATTAAAGCGGAACATCAGAAACCTTATGGGAAGATGCAGCCACTAGAGATACCTGAATGAAAATGGGAACACATCACCATGGATTTCATAACTAAGCTACCCCATACAGCTAAACATCATGATACCATTTGGGTGATTATGGACCGTCTAACGAAAATTGCTCACTTTCTGCCTATACTAGAGGCTATCTCGTCAGAAACGTTAGCAAATGTGTTCATAAAAGAGGTTGTGGCTAAGCATGGAGTACCGATATCGATTGTGTCTGATAGAGATACTCATTTTACTTCAAGATTTTGGAAGAAGTTCCATGATGCTACGGGAACAATATTGAACATCAGTGCGGCGTATCATCCGCAAACAGATGGGCAGTCTGAAAGGACTATCCAAAACCTTAAGGATATGATACGTGCTTATGTTTTAGACTTTGGAGGAAGTTGGGGTGATCATCTACATCTGGCAGAGTTCTCCTATAACAACAGCTACCATTCAAGTATTGGTACGCTGCCGTTTCAAATGTTATATGGAAGACGTTGTAGAACTCCTGTATGTTGGGGAGAGATTGGTCAGAAAGAGATTGGAAGGTTAGAAGTTATGCAAGAAACCTTGTTAAGATCCGACCAGATCAAGGCAAGAACGAAAGCTGCTCAGGATCGTCAGAAGTCATATGCTGATAAGCGGCGACGACCAATCGAGTTTGACATTGGTGACAATGTGATGCTCAAGGTCTCGCCTTGGAAAGGGATTATCCATTTTAGGAAGAGGGGAAAGTTAAGCCCAAGGTATATTGGACCATTTAGGATCATCGATCGTGTGGGCGAAGTGGCTTACAAGTTAGAATTGCCTGAAGAGTTAGAAGGGATCCACTCTACTTTTCATGTTTCCCACTTGGAAAATGCCTAGCTGATGACACGTCGCATGTGCCCTTAGTAGATATTGAGGTTGATGACAATTAAACTATATCGAACAGCCTGTAGAGATCGTTGACCGCAAGGAAAAGCAACTCCGTCATAAAGTTATCCCTTTGGTGAAAGTGATATAGAAGCATTGTAAAGGATCGGATGCCACTTGGGAAGCTGAAGA
Organism: Bidens hawaiensis; assembly: GCF_021521415.1. Classification (NCBI taxonomy): domain Eukaryota; kingdom Viridiplantae; phylum Streptophyta; class Magnoliopsida; order Asterales; family Asteraceae; genus Bidens; species Bidens hawaiensis. Next base: position 840,917 of record NW_027491465.1, read on the forward strand.
AGAGATGCGCAAGTTTTACCCGAATTTGTTTATGTAATAGTTAGGTTTCGGGGATGAAACCTCTTTAAGGAGGGAAGACTTGTAACATCCTACTTTCATAAATGAAATTTCGTTTATTCAATAATGTGTCGTGTATCGGTTTAGATAATAAACTCTAAGAGGGTGGTTTATCCATCTCTACACCATAGCCTACACCTTGAAAAAAAACACACACACACAAACACCATCATATATCCCGAGCCAAAATCCAAAGGTGGAAACCCGAACCCGTTGGTGCTAGAACGTCGTGATGAACCAAACCAACATCAAGACTAGATCGTGTTCTCAAACCGACTCGTTTACGGTACGTTTAAAACAGAAAGTTGTTCATTTAGGCTCGGATTCGTTTAGTAATCTTGGATCTGTATAATTATGGTAAAAGAAAAACAAAAGTGATGATTCTTGTAGAAATTCGTTAGCATTTGATGGTTTAAATCGACAGCCTAAAGAACCGTATGTAAATTAACCAAATACACCATTTAAATGCGATATTTGTATGATTGATGGTTTGGGGTTTGTAGGCGCTAGGATTACGAGTTCAATGATACCAAACTTGTGTTGTTTCATTAAGAATCGAAGGTTTATTGCAGATCTGGTACATGTTGACCATTTCGTGTTCTTGACGATTTTGACATTGACCCCTTAAGTCAAAGATCTGGATAAGACTGATGCTTATGCCCATTCGCTATGTTAAGATAACGAATCTAGTGATTCGTTACTCACTCATTCGCTATGTTAAGATAACGAATCAGGTGATTCGTTACTCACCCATTCGCAATGTTCAGATAACGAATTAGGCAATGTTCTGATAACGAATCAAATCATTCGTTACTCACCCATTCGCTATATTAAGATAACGAATGAGGCTTAATTCGTTATAGCAAATGAGTTGGCGAATTAGATAATAATTTAAAATCCTAACGAAAATTGTGTAAAGACAGTTAATGAGGATAAAAATTTTCCAAGCTGACCCGGCAACTTAACCCCGCTACCAGGGGCGCTGCCCCCGGACCCCCGTTCGTTGAGAGTTGCAATTAAACTAGAAATATGATATGGATAGGTATAGTAATTAATACGCGTAATTGTTATACAATTAGCCGTGCACAACTAAATAAATGGATAACCATTAACGGTGAACGTAACCGAGCTCAGGTGAGTTTCTAGCCCCACTTCCTTGTTATGTTTTCGGGTCTGTGTGCATACTCGATGTGATTAGTTAATACACTTACCTTAATTGGTAAGTGTATGCCTACTATGATTTTATGTAAAAAAAAAATGAATGTGTGACGGTACGTGAACGATCTTCGGATATTTCATGTACCGCCAGGTAATTGTGTGATATGATATTGTGTTACGAATGATAAATGAAAGTTACGGAAGAGATTAAGTGTACGCATGAAAGTACATAAATCTAAATATAAAGAAGGTAATGTACGGTTGTATGGAGGAATGTTTAAAGGGTTGACGACCCTAATAATATCTGTGAAGGTTACAGGGTTGCATACCCTAATAATATATGCGAAGGTTACATGGTTGCATAACCTAATAATGTATGCAAAGGTTACAGGGTTGCAGAACCTAATAATATCTGCGAAGGTTATAGGACGAAATGCTCTTTAAAACGTAGAGATACTTACGTATGTTTAGGTAAGCTAAAACAAGAAAGTATGAGTTTATGAAAGAAAGAAAGTATGTATGTACGAATAAAAGAAAGGTAACAGGCTAAGAATGTAATACGTGTCTTCGGATACGTATATATATGTGTAAGTACGTGAATTTATTGTATGTTGCCTGATTAACTTGACTCACTCAGCGTAGCTGGCTTTTAGTATGCACGCAGGTGACTAGGATGAGACAGCTGGCTTGAAGGGGGGACACATGGTAGATGAATAAAGAAGCTGGCATATGAAGACTCAGTTGTTAATGTTTGAACTAAAAGACATGTTTTAAGTTATGTTTTAAAGACAATTTATGAATGTTTTGTAATGAATGTTGAAGTTTATATATTCCGTGAAAGTTTAAATTAACTCTGACATTTGAAACTATGTTTATGAGTAAATCCAACGCTAAACTAGGGTACCGGGAACGGGGCCTTACAATAAAAATATTAAAAACTAGAAAGGAATGAACAAAATTTGTATATTGAATATTACCATAGGGAATAAAACAAAATTTGTTATGGGAAATCAACAAAAATCTTTATGGGAATAAAATTCACTATAAGGGTTCAAAATAAGTATATTGTATATTACAATTTGTTATGAGGTATTAAGATATATAATGAAAATCGTTATGAGAACAAAATTACGTAACAAGAATTGCACCATAAGTGTTATATAATATTTTGTGTATTAAAAATGATTATGAGAGTTTAAAATACACAATTTTGTGAAACGAGGAAATCAAGATTAATAAGATGTCACCAAACTAGAATTTTTATGAAAATATTGTATGAAAAAATCAAAGAACTAAAAAATTATACAATGATAATTACTATCTAAATAAAATTTGTCATGAGAAAATTTAAAATGAATGAAATTCTATGATGAAATTTTTTCTTTTTTAATGTTAGAAATCATAGTGAGCAAAAATTATATAATGGAAGTTGTCATGAGAATTCAAATAGTACAAAATAAAATTTAAAAAAAATCCAAATAAACAAAATTATGTAATGAAAATAGTTGTGAGAAATCAAGATGAGGAAAGTTGTGTAATAAGTTTACCATGTGAAATTAAAATATAAAAGAATTAATCATAAAAAAAATAAATCTATATAAATGGAAAATTCGTAATGAGAAATCAATATAAAGGAAATGACTAAATAAATACTTGAAATAAATAAGCCCTCCAAAAATATTATTTAAAAAATATATAATTTAACGATGGGAACTTTCATGTACCACCATGAATCTTGTTCAAATCAAATTGCAATAAAATGGGGAGTCGAACATGTGTACGTATCACCGTGGTTTACACATTTTGTCCCAAATATTGTAATAATAACAATAACAAGTAAACAATGAGGCAATCGAGATGTTGAAAACATTAGTCCACGTATCACCGTGGCTCTTACGCTTCTAACAAAAATATAAGGATGCAACCGGAACGCTTGCATTCGAAAACTTAAAGTTGTTGACATATATAACACGGTTTGTTGCCCTAGAAGAACAACACTACAATTCAATCATCCCAGGTAAGTAAATCACCTTCGATTCTTGGAAACTTTTTGTCAAATGATCGTTTCATAGTGTTTCGCCCCCTATGGTGGCTACAAACCCATCATAAATTCAACCTTTAAGGGATCTTAAATAACGGGATCCAAATTAAGTTTGTGATCCATAAAAACATATAATAAAAACAATTTTTTTATGGTAAGGTAAGAATACCTTAGTATAATATGAGAGAGAGAGAGCGAGAGTGTGAGTGTGTGTGTGTGTGTGTGTGTGTGTGTATGAAAGTAAGGTAAGGATACCTTAGAATATTTTGAGTGTTTGAGTATGTGTATATATGATATTAAATGAAGTAAAAAAGTAAACAAATAAGTGCAATGAACAATCAAATAGGACAATCACGTATAAGCAACACGTATTGGGACCCTAAAGCAAAAACTATAACAAGTCGTTACGTCTAACCGCATATCCAATAGTCATGGCTCTGATACCAATCTCTTGTAACATCCCATTTCCTGTTACGGTTAACAAAATAATAATATTAATTATCATGAGTTGGGCTTGTATTGGTTTGAGCAATTAAGTAATGTGGGTGACGGATTTGGACTAATAAGGAAGGAAGAAAGAACATGGGCTTAACCCAAGACCCATAATATATAAACCATTAATATTCATTAATCCATTCATTTCCACCTATTCCATACACCATCCAAAATACACACTTAATCTCTCTCTCTCTCTCTTTCTCTAGCTGAACCCAAGAAGGTAACCGAGCATTGATCCGAGGTAATGATAGTATGACCATATATGTATCCAAACCCACTAGGTCTATTCGCGAAACGACGAGCCAACACCCTAAACCGTTAAAACCACAAGATCCGGGTGGAATCGGGTATAATCCAATTGAATGAAGAGCTTAGGGGACACCATAGCTCGGATCCGGATCAAACGGGACGAAAAACAGTGGAAAAACGAGCAGCTCTCACTTTCCGGCAAGATCCCGTTTTTCCGGAAGTGGCAGCGCCGGAAGGCAGCGTCGGAGGTTAGGTCACATCAGGGAATGTCTTTATGTGACGTCTGACAAAATGTCAGAACCCTAGCCCCTTTCGTTAAGGAGAACTGAAGAATGAGCCCTCATTCGTTAGGCTCATTCGTTGGATCATTTTCTAGGTCGGTCGTTAAGTGAGCCAGACGAATGAACCCCATTCGCGGGGGGGGGGGGGGGGGGGGGGGGGGTGTTCATTCGATAGCCAGATCAAACGAATAAGTCCATTCATTATGGATTACCCATTCGTTATATAATCCCCATTCATTTGATGCTCCTTCGTTAGTCAAGTCAACGAATGAACCCTCATTCGTTAAGGGATCGGATAACGAATGAAGTTTTAACAAATGACAGAAAGGTCCCTGGACTTATATTAAGTACATAGATGCCCTTGGACTTTATTAATTGATGAAAGATACCTTAAAGGGTTAATGAGTTAACAATAAAATATTATTAAAGAATTCTAATGGAAATTTTGTTAAGAACAGTTAATAAAGGGTTAATGACCTAGTAGCTTAACCCCAGCCAGGGGCTCTGCCCCTTGGACCCCGCTAGGGGCGCTGCCCCCGGAACCCCGTTCGTTGAGGTTTATAGTAAAACTAGGAATACGATATGGGTCGTGATTGTTAATTGATACGTGTAATTGTTATACAGTTAGTCGTGCCCAGTTAAAGAAAGGAATTACCATTAACTCTAAGAGGAACTGAGTTCAGGTGAGTTTCTAGCCTCATTTCCTTGTTATGTTTTCGGGCCTATGTGCATACTCGATGTGATTAGTTAATAAACTTACCCTAAGTGGTAAGTGTATGTCTTATATGATTTATGTGATAATGATTGAGGTTATGAATGAATGCTTGTCGGTACGTGAACAATCTTAGGATATTACACGTATCGCCGGGAAAGGTGAGTTTTACATAAGATGCATGAATGATTAAGAATATGTATGAATGTATGTAAGAGATTGTACGTGTAAAGAAGCGTATGTACGGTTGTATGGAAACAAGGGACCAGACCCTAATAATATCTGAGATAGAAGGGACCAGACCCTAATAATATCTGAGATAGAGAAGAAAGGGACCAGATGTAACATCCTAAAATTTTTATAATGTTAAATAAAAGAAAGTTATGTTTAGTGATTTCACGTTTTAGTTATTTAATGTCGAGTAAGGAACGGGTCATGGGCTTAGATTACGTAAGATGGGTTAAATGAGAATGGGCCTTGGGTCCGTGGGCTTGAGAGATATAAATACCCATCCCAAGCCCAAGATATCATTTTATTTCCATCTTTCTCTTTTACACACTCAAAAACACACACATAACCGACCGAGATCCGAAGTCGAGACCCGAGATTTTGCTGGTAGATCTGAGTTGGAAAGGTAAGAACTAATCCCGCAAAGCTAATATTACTGAAAATGGTTAGGATTTGACGGGTTAATCGGACCCGAAACACAACTGCCCAAATCGGACCCCTAAAACGTCGATTTTAGGCCGATTTGATGGTTAGGATTTGTAGGCGCCGATCATACGATTCCGTGGGTACCAAAATCGAGTTATTTGGCTAAGAAACGAAGGAGTTATGGGCAAACAGATCTGCAGCGCGACAACTTCGCCTTCATCTGGGCAACTTCGCCTTCAAGCGATGAACTTCGCCTGCAAGCTAAGTTCGCCTGATGAACTTCGCCTGCAAGCCAAGTTCGCCTGATGATAAGTTCGCCTGAAGCCAAGTTCGCCTGATGGCAACTTCGCTGAAATGGTAACTTCGCCTAAGGTTTAACTTCGCCTAAAAGCCAAGTTCGCCTGAGGTTTAACTTCGCCTAAAAGCCAAGTTCGCCTGAGGTTTAACTTCGCCTAAAAGCCAAGTTCGCCTAAGGTTTAACTTCGCCTAAAAGCCAAGTTCGCCTGAGGTTTAACTTCGCCTAAAAGCCAAGTTTGCCTAAGGTTTAACTTCGCCTGAAGCCAAGTTCGCCTAAGGTTTAACTTCGCCTGAAGCCAAGTTCGCCTAAGGTTTAACTTCGCCTAAAGTGAAGTTCGCTCAGAAAATAAATTAAAAACCTAATGGAAAATGTGTTAAGGCAGTTATCGAAAATAAAATTTTTCCAAGCTGACCTGGCAGCTTAACCCCAGCCAGGGGCTCTGCCCCTTGGACCCCGCTAGGGGCTGCCGCCCCTAGAACCCCGCTGCCAGGGGCGCTGCCCCCGGACCCCCGTTCGTTGTGGGTCATTTATAGATAGAATACAAAGCGTGTAGTAGTAGTTAATTGATATGTGTAAATATTATACAGTTAGCCGAGCCCAGTTAAAGAAAGGAATTACGATCAACGGCGAGCGTAACAGGATCCAGGTGAGTTTCTAGCCCCATTCCTTGTTATGTTTTCGGGGCTGTGTGCATACTTGATGTGTTGTTAATACATTTATCCTAAGTGATAAGTGTATGCCATATGTGATATATGTGATATGTATGAATGATTGCTTGATGGTACGCGAACGATCTTCGGATATTGCACGTACTGTCAGGTTGTAACGTTATAAATATGGCAAGTATGATATGTATGTTTATGTGTATGAACGTAATAAAGTTAATAAAAGAAGGAAATAACGGTTGTATGGTTGTATGGTTACGAAAAGGGTACCGAGCCCTAATAATACTCGAGGTATGATGTATGGTTGTATGGTAACGAAGAGGGAATCGAACCCTACTAATATTCGAAAACTAGGGACCAGACCCTAATAATATCTGTGATGTTAGGGACTAGACCCTCATAATATCTGTGATGTTAGGGACCAGACCCTTATAATATCTGTGATGTTAGGGACCAGACCCTTATAATATCTGTGATGTTAGGGACCAGACCCTTATAATATCTGTGATGTTAGGGACCAGACCCTTATAATATCTGTGATGTTAGGGACCAGACCCTTATAATATCTGTGATGTTAGGGACCAGACCCTTATAATATCTGTGAGGTTATAGGGCGAAAGGCTCTTTAAAACGTATGATTATGAATGTAAAGAAAGTATGTAAGTAAGAATGAAGGCATGAGTACTTATGTGTGTATGAAAGAAAGTTATGAGGTTAAGTACGTATGTATGTAATATGGTATTGTATGGTATTGTATGATTAACTAGAACTCACTCAGCGTAGCTGACTTTTAGTATGCACGCAGGTGAGTAGGTTGAGACAGCTGGCTTGAGTGGAGGACACATGGCAGAAGACTAAAGCCTGGCATCTGAAGATCTGATATGTTTATTAAGTTATGTTTTGATTTTGAAAGACAAGAGGAATGTTTTAAGACATGATTATGAATCGATATGTAATGTTTTATGAAAGTTTTATATTCCGCGTAAAGTTTTTAATTAACTCTGATATTTAGAACTGTGTTTATGAGTAAATCCAACACGAAAGTAGGGTTACCGGTAACGGGGCCTTACAAGTTGGTATCAGAGCAAAGTTCGAGAGATTTAAGCATCCTACATGCTTAGACTCGAACAGAGAATGGGATTTAAGTAAGAAAGGAAAGAAGATGCCAGTTCAAGAATGCCATGTGTCGCTCAAGCAAGATCAGTAAAGGTAAATTGTATGATTAAATGATTTATGTTAATGAGAAAGAAAAGATATGTGAACGACAGGGATAGGAATAATTGATTGTTGATTTGACTAACTACTTAAGTAGAACCAGCACAAATAGACTCATAAAAGGAAGTGTATAGGACACGGAAAGTAACGTGATCAGCTAATCACAACTGGCCACTGTTATTACCTGTTAGCCTTACCATCCTTGTACTAAACGGTTCCTTGAGTGACGATGTTTGTGTTTTCCCCTTTAGAATACTAATGGCTGGAGCTGGAGAATTTGTTGAAACTGGGGGTCGCGCTGGGCGTCGTGGCAGGCCTCGTCTTGTCCGGCAACCCTCGGTGGAAGAAGCTTCCCACACCGAAGATGAAGGAAGCGCAGCTGGAGGAGACCAGAACAACAACGAGGAAGTTCAACTTAGCCCTGCAGTTCAAGCAGCCATCGTTCAGGCTGTAGTTGCTGCTGTGAAGAACCTGAATCCCGAAGGATCTGCTGGAAGCCGTGAGCGAACTGCTGAAGGGGCGGGTGGTGATGGTAGAAAGGATGGGGAAGGTGAAAGAGGGGCCTCGAGTGGGGATAAGTCTGTGAAAGTCGATGATAGGAGAGGAGGACAAGGTGGGTGCAGCTATAAGTCCTTCAAAGGTTGTGACCCGCCAAAGCTGACTGGTTTAGGAGACGCAATCGCTACTCTCCAGTGGATAACCGCTATGGACAAGGTTATCCGCATTAGCGAATGCCGTCCCGACCAAGCTGTGGGTTATGCTACTCAGTCATTCGTAGATGAGGCTATGTATTGGTGGGAAAGTGTGGAGCAGAGAAAGACTAAGGATGAGATTGGAGCAATGAAGTGGGAAGATTTGAAAGAGTTGGTAATGAAGAAGTTCTGTGCAGATGCCGAGGTTGAAAGAACGGAGATGAAGTTCCAGAATTTAAAAGCCGGTATGATGACGCATCGTGAGTATACCACGGAGTTCAACCGACTATCTAGGTTGGTGCCTGACATGGTTGACACTGAGGTCAAGAGAATCAAATGTTATGTGAGGGGGTTGCCACAAAAGGTCCGCATGTTAGTCAGGGCGATTCAACCTGCTACTTTTGATTCGGCTGTTGGACTCGCGGAAATGGTCTATGCTGACGTGGCCGCGGATGATAGGGTGGAAAGGGACGAAGAGAAAGGGAAGAAAGGGGTCACTCCTGCTAAACGACCCGGTACTCAGTTATAGAACTCCAAGGATAAGAAACAGAAAGTGTGGGAGAAGAGATCGTGTAAGACCTGCGGAAAGAGGCATGGTGGTGAGTGCAAGTGGGGTAAAAGTTCTAATGTTTGTCTCAAATGTGGAAAGGCTCATGGTGGAGAATGCAGAATGGGGTCGAATGCCTGTTATAAGTGCGGGAAGGTAGGGCATTATGCCAATGAGTGCAGTGCGAAGCCAGCATGTTACAAATGTGGCAAGACAGGCCATATGTCAAGGGAGTGCACTGAAGGTGTAGCTGGAGGTAGTGGAAAGAAGGGTGCCGATCAAGCTAGGCCCAGAACTAGAGCCTACATGCTGACCCAGGAACAAGCCAGGCAGATTCCGGATGTCGTCACAGGTACGTTTCTAGTGAACGATGTTTCCGCTTCTGTATTATTTGATTCTGGTGCGAATAGAAGTTTTGTAGCTACGACGTTTAGTAAACTAGCTAAAATGAAAGGCTGCCGAGTGTCTGAAACTTTTGTAGTAGAAACCGCAAGCGACACTTCGGTGAAAATAACAAAAATGGTTAAGAATTGTAAGATAGTGTTAGAGGGACATGAGTTCCCTGTTACTTTGTATGTTATGGCCTTAGGAGGGTTCGATGTAGTCTTGGGTATGGATTGGTTGTCTGAGTTTGAGGCTCAGATAGTATGTAAAAGTAAGATGATAAGGTTAAAGTCATTGGATGGTAGTGCGGTGACGGTTTATGGTGATAAGGAGAGTTATGGGCTTAATGTCATTTCGATGATAAAAGCCGAGGGTTTGTTAAGGCGAGGGTGCGGTGCCTACCTGGCGTATGTTGTCAACGCTACGGCCGAGACGAACGAAATGAAAGATGTTCCTATTGTGCGCGACTACCCAGAAGTGTTCCCTGAGGATCTTCCGGGGTTGCCGCCGGAGCGAGAAATAGAATTTCAGATAGATTTAATACCAGGAGCCCAGCCCGTCGCGAAAGCGCCTTACCGTCTAGCACCGTCCGAGATGAAGGAATTAATGTCCCAACTGCAAGAACTCCTCGACAAGGGTTTTATCAGACCGAGTGTTTCTCCGTGGGGCGCACCGGTTTTGTTTGTGAAGAAAAAGGATGGAAGTATGAGAATGTGCATAGACTATCGTGAGTTGAATAAGCTTACGGTAAAGAATAGATACCCCTTGCCTAGGATTGACGATCTGTTTGACCAACTGCAAGGTTCGAGTTGGTTCTCACGAATAGATCTCAGATCAGGCTACCATCAGCTGAAGGTGAAAGAGGTAGACATCCCTAAAACAGCGTTCCGAACGCGGTATGGACACTACGAGTTCCTTGTAATGTCATTCGGTCTAACAAATGCTCCTGCAGCATTTATGGACATGATGAATAGGGTGTGTCGACCGATGTTGGATAAGTCGGTTATCGTCTTCATCGATGATATATTGATTTATTCAAAGAGTGAGTCTGACCATGCCGAGCATCTGAGAGAGGTATTGGAAGTTCTGAAGAAAGAAAGGTTGTACGCCAAGTTTTCGAAGTGCGCATTCTGGTTAAGAGAAGTGCAATTTTTAGGTCATGTGGTTAATCCGGAGGGGATTACCGTGGACCCAGCTAAGATTGAAGCGATAACGAATTGGAAGACTCCGCAGAATCCGACTGATATACGAAGCTTCCTAGGGTTAGCTGGCTACTATAGGAGATTCATCGAAGGTTTCTCCAAGATAGCCGCACCGCTGACCGGTATGACCCGAAAGACGATAGTATTCAATTGGGGAAAGTTTCAGGAGGAAGCCTTTGAAGAATTGAAGAAGAGACTCACGCAAGCTCCAATCCTTACTTTACCCGATGGTGATGAGGATTTTGTTGTTTGTGCTGATGCCTCGCATCAAGGGTTAGGTTGCGTGTTGATGCAACGAGGGAAGGTGATAGCCTACGCGTCTAGACAGTTGAAGGTCCATGAGAGTACTTATCCGACGCATGATTTGGAGTTAGCAGCTGTAGTGCATGCTCTTAAGATATGGAGGTATTATCTGTACGGCACTAAGTGTACTATCTATACCGATCATAAGAGTTTAAAGTACTTCTTCGAGCAGAAAGAACTGAACATGAGACAGAGAAGATGGTTAGAATTGATAAAGGATTACGACTGTGAGATTAAGTATTACCCCGGTAAGGCTAACGTGGTCGCTGATGCGTTAAGTCGTAAGAATGAGGAAGTCCTTGTAACCGTGAAGTCATATAAGTTGATCATGAATTCAAGTCTTTTTGAAGAAATCATCAAAGTGCAGTCAGAAGTGTTAGTAGACGAAGGGTTAATAAAGAAAGAAAGGATTTATGGCCAGCAAGATGAGTTGATGGAAAACACTCATGGAGTTAAAACTAGATTTGACCGTATGTGGATTCCACGCCATGGTGATCTTAGAAGTCGAATCTTAGATGAAGCTCATAAGTCAAGGTACTCAATCCATCCTGGAGCTACAAAGATGTACCAAGACTTGAAAAGAGATTACTGGTGGCCAGGAATGAAGAATGATGTAGTGGATTATGTTAGTAAGTGCTTAACTTGCTTACAAGTCAAGGCCGAGCACCAAAAGCCTTATGGGAAGATGCAACCGCTAGAGATACCTGAGTGGAAATGGGAACACATCACCATGGATTTCATAACTAAGCTACCTCGTACAGCTAAGCATCATGATACCATCTGGGTGATTGTGGACCGTTTGACCAAGAGTGCTCACTTTCTGCCCATACGAGAGGCCATCTCGTCAGAAACGTTAGCAAGCTTGTTCATCAAGGAAGTGGTAACCAGGCATGGAGTACCGTTATCGATCGTGTCTGATAGGGATAAACGGTTTACTTCGAGGTTCTGGAAGAAATTTCATGAAGCTATGGGGACGAGGTTAAACATCAGTACGGCGTATCATCCTCAAACCGATGGACAGTCTGAAAGGACGATCCAAACCCTTGAGGATATGCTACGTGCTTGCGTTTTAGATTTTGGTGGAAGTTGGGATGATCATCTGCATCTGGCAGAGTTCTCCTATAACAACAGTTACCATTCGAGTATTGGTATGCCACCGTTTGAGATGCTGTACGGTAGGCGATGTAGAACCCCGGTGTGTTGGGGTGAGATTGGTCAGAAGGAAATGGGAAGTATAGAAGTGGTTCAAGAAACGTCTTCAAAGTTCGATCAGATCAAAGCAAGAATGAAAGCCGCTCAAGACAGACAAAAGTCTTATGCGGATAAGCGGCGACGACCAATTGAGTTTAACGTTGGCGACTATGTGATGCTTAAGGTCTCGCCTTGGAAAGGAATTATCCGTTTTAGAAAGAGAGGGAAGCTAAGTCCGAGGTACATTGGACCATTTAAAATTTTGTATCGTGTGGGGGAAGTAGCTTATAAGCTGGATTTACCCGATGAGTTAGAAGGAATTCATTCAACCTTCCATGTTTCTCATCTGAGGAAGTGTCTAGCTGATGACACGTCTCACGTGCCATTAATGGACATTGAGGTTGATGAACAATTGAACTACATCGAGCAACCGATAAAGATCGTTGATCGCAAGGAGAAGCAGCTTCGTCACAAAACTATACCTTTGGTAAAAGTAATATGGAAACACCGCAAGGGATCAGATGCTACTTGGGAAGCCGAGGATGAGATGCGCAAGTTTTACCCTAGTTTGTTTATGTAATAGTTAGGTTTCGGGGACGAAACCTCCTTAAGGGGGGAAGACTTGTAACATCCTAAAATTTTTAAAATGTTAAATAAAAGAAAGTTATGTTTAGTGATTTCACGTTTTAGTTATTTAATGTCGAGTAAGGAACGGGTCATGGGCTTAGATTACGTAAGATGGGTTAAATGAGAATGGGCCTTGGGTCCGTGGGCTTGAGAGATATAAATACCCATCCCAAGCCCAAGATATCATTTTATTTCCATCTTTCTCTTTTACACACTCAAAAACACACACATAACCGACCGAGATCCGAAGTCGAGACCCGAGATTTTGCTGGTAGATCTGAGTTGGAAAGGTAAGAACTAATCCCGCAAAGCTAATATTACTGAAAATGGTTAGGATTTGACGGGTTAATCGGACCCGAAACACAACTGCCCAAATCGGACCCCTAAAACGTCGATTTTAGGCCGATTTGATGGTTAGGATTTGTAGGCGCCGATCATACGATTCCGTGGGTACCAAAATCGAGTTATTTGGCTAAGAAACGAAGGAGTTATGGGCAAACAGATCTGCAGCGCGACAACTTCGCCTTCATCTGGGCAACTTCGCCTTCAAGCGATGAACTTCGCCTGCAAGCTAAGTTCGCCTGATGAACTTCGCCTGCAAGCCAAGTTCGCCTGATGATAAGTTCGCCTGAAGCCAAGTTCGCCTGATGGCAACTTCGCTGAAATGGTAACTTCGCCTAAGGTTTAACTTCGCCTAAAAGCCAAGTTCGCCTGAGGTTTAACTTCGCCTAAAAGCCAAGTTCGCCTGAGGTTTAACTTCGCCTAAAAGCCAAGTTCGCCTAAGGTTTAACTTCGCCTAAAAGCCAAGTTCGCCTGAGGTTTAACTTCGCCTAAAAGCCAAGTTTGCCTAAGGTTTAACTTCGCCTGAAGCCAAGTTCGCCTAAGGTTTAACTTCGCCTGAAGCCAAGTTCGCCTAAGGTTTAACTTCGCCTAAAGTGAAGTTCGCTCAGAAAATAAATTAAAAACCTAATGGAAAATGTGTTAAGGCAGTTATCGAAAATAAAATTTTTCCAAGCTGACCTGGCAGCTTAACCCCAGCCAGGGGCTCTGCCCCTTGGACCCCGCTAGGGGCTGCCGCCCCTAGAACCCCGCTGCCAGGGGCGCTGCCCCCGGACCCCCGTTCGTTGTGGGTCATTTATAGATAGAATACAAAGCGTGTAGTAGTAGTTAATTGATATGTGTAAATATTATACAGTTAGCCGAGCCCAGTTAAAGAAAGGAATTACGATCAACGGCGAGCGTAACAGGATCCAGGTGAGTTTCTAGCCCCATTCCTTGTTATGTTTTCGGGGCTGTGTGCATACTTGATGTGTTGTTAATACATTTATCCTAAGTGATAAGTGTATGCCATATGTGATATATGTGATATGTATGAATGATTGCTTGATGGTACGCGAACGATCTTCGGATATTGCACGTACTGTCAGGTTGTAACGTTATAAATATGGCAAGTATGATATGTATGTTTATGTGTATGAACGTAATAAAGTTAATAAAAGAAGGAAATAACGGTTGTATGGTTGTATGGTTACGAAAAGGGTACCGAGCCCTAATAATACTCGAGGTATGATGTATGGTTGTATGGTAACGAAGAGGGAATCGAACCCTACTAATATTCGAAAACTAGGGACCAGACCCTAATAATATCTGTGATGTTAGGGACTAGACCCTCATAATATCTGTGATGTTAGGGACCAGACCCTTATAATATCTGTGATGTTAGGGACCAGACCCTTATAATATCTGTGATGTTAGGGACCAGACCCTTATAATATCTGTGATGTTAGGGACCAGACCCTTATAATATCTGTGATGTTAGGGACCAGACCCTTATAATATCTGTGATGTTAGGGACCAGACCCTTATAATATCTGTGAGGTTATAGGGCGAAAGGCTCTTTAAAACGTATGATTATGAATGTAAAGAAAGTATGTAAGTAAGAATGAAGGCATGAGTACTTATGTGTGTATGAAAGAAAGTTATGAGGTTAAGTACGTATGTATGTAATATGGTATTGTATGGTATTGTATGATTAACTAGAACTCACTCAGCGTAGCTGACTTTTAGTATGCACGCAGGTGAGTAGGTTGAGACAGCTGGCTTGAGTGGAGGACACATGGCAGAAGACTAAAGCCTGGCATCTGAAGATCTGATATGTTTATTAAGTTATGTTTTGATTTTGAAAGACAAGAGGAATGTTTTAAGACATGATTATGAATCGATATGTAATGTTTTATGAAAGTTTTATATTCCGCGTAAAGTTTTTAATTAACTCTGATATTTAGAACTGTGTTTATGAGTAAATCCAACACGAAAGTAGGGTTACCGGTAACGGGGCCTTACACCAGACCCTAATAATATCTGAGATAGAGAAGAAAAGGACCATACCCAGATAATATCTGGGATAGAGAAGAAAGGGACCAGACCCTACAAATATCTGAGATGGTAAAGATAGTTATCTATGTATTATGAAAGTACGAAAGTGTGATGGTATGAAAGAATGTATGAATAAATGTATGAAAGTTTGAAGAAAGAAAGAAAGTATATATGTACGAATAAAAGAAAGGTAACAGGCTAAGTATGTAATATGTATCTTCCGACCGTACGCGCCCAACATGCCCTACAGTCGAATACATGGGTGTATTCGAGTGTATATGTATTTATTTGGATATATACATGTGTTCGGGCCCTTATGTTGTATCCATATACTCAAGTACCTGAACCCAAGGGTTAATAGCATAAACGTTTGGCTTATTGCAATTGAATGCAACCAAGTAATCGATTTTCCAGAATTGAGTCTAAGTATAATGCATGCGATTTGGTTAATGTAAGCGAGCTCTAAAGTGATAGATATTGGCTATAAACGAACTCAATGTAATCTAACTACCCATGTGACCGAATATAATGTATACACATTGTAATCGAATCTGTTTAGCAATGAAGTCCAATGTAATCGAGTCTAGTGGATTCGAACACATTGTAACCGATAATGATATTGTAAGCGATCAATGTAAGCGAATTACATATGTGATCGAGTAGGCCGTGTATGCGACTTGACTCAATAGTAATCGATTTCCCTTGTAAGCGAACTTAGATTGTGATCGAGTCATGTTGTAATCAATGGGATTGTATGCGAGTGTCATGTGAATTTGTATGTCCTTTGTAAGCGATTTCCATGTATGCGACTTAGTGTTTTGTAAGTGACCCTAATGTGATCGAGCTGGGTGTAATCGACTCCCTTGTAATCGAATCAAGGTGTGATCGACTGAAATCCTTGTATACTAACGGGCTAAACGTTATTGACCACGGATTGGTCCACTTATCGTCATTATTTTATTCGTTTTCGATCCTTACACCTCATTATGGTTCGGTATCCACCCGTAAACCTTTCCTTAACCGTTTTCGGCTAAAACTTGACCCATTTATAGCATAAAGCGTGAACCTTTATGGTAAAACGTTCAAAACTAGATTTAGGGTTTCTTTTAAACAAGCCGTTCATGTTTATAAGTTCGTTAAGTCCATTTTGTCACCAAGCTTACTACTTAAGGTTCGTTTATACCCGATCTACTTTATGTTTAAGTTTCAAGGCCAACCTTTCATTAAAACGTAAAATTTAAAGATCAAGAACGTACCTTTTCGTGTGTGTTTAGTCACGGGTAACTCGGTTATGAACTTCAGATCTTGCGTAGCTTGTATAATAAGGATCTAACCAAAACTAAAGTTCGTTTGATCACGTTCTTCCCTCTTCTCTCTCTCGGCCGTTTATGGCAAGTGTATGTGTGTATGTGTTTGAGTGTGTAGAGATTATGGAAAGATGGAATGAGGATTTAGGGTTTTAAGGTGGTTTAAGGGGATATTTATATCCTCTTGAGCTCATGGACCTAAGGCTCATCCCATTCTTTATTCCATCTTTAATTATCCAACTCCACACTTCTTTATGTATTTAATATTAATTAAATATTAACACACGATTCGAATCATAAACTTCACTTTATTTATTATTATAAATTTAGGATGTTACATAAGCGGATCGGTAGTTCTTTAGGTGTGAGACCCCTAGTTTATTAATATAACTTAAACATAATTGTTAAATATGATTGGGGCTTGATAGGCTGGTGGCTGGGTTTAAGTGTACAACAATATCGGCAATCGCGGTTTTTGCGTTTTTCAGTGCTTAAAAGATAACCTATACGTATTAAAGATCAGTTTCGAATTCTGATTTCATTGCAAAATACTTTTTCAGAGACGAAAAAGGTTTACGTGTGGAGATATTTGATATGTACAAAATTATATATAAATATTATAAGTATTTCCAACACTTTTAAGTTACTTTTTGAGTGTTTTTATTGCATAATTGATCTAATTGGCTCATATTAAAGTTTTAAAGGTTTTACGTGAATGTGGGCTAACACAATACAATTATGCTAAATAATTGTAAATAAGTATTAATAGTTAGGCGGGTAAATAATAAACCGTAATTATAATTATAAATTATCACCTAAATGAGCTTAAATACAAATAAATGTAACTGATTAAGATAGAAGTAATGGAGTTCAAATTTTGTTATAGTTACATCACGTAAATTCAAATGAAAGTTGGTTGTCTTGATTCAAATTTTGATATATGAAATATTATGGCAAAGATCCTAGTTAATGTAACATGGAATAAATTGAGTTTCACTTTTCTAATATTACTACGGGAACCAATCGTAGAACTTGAGGTATTGAAATTATTTTGGTGAAGTATTTGATGGGCTTAAACATTATAAAATTTTGAATGGGCTGAAGAAAATTATATGGAGATGTAGATATCTTTGGACGTGGGCTTGTGAAACACCAACGGAAGATGGAAAAATTGTTTTAAAGGTTTTTCTTGGACCCTAATAAGGGGTTGGACGGATTATTAGAATATAAAAAGAAAAGAAACAAATTAAAGAATGAGGTGCCACCCCTTGGGTCGGCGGAGTTCGTAAAACAAAAGGGGGGAAAAGGTTAGCAGCCTAGCACCTCAAGCCAGCAAGCAGACACCTCAAAATTCACGGTTAAAAATAAACGAGCAAGCAGGCAGGAGAATTAATTTAAGCTACCAGGCACAGAGCTCAATTAATTTAAGCTCACATGCTAGTAGCTCAATCATATTAATATCTGTTTTTCGATGAACCGTAATAATTATTTTATCCTTGTTTCATCAATTATTATGGTTGGCTAAACCTGTTATACTGTATGGGTTTGGAGGAATACTTTTTAGACTTGTTCTATTTTTAGTTTTGGATTATTATTAATTGATTCAAAAAAAACTTGTAAGTTCCCTTTTCGTCGTTGATCGATAGGAGATCTGCACAAAGTCTACGAGTGCGGAATCCTCCTAGACTCGTTTATGATGTTGGAGACGAATAACCCGATTATACACAAACATACACACAAATGGGATAAACAGATCTGCAGATCTCTTAATATAATAATTAAAACACATTACATACCGAAAGAGAAAACATATTATGGCCGACCCGATGTGAGCTCTACCTTAGGTCTGCCCACGAGAATTCGCGTATCTGTTTTTTTTTTAAAAAAAAAAACAAATTAACGGTTGCACAATATTCTTTTTTTCTACACACTTAACCCTAAACATGACACACACACACACACACACATATATATATATATATATATAAAAACATCTTCATGGGCTTGGGCCTCAAGGTGAAGTTGTTCTAACTTCACATATGGCGAAGTTGGCTCCCTCCACAACTTCGCCCCAGTTGGTCGGAATTGCATAGCAACGGTCACAAAATGCACCAACAGACTCCCCCTTGACCGTTGCTCTCAATTCTAACAAATGCTAAAGATCACCTGTTACAAAACATGCACTAACACAATGTAAAGTAAATAACTGTGGCTCCTTTCTATTTGGTAACAACCAAAATACTCAGAGAATGATGCCCTATTCTGCTAGAACAATGCTAAAGTAGTTAGGGGTGCGTATGATCATACTTATTGAGGCTCAACAACAACATATAAAAACCAATTTTTAAACAAACAAAGACAAGATGTGAGGGAAAAACTGAGTACCTGAAAATAATCACAACTCAGCGTTGCGACCTTTAAAATCATCAAACTTTTCTTGATTTCCTTTAACCTTTCTTTCGAACAATTAAATCTTTAAAATCTAAAGAAGAAGAGAGTCAACTTTGTGCCTTCACTCTCTTCTTCTTGATTTCAACCTTTCTTTTGGAAAAAAAAATGATGGTTTTCAAATTTTCCATGATAAATTATAATTACATATAAGTTTTGATCCAAAATCAAAAAATATCAAATTGGCACTCGAATACCGATTCACATAATCAAATCTTTCAATAATTCCAAACCATAACCTACAAAATTGAAAAGCACACAAAATGGTGAAATGTAAATTGTTGAACCTCGTCTCTACTTGCTTTTGTTGACTATTTCGGTTAAACGATTTCATGCCCACATAAGTCAGTTCCAAACCTTTGGCCACTGCGGCAACGCCCAATCAATTGATTAATCGATTTCACACCCAAACGACTTCAATTGCTTGCCTCTGTTTTGTGCCGAACGTCACAGCCAATGGGTTTCACAAATTCACGCACGGCAACGCACAATTGAAACTTCGTTTGTTATACATGAACATCGACAGAACATAAATCAAATGTTAGAGTTAGATTTTAAGCTTAAGGTTTGTTTTTTTGTTTTTTTTATTTGGGCTTGGGATTGGTTTTATGGCCTAGGTTTTATTTCTTAGCTTTTCAAGGGTGGGCCAAACTTAAATAATCTAGATAGGCCGGACTCAAATAATCTAGTTGGACCGAACTCAATACATATACTATTTTTTTTATTTTTCCAAGAAAAAGTACGCTACCAAAAACCTAATGGGTTCGCGGCCCCATCCAGCCCAAAAGAAGATCCGCCCTTGCCGATTTGTGCAAGGTTTAACGCCCTCAAACAGCTCACAATGACCCGCCTAACCAATCATCAAAAGAACTTTTTTGGGTTGAAATAGGTTGACCTAATGAGTCCGGAAATTGAGCCAAATAAACTTAAAACTTCATTAATTTCTAGAGCAAGCTAACGAGTTATAATTTTATTTATAGAAAGTGCTTTTTCCCATTATTGTAATATTTACAAATATAATAAGGATTTTAATTTTACAGTTGACCTTTTGATTCAATAGTATTAGGGTGAAGGTTAAGGCTTGAGATCTTAATATTTTAAGTTTGTAACCTGACTCTACGCCAGGGGGGGAGGGGGGTCCACAGAGATGGGTTTCCTTTTTGATGGTGTTTCTAGTTGAGTCAAACTTGTAGTGTCAAAATTAGTTTGTTTGATTGACATCTCATCTCAGATAACTCATCGAGATATTGTGGGTGGTTCTAAACGCATTGTTAAATAAAATAAATGTGAAGGTCGTGTGAGTTATTATAAATGTTTTTAAACAATGAATTGGCGTAACCGATGTGTGAAATGAAGTGCAAAGGCAATTAAGTAAGTAGGTAACGATGAAAGAGGGTGCACGTGCGACCACCCCCGGCCGGTCATCGAGGAAGAAAGAGCCCTTGAACGTGGCTTCTAGTCAAAGGTCAAAAGCTACATCTTTTTATTTATTTTCCAAATGCTCCAAATCATATTAAACAAAACTAACTCTATAATTGTTCTTTTATAATCATTTAATAAGGCTATACTCCAAATTGACTAGCGGATAGGAAAGAATACTGACGATGTTCTTTTTGGCTCAGCTAATGTTGTGGTTATGTTGTTGGTGTACCCAATTTGTGAAGACGATATTGAGTCGGCAGAACATTTGCTCATTTCATGCCACTTTGTTCAATCAATTTGGATTGTTGTGTCTCGTTGTTGTAATGTACCGTCCATATTCTACTATATAACGGTGACTTGTTGGAGTTGTATAAATATTCTCTACTACCGAATTGGAGGGAGAAGAGATTTCATGCGGTATTCATGACAACAATTTTGTGTATTTGGAAAGTGAGGAACGTCGTGGTGTTTGAAAGGAAATCGGCTTGCATACGTATAGCGTGATTGGTGAAATAAAAGCACTGAGTTTTTTTCAATTAAAGAATAAATCAAGGGACTGAGCTTGACATGGGAGAGCTGGTGGGCGTTTAATTTCAATCAAGAAAGGTTGTAATCAATGTTGTAAAAATCGCTAGTAGCTAATCGGACGGTAGGGTGGGGACTAACGATTAATCGGATTGGACTTTAATTAATTTTTAGTTTTATATATACACGCACACATTCTCATATGTAATTTCCAGTTTTATGCATTCACAAATACATTTTGGCCGGAATTTGGGTAAACTCTTGCTGGAAACCCCTGATTTTGGCTGGAATCTTGCCGGAAACCGCTGATTTTGGCCGGAATCTCGCCGAAAACCGTTGATTTTGGCCAGAACTTCATCAGAAAAAGCCGATTAAGTCCGATTAATCCTTATTTGTGCAGATTTGAGCATTGACCTATTAATTGGCCGATTGGCCCAACATTAATCAGTGAAATGGGAACTAGCGATTAACCGGAGATTAATCGGCGCCTAATCGGGATTTTTGCAACAGTGGTTATAATAGGGTGGTTGTAGTTTCGATGTTTGTGTAGTTGTAATGGTAGCCTATTGATACTAATGTTTTCAGCTGGATATAATAAAATATTTTGTTGGTCATTCAAAAAAAACTAATTAGCATCTTTGTAATGTGGGAGAAACCAAATGCCTTGAATTTGATAAGGATACTAAGGCGTTTTCATCTAGCTTCTGGTATCAAACTCAATTTGGCTAAAAGTAGCATTTTCGGTACTTGTGTGGATGGTAATGAATTGCAAAACATGGCGTGTATATTCGAATGTAAAGTTGGGACTTTTCCTTTTAAGCATATCTGGGTGTTAGTCAAGGCCAATATGTATTTGATCATATCTTGGAAGCCAATAACTGATATATGTCCAAAATCGATTGTCCGTCTAGAAAGCTAAGAATCTGTCATTTGGTGGTCAAGTAACGATGATTAAATTGATGTGAATTCATTACCTATGTACTAAATAAATATGGCACCTTAGGGTTTGGTTCGCTTAGAGACGCAAATATATGCTTGCTAAATTGTGATGGATATTTAAAAGGGGAAAACGTAAGCTTTGGAGGAATGCTATTTGGTCATTGCATCACCATTCCAGATCATGGAGTTCGTTTCCGACTAAGGTAATGCATTCGGGGCCTTGGAGACAAATCTTTAAGATTTTAATTGATTTGGGTATGTGCGGCATTACCTATGGGCTTGAGAATTAGTCATGCACAGGTTTTGGACATATGTTTGGCTTGATTTTGAGCCACTTAATTATATATTTCCAAATCTATTCTCATTTGAAAAATCCAAACATTGTTATGCGGTAGAGCGACTATTATCGCATGATTTTGGTGTGAGGTGTTAAAGCTAGTCATGATCTCCGGTATCGGTTCCCGAACTGACTGAACAGGCTTGCCTGATGAAGATAAGTAGGCTAATATCCTTTTCTTTTGGTGAAGGACTGGTAGACTTGGAGCCTTGATGATACATGCATTTTCTTTATAAAAAAAAAATAAAAGTCGATTGCAAATTTCTTTTATGGCAATTTATCAAGCTATGTGATTGAGTGGAGTAATTGGGTGACGAATAAAGTATGAGCCCTTTTACTAACTACATGCTTACTTGGCATGATATGCCTCTTTTATATTATCTTTTCACGTCTCTCATAACTTGGGCTAGCTGTGAGAAGGGGCGGGGATGACGACTATCCCAGATCCAATCACTTAGATTGGCCTAATTTTTTTAAAAAAATATATATATATTTTATTATATGTAATTTTTTTTGATCAATTTTTTTATTGATTAATTTATATATAACACAAACTGAGTTACATCTGGATAATAGGTAAGCGAGCAACAAGCTAGATGCGCCGCTATCTCCTTTTAAATCGCAAAGCTTATTCTACTAAATATAAAATACTTGATGAAAGAAACAACAAAGCCTTAGTTTAGTATCTAATTTCCAATTCATTTAAACTCATATTAAAAAAGCAATTACAGACAAATTATAATCAACTGGAAGTTGGTCTAGTGGTAAGATGCATGTCCTTTTAAAGTAGAGACTTGAGTTTGATTCTTATTTGGATCAGTTAGAGCTTTAATCCCGGATTCAAACCCGACAGTGGGTGAGGGTTTACGGATTTCATCCAGTTACGCACATCAGGGGGTAGGAGTCGACCTTAACATAGTCTGAAAGAGTGGATTTACACGTGGGATCTCTACCGTTAAATAAATAAATAAATATAAAAAAATTGTTAGTCATGTATTAAAAGACGTTCGATGAGTAAAAAGTAAGTATTTAGTTTATAATTATTTATATTTGTGGTTTAAAATATTTAAATTTCCAAGAAGAAAAGGAGAAAAAGTGTTATGTGGCATGAAAGACAAATGTGCGAATTATATGAAAGCGGTGTGAGTCAACAAAAAACACACGACGATTTTCGGCCGGATATGTCGCCACCTTGTTCCATACACATTGTCTCACTCCTTACCTCTACTTGTAATTAAATATCTTATTATCGTATATCCACTACCAAACAAAGTTCACTTAGATATTCTTATTCACTATTTTATATAATTAAAGTTTCATAGTATTCCAAACAACCCCAAACCCCAACAACACCACCCCCACCCCCAACCATTGTTTTTTTAAACATTATTTATGTAAGACGTGCGGGTGCTCAAATGAAGAGCTCGTACTCAAGGATAGAATATGACATTAGGAAGTTGCCTCGTGGAGAGTCTGTGTGTGATAGTCGTGTCGGGCATGGTATGAGAGAGAGATATGTTAAGACTGAAAAATAACATTTATGTGATTTGTTTATTATTGTGAATAGCTTAATACGTTCTTGTTGACTCATTTTAATGTATCCCTTGTCCCAATGAGAACAAGAAAAATTAATATATTATTCTCATTACTAAAAAAATATGATTTAACATTTACCAAAGTTAAAAGCTTGACTTAGCTCTCGTATTTATCATGGGCCTTCCGGTATGGTATTGGCTCGGTTGTTTTCGTCTACGATGGATTTTTGAGGAGGATCTGAAGCATCAAATAATTAGAAACAGTTGAAATCCCGACACATAAAAACTCTTTTAAATCCTCACATAAAAACTCTAAAATAAAAGGACGTTGTTAAAAAGATAGTTTCTACATTTGTTCTAGATCAAGGAGGTGATTTGATATACCAAAATAATATTTGGTAACTTCCTTTTAAGTAATTTGGTACAAACAAATTATAATAATAATTATGCGTATATATAATTGATAACTTTGGGGTCGTTAAGCTCTTATTGAGCCAAGTGGCGGCACTAAAGTGCACCACATAATTTTGTTTTATTTTTCAAATTTGATAATTAAATGGTTATTCATATCAACTCACTAATGAAATGCTCGGGATGGATAACTTTAGGTTTTTACTGACTCCGAGTTTTACTAACCTTTTTATTTACTTCTGGTATCGTAACTGGCCGAATTTGCGTCGACTCACCGTTGCAAAGCCCGGGAATAATTAGGTTTTACCAACATCCTAGTTTTACCGACTCATTGTTGCAGCGCCCGATATCGACAGTATTCAAGTTTTACCGACCGATCAAATATCATTTTTAATATTTAATGTTTTTTATCTTAATCAACCAGACCCACAGTAATGCACAAGCGAAACGTTCCACAAACATATTCGACCTACCCCAATGCGATATCGAACGTGTGAAAAAAACTAATTTAACATATATATGGACGCTTCCTTTTGATAGGGAAACAAATTTGATTTAATTATTATATGTATTAATTGTTGGTACGTATACGTGCAAATTCGAAATTATTAAACAATTATTATTATTATTATATGGTTAGGAGTCGGTGAGAAGGAAGAATACATAGATAGATATTGAGAAGTGTGTTAAAATTTCCTCCCACTGAATTTACGGCGGTTGGGTTGGGCCATAAAACCTGCTTTTATCGCCCCCACTATACTATACTACACCCCCGTTAACCCTACAGACACCTTCCTTCCTTTTAAATCTGCTGCTGCAGCCTGTTTTAACCTCCTATTAATAATATTTTCTTTTCCCCTTACTTAAAAATGCTGCTGCCCTTCCTTTTTAATTAACTTACTCTTCACTTACTCTTACAAATGGCGAATAATAATAATAATAAGTGGCTTTCGTTTTCTTTGTCTCCAATGGAGATGTTCACCTCGTCGTCCTCTACCCACCCGCACCCCTTCTTCGACCAGTTTTACAGTACTACTGGAGTCAAAGACGGAAGCTTCCATACCCACCAACAAGCAGCTCCCAAGCTAGAGGACTTTCTCTCCGCACCATTCCGTTGAGAAGGTCACGCAAGTGGCGACTGCTGGTGGTGGTGGTCAGAAGAATAATAATAATAATAATAATAATAATAATAATAAGATTGCTGCTGATACTTTTGGGCAGAGGACTTCGATTTACAGAGGGGTTACTAGGTATTATTAATTAATTTATTCTTTTTTTTTTATTTTTTTATAAATAATAATAAATACTGGCTTAATTTGTGCAGACATAGGTGGACGGGAAGATACCAAGCGCATCTTTGGGATAATAGCTGTAGGAGAGAGGGCCAGGCAAGGAAAGGACGTCAAGGTACAATTTACCTCTCTCTTTTTAATTCATTCATATAATATTATTATTACATATTTATTGATCAATCTTAATTATAATACTCCAGTATATAAGAATCTACTTAATTAACACTATTTCATATGTAACCAGCAAGAGAGATGAATATTGGCTTGTGTTAGTATAAACCGGTTGTAGCGTTACCCCTAATTACAAAATTAAGAGACTTGTTTGCTAAAGAAAATGTGATCTGAAATTCGTGAAATTAGGAGAGTTGTTTATTAAAAAAATGTAATTGGAAATTCGTTATCACAGTTAAATTGATTACTATATATATGTTTTCATATATCACAAAAAAAGTCAGTCTATCAACCTGATTTGGTATATTAAAGTAACTAAAAGTTACTAAACTAATTTTTGTATGCTAACATTGGAAAACTTGTCTTAAATGCTAGTTATTAGTGATTTTCTTAAATAATTCGTATTATTCTTGAAAAAAGCTATTCAATGTAAGAAGTTTGAATGTATGTTGATTTTTCTATGGTATTAACCATTGAAGTAGTAAATAAAAATAATATTTATAGAGTATTTAAAATAGATTTTGCAAAAGTGAAGTGAAAGGGGTTCTTCAAATGAATGAAATGAGTGTGTAGTTGTTGTCATGTCTTTTTGCCCAAAATGGAAGGAATATGTCCACAAGATTTACATAAAATCCTGTTTGGTAAATTTGTTTCTTTTTTCAACTCTACAAACTACGTAGGTAGGTCTGCATTTCAGTGTAGTTTTTTTTCATCACTACATGCTTTCACTTTCTTTTTTTCATCTCATATGTTTGACCAAGTCAAACTCTCATTTCTAATTTCAAACCATTATTTTTTTAAAAATTTTATTACCTGATATGGATAAAACAGGCTGACATAAATAGACCTGTTTCATCTATTTAGTGATACTTATTTTTTTAAAGTTAAATTAAAGATGCGTAGTAATCAATTTTTTAACTCTCTCAGTTTGGTTACATAGTTCTACAATGCATTGAATTTCATTTAATATTCCAAATCATGATGAATATACCCTCACTTTTTGTAATTACAAAAATTAAACTTGCTTCCTTTTCATTCTAGAAAGTGTTAAAAGTAAAATGTTGCTTTAGTTCCTTTTATTCACACAACATTTTTTGATATAAAAGAAATTGAGTAGCTCTTTGGTGTCATGTAAAATAGTTACAATATTTGAGTGACCTTAATGAACAAGGTTGAATAAATACTCTCTTATACCTATTTCTATTATAAATTATGTGTCACTATACCATATAAACCATACTAAAACCACTTAATAATTTTACTTCTATGTTAATTGAATTTAACCGCGTACTTGATCATATCATAAATGTATGTACGTGTAGAAATGAGTGCTTCCATTTCTTTTAACTTTTGCTTTATCAGAAAGTGTTTTGGTGATCAAATCATGGACCACTCTTTGCATAACCTAACGTTTGTTTCTTTTTTGCATGGAAATGACTAATTGCTGCTACTACCAATATTATTATTATTATTATCTGCAGTGTACTTAGGTGAGTTGACGCGACATTATTCCTGTTAATTGTTCTTTTTTAGATAATCGATTATAACGGTGTTAAGGATTACCAGGCGGTTATGACAAGGAGGACAAGGCGGCACGAGCCTATGATTTGGCGGCTCTTAAGTACTGGGGACCGACTGCCACCACAAACTTCCCGGTAAATTAAGAATACTTTTTTTTTTCTTCTCTTGGTTTCATTTTATTGAATTAAGCGGTTTTTCATTGTTTTAAGATGATGAGATTATAACTTCTTATAAGTTTATTTTGAATTAGGTTGCAAGCTATGCAAAAGAACTTGAAGACATGAAAGACTCAACAAAGCAAGAATTCATTGCATCACTAAGAAGGTTTGTTTTTTGAACCTTTTTGTTACACTCGCAGTTTTAAAATCTGCAGGTAGACTTAGATTACAAATACTCGTCACAACGTACTGTGAACGCCTCAAGATTAACCTTTTTTCTATACATAAAAATTTCTAACTTTTTTCCCCCATAATTTTCAGAAAAAGTAGCGGTTTCTCAAGGGGAGCATCAATCTACCGAGGTGTGACAAGGCATCATCAACAAGGTCGTTGGCAAGCACGGATAGGCCGCGTAGCTGGAAACAAAGACTTATATCTCGGAACATTCGGTATATTTACAGCTTTGTGTAATCGTAACCATAAAATGCAAAACACGCTTATTAATCGCGTTTAACATAAATAATAATGCTGCAGCCACGGAAGAGGAAGTGGCCGAAGCATACGACATCGCAGCAATAAAATTCCGGGGCGTTAACGCGGTCACAAACTTCGAGATGAAATGGTACGACGTTCAAGCCATTTCCAACAGCTCCCTTCCAATCAGCGGCTCCAGTAAGCGCCTGAAAATCTCGCTCGAAAGCGAACCAAAACCGCTCCAAATCACCAACCACCACCAGCCGCCACAATACACTGGCGGCAGCATCAGTTTTGCCAACATTTCACCTGTTTCTGCAGCGCCTTACGCAATGGTGTTTGATCCGAACTCAGCACTGCCATACGATCAACAGAACTTCTTCCAGCACCTCCAGCCGAACCACCACGGTGGGAACCAGATGGCGTTGCTGCTGCCGCCAGCTTCGGGGGAGTTCTTCCAGTGGGCAGACCAACCATATTAACATATGATGACCAACTAAGTAGCTTAGCACCATAAACATTAATTAATGCTAATTTTGGAACGTACTCTTTAAAGCTGACCATTGCTGACCGGTTTAGCCTAGCTAGGTGATCTTGATCAACTTACCTTAGTATTAATCATATTAGTATGGGCTGGGTATAATGATTCTCTTGGATTTTATTTTTGTGTTTTTCCCTTTTTGAGGTTGGACTAGTATTGTCAACTGGTGTAATTTGGAATGCTAGTTATGGACGTTTTTATATTTTTATAAACTAGTGCGTATAAAATGTTAACCGCTTTAATACTAAATTTTGCTATAAAGGCACTTGCAATTTGATAATTTTTATTATTATGAGTCCACACCCACCCCTTGTTATCAAGTTATTATCTTGAAAATAAATCAATCCTATGACCATAAACAAATCAATCTGAAAGCATGTACCTAACGGTATAAGAAAGCTAGTTATTTTTTCGGCTGAGGATGTCTCCGCATATGTGTTTGTGGTTTTCAGGTCCCAGTCGTGGAAATTGCAGGACCACATCCTGCGAAACGCTGGTGTTATGGGGGTAGATCCTGACTACTCTTTTGCACTTGGCAATATTGGAACAACTCTCTCGGACCTTGATCTAGGCGGTTTTACAGATAAGGAGACCGCCCCCAAGTAACCTCAACAAACCTTGGCGAGTGCTCTTTATGGTAAACACGTACATGATTTGGAGGAGCGATTCGATATGACCCCGAGAAAAAAGACAGTTTTAGCTTGTCACAAGGGGGCTCATGCCCAGGATTTTTTGACTGCTGTGCCCATTGAAGATCTTGGCAACGGATGTCGACAGTTGAATATAGAGTCATCCTTAAATACCGGCTTATGATTCCTCTTTTTCCTCCAGATGAATCATGCCTCATTTGTAAAAATGCTTGTTTGGATAGATTTGGTGAGCATGCCCTCCACTGTAAGAAATTTTCGGGATTCAAGTATCGCCATGACTGGGTTAAAGATGTCTTTTGGGATGTGCTTAGGCATGCCGGGATCTCAGCCAAGAAAGAGGCACCTGTTAACTTTTAAACTGATCCTCGAGAGGGAAGATCTACCCTGCGTCCTGCGGACGTTCTTGTGTTTGGCTGGGCAGTGGGTAAGCATGTGTGTGTTGACCTCACTGGGGTGTCCCCGTTTGTGGGGCTAAGAGACAGTGGCTTCGTACCGGGACAGGCAGTTTTGAGAGCGGAATCTAGGAAGGTTGCTAAGCATGAGGCAGAGTGTTTGGAGAATGAGCACGTGTTCATTCCATTTGCCTTTGACACATTTGGATCCCTAGCTCCCGAGGCGGTTCGCTTCTTGGAGCGGGTGCAGAAGGTGGTCCACAGTGACTCGCAGAGCCCGAGGAACCAAGGATTTATATTTAGTAGAATAGGTTTTGTGATTCAAAAGGGGATAGCGGCGCAGCTTGTTGCTCGCTTACCCATTATCCAAATGTAGCTCGGTTTGTGTTATATATAATAACTTTTATAAAAAAAAGGAAAAAAATCAACCATACGAAACGTATGTTAGACTATACGAGTCGGATGCCTTAGCCACAATCTTAAATCTTCCCCGCCCTGGGATTCTAGTAACATGTTTTTATGAACTATATATACCTATCAAAACATTTGGAAAGGATATATTCCCACAATTCTTAACACTCTTTGTAAAAAAAATGAAATAAATTTTTCTAAACCGCATTGTTAAATCCTCTTTAAATATATGTATATACTTTTGAAGAAAAGGTTGTGGAATCCGATGAATCTTTCGCCATTGTTTTGTGAAATCCCGTGAAATTTTCGCTACTGAACATGTATACACTTTCAATTTAGGTATATTGGTTTTTATTAATCCCAACTATTATCTTTTGGTCGCTGCCGGTGTCAACTAACGAATTGGCTCCTGACGGTCCCAACTTTTAACATATTTGTTCCCAATAGTCCGCGACTAACAGAATTCTAACGCCGTTAGTTGCATGTTGCCAGAAAAACATTTTTGGCCGGAATACTCACATTTTTTTGAAAAAACTCAACATTTTTGTCCCAAACATCTTTGTAACTTTGTATCCGACCTCTAGGATCATTCTAGTAAAAGCCTCAATTATTGAGGTCGCCGGAACCCTATAACCATCGTCGGAATCGGTTGGTGGTGCTTGTGGTGGTTGGTTGATGGTGAGTCAATTGTTAGCGGTGGCAGTGTTTAGGTGATGTTTTTTAGGAAAAAAATGTGATTTCTTTGGCCAAAAACGTTTTTCCGGCGACCTGCAACTAACGACGTTAGGATTCTGTTAGCCTCGGACCGTTGGGAACAAATACATTAAAAGTTGGGATCGTCAGAAGCCAGTTTGTTAGTTGGGACTGGCAACGACCAAAATATGATATATGGGATTAATAAAAACCAATATACCTTCAATTTATGGTTGTATTACCATTAACAAAAACGAATCTTACTTCAAGTGTTTATATGTCTCAATGACTTGAAGATATGGACGCACAACTAGGGATGAGTTCGGTATTGATCCTGATTTTTCTTAAAACTTGGTACTAGCACATAAAATGCTCGACTCGGTACAGATACCGTAGGCAAGGATTCGATAAATACCGGTACCAATCCTGAAAATTCAGTTAGGCTAAGTTTATGTTTATTGTTGAATAGTTTAGGAGGTGGCATTGTAATTGCATTATATATATACATATATCAACTATCATTAAGCTAATGAAAAGGCAGATTTGAAGTTCAAATTTTCATATCTCCTCAAGTAATTATCTTTTTTTAGTTTTACCATAACAAAGGTATCAGAGTCGTTTGATCTTCCATGGGCGCTCAAACCTTATCCGACAAAGAGTTCAATGAGTGCGTATGAAAGAAGATTGACGCAAGCTACGATTGAACCCTTCTATCTATGATGCAATCTCAAGAGGTCTCCATGAATTGTCTTTTGACTATCATGGCCTATTCTGAAAGCACCGCCGCTCCTCGATTTCTTTCACCACCACCGGTGCCCTCTACACTCAAACCAACTTCTGGTATTGTTCAAGACTCAACCCCAAACAACCTCCTCACCCGTACCATAACCAACCCCGAAACAGGCATCCTCAATGGTGTAACTGTAACACCCAAAAAATTTAAATAATTCGATACTGTATTCTATATGTGGAAAAGTAGGTCCCAAAAATTCTTGTTGACATCCTCAACATACTAGATTTATTTATTTTGAATTCAACACTTTATCCTTACATGCATTACATTTACATAAGCAAACAACACTTGACCAAAGAGAGCTTTTACAAAATTATAAAGAATAAAGTCAAATTTCAAGATGTGTGTTGCGTCCCGAGCGCTTGATCTTCAACCTTCCCATTCTACTTGAAAGTGTCACCTAAAGTATAATTAGTATACAGGTTTGCATATAATTACAATATATCAAATTCCAAACTAAAATGTGAAAATCCTAATCATTGGCCAATCTCCTTACAACCCAGTGTACCCAAGTTCCGTTTTTCCGAGTTTCCAACTGGCTCATTCAAATATCGGGCTTCCCGAACCTGCTTCTAATCAATGTAATCACAATCAAGGATGAAAACATTTAATTTAAAGTTTAGCATCATCTCCATTTACGAATACAAATTTAATTCAACCATAACAAACTGATTAAAATAACATTTAGTCATACTATC
Source organism: Bidens hawaiensis (assembly GCF_021521415.1). Classification (NCBI taxonomy): domain Eukaryota; kingdom Viridiplantae; phylum Streptophyta; class Magnoliopsida; order Asterales; family Asteraceae; genus Bidens; species Bidens hawaiensis. Next base: position 872,785 of record NW_027491465.1, read on the forward strand.
TACAAGCGGGTCAAACATCTTTTAATTATATTTACTACAAAATGCACCCAGGTTCTATATAAACCCGAGTTATACCATTTTAATCCTACACGTCACATACATATTCTTTTAAATCATCATAATTAAGAAATCATGATTAGCACATTATTATAACTACATCTCCAACCTCATTACAAGTCCCTAAACTAATACTACTTACTCATGTGGTATCAAGAACACATTTCTATCATCAATAACAACTTATCATTTAACTCAAGCGAATCAAAGACCTATCATGACTGATGTACCACTTGGTTTACCACTAACATGTTATAAATACACACATGCCTATCCATAACTTGAATTACATTCTCACGACTAACCAATTTAACAGTGATTACTATATCTAGTAAATTACTTGCGATAAAAGCCAATAATAACTTTATACTTTAGATAAAGTGTAAGAATCACTTACCTTGTTTTGAGAATCCTTAGAATATATTGATTGTTTGCTCAGACCCATTGACCTCCAATTTTCAACATACATAGCAACTTTCAAGTCAAGACATAACGTTTAAATGTATAATATATCTCACATGAACTCATAATACTTCCAACATATTTATCACAACAATTTCGTACAAGTACAAGGCTCAACATTTTTAAACTCTGTATAATTAATTTGTCACACCCCATCTACGTCCTAGGCGTGCGACCCAAATGTTGGTATCGTTTTTGTAAAAAAATCAGAGTTACGGTTTTGTATGGAAATATAGCGTGGATTAAAATATTATATTTACATAATCAAAACATGGGATTTAAAAATACCCGTTAATGTTTACAAAAGATTATTTGTTTATCAAACCACCATTTACATATTTTAAAGTTTAACAAAAAGATCCAAGCCATCAGATCATCTACCATCAACTTCGATTCTTCAAGTGGCTAGCCTTCGTTACCTGTAAAACAATTTGAAAATATGTCAGCAACACATGCTAGTGAATAAGCTAACGCATAAAATATTTTATTTACTTAATTACCCATCGAGACATAACTTAGGTCCGGCCCATCATGGCTTAGGAATAATTAAGTTAAAAACAAAGCACAATTATAAACTAAGCTCTACTCGAAACCGCTCAGCAAACACCACAGCGTTCGATATTACTTAGATATAGTATACACATGATTACCCTCTCTCGGGCGTAACTTAGGTCCGGCCCATCGTAGCGGAGGCTTATAACCAGATGTGGCGCGGTGTGCCCACCGACTTACCACATATGTAAGGATACAAACAAACGTACACGACAGCCTGAGGGCCAGCGATTACTTTTGTTTATAATGTTTTAGAGATACGTAATTTCATGAATTCATTTATTTGACTCGATTAAACAAGTTTATAAAGTTGGGCGTATTCACCTTTTCAAATGACAGCTTCACTTCACTGATCGGTCTTTCTTGTTATCTCAGACCTATAGTACGAGTATAACCTTTTGTTAATACCAGATCTTTAATCTAGCTTAAGACCTTTAGTCTCTTTTGTATAATCTTTACCTCGATTATATTTTCTTTATGAACCTATAGTTCAAAATGCTTTTCTTTCTTTTACAAGTTTAAAACCATTAGTTTTTACTTGTTTATTTTTCTTAATCAAACTAGAAACGCGACATGGGTAGTGATGGTAATTGATACGTGTAATTGTTATACAGTTAGTCGTGCACAGCTAAAGAAAGGAATAACCGTAAACGGTGAACGTAACCGCATTCAGGTGAGTTTCTATCCCCATTCCTTGTTATGTTCTTGTTATGTTTTCGGGGTTGTGTGCATACTCGATGTAATTAGTTAATACACTTATCTTATGTGGTAAGTGTATGCCATATATGTTTATGTGAAAGATATGAATGATTGCTTGTCGGTACATGAACGATCTTCGGATATTGCATGTATTGTCAGGTTATAATTAAATATATGAATGTTATATATAATGTATGGATGATATAGGTATGTTCTGAACAGATATAAAGGTATGTTAAGGTACATAAGAAATGGACCGAGCCCTAATAATACTCGCGGCAGAAAAGCGACCGAACCCTAATAATATTCGAGGCATAAAAGGGACCGAGCCCTAGTAATACTCGAGGTAGAAAGGGACCAGACCCTAATAATACTCGAGGTAGAAAGGGACCGAGCCCTAATAATACTCGAGATATAAAGGGACGGACCCTAATAATATTCGAGGTAGAAAAGGTGTCACATTCGTTATTTTTCAAGCCCGAAATTCAACTCTTTTGAATTTTTATTAATATTAAACGGACGTTTTTTTATGTATTAAAACCAATAAGTTATTGGTTTGGTTGGTCATTGATCATTTATTTAAATTACACCACTCGTAAATGTTTCTTTATTTAATAAAATATTAGGACTATCTAATTTATGTATTTTCACCTTCATAGTTTAACATATCTAACTTTTAAATAATAGACATAAGTCAAGGACCAGTTATGCCAACTTACCAAACACAATTCAATATATGTTTATGTGTGATTATTGCATGCTCTATGATAATGCTCTATGTGCTTAATTGTTTATTTTATGTTTGGTGGTTGGTATCTCATCCTCATCTATCCTCATCTAGTATGATCATACATTTACCCAAGTACATTGATTTCGTATCAATAAGAGGGGTCCACATCTATTTAGTTGCTTACATTTTCATAAGAATTGTAATACTTATCATTTACATATGAATTGTGATATATATATATATATATGTATATATCAACTAAAACTTATGTACTCTCACCAACATTCGTGTTGACAAACTTTATTTTTATACATGCTACAGGTACAAGTAATTTACAATGTTCAAGATCGAAGAAATTAGTTTTACCTTAGGATATTATTCAAAATACAAAACATGATGTAATGGTTGTTTATTATTGAATTTGTGTACTTGTTAATGTTAATGAACTTAAATAATTATTGTCTTTTGAGCTACTGTCCAATCAATACGTTACTCCCCGGCATGTTCCGCCGCCTTTGGTCGGGGTGTGACAGATTGGTATCAAAGCCGAAGGCTATAAGATAGGTGGTTAGATATAACGGCCTATTAGCATGCTTAGGGTCCCAATACGTGATATGCCTTTACGTGTTTGCACCCTGAATTATATTATTGATTGCAGTAGCTTAAAATACTATTTGATGATTTAATATTATTCTTGTTCACAAAATCACACACTTAATCCGAGGCTATGCCTCACTCTCAAAATTGTTTTCAAAACTCTAGGACGATTTTTAATCGGGAAATTCCTTAAGAAATCCCACATTTTTGCTCCCCTCTCCTTGAGGATGATTAGTGGGACGGATATGTAGTAACTGTTAGAGGGACACACTTGTTTACCGAACCCTTGACACCAAGGCTTGCGAGCCTAAGTAAGTGCAATGCGCATAAATTTCAACCAACCACGAGACCTGGTTGCCTTCCTGGAGTGTTCTGTAAGGGTGTGAAACTTATTAGGCCAAAGTATATCACACCAAACGTACCCGAATCTGCTACCCTCATTGCGTCAAACGTGGTCATGTGACGATCACACTCTTAAATCAACGATGAGATTTTGTTTAAATTTTTCTATTTTGTTAAGAATGAATATTTTCTCAAATTATCAATTTCATCAATACTTTAAGATAAGGTATTGAAATTTTATTTTGTATTCTAAGTTAAGGTTATTAAAAATCTTATCTTGTATTCTCATGAATTTTTCACAAAACTCAAAATTTCACATAGTTATACAATTTTTTTTTCTTTCTTTCCAAAACATAATAAATTATTCACATGTCGTCATTGTAGCATGTCTTCTTCCCGCCTTATTAACCGTGACCGTCGCACCGGCAACTCAGGCCATAGCATGTTAGCCCGCATCGCTAAGGGAATCGTGAAATCCCTCCCAATAATCATCTCTCAAGTCCAAACTGTGAATGCTCCTACATCATCCACAACTCCGAACCCAATTGCTTACCCCTCAAACAATACAAGAGTGCCAACCCGCCCGAATACTTCGGTATCGACGGTGCTACCATTCTTCTCCAATGGTTCGAAGAAATGGAGAGCATATTCCTCTATTGTGAATGTCCTGAGGACAAGAAAACCACTTACGCCTCGAGCATGCTTATGAAGAATGCCCTCAATTGGTGGAACGGTGAGAAGCGCACGCTTGGCGCTGAGGTTGCCATGGCCTTGCCATGGGATGACCTCAAGAAAGTCATGCTCACTAAGTTTTGCCCGAAACATGAGCTTCGGAAGTTGGATGAGGAATTTTAGAATTTGAAACAAGAAAGTGGAAATGACGCCATCTACAACGATCGTTTCCATGAACTAAGCTTTCTCATCCCTCACATGGTCAACTCCCCTTGAACGTGCAATCGATAAGTACATCTCGGGTTTGCCTATGCAAATCCAAGATTCCGTCCTAAGTCGTGACCCTCAAACCCTCCATGATGCCATCACCTTAGCCGGTACCCTCACCGAAAACCACATTAAGGCCGGGACCTTGACTCGGACAAATTCCACGAAGCCCAATGATAAGCCTGCATCCGAGCCCACCAAAGTACCCAAGCCCGAATCTCCCAAACCTGAGCCTTCTAAGCCTGAATGCTTCAAGCACAACAACGAATCTCCCCACTACCGCAACAATAAAAGAAAGTCCAATTCCCAAAACTATGTCTTGGCCCAATCGCAAACCCAACCCACCAAGAAGCCCTACACGGGACCCCACCCATTATGTGATACATGTAACTTTCACCATTCGCCTAACCTCAAGTGTCGACAATGCACCCATTGCAATCGATTTGTTCACCTCTTTACCACATGTCATGAACGCAACCAACTTTTGATGCAACCATTTACCTCACCACTTACCCAACCCCAAACTTTACCCTATGCTCAACCGTTTACTCAATCACCCTCAACTATTAGAGCTTGCTACAATTATGGAGACCCTAACCATTATCGCAATGCATGCCCAAGACTCGCACACATGAACAAAATTCAATCCTACCCAACCCAAACCGCTCAATATCAAGCTTACCAAGCCCAAGTAAATCAACTTCAACCAATCCAAGCTCAACCCATCCAAGCAATTCAAACCCAACCCATTCAACCAATTCACGTCAACCAAACCCCAATCAACCAATCAACCTCAAGTGACCAAGCTACTCAAGGACAAGTGTGTTACATCAACGGTTTCCAAGTCTAAGCCTAACCCTTTACGAAGACATGCTACGCAAAAAACGTTTCTTTTATTTACTTCTTTTCATTTAAATCTATTGTATTAACTTCATTAAATCTCCAGTTTTGTCATGAATGAGAATTATGGTTATTTATAATGGTATTCAATCTCTCATTTATTCATAACTTGTCGACTATTGCACTATTTATTTATACAAATTTTATCATCATGATTTAAGTGGTCTATGACTGGTTGTTTACCGGGACTATGTACATCGCTATGCGCATGGTTATCTAATAGCACCTTATTTGTATAATGAACTATCTATGACCGATTCCTGCAAACGTTTTGGAAATTGGGAATATGAACATGTGTTGTACATAGTTATCTAATAGGAGTCACATGTACAAATTTTATTTCAATATTTAATACATGGCTACCCAAACCTTCCAAACTCACCACATTCTCATGGTACTCTTATCTCATCCCGTCTATTTTATAATCTTGATTTCAACCCTCAATTATTATTATATTCGTAAGTCATGTGATCTACATCGTATGTGTAAGTTACTTATATAATCTTCCTCTATTTATTTAATTTTGTGGTTATCACTTTCAATGGTTAACTTCAACATTTTCGTTAATTTTTACTTCATTTATTTATTGTTATTCTCAAGATTATTTACTGTTATTTATGATCATTAAATTTCCCATATGTTTATATATGTTCATTGCTCTTGATCAAATGATTATATTTAAATATAAAAAAGGAGTTTTCTTTTACCCAAGTTTTCAAACCCGCACAACGGGACGAACCATGTTCATCATGCGACGATCTAAATAATTATGAGTGCACACATAATTAGCGAAATCCTCGCATGGAACTTATGGTGAATACGGTTGTGTGTCATAACTCAGAACCGAGGGTGATATTGGGTAACGATACAAATGTCTATGTGATAAGGGTATGGTGGATACGCCGCCGGTACATCCTATATATAAATATCCTTATCATATTTTCCATTTGTAGTGTTATTCGGGTCATTCGAAGGTCCACGTTATATTTAAAAAAAAATCATTTCCTTCTTAGACTCTTACTTTCTTTCTTTATGTTATGTTTTTCTTTAATTTCGAGACGAAATTTCTAAAAAGTTGTAAATACTGTAACATTCGTTATTTTTCAAGCCCGAAATTCGACTCGTTTGAATTTTTATTAATATTAAACGGACGTTTTTTTATGTATTAAAACCAATAAGTTATTCGTTTGGTTGGTCATTGATCATTTATTTAAATTACACCACTCGTAAATGTTTCATTTATTTAATAAAATATTAGGACTATCTAATTTATGTATTTTCCCTTCATAGTTTAACATATCTAACTTTTAAATAATAGCCATAAGTCAGGGACCAGTTATGCCAACTTACCAAACCCATCTTCTTTGTAACACCCCGTAACCGCAGCGGAAACGTAAACGAGATGAAACAGACACCTCTGATATCAACCACATTGTTTATAAAGAAAACTGAATACATTAATATACTTCAAATTACATTATCTCGTATTTCATTACCGTCAAGGTGATACACACATCATACAATACGATACATAATTCTATTTATTATAATGTATCCTAACATCCCGCACGCAAATCTTACACACATCAAACACTTAGCACGTAAGAAATCACTTCATCTTAATTGTACCTGAAAAGCATGTGAGAAAACGGGTCAACTACGAATAGTTGGTGAGTTTCACAATTCGAGTAAACCATGATAAATCAATATCAAAATATAATATTATCGATGTAATTATGCTGAGCCCACAAGTGAAACCTCTGACTATCCACACACAACCCCGTGGCATACTCTGCCCACGAACCTGCCCCAAACCGCTATGTCTAACATTACATAGCAAAATATATATAACAACAAAATAGACATGTGCAAATGGCTGGGAAACATCAGCAAATCCATGCCGGACCAGTTGGGTTTGTCAGACCAATAGTACTATCCACACTCTACCGGCTTTCAGCTAATCACTCGTGTTGCGGGGCCTTACAATGTTAGCAACTCAGACAATTACTATCTTAGTACATTTCCGTACGATTCTTTTACAATAAAATATATATAAATACACGCAAATCCATGCATTCAGTATGTACTTAAACATTTCAGTAGTAACATGCTTCCGCCCAGGGAAAATATTTAAAAACAATTCGGAAAAATGGGCTCGTGAAACTCACCTTAGCACATGCAAGCAGGTAACAACAGTCATTATCAGTTAACACGTCCAATCTGTAATATGATCCCTATGATCGTTACTATACAATTACTATTAATATAACTTTAACCGTGTTAACCGGTACATCTGGGGACACTGTTAACCCAGTACTGTAACCGTTCCGGGGGCAATGTTAACCCAGAAACACTTCTCCGGACTCAGATTGTGATATCGTTTAGAGTTCACTAGTCAAAATCACTATTAGTCGTTTTTCCCGTTTTGCGTGCCTAGCACGGTTATCCGTTTTTACGTTTCAAAAATGAGTTTGGTCACACACGACCCGAAAATAGTTGTTGACTGATAATTTAATTAAAGTTGTGAATTTAGAGCTCGGTTTAGACGCCCCGATAGGCAGCGGGACCCGTTTCCGTCTTTAGTGCACCGGAAACTGTTAAATCGTTTAAAATTACCCAAATCATCCGAATTATTTCGGATGATTTATTTTTACTTGTTTAACTCAGTTATATGAAAATAGTTCATTTTTAAGGTTTTTATACACCGGTCAGCTCGTTTAGGCAAACTTTACCGGTTTACGCGTTTTAAACTTTAAAAGTTTGATAATTAGCACAAATAATTATCCGGTTAATCTCGGATCTTGAAATTTTGCACAAATCACTTTTTGACAGTGGGAAATTTTATAAAAATATTTCCAGAATTAATTTTTATATTTAAAATTTATTTATCTATTTTTAAACACCATTTAAACACTAAATATGTCGTAAATACCAAACGGCCTTAGAAAAATCCCAAATTTTTCCTGGATGTCCCCTGCCATCCACATAATCCCCTGTAATTTTTCCAGAACCAAAATCTCTTTTTACATGCCATTTTCACTAAAACCGAGCTAGAAAACCCTAGAACTCGTTTAACCGAAAAGCCTACTTAGACTTCTCCAACTGACCTAAAATTTTGTGTGTGACTTTTAATGTTATAAAAAGCTTATCTGCAATTTTTCAGAATTTTTCATGATATTTGACTATTTTTCACCATTTTTAGCCAAAACCGAGCATTAAATTCACCAAATATTCATCCTTTATCCAAAAATTACCAAATTTTCACAGAACTCATATTTTCATGTATTTAACACCTCTGTAAAATTTCATGACCTAACTCTAAACCATCCACAATCTGTCCAAAAATCCATAACCGAACATAAACCGAATATACCTTTTGTTTTCCGTCACTACAAGCTAAACACTCGTCTTTCCGCCTTATTACCACTAATACAGAACCTACAACCAACATACCACAATACCAAGCAACTTACACTCACGATCAAGCCTCTTACACTATAGTTTCGGTTATTGTTTCAAAACTAAAGTTTAAACCGTAAAAATTCGTTTTTGGTTCGTTTAACTCCTTTCTTGGACCAAGATCCCTTGTATAACCCGTATACATCACTTGATCATGCAAGAATCAGTTTTCATCTTTGAAACCTCATTTTCTTGCAAACAAACTCAAGAAACGAAGATGAACACGTAATTAACTCGGTTTTTACCTTGATCTTCTTGCTACAACTCGGGTTTTAGTTCATAATTGGAGAGAAAGTGGAAGAACTTGAATGTGTTGTTAAAAAAAATAACAAGGAAAAGGGTGTTACCCCTTTAATCCCGATCGGAATGAGGGGGGAGTGGGGTGGGGCCCACTTCTCCATTCTTGGCCACATGTTTGGATTTCAGGAATCCGGATAATGTTTTGGATAATCTGGTTCAGTTCGTTTTTCGGTTAAATGTTTAATTTAGCTTAAAACGAGGCTAAAACGGTCGTTTTTCGGCTTAAAAATGAAATTTATATAAAACCAATTTAAAAACTTTAAAAACTTAAACCATGACATTTATTAACTTAAAACATCATATTATTAATAATTGTGCAACTTTTTCGGCTTGATCGATCGTCTCTTGCTTGGTTTGGTATTAAAGGTTTCGTTTAATGTACCGACGTACCATTAAATCAAAAATTCTTTTTCTGTGCTTTAATTCACTTATCCCGAAGCTTTAATACTTCGTAAAATCACTAAATATTAAAGATATCATCTATAATTGAACCCTCGATTCGTTCGGGTTTCAATAACTATCGATCGATTAATCGAATATTCAATACGATGAATTATATATTCACGTACAATCAATACAGTGAACCCTGTATTCTCGTATAATTACTATGGTAATTCATGTACCCGACATTAAATATGACGTAACTATTGCCTACCGATTAGGGTATAACTGGTTTCGTCGGAATCGTTACATTCTCCCCCCGTTAAGAAATGTCGTCCTCGAAATTTTACACGCACACCACCCCCTTCCGAGAGAATGGTGGGGGTTTTTCCTTCAGAATTCACCCTCGCGTTACCAGGTATAATTGGTCCTCGCTGTGAATTCCACTTAATCTTAATCAATAAAGTTTGGTGTGTCCAAACTGTTTAGTTTTCCCGTCTACTATCTCTACGGAATTATTTATGATATTAAGCATGTTTTCTATGAGTACCCCCATTACTAGTACTTTCGTTGCCTCATCGCTTAGGTACTTATCAATCCGTATACATGGCAAAACATCATGTATAGTACTTAGCCCCTGGAGTACTTTAATCGATAAACTAAATGACCAATCATGGAGATAGTCTCATGAGGTCCAATATATTAAGGAGCTATTTTCGGTTTTGCCAAACCTCATATCACCTCTCCAAGGTGATGCCTTAAAATGCCTTGTCACCTCTTTCCAGTGACAATGGTTTCCCTTGAATGTTGGCATAAATCCTTTGCCAATCTCGCGTTGCTTTCAACTTATCTTAAATATTATAAATCCGATTGGTTGATTCTCGAATCGATTCAAATCTTATGGCTTGAGCGACGCCCATTTTCAATTTAACAAATTGGTGATAATTACTTCACCCATAGAAAGCTTCAAGCTCTCGATGCTTCCTTCCCCGCCTTCCAATAATGGAAGTAGGATGACTATTTCGATCTGAGATAATTGAAAATGGTACTCCACGACGAGATACCGTTTCACCATCATGAACTTGGGCGAGAGTTCATTATGGTAATCGTCATGGATTGGGATGAAATGCGAGGATTGGTTAATCGATCCGCGATTACCCAATTTACATCATGCCTTTGATATACCTTGGGAATTTGCGTCCCGAAATCCATTGTAATCTATTCCCACTATCATTGGCATTCTGTTGTTGTGGCGTTCCCTAGGGTTTTCGGTGTGCAGCCTTATCTCTTGCATAACTTAAATATTCACCAACATACGTAATCATATCTTTCTCCAAACTCGGCCATTAATAAAATCCTTTCAGATATTCGTATCATCAATAGTCTAATCCGATCCCGGATGTATGGAATATTTCGATCTATGCGCTTCGTCCATGATTAATTCACGAAGGTCAAGGAGGGTCGGGATCCAAACCCGATTTTTGGAAGTAGAGAATTTCGTCCACGCGCTGTTCGAAATTCTTCTCATTGCCGTAAAGTCCCTCCTTTTCCAATTGTTCCTCTTTCAACGCCTCACGTTGAGCGACTCGAATCAGGTCCGAAAGGTTCGACTGGACTATCATCCCCAGCGCTCGCACTCGCAATGGCTTAACCCGATCTTTCCTACTCAAGGCATCGGCTACGACGTTAGCCTTGCCGGGGTGATAACGGATGTCACAGTCATAATCGCTTCACAACTCGACCCATCTTTGTTGAATATGAGACTGCAGTCTCTTATCATCTATAAAATTTGTACATTTGCGTCGTACTAAGGATTATGAGTTGGGTAATGCTAAAAAATTCTTCAATAAACCGCTGATAGTCTCCGGTTAGTCCTAAAAATTGGCGCATTTCCTTTGGCGCCTTGGGTGGCTGCTAATTTTAATGGTTTCTACCTTATTTGGATCTATGTGAAATCCTTGTTGCTTTACAACATGACCAAGGGATTATGCTTTCTGTATTCAAAATCACATTTCGAGAACTTCGCGTACAACTCCTCTTGCTTTAACACTTCCACAATTTTCCTTAACCGTCGTTCGTGCTCTTCTTTACGTTGCAAATATATCAAAATATCATCAATGAATGCTATGACAAGTTTGTCAAAATAAAGTTTACAGACTCGGCTCATGAGTTCCATGAACACTGCCTGCGCATTTGTTAGCCCGAACGGCATAAATAAGAATTCATAATGGCCGCAACGATTCCGAAACGCTGTTGTTGCAACGTCCTCCTCTTGGATTTTTCATTTGGTGATAACTATATCTAAGATCAATTTTCTAAAAATAAATCGCCCCTTGCAGTTGGTTAAACAGATCATTTACTTCGAAGAAGTGAATACCTATTCTTGATCGTCACTTTATTCAATTCTCCCTAATCAATACATATCCTAACACTTCCGTCCTTCATTTCCCAAATAACTCTGGTGCACCCCATGGTGACTAACTAGGTCGTATAAAACCTTATCCAATAATTCTTGCATTTCAGTTGGTGCAAATTGGTAAGATGCTTTAGCAACAGGGCCAGCTTGAGGCATTAAATCGATTCTGAATTCGACCCGTCGGGTTGGCGGTAATCCAGGAAGTTCTTCTGGGAAAACTTGTGGATATTTACGTATCACCAGAACATCTTCTATATGTTTTCTTTTAAATCGTACACTTCTCTGTATCTAATCGCTTCATCGTCCGTAAGAGAGCTTCTAATCATCCTCTTTTCATATTTGATTTCAGCTTCATGTTGAGTTAGCCAATCCATATTAACTATTACGTCAAAACTTCTTAACTTTACCGGTCGAAGGTCAATAAGGAAAGGTTAATCATTCAGAATAATAGGACAACTCCGAACAATTTAGTTAACCATTAGGGGTTTACCGTTAGCGATTCTACAGTATAGGGTTCTATAGTTTCACTAATCGGTAACTTTCCAAATGGTAGGAAGTTAACAGGAACTAACTTCTATCGACGACCGTAAAAATATCACTGAAGCCTATTGATTTAAAACTACCACGTACTTAATACCACCTTTGGTTCATGACGTGCTTTATTCGAATTACTCACAAAAGCACAGCTCCTTGCTTGATCAGAGGTTGATGCTTGTCATGAGGTTCGTCTTCCAATGACACCTTGGTTCAACTTTGGGCAATTTCTCTTGAAACGTTCTGTACTGCCACATTCATAGCAAGTACAACCGTTTGGCATCATTTGATTTCTTTGGATGGATTGTTATTGAAACTGTTGGGTTCGGAGTGGTTGTACACGAATGGGTTGGGGTTGCCGGTTCACAAGGCTTCAATTGGTTCTACAATTGAGGCATTACATCCATCTGTACCACACCTGTGGCCTACTATCCCTCGACATTCTCCTTCCTGCCGATAACCATATTTTCCACATTTAGGGAAGGACCCTTCATGCGGTTCATGTTTTCACACCAGAACTAGTCTTAGTATAATTCTGGGTTGTAGGACATACCTACTTATTCGAAAACCTATCTAGCACTATACCTTTATCATTTCTCTTCTTTAACACTCGACGTCTCATCTAACGTCCTTCCAGTCCGCTTCCCATAGAGTCAAATATATCAATGCTGGCTTGCGACACAACCCTTCCAAAGGTTGTATATTTTACAGGATTGACTCTACTCTTTATCGATGGAGTTAGTCCCCAATATAGCGCTCACTTCGCTTAGTTTCAGGAGTAATTAGCCATGTTACCAGACATGACAATTCCTTCAAACGATTAGCGTGTTCTAAGTGATCAGCACACCACATTTCTATCTGCCATAGCTCAGTTTCCAATCTCTGAACTTAATTACTTGAATAAAAGTGCTCTAGCACAAGAATTTTAAATTCTGACCATATCGTCTGAGTAATAATTTTCTAACTATAATTTTGTACCATCGTGTTCCATCACGATACAACATAATCTACCAACATATCTGTAGCATATTTCACTACACCATGTTCTAGACTCTTACCAATATCCTTAACCATTTTGATCTTTTCTATCCACTCGCTAATCTATTCCTCCCTTTACCATCAGCAAACTATTAATAATTTCCTTAACACAACCAACAAACATATCCTTCATACCGGATCTAATTCATTACGACTACTATTCATGTTTAGTTTATAATTAATACTTGTAGTCATAATAGTATTCGGTGGGACATTATCACTCTTAGTAATTGTCACACCCGGCCCTGAACGGCGGAAACAGCCGGGCGCGCGCGAGTGGGGATTGATACTTAAGCACGGGCCATTGCAAACATTCAAGATAAGATTTTCATTGCGCATGAAAATGTTTAATACAAATACATTACATTGTTTAAAAATTACATAAAATCATCCAAGTATAAAAACTGTTGAAGATTTCCACGCCATATCCCCTTGCGCGGCGAGAACAACCACGCGCATCGAAGGGATAGAACTAAAATCTTCCAAAAAGCTAGTTTTAGATGTTCAGCGTGAGGTGCTCTAAGTGTGACTCCATGCGCTACTTAGTTATCTCCTGAAAGACACGTGAAACATTTGAATCAGTATAAACTGAGTGAGTTCACAAGTTTTAGTAACTTGATAAATCGTATTGCATCATAATCTTGATAAAAATCATTCTGAAACATAATTCTGATAGCATCATTAAAACACATGCTTGGTAAAACATAGTTCTATCAACAAATTCTGATAAAATCGTTCCGCGGGTTACGCGCGAACATTTCTGGGAACTGTGCTCGTCTGTGTAAGTGGCGCTGCCACTACGAGCGAAACAAGTAATACTGTCCCGCGGGTTACGCGCGGACACTTCTGAAAAATCGTTCGTCTGTGTAAGTGGCGCTGCCACTACGAGCGAATAATACCGTCCCGCGGGTTACGCGCAGACGTTGTGCCGGAAAACAAGGCGCTCGTCTGCGTAAGAGGAGCGACCTCTACGAGCGGGCTCAAACCCATAGTACTGCCCCATGACCATACTAGGCACTCGTCTGTGTAAGAGGTGCGACCCCTACGAGTGGGCGGATCAAACCAGCAGTCCCTACCCTTAGAGTTCCAATGGTAAAGTGATCACTTACTCGAATCTGGTGCACTAACATCAAAAAAAACCATAGATAACCGTTCGTATTGCTCATCATGAAACATAACTTAAACACATAATCGTTTGCATAGCTTGTAAGTATACCATGATAAAACATTATTTAAGTACGTGTCCCTCGCCCCGAAAACAGTTTAAAAATAGTGAAAACAGTGAAAATAGGGGCTGTGAGACTCACCTGTGGTTCTTGTTAAGGGATTAATCGAGATTCGGGTTTTCTTGGTGTTGGCCTTTGAATTGAAGGTCTAGAATACGATTAAGAAGTATATATATTAAGATCAAGAAATAGGAGAATATAAGGGTTGGAAGGTAGATCTCAAGGTTATATTCTCGGCTTACCTAGTTACAGGATCGGATGCTTGGGAGATGATTAGTGCAAGTTTGCAGTTCTTAAGAGAGAAGTTTGAAGTGTGTTTGGGTGATAACTTAGGTTACATATTTATAGTCAAACTCAAAGGAACACAATCCCTTGCTTTAGGAGATTGTAATCTTTTCATATCTAGGTGTAATGATGATAAAGTATGGGAATTATTATTATTTATTTAAAAGTGGAGTAGTGGATAAAAGATTTTGATTTGATTTGGTCAGGACATGCAGGTCTGGGGTTGGTGAAAATAGGGTGGCTGACAGTTGACTTTTCATGTTACAGTGTGCTTTTTCAGGTACTTTTGTCAGTGTACAGTAAAAAGTGGAAAATCTCTGAAACACGCTACTGTTTCCTTTTGGGCGGGAGTAATCTCCTTACGTCTGGAGAATAGACTGAGTGTTCTGTGCGTATCACTTTGTGCGCATAGCTTTCTTGCGTGAAGGACATTTCTTTGCTGCGGGTAGGCACGTAACCTTCTCGCAGTTAGGGACATTGAGTTTCATTTGTAGATTCTCCAGGTGGTCTTGGTATTTCAACATAGTGATCAGTTATGTTGAAGTCAATTCCATCTTGGAGCTTCAGACAAACTAGCTCTCAATGTTCCCGCCATGCGGGGAGGTTAGTTCCCTTCCGCACGCGCATAAACGATTTAGGATGCACCCGCCTTAGCATCATGCGGGATGGTCAACCCATTAGACAACATAACGTTAAGGTACATGAAAACATAAAGCCAAAACATTCGCGCATGGCGCATATAACATATGACCACGCTGGTTCTTAACATGGCGCGCTCGCGCAGGGCGCACATAATATGCCCGCGCTGACTAACATGGCGCGCTCGCGCAGGGCGCACATAACAAATGCCCGCGCTGACTAACATGGCGCGCTCGCGCAGGGCGCACATAACAAATGCACGCGCTGACTAACATGGCGCGCTCGCGCAGGGCGCACATAACATAATTACCTAATATTTAGGTTGATTACTTGGTTTAAGGGATTGAGAATTTACCGGGTGTCACATTCTCCCCCTGTTAAGCGAATTTCGTCCCGAAATCTAGGAGACGTCGCTGGCAGAAGCCATGTTCTGAAAGAGGTGTGGGTATTTCTTACGCATCTGGTCTTCTCTTTCTCAAGTGAATTCAGGCCCACGCCTCGAGTTCCATTGAACCTTTACTAACTTGATTCTGCTTCTGCGTAACTTTTGTTCTTTCCAATCGGTTACTGCTATAGGTTCTTCTACGAAGTGCAGCTGTTTGTCGATGTGAATCTCTTCCAACGGCAAAATCAACGTTTCGTCAGATAAACACTTTTTGAGGTTGGACACATGAAACGTATCATGAACTCCACTGAGTTCGGCGGGTAAAAGGAGTTTATAAGCAACCGGACCGATCCTTTCCAGGATCTCAAATGGTCCAATGTAGCGCGGATTCAACTTTCCTCGCTTGCCGAAACGGGGGACTCCTTTCCATGGAGAGACTTTCAAAAGTACTCTATCCCCTACCTGAAACTCCAATGGTTTCCTTCGCACATCTGCGTAGCTCTTCTGTCTGTCGCGCGCTGTCTTAAGGCGATCCCGTATCTGAAAAATCTTGTCTGTTGTTTCTTGGATCAATTCTGGACCAGTCATTTGCTTGTCACCCACTTCAGCCCAGCACAGTGGGGATCTACACTTGCGCCCATACAAAGCTTCGAATGGCGCAGCCTTGATGCTTGTGTGATAGCTGTTGTTGTAAGAAAATTCAACCAATGGGAGATGAGTATCCCAGCTACCTCCGAAATCGATTGCGCACGCGCGTAGCATATCTTCCAATGTCTGGATTGTTCGCTCGCTTTGCCCATCCGTTTGAGGATGATATGCCGTACTCATGTCAAGACGAGTACCTAAAGCCCCTTGTAACGATCTCCAAAATCTTGAGGTGAACCGACTATCTCTATCAGAAATGATGGACACTGGGACTCCATGTTTTGAAACTACTTCTCGAATATACAATCGGGCTAACTTTTCCATCTTATCGGTTTCCTTGATCGGCAGGAAGTGCGCTGACTTAGTTAGCCGATCCACAATAACCCAGATCGTGTCGTAACCCCCAGGTGTCCTTGGCAGTTTGGTGATGAAGTCCATAGAGATTTGTTCCCACTTCCACATGGGAATTTCTGGCTGTTGAAGCAACCCTGATGGTTTCTGGTATTCAGCCTTTACCTTCGAACACGTCAGGCACTTACTGACATACGTCGCGATGGCGCCTTTAAGATTGGGCCACCAATACAGCGCTTTAACATCTTGGTACATCTTGTCTGCGCCAGGATGTACGGAATACCGCGTCTTGTGAGCTTCGTTTAATACTTGCTCGCGCAATCCTCCCTTGAGAGGGACCCATATGCGGTTAGCAAAATATAGATTGCCGTTCTCTTTAAGTTCCAAACTCTTAATCAACCCCCCAAGGCATTCGTTTTTAACAAACTCTGGTTTCAAGGCTTCTTGCTGAGCGTCTCGGATGCTGGTAAAGAGATCTGCGCGAATGGTCAGCCTCAGAGCCTTGACTCGTAGTGTTTTTATTCGCTCCTTCCTGCTTAGCGCGTCTGCCACCACATTCGCCTTTCCAGGGTGACACTTTATTTCACAATCATAATCGTTCAACAGTTCAACCCATCTTCGTTGCCTCATGTTTAAATCCTTTTGATCAAATATATGTTGAAGGCTCTTGTGATCCGTAAAAATTATACACTTTGTACCATAGAGGTAATGGCGCCAAATCTTTAGCGCGAAGACAACCGCTCCAAGTTCCAGATCATGCGTTGTGTAGTTCTTTTCATTGGTCTTGAGTTGGCGCGAGGCATACGCTATGACTTTGTCTCGCTGCATAAGGACACATCCAAGTCCCTGATGTGAAGCGTCGCAGTAAACGACGATGTCATCCGTCCCCTCGGGCAGAGACAAAATCGGCGCACTACATAACTTCTGTTTTAACATTTGAAATGCTGTTTCCTGATTTTCGCCCCAAACAAACTTCTTGTCTTTCTGAGTTAGCGCGGTCAGTGGTAGAGTTATCTTGGAGAAGTTCTCAATGAAGCGTCGATAGTAGCCAGCTAGTCCTAGGAATTGCCTCACCTCAGTTGGGGTTTTTGGCGCTTCCCAGTTTTCGATGGCCTTGACTTTGGAAGGATCAACGTGAATTCCTTTCTCGTTTACAACGTGACCGAGAAAATGAACTTCTCTAAGCCAAAACTCACATTTGGAAAACTTCGCATACAACTTTTCTTTCCGCAACAATTCCAAAATCAATCTCAGGTGTTGCTCATGCTCGGCCTTGGTCCGAGAGTAAATCAGAATATCATCTATAAACACAATCACAAACTTGTCCAAGTATGGTTTGCACACGCGGTTCATCAGATCCATGAATACAGCCGGCGCATTAGTTAGCCCGAAGGGCATCACTAAGAACTCATAATGGCCGTATCTAGTTCGGAAGGCTGTTTTCGGCACATCTTCCTCATGGACCCTAAGTTGGTGGTATCCTGACCGTAGATCTATCTTTGAATAATAACTGGATCCCTGCAACTGGTCAAATAAGTCGTCAATCCTCGGTAAAGGGTACCGATTCTTGACTGTCAGCTTGTTCAGCTCCCTGTAGTCAATACACATCCGGAAGGAACCATCCTTCTTCTTAACAAACAGTACTGGAGCTCCCCAAGGTGAAAAGCTTGGGCGTATGAAACCCTTATCCAATAGTTCCTGTAACTGATTGGATAGCTCTTGCATCTCAGATGGAGCTAATCGATAAGGCGCTCGAGCTACTGGCGCAGCTCCTGGGACTAAATCAATACGAAATTCTACTTGTCGCGGCTGCGGCAATCCGGGCAAATCTTCAGGAAAAACTTCTGGAAATTCGCGCACTACTGGTAAGTCTTCAATTCTTCGCTCATCTCCTTTCTTCTCTACGACATGCGCCAGGAAGGCGTAGCACCCTTTCCTTAGGCACTTGCGCGCCTTTAGGCACGAAATCAGTTTTGTCGCAACTCCCCTTCTTTCCCCTTGAATTACCAAGGTTTCTTCGTTCAACAGTGGGATCCGAACCTGCTTCTCATGGCAAATAACTTCCGCGCGGTTCTCGACTAACCAATCCATACCTACCACGATGTCAAAACTTCCCAAGTCTATTGGCAACAAGTTAATATTGAACCCGTGACCTCCCATGACTATTACACATTGTTCGGTTCTTTCGCTTGCGTATAACTGCCTACCATTGGCTAGTTCTATAGTATAAGGTGTGTCTAGCCTACTGGTTGCTAGGCCTAGGGAGTCTTTAAACTCAGCAGATATAAAACTTAGGTCAGCGCCAGTATCAAATAAGACAGATGCAAAATGGCCGTTAAGCAAAAACGTACCGGTTACCACATTCGGCTCTTCTTTAGCTTCACCCGCGCCGATCACAAAAGCTCTCCCGCGAGCTTGGTTTCCCCTTTGCGGGCAATCCCGACTGAAATGCCCTGGCTTTCCGCATGCGTAGCAGTTGTCATTGGCTCCAGCTTCTTTAGCACGGCAATTCACCGTCTTGTGCCCTGGCCTGTTACATTTGGCGCACGTGACGCTCGCGCATTCACCCTCGTGGTGAAACTTGCATTTGTTGCACCATGGGTAAGGCCCGCTGTATCCTTTCCTTGATGGCTCCGCGGCTTGGATCGCGTAAACCCTTGCGCTTTCCTGCTTCTTGAACGGTGGCTGTTTGGAGTCGGACCCTCGGTAGTGAGAGTTCCATTTCCTCTTGGAGTCAGAGGTTCGCTGCTCGTTTCCGCGCGTAGTCAACATACCTGCACGGACCGTATCCCTTGTAAGGGTGATGGCCCGCGCTACCCGCCTCATCAAAGGTTGGAGGCGCTGCGGCGTTGAGCGGAACCCTAACAACAGGAGGTAACCCAAAAATATACCTCTCGATCTTCTTTTCCTCAGTGTTTGCCATGTCTGGTACCAACTGGCAAAGCTCGTTGAACCGGTTGTTGTAGGCGTCGATATCCGTTCCTACCATGGTGTGGTTCCAGAATTCCTGCTGCAAACTCTGGATTTCTGCGCGAGAGCAGAACTTTCTCATCATCATTTCCTTCAGTTCTTCCCAGGTCTTGTGAAGAGCAACTTCTCGCCCCAAAGTCTTCACTTGAAGTTTCCACCAAGACGAAGCTGCTTCTTGGAACATGCAGGTCGCGTAAAGGACCTTCTGGTTCTCACTACATCTGCTAATGGAGAGAACTGTCTCCATCTTGTCAATCCAGTTGTAGAGCCCAATGGCCCCTTCGGTACCCTTGAATGGCCAAGGCCTACAGGCCATAAATGTCTTATAGGAGCACCCTTTGTCCAAGGCTCCTGAATCGGGTTCTGGGGTCTCGTTCTGACGACCCTGACTTGATTCGGCCTTGCTGGCCTCATGTGTCGCAATCGCCTGCGCGATTATTTCCGCGAGTTCCTCGGGTGTCATGGTAATTCCCTTGGCTCTGGTTGGAGGCATTCTCGCTTTAAAAGAGAATGAAAATATATTAAACTTAGCGCATGTACTCTGAGCACATAATGTTCTTTATCTTTATTCACTAGACACTGTGTGACCCGTGTTCCTAAGTGTGTGTATAGTTTCTTTTGAAAATATTTTCTTTGAAAAAAAAGTATTTCATGCGATTCCCCAACGGTTATAGTCTAGGTTAAAACTTCTTTTCCTAGTTCGCTATAACCAGTGCTCTGATACCAATCTGTCACACCCGGCCCTGAACGGCGGAAACAGCCGGGCGCGCGCGAGTGGGGATTGATACTTAAGCACGGGCCATTGCAAACATTCAAGATAAGATTTTCATTGCGCATGAAAATGTTTAATACAAATACATTACATTGTTTAAAAATTACATAAAATCATCCAAGTATAAAAACTGTTGAAGATTTCCACGCCATATCCCCTTGCGCGGCGAGAACAACCACGCGCATCGAAGGGATAGAACTAAAATCTTCCAAAAAGCTAGTTTTAGATGTTCAGCGTGAGGTGCTCTAAGTGTGACTCCATGCGCTACTTAGTTATCTCCTGAAAGACACGTGAAACATTTGAATCAGTATAAACTGAGTGAGTTCACAAGTTTTAGTAACTTGATAAATCGTATTGCATCATAATCTTGATAAAAATCATTCTGAAACATAATTCTGATAGCATCATTAAAACACATGCTTGGTAAAACATAGTTCTATCAACATATTCTGATAAAATCGTTCCGCGGGTTACGCGCGAACATTTCTGGGAACTGTGCTCGTCTGTGTAAGTGGCGCTGCCACTACGAGCGAAACAAGTAATACTGTCCCGCGGGTTACGCGCGGACACTTCTGAAAAATCGTGCTCGTCTGTGTAAGTGGCGCTGCCACTACGAGCGAATAATACCGTCCCGCGGGTTACGCGCAGACGTTGTGCCGGAAAACAAGGCGCTCGTCTGCGTAAGAGGAGCGACCTCTACGAGCGGGCTCAAACCCATAGTACTGCCCCATGACCATACTAGGCACTCGTCTGTGTAAGAGGTGCGACCCCTACGAGTGGGCGGATCAAACCAGCAGTCCCTACCCTTAGAGTTCCAATGGTAAAGTGATCACTTACTCGAATCTGGTGCACTAACATCAAAAAAAACCATAGATAACTGTTCGTATTGCTCATCATGAAACATAACTTAAACACATAATCGTTTGCATAGCTTGTAAGTATACCATGATAAAACATTATTTAAGTACGTGTCCCTCGCCCCGAAAACAGTTTAAAAATAGTGAAAACAGTGAAAATAGGGGCTGTGAGACTCACCTGTGGTTCTTGTTAAGGGATTAATCGAGATTCGGGTTTTCTTGGTGTTGGCCTTTGAATTGAAGGTCTAGAATACGATTAAGAAGTATATATATTAAGATCAAGAAATAGGAGAATATAAGGGTTGGAAGGTAGATCTCAATGTTATATTCTCGGCTTACCTAGTTACAGGATCGGATGCTTGGGAGATGATTAGTGCAAGTTTGCAGTTCTTAAGAGAGAAGTTTGAAGTGTGTTTGGGTGATAACTTAGGTTACATATTTATAGTCAAACTCAAAGGAACACAATCCCTTGCTTTAGGGGATTGTAATCTTTTCATATCTAGGTGTAATGATGATAAAGTATGGGAATTATTATTATTTATTTAAAAGTGGAGTAGTGGATAAAAGATTTTGATTTGATTTGGTCAGGACATGCAGGTCTGGGGTTGGTGAAAATAGGGTGGCTGACAGTTGACTTTTCATGTTACAGTGTGCTTTTTCAGGTACTTTTGTCAGTGTACAGTAAAAAGTGGAAAATCTCTTAAACACGCTACTGTTTCCTTTTGGGCGGGAGTAATCTCCTGACGTCTGGAGAATAGACTGAGTGTTCTGTGCGTATCACTTTGTGCGCATAGCTTTCTTGCGTGAAGGACATTTCTTTGCTGCGGGTAGGCACGTAACCTTCTCGCAGTTAGGGACATTGAGTTTCATTTGTAGATTCTCCAGGTGGTCTTGGTATTTCAACATAGTGATCAGTTATGTTGAAGTCAATTCCATCTTGGAGCTTCAGACAAACTAGCTCTCAATGTTCCCGCCATGCGGGGAGGTTAGTTCCCTTCCGCACGCGCATAAACGATTTAGGATGCACCCGCCTTAGCATCATGCGGGATGGTCAACCCATTAGACAACATAACGTTAAGGTACATGAAAACATAAAGCCAAAACATTCGCGCATGGCGCATATAACATATGCCCACGCTGGTTCTTAACATGGCGCGCTCGCGCAGGGCGCACATAATATGCCCGCGCTGACTAACATGGCGCGCTCGCGCAGGGCGCACATAACAAATGCCCGCGCTGACTAACATGGCGCGCTCGCGCAGGGCGCACATAACAAATGCACGCGCTGACTAACATGGCGCGCTCGCGCAGGGCGCACATAACATAATTACCTAATATTTAGGTTGATTACTTGGTTTAAGGGATTGAGAATTTACCGGGTGTCACAGTAATACCACTAAGAATTGAAATATTTCTATTCATGTGATTGCTCGATCCATAATTCTGCGATCACATTTGCATCAACACTAGCAGTGATCTGTGATACGTCATTCGGTATCATCATCTGCTATCTTTGAGCAATCAACTGAATCATATCAATATCCATCATTGGAGTTACTCTCTTTATGTCATTCTGCTGTACCCATCCCGTACGCAGTAATCAATACTAATCTCACCGTATAACTCGTTACCAGCTCAATCATAACAGCAGGTACACATACACACCAAATATTATCATACATATTACACATACCAGTATCTAGTATATATGTCCCACAAATATAATAGCATATGGACTTAACCTGACGTCGGTTAACGTTTAAATATGTTTCATAATTCTTGTCACCAACTGACATATAGATCTTTCTCAACAAAGATTAATGTTTAATATACTTGATTTCAATATCCTTCTGCATGACAGCATAACCGATACATGCTCACCGTGAGCACCAAACGATTACGTACCACGGAGTTATAATATTCGTGTCTATTTGTATACCCGGCATACACGGTATACCACCTACGAACGAACAACCAACTATGCTATAATGATTCCAACACCTCTTTGTGTATGGGTAATCATTCTTATTCGAGTATACATGGGTATAGGCATCTAACGGATGTAAGGATAACATAGGGAGTTGCAAGGTTCAAAGTAATCGCGCAACCCATGTTGCCTTCAAATATTGTCAATTACTATTATGGGAACTCTATCACTTGCTCAGTCAATGACCTCAGGCATTCTAGGTTCGCTAAAATCGGTAACTCTCGATCTGGAGGTGGTATGTCTCATATGTTTGAGAGTGAGAAATACACATATATATTTCTATATATATTATTTTTATCTGCTCATTTATTATCAAATTTATTATTATTATTATTATTATTATTATTTTATTTTATTTATTTATTTATTTATTTATTTATTTATTTATTACCTTAATGGAATAGGAATGGGTTCAGGTACAGATCCGTCCATACGTGAGGGTCGGCGGTTCAGGTGAACATAGGGGGTTATTAGGATATACGGTACCGGTGTTGGTAGGGTAAGGGATTTATCAATTTTGGTTGGGAGTGACGGTTACTAGGTATTTCTGGTTAATGTCAAACGGGAGATCTAACTTGGTACTATCGTAACTATGGCCCGATAAGCCAGACTTATCATCAACCGATGCTCTAGAAATTTCAGCATCCTCGGTACTTTTTATTATTTCATCCCCCGGTTCCTTATCCGGGTCCTATTTCTTAATACATATATCCACAAGATATGTACATATATATATATACACATAAGCACGCATAAATAATATTATATACTTTACACATATGTTGCCATTTTTACCTATTAATGTACCCCGTGACATCCCCTGAATTCCCTCGTGCGGACAAGTCTGTTATTATGTTCCGGACCATAATAACTCACTTGTCCATCCAAGTTCATCCAGATCTCGTCCAATATAAATTATTAGTTGATATTCAGATCCTATAATACTTGAGCTACTGGTTATATTTTAGGTATCTTTTAAAGACATTCTAATTCTTTATAACCAATGGCTCTGATACCAAGTTCTGTAACACCCCGTAACCGCAGCGGAAACGTAAACGGGATGCAACAGACACCTCTGATATCAACCACATTGTTTATAAAGAAAACTGAATACATTAATATACTTCAAATTACATTATCTCGTATTTCATTACCGTCTAGGTGATACACACATCATACAATAAGATACATAATTCTATTTATTATAATGTATCCTAACATCCCGCACGCAAATCTTACACACATCAAACACTTAGCACGTAAGAAATCACTTCATCTTAATTGTACCTGAAAAGCATGTGAGAAAACAGGTCAACTACGAATAGTTAGTGAGTTTCACAATTCGAGTAAACCATGATAAATCAATATCAAAATATAATATTATCGATGTAATTATGCTGAGCCCACAAGTGAAACCTCTGACTATCCACACACAACCCCGTGGCATACTCCGCCCACGAACCTGCCCCAAACCGCTATGTCTAACATTACATAGCAAAATATATATAACAACAAAATAGACATGTGCAAATGGCTGGGAAACATCAGCAAATCCATGCCGGACCAGTTGGGTTTGTCAGACCAATAGTACTATCCACACTCTACCGGCTTTCAGCTAATCACTCGTGTTGCGGGGCCTTACAATGTTAGCAACTCAGACAATTACTATCTTAGTACATTTCCGTACAATTCCCGTACAATAAAATATATATAAATACACGCAAATCCATGCGTTCAGTATGTACTTAAACATTTCAGTAGTAACATGCTTCCGCCCCGGGAAAATATTTAAAAACAATTCGGAAAAAGGGGCTCGTGAAACTCACCTTAGAACATGCAAGCAGGTAACAACAGTCATTATCAGTTAACACGTCCAATCTGTAATATGATCCCTATGATCGTTACTATACAATTACTATTAATATAACTTTAACCGTGTTAACCGGTACATCTGGGGACACTGTTAACCCAGTACTGTAACCGTTCCGGGGGCAATGTTAACCCAGAAACACTTCTCCGGACTCAGATTGTGATATCGTTTAGAGTTCACTAGTCAAAATCACTATTAGTCGTTTTTCCCGTTTTGCGTGCCTAGCACGGTTATCCGTTTTTACGTTTCAAAAATGAGTTTGGTAACACACGACCCGAAAATAGTTGTTGACTGATAAATTAATTAAAGTTGTGAATTTAGAGCTCGGTTTAGACGCCCCGATTTTCCGCGGGACCCGTTTCCGTCTTTAGTGCACCGGAAACTGTTAAATCGTTTAAAATTACACAAATCATCCGAATTATTTTCGGATGATTTATTTTTACTTGTTTAACTCAGTTATATGAAAATAGTTCATTTTTAGGGTTTTTATACACCGGTCAGCTCGTTTAGGCAAACTTTACCGGTTTACGCGTTTTAAACTTTAAAAGTTTGATAATTAGCACAAATAATTATCCGGTTAATCTCGGATCTTGACATTTTGCACAAATCACTTTTTGACAGTGGGAAATTTTATAAAAATATTTCCAGAATTAATT
Organism: Bidens hawaiensis; assembly: GCF_021521415.1. NCBI lineage: Eukaryota > Viridiplantae > Streptophyta > Magnoliopsida > Asterales > Asteraceae > Bidens > Bidens hawaiensis. Next base: position 898,834 of record NW_027491465.1, read on the forward strand.
TTTATATTTAAAATTTATTTATCTATTTTTAAACACCATTTAAACACTAAATATGTCGTAAATACCAAACGGCCTTAGAAAAATCCCAAATTTTTCCTGGATGTCCCCTGCCATCCACATAATCCCCTGTAATTTTTCCAGAACCAAAATCTCTTTTTACATGCCATTTTCACTAAAACCGAGCTAGAAAACCCTAGAACTCGTTTAACCGAAAAGCCTACTTAGACTTCTCCAACTAACCTAAAATTTTGTGTGTGACTTTTAATGTTATAAAAAGCTTATCTGCAATTTTCCAGAATTTTTCATGATATTTGACTATTTTTCACCATTTTTAGCCAAAACCGAGCATTAAATTCACCAAATATTCATCCTTTATCCAAAAATTACCAAATTTTCACAGAACTCATATTTTCATGTATTTAACACCTCTGTAAAATTTCATGACCTAACTCTAAACCATCCACAATCTGTCCAAAAATCCATAACCGAACATAAACCGAATATACCTTTTGTTTTCCGTCACTACAAGCTACACACTCGTCTTTCCGCCTTATTACCACTAATACAGAACCTACAACCAACATACCACAATACCAAGCAAGTTACACTCACGATCAAGCCTCTTACACTATAGTTTCGGTTATTGTTTCAAAACTAAAGTTTAAACCGTAAAAATTCGTTTTTGGTTCGTTTAACTCCTTTCTTGGACCAAGATCCCTTGTATAACCCGTATACATCACTTGATCATGCAAGAATCGGTTTTCATCTTTGAAACCTCATTTTCTTGCAAACAAACTCAAGAAACGAAGATGAACACGTAATTAACTCGGTTTTTACCTTGATCTTCTTGCTACAACTCGGGTTTTAGTTCATAATTTGGAGAGAAAGTGGAAGAACTTGAATGTGTTGTTAAAAAAAATAACAAGGAAAAGGGTGTTACCCCTTTAATCCCGATCGGAATGAGGGGGGAGTGGGGTGGGGCCCACTTCTCCATTCTTGGCCACATATTTGGATTTCAAGAATCCGGATAATGTTTTGGATAATCTGGTTCAGTTCGTTTTTCGGTTAAATGTTTAATTTAGCTTAAAACGAGGTTAAAACGGTCGTTTTTCGGCTTAAAAATGAAATTTATATAAAACCGATTTAAAAACTTTAAAAACTTAAACCATGACATTTATTAACTTAAAACATCATATTATTAATAATTGTGCAACTTTTTCGGCTTGATCGATCGTCTCTTGCTTGGTTTGGTATTAAAGGTTTCGTTTAATGTACCGACGTACCATTAAATCGAAAATTCTTTTCTGTGCTTTAATTCACTTATCCCGAAGCTTTAATACTTCGTAAAATCACTAAATATTAAAGATATCGTCTATAATTGAACCCTCGATTCGTTCGGGTTTCAATAACTATCGATCGATTAATCGCATATTCAATACGATGAATTATATATTCACGTACAATCAATACAGTGAACCCTGTATTCTCGTATAATTACTATGGTAATTCATGTACCCGACATTAAATATGACGTAACTATTGCCTACCGGTTAGGGTATAACTGGTTTCGTCGGAATCGTTACATTCTTCTTCTCTGTTACCGTCGAACTATATCTTCCCCCCCCCCCCCCATTTTTGCTTGTTCCTCAATCTTCGGTGTAATTGACCTTTCCAAATCTTTCCTTGACCCATAAACGCGTTAACCGACAACCTAATTATAGTAAACGATAGTAATTTGACAGCTAATTTGAATTAAAACGAACCGTGGCTAACAAACTCCTAAACCACTATAAATACGTCGCCATTATTCGATTAAACTCGTTCACACATCCCTCTCTACCCTCCGACACTAAACCCTAACATAACTTCAGTTTACAAGGCCGTCAAGTACCTGTTCGATGTCAAACCCTAGCCGCAACCCTTTTGATTAATTTCACCCTCTTATCAAACACTCTAATCCAATTAAAAGGCATGGTTTAGATCGCGATTTCATAAGGATCAAAACCCCTAACCTCGCTTTGATTAATTGTAGCTGATTTAATCAAATCAGATTTAGGGTTCATATAAATAATTATGGATAAACAGTTTGTGTTTATTAATTTTGAATATGGGTCAAGATGCACGTCGCCATCTAGGCCAGTTTGGGGGCAGAGGTCGCGGGTTCGACCCTCTGCCACCCTGTTTTACCTTTATTTTTATTGTTTTGCATTTTGTTAAACAAATTATTTCCAATGATTTAAAACCTAAATAAATGGTAAATAATTTATATTTTATTAAAACCATCATATTAACTTGTTGTTTTTCCAAATCTAGGTTAAAACTAGATATATATACATATATCTATGTATATATAAATATATATACATATGTATAATAGTTATTAAAAGTTTATAAGGGTTTTTGTAATGAATACTTAAAAAGATTTTGTTTAATTAGAATACAGAAATTAAGGTATATAATATTATTTTGGCTAAGTAATTTATAAACGAATGACTTTTTATACATATATGGTTATCGCTTTAATAATATAAGTACGAATATTTTATAAACAATTTTATTTTTTACAATAGTAATCTTTATTAATCATAAACTTTAAATAAGAACGCTATACTCTCTATACCCGTTCATATCTCGTTTCTCTCTTAGTCCAATTGTTAACTTGTAGTTTTTCCCGTTATTACACTTGTTAGGATTTGACCTTGCTACCTCTCGAGCGCGACGCTTATTCTCCTACAAAGCTTAACGTATTTATTAATTTGCTTATTCTCTAAGGTGAGTTTACATATCCCCCCTTTTTCATCTTTTAAATTTTGGGGGTGGCATGTATACCCTATTTACATTACCCATTTTTATTTTCACATCTATTCAAAACACAATTCAATATATGTTTATGTGTGATTATTGCATGCTCTATGATAATGTTTTATGTGCTTAATTGTTTATTTTATGTTTGGTGGTTGGTATCTCATCCTCATCTATCCTCATCTAGTATGATCATACATTTACCCAAGTACATTGATTTCATATCAATAAGAATGGGGCTAAATCTATTTAGTTGCTTACATTTTCATAAGAATTGTAATACTCATCATTTACATATGAATTGTGATATATATATATATATATACATATATATATCAACTAAAACTTATGTACTCTCACCAACATTCGTATTGACAAGCTTTATTTTTATACATGCTACAGGTACAAGTAATTTATAATGTTCAAGATCGAAGAAATTAGTTTTACCTTAGGATATTATTCAAAATACAAAATATGATGTAATTGTTGTTTATTATTGAATTTGTGTACTTGTTAATGTTAATGAAATTAAATAATTATTGTCGCTTTAATTAGTGTCTTTTAAGCTACTGTCCAATCAATACGTTACGCCCCGGCATGTTCCGCCGCCTTTGGTCGGGGTGTGACAAAAGGGACCGGACCATAATAATATTCTAGGTAGAAAAGAGACCAGACCCTAATAATAATCGAGGCAGAAAAGGGACCGGGCCCTAATAATATTTGAGGCAGTAGGGCGTAATGCTCTTTAAAACATATAAGTATGTAAAGTATGAAAGTAATAAAGTATGAACGCATGTATGAAATTATGTAACAAAGGTAAATTAGTAAAGTAATTATTATGTATCTCCGGATGCATAATTGAAGGTAAGTATATGTATTAAATGATGTGTGATTAACTAGAAATCAGTCAGCGTAGCTGACTTTTAGTATGCACGCAGGTAACTACTCTTGAAGAGCTAGCATGAGGATGACATATGGCATGGATTGAATGGCTAGCATCTGTTGATGAATGAAATGGTGTTTTCAATATGATGTTTATTGTTATCATTTTAAAGAAAAGTTTGTATATCTTGTATCGAATAATCGAAGTTAACGTTTCCACGAAAGGTTTTAATTAACTCTGATTTGTAAAATCGTGTTCATGTGTAAATCCGACATGAAATGTAGGGCACCGGGACCGGGGCCTTACACAAATCGAGGTACGCCGGTCTCCAAATCTTTTTAGCACACAATTCAAGGCAGGCGTCGTCTCATCTCGGGATGGCACACACTTCAACGTAATTTCGTAGGTGTGTGGCATGAACTTTGAGGTATCGTCGGTTTATGACACGGAAAACGAGGTAACGTCGGCACGCTTTACGAGGTGGAGTGAGAGTAATATTTATAGAGAGAAAGTGTTTTGAGACTTGGTGTGAGGAGTGAGAGGGCTGGATGCCGATATTTATAGGCTGATTTTGGGTCCCCATCGCGATACGCGATAGGCCAAGGGATAGCCGTCGCGTATCGTGACGTAGCTATGTTGAATCACATGTAGGCTTGCCACGTGGTGACACGTGGCGAAGGTTGTGCCACATGGGGACACGTGTCTGGCTGTCAGACCACGTCATCGCGACGTTGGGTCCAATGCCGTCGCGTATCGCGATTGGCCGAGATTTCAAAATTTTCTTTCTGGTCTTTTAACTTTGAAACTTGACATTTTTTGTCTGAAATTTTCATGATGTTACATAATTAATTATCAATACTTAGAAATCTAAATAAATAAAATACTTTTCATGATTTCAAAAGTTTCATATAGCATGTATAGCTTGCTTCATTTCACATTTTTACCAACTTAATGATCTTGTTTTCCCATGTTCTAAAGTTATATGTAAACTACACTCATTGAGGTTTCCAGCCATATAAATTATTCCCCAAATAGATGTTCGGTTGATTTTATATGATCTTAACAAACCAGCCTAAATTCTGAGAGAAAGCTGCGATTTTCAGCTTTGATGTTCCTTTGCCAATTCGACCCAACATTCATAATCAACTCCTTTTCTTGATCTTAAACCCAAAGTAAACAATTTTAAAATATTAGGAATATTATATATGACGAATCTTTATTGATGGAGACCATAACTAACTAAAGCAATTGATTAAACTAAACTATAGCTTCAAGAACAATAAAACTCAATCTAGGTTAAAAATCCCCAAATTAGTTCAAGAACCCTAGAATGCTTACCCAAATTACTGAAATCATTCCTAACAACGAAACTGATAATTTCTATCGATTTATTAATATCAAAGGTAAAGTTTCTAAACCGAATATCATATCATACAACCCAATTTAACTATGAATCATCATTACCAATGTGAAAGCTTCAATATATAATACTTAAACCTACCGTAGTGGAGAGTTATCACCGGCATTATAGGCTAAAACGCCGGGGGCACACCCCCCGGCTTTATGGCTTATTATTTTTTGGGCGTTTTACACGAAACGCTTGGAAAGGGAGGATAATTAAAAAAAACATTGTTTTAAACACAACGGTCATATGATCGTTACTATATAAAAAAACAATATATTATTTTCTATATATTAAATCATTTCATCCCCAATCAAAACTCATCAAATTTATAAAATATCTCTTTCAACTCTATATTTTTTCACACAAACTTCACTATAAATGGATCCTCCATCTATATATAATCATTTTTTCAGGCCCGACCAACAATCCGAAGGCAGTTACGAGTGCAATTGTGCTCGCGACATCTTATATGAGTTCCTTTACGAGTGCGATTAGCTCTTCACCATCTCCCATTTCAAAAAGAGCATATATCGAGCGAGATGGTGGCGGATTACTTCTGTGACTCGCCGAGATACAAGAACCCGAAGACCTTTAGGCGTCGTTTTCGGATGTCTAAAAATTTATTTATGCGCATCACCAATGATTTGGAGCGTGAGCTTGATTACTTTAAACAAAAGTCGGACGGTCAAGGACGCTAGGATTCACGGCTATTCAGAAGGTTACGTCAGCCGTACGCATGCTCGCCTAAGGAGACACAGCCGACTTCAACGACGAGTATTTAAAGATGGCCGATAAAACAACTCGGTGCACCTTGGAGTATTTTTGTTACGGTAACTTTTGGTATTTTCTTAAATAATTATATCACTTGTTTACTTTAATCAATTATTTTATAAAAAAGTTGTGTAAAATATAGGAATACTGAAACTATATGGCCCACATTATCTGAGATAGCCCAACTGTAACGATCTACAACGTCTTTACGAAGCACATACAAGGGTGCATGGTTTCCCTGGCATGATAGAAAGTGTAGATTGCATGCATTGGGAATGGGCTAATTGTCCGACTGCATGGCGAGGTCAATACACACGAGGTGACCATAAGGGACCAACGGTCAGCCTTCAAGCGATTGCTTCATACGACCTTTGAATTTGGTCGGCATTCTTTGGTGTTCCCGGTTCCAACAATGACATAACCGTCTTAGAGCAGTCTCCTGTGATGGAGAGTTACAGTCTCCTGTGATGGAGAGTTACATATCTGGGACCGTTCCCGTCAGTTCGTTTTGGGCTAATGATAATTTCTACCATCATGGGTACTGGGTGATGGAATATATCCAGAGTATGCGATAATCGTTAAAACATTCAAAGACCCGATTGATGAAAAAAGACAGTATTTTAAGAAAGTGCAAGAGTCTGCGAGAAAGGATATCGAGAGGTGTTTTGGTGTTCTTCAACAACGATGGCATTTTGTTAAAAATCCTTGTCGTCTATGGTCTTTAGAAATAATGAAATGTGTTATGTATGCGTGTATCATAATGCATAACATGATCATCGAGGATGAGGGAAAAGCAATATGTCCAACTTTCATACAGGACCCGGATCCACCACGAACTCCAGCAAGCATGGAGCAAAGGCTCAAAAACTCGGATTTCGTGCGATCAAAAGAGATACATAACGCACTAAAGGGAGATTTGGTCGAACATTTTTGGATGAATCGGCATTTTCCTGGTGAAAACGAGAATCAAAACGAGGACAACAATGAAGACGATGATGAAGACGACAACGACGACAAGGGCGAGGACGATGAAGACGAAGAGGGCGAATACGACGAGAACGACAACGACGACGAGTAGTTTTTTTTATTTTAATGTAATATTTATTTTATAAAATATTATTGTTATTTGATTATTTTGTAATAAAAAACAAAAAAAGTGTACAAGTGACTGGGCGCCACGTGGCACCTGGGGTAAGGCTTTATGACTACACCCTATTTTTGTAAAAAACTATAACTCTGACTGGGCGTCACATGACGCATAATGCCTAGAGTTAATGCTTTATGACTACTCATGGTCTTACCATCAAGAAAATGACTTCGGTTCATCGAACACCCCAACCCTAACAAGCTTCCTGCCTTTTTCTTGTTTTGATCAATTATATATATGGCTACCCCCAAATTAACTAGGTGTTTATATATATAGCACATGATGTTATATTAAGCCCTCCAACTTTAAACAAACTAGTAAACTTATCTCAAATTTTTTTTTGTTAACCAACAAGTCTTTAACTATTAGTTGTAATCTACCATAGTTGTATTTTATATGTTTACTTAATAATACAAAATTATAAGACATGATAAAACCATTATAAAAAATATATAAATATATTTCAGTTCCTTTTATTTATTTAAGCAATCATAAGGCTCATATCTTTAATTCTCAAAATTCATTTTAATTATAAAATATAAATTATAAATTTTGGGATGTTACAGTAACATTCGTTAATTTTCAAACCCGAAAACCCGACCTATTTTAAAGTTTTGGTTTTGTTTATATATATATATATATATATATATATATATATATTATTAATTAATCTCAAATTTCGTTTGATGTATTTTATGTGATCATTTCTATGCAATTATACTTTTCACAACTCTTGTAGTATTGCATGCTCATTTTTAATTATATAAAATATGATTAATTTTCATAAATTCTTTAAGACATAACAACTCTATATTTTCACTATAATAGGAGGACTAATCCTTCATTATTTTCACACCTCAATACTCTATTTTCTTAAGATTGAAAGCATTAACAAGTAAATTTTTATGATTTCATACACTTTATAGTTTTTGATTTTATGTTGAATGTTTATAATTTGTTCTTCATGACCATGATACTTTTATAATAAAAATATCATATTTTGGTTTTAAGAATCCTATGATCATGGATATCTAAGATAAACACTTCGATTTTCTAAATATTATATCAAAACTAGTTATTTTGCAAGAACAAATATATTATTATCTAGATATTATTATCCGTTGATCATCATAAACTTATAAACCTTTACTTTTAAATATGATGATATATACAAAATGGTTTTAATTAAAGATTTCTTATAATAGAACTAGTATACTTAATTTTTCTAAATAATTGATTGAGTAAATTAGTTATTGCTATTTTATTTTATTTTATTTTATTTTATTTCAACATAAACTAATATCTTTAATCTCTTTAAATAATTCATGAAAACATTTAATTGAATTAATTAGTAAATTAATTAATTATGTTACTAGAATTAGATAACGTTATTAATATTGTTATTTAATCTTATATTAATAAGTTATAATTATTCATATACAAATCATTCTTCAACTAATAAACATAAAACGATTTATATAAACTTTAATTCATTTTTTTAAACTCATTTTAAATAAAAAATCCCCAAGTCTCCATTTGCCATAAGTTAATGAAATATAGATTATAATAATGCCTAATTTCTAACCCTAATATTATTTAACTTTTATAATTCTGATACTTAGTCTTTAAATTTTGTATTTCCTTTTTAATTATAGTTCGTGAGGTTCGATCGTTTCAATTTCCTTAAATGCGCTTTCGGTTGTTATCTCAAGTTTAACTTCAATTTCAATGTGAGTTTCTCACATCCCTTTTTTACTCTTTTATTATTTTTAGGGTAGCATATGTATCTTATGAACTCAAGTATTTACGATTTCGTTTACAAACTACAATTCATTACATGGACTTGTGTGATTACCTGATTACTTGCTCGAACTTACTTGCACCTGGTATCCTCAATAAGTATGATCATACGCCCCTCTTCCACACAAGACCATTTTGTTATGAGTGGGAAATGACCTCATTATCTGAGTACGTTTGTTGTTACCAGCCGGAAAGGACCTTACTTGCGCGATTATTACACTTATTTCATGGAATTGTATGGTTTTTACGCATTTATATCACACTATGTGATCTCACCAACTATTTAGTTTGCTAACATTATTTTATACATATGCTACATGTATCATTATTGGAGGATGAAATGGATGAAGATACTAGACTTAGGATATTTTTAATAAATGGTTGAAATGTTTCACTTCCTTGTATTTTCTTTCTTATGTACTTGTGTACTTGATCCCTTTATATCAATTAATGATAATATTGTCACATGTGTTTTTAGCAATCTATACGTCACACTCAGGCATTTCCGCTTAAACCAGGGTGTTACAGATTGGTATCAAAGCGGTGACTATAAGATATGATATTAGATGTAGTGTTCTAGTTGGTTATAGCTTATTTTAATTATTTAGGGCTGCGTGATTAGAAATTATGTGGGTCATACTTGATTGTTCAATGCACATGCTATATTATTTTATTATTATTGAATCATTTACGCCTCATGTACACAAACACACACACAAGTCCAAGGCTTATGGCTAAAGCAAAGATTTTCAAGTATTTTCAACAATTGATTGTTTTTCGGTTTCTTGATATTTCTTCTTCTCAAAGATGGTTCTACGAGGCGAGTATGCAGTAACTAGAAAGGGATCATGCTTATTTTCTGAACTTTTGACAACAAGGTTATTGAAACCTAAAGATAAGCAATGTACATAAATCTCAATCAGACGCGGGACCTGGTTGCTTACCTAGAGAGTTCATAAAGGGCATGAAAGTTATTAGGCCAAAACATACCACCCCAACTCCATATGAATCACAAATTTAAAGCTTTCAACGCGACTATATCCTCTTTGTGAAAAAGGAATATGGTTGCACTCCTAAGGATGTCACACAAGTCATGGTGGTTTATGCGATGTGTGACTCCGACCCTCAATGTTTTACAATGTGTTTAAACTGAAAATATGTCAAGTCATGATGATACACGAATACCCAGCTTTCTGTTCGATTTAATTACACATTTTGATATTTGTGTTGTAATACGAGAATATTCGAGTTTCATCTCGTTTTTTCATTTAAATATTCAATTGTTATTATGGTTTTAAAATTGAAAATTTGAAAAGTTATGGTGATACACGAATAGTTAAGTTTCAATGTGATTATTTTAGTTATATAATATGTATTTATAAAATTTTTCGGATGTTAAATACCCGTGTATTTGATATTTTATTCATTTGTTTATAAATATTTTAGTAATCTAAAACAGAGCCATCTTCTTCTAATGAACATCTAACTTCATAATCAACCTTAACTCCTTGCTACTGTTGCTTAATTTGCTTTCCTGAAATGTGGAAAAAAAATACATCGTTTATATGCTGGTAAACACGTTGACTTGAAAATATTTATATAAACCTATTTATTCTCTCGGGTATCGTGTGACCCGGTCCATCATGGCATAGAAAATAACCAAGTTAAATCATTTATGAAACCTTTAGTTCATGCTCGAAACAATCAGTGACCCTCTAGACCTAAATACCAAATAATTCACATTAGTCCAGCCCTCACAGCCTTATAGAATGGATCAATAAGAAGGGGACCTGGTACCACATGTGGTGGGGTATGCCTACCTTCTAGGCTCTACCCATATATGTAAGGATCCAAACACAAGTATAACTTGTCTAATTGGCAGCAGATACTGAAGTTTTAGGTATATAACGACTCATTTATAAATTATGCTTATTTAAAGATTGAGCGTATTCACCTTTGTGTTGATCAGTTTGTACTGATTTCTGTCAATGCGTTACCTCGGACCTATAGTACGAGAATAAATTTTGTATAAGTATCTAGATTAACGATCTAACTTCAGACTTTTAGTCTGTTTTGCATAGCATTAAACCTTGACAGATCATTTGTTTGAATAAATTTCTTTGTATTTACCAATTATGAGCTATGCTTCTTCTTTACGAAGAAACGTCTATTTTTTTTCTTCTTTAAAAAGAAATGTCAATTTAAACATAACATTTGTATGTAAAACTTTATGTTTCTTAATCATGAAAAAACAATATTTTTTACTATAACCTATATATATATATATATATATATACATATATATATATATGAAAAACTATAATGTATATTGAAATGTTCAAGGTTTAGGCTATACCCCCGACTAAGATCTAAGCCATATATCGAAATAACTTAAGCGGAACCCCTACCTTAATAGGGGTATTTAAAAGTGTAAATCTTAAGAATGAATGTGCATCACTTATATTACACGTATAATGTCGGGGAACGAAACGTTGGAACTCCAGAGTGGCGTCGAGACTCCAACTTGATGGCACAAACTTCAAGACACAATAATGGCTCGTCAGGATTTTGACGCCGATCCGTTGGGATTAAACTTTTTGACACAACTATGGATCTCCAGTTCTATCGTCTAATAACTTGACTCGAATTTACGAGACTCAAGTTTAGAGCCGCCACCGTTCATCTACTACCACCGCCCAGTATCATAACCATCACTAACTAATTATTACTATCATAGAAGATGGCCGCCACTCTTCCAGTTATATCAATGTATCTTTTTATTCTTGGTTCACCTTCCAAACACTCCATATTTTCTTGTGGTTTAATATGAAAGCAAAATGATGAAATATACGTGTATGTATATATATATATATATATATATATGTTTGTGGGTAAATTTTTTTCAATCAAACAATTGAGGCTTCGGTTTAGTGAGCAATAGCCCATTTAAACTTCTTTTCTTTCATCTCTAAGATATATATTAGCATGATAAAACAATTTGGTTGACACAATAGCACGTGCTCTGTATATGAAAGAAATGGATGGAATTGTGGCATTCCTTACTTTCTTTTCTTGGCCATTAAGTTTTTATGAGCTTATCTTATTACAAGCTTTATATCTTTTCTATGTATTATATTAATACAACAATAACCATGCTTAGTAAGATCTTACAAATAACGAAGCTAAAAACTAGATTTAGGGAGGGTGGGATGTAGGCTAATCTTACCTCTATTCTAAAAAACAGAGAGGTTGCTTCCAGAGAGACCATCGGCTCCGAAACCCATATACATTAGATAATATAAAAAAACAAAATTCAACAGTACATCTTTAAATATTGAAAAAATAAAAATTAGATACAATTAATATTAAATAATAAAAAACATAAGTCATAATAAAATAAATAAATAAAGGTGATGATAATAGTATTGGATATTGAAAATATACAATAATAGCTAAAAAAAATATATATTAAATTAATTTATTTTTTAACACTAAAACTAAATAAACACAAACAAATAAAACTAACTTTAGTAAGTATAAAGTATAAGAATACTACGAATAATAATAATAGTAAATTAAAAAGTAATAAACAAGTAATAAAAATGATATAGAATAAAAATAACATACAAAATAGATTAACTTGAAGAAGTATGGGTAAAAAATAGATTAACTTGAAGAAGTATGGGTAAGAAAAGAAAATATCAAAATGACATGTGTCAAAAATAAAGTAAAAAAAAACCTGTAAGATATTTTTAACCAAAAACTGTACATTATATCTAAAACTCCTTAACCTTAATCCTACGTCTCCAATAATTCGTATCATCGACCATATCTTTGGAGAGGTGCATATCTAGCAAATCATTTATAATCCTCTCATCCCAAGTCAATTTGGGTCGGCCTCTACCTCTCTTCCCCTCTATAGTAATGTTTTCTACAGATATAACAGGAGACGTCGTCTGTCTCCTCTTCACATGTTCAAACCATCTCAATCTCCCATCTCTTATCTTATCTGATATGCTAGACACCCTTAATCTCTCCCGAAAAGCATGGTTGCTTATTCGGTCCAACTTTGTATGCCCACACATCCACTTTAGCATTCTCATCTCTGCAACATCCATCTTACATGCATGTACTTTCTTGATGGCCCAACAATCTGTTTCATATAACTTTGCAGGTCTAACTACGACCTTATAATTTTCCCTTTAGTTTAGTTGGGAACCTCTTATCGCACAAAACGCACGTAGTTGCTCTCCATCTACACCATCCTATCTGGACGCGATGGGCCGCATCACTATCTAATTCCCCATTGCTCTGAACAAATAATCGTAGATACTTGAACTTCGTTACATGCGGAACTATTTGGCCTCCAATGGTGATTTGGGTGTCCTAATCGTCGTGTACCCCTCCAAAGTCACAGCGGAGATACTCGGTTTTAGAGCGACTGATCTTTAAACCTTTTCTTTCTAAAGTTTATCGCCACTCCTCTAACCTCATGTTCAGATCTTGTTTTCTTTTAGAAACTAACACAATATCATCTGCGAACATCATGCACCATGGGACTGTCTTTTGAATCAACTTTGAAAACTCGTCCAAGACTACTGCAAAAAGAAATGGGCTCAACGCTGACCCCTGATGAAGGCCTACCTCCACGGGGAAGAATTCAGTATCTCCCACAGGCGCACAAACACTTGTTGCACTTTTTGCATACAAATCCATAATTATTTGTATGTATTTTCTCGAGACCTCTATCCTCAAGGAATTCCCAGAGTACTCGATGTGGCACATTGTCGTAAGCTTTTTCTAGGTCAATGAATACCATGTGCAGGTCACGCTTCTTCTCCCTATACTTTTTCATTAATCTTCTTAGGATGTGAATTGCCTCCGTAATGGACCGCCTTGGCATGAAACCAAATTGGTTTACTTAATACAAGATATGAATTTGATAAATCTAATTAAATTTGAAGTGGGTGTTGGTTTTCCCCTCTGATATTGAGAAACTTAATTGAGATATACACATATTAAAATTTGTTATCATAATATATAAATGAGTCTTCTTGCATATAGTATTTGTTATTTGACATAGCTTCCCATCATGTTATCTATCTAATATATATTATTAGTAACTAGTTTTGTAACCCGGCGCGTTGCGCCGGGTCAAGCGAGCTGTAATAACATCACATCGAGAAGGTTACAGTTGTCTTCTTAGTTTTGTCCTCAATGACTGTTGATACACAATACCTGTATGTATGTAAAGAAGTGTCATATATCTCTTAAGGATTTTTCTTTCTGTATAATTCTATATGCTAGTGGTATAATGTAGCTTATATGCATAAAAGTACGTATTAATATTGACACAAATTAGTAAAGGACAACATATAGGTTGGATTATTATTTGGTACCATGATGTTAGGTTATTTACTTATTTCTGAAGTCCCAGTTAATGAAAAGCCTAAGTTCCAGCTACTACGCTGGATCGGTATGCATTTAATGTTAATGTAAACAGATAAATGTAATTGCATTTGGTTTCAGATTCAAACATTGAACTGAACCTCATAATATATTGATATCTTTTATATAAATTATAAATATGAATCATTTTCGCATTGAACAATCCAATCAAAGAGCCTGACCCGCTTTCAACACCCTTACTTCACTATATAACCAAAAACCACAACAAACTAAAAAAATAGTCTACTTCAGATCTAAATTACAAAATATGGGTTTAGCCTTTCATTAGCATTTTCAGAACCGTGTTTTGGATTTTAATTAACTATCCAAACTCCAAAGTGTTGAGCGACCAATAAGCATTAAAAAGTCATTTCATAGTGAAGTTAAAAAAGCAAGGTGCGGATATGATGCACAAAAAAAGAATACCAGTCTTTACCTTAGAATTTTGCCAGTTACTATAGTGTGGTCGTCACAGTTGTAGAAGTCCTAAGATTGAGCAACCTGCTTGTGTTTGCTGGAAGTGTTGGCCTTTGTTTTAAAAGCATTGTTCTTGCAGAGGTTGCATGATGTGTAGTACCATGCCTTATTTTTGCCGGCTATCACATCCATTATGAGAAGTCCACATAAAGAAAACAACCCCTGAAATTGATGAATGTTACTTATGAGCGTCATGCTTAATTGGCTGACCTTAAATTCCTAACAACCATGTCTAACATACAAAATAGCTATAATACGTATAGACAGTTGCACAACTGTCACACAAAGAGAAAGTAGATGTTAAGACTATTTAACATACAAAATTGCTATAATGCGTATAAACGGTACCACAACTGCCACACAGAGAATATAATTCGTTAAAGACTTAACATATTCAATCTATAAGCTTTACCTTAGAAGTAGTAAATAAAACCCTTAATTAGCCAACACGGTTTGAATCGAAAACCTGAAAAGAAAAAAAACACAGAACAAAACGATAAATCAAAACAAATCAAGATAAATAACATTGACCTACATGACCATTCAACAACAAAGAAGATATCCGATACAGGGGTGGTACATACCGGGTACTGGTAATGTACCGAACCAAGCCATTTTCAATACCAATTTGATATCCACTTTTTGGGTTTTTCTAGATCGGTACTATCGTCCCGGTATTTTGGGTTAATTTACTTTCAATACCAGCATCGATGATACGGGATACCCGTATCGTAGCACATACAGGTAAAGTACCTATGGTGGTACACATTTTTAGCGATTTTCGGAATCGGTCCTACCGACACGGAGCTCGTCCTTAAGATTCTGACGCGAGACCAAAGGAATCTAACTATAATGAAGGAACAACATACTTCACGAAATTTGAGCTCTGATTTCTCTCTAATAAACATCATACAGCTTTTTAAATAAAATTTGTTATGGTTAAACATACAACCATTGTTATGTTGCCACACTAATGAATGTTGCTTAATAAATCAACCAAAATTTGATGCGATATACATTGATCAGAGTAAATTCATAAATGTACCAAACAAACAATAGCATCAAAATTCTAAATCAGATGCACCGGCCTTATGGTCCTAAGGTTGCATGACGAACTCTTTTCATATTTAGCATATGTATTTTAATAAAAAACACAGCACAACACATGCATTAAACCCCAATAGATACAAGAAGGAAGCAACCGACACCTGAATCTCCACAATTACAATCAGTCTTTGAATACCACAGCCTCCAACAATGGACCGATAAAAAAAAGCCTACTTTATATGTGAAGGCAGGACAGGTGTATCATATATACAAATCCGGGACAGATGGTAAATACACGTGGCAGACTAAATGGACAATTCAAAAACAGCAGGTCCCACCAACAAAAAGGACAATACTGAATTAAATGAAAACTGCATTGAACCAGACTCGAACCCGGGTAGAGAATCGGCAACAGACTTAAGCAACTCCATAAAAGCCAAGCTACCCACGACAAAAATCACATTTAAGGTCAACGAATATATACTATATATAAAAGAAGCTGGAAACAGATCTGCGGCGTCAAACTCTTTGATTATACTAATTAGTAATGTGAGTTAACATACTTAGAACAAAATAGAAGTATGGTATTTTTGTAAAATTCTTTTAAGTACGTCCCATATCTCAAATGAACTAAATGGTAATATTTTCATTTAATTTTCTTTATATTATTCCTTTTTAAAAAACGTATGACATCTAATTAGTAAAATGATTATAACATATTTTAGATTATTTATAAACCCACGTAACTTCAATTTTTAGAAAACGTTTACAATAAAGTGGCAGACAAACGGGCAATAAGCTGGGCCGCTACCCCTTTTTGAATAGCAAAGCCAATCCTGCTAAAAACGAAGCTTTGAGACCTAAGAGTTGAAGAGGTTCCGTGTACGACACGCTGAACCCTACTCAAAAAATTTACAGCCTCTGGGCCAGGAAACCAAATGTATCAAAAGAAAATGGAAGAAAGACATGTTGATTCTCTAAACAAGTTTTTTCGTGTTTAACAACTTTGTCTGATTCAGGATTCAATGCAGCCTGACCCACAACAAACCCACGGTCCCTGAGCCCAACAAGAGGAGACACTCCTGTAAGGTCCACACAAACGTGTTTCCCCCTCGCCCACCCGAACACAAGAATATCGGCTGGTCGTAAAGTAGACCTCCCTTCAAGAGGATCCGTGAGAAAGTTAACAGGGGCCTCATTTTTAGCAGAAATCCCTGCCCGTTTAATAGTGTATGTATATATTAATTAGTGATAATTGACTGGTTATTTATGTTAAACTCTTAGACGTTGTTTGATAATTTAAATGTCTGTTGAAATATCTCATATCTCAAATGAATGTTTCTTCTACTACGTGTTCAAATAATAAGATTTCGAATATAATTCGAGGTGATCTCTATCATGAAACGACCATACCGAAGTATTTAAAGTTGAAATTCTCATATCTCCTCCAGGTATTTCTCTTTCATGGTTTTACCATAACAAACCCCGATCCTGGTTTTTCCTAAAACTTGGTATCAGGATGGTATCAGTTCGGTATTGGCCTGTCCCTACGTATAATACCAGACATAACAATGGTTATGTGATAGCGACCTAAAGATCAATAAATCCATTAATCGCAATGTGAACAAGTTGTTTCTTAGATGTGATCGTGGTGGTGGATACAACGAAGAAACAATCGTTAGACGAACTAGTACCAAGAAAACCATCTGTTCGGTTAAGTGGATGGAAAATACCATAAAGAGGAAAATGGTTGGAAGTTAAATGTTATTTGTTGCACACCGTCAAACCCCGTCTCGATAAAAACGCAGGCACACGATGATTATGGATAATCCCAACTATGGCATGATCTATGTCTGGTTATGATAATGAAATCCCTCAAAACGATAATCTATATGTCATGCCTGAACCCACACAATTCTCTATTCTTGGATTGATTAAACATACTTTAAAATATCATCATAATATTGGTGAGCTCACATGTTTAAATAACACGATATAAATCTTTATTGAACACGTACGGTAAAAGAAGTTTAACAGGATGTAATGTATGAAATATGTAATGCATGACCCTTGGTAATCTTGCAGTTAATACGAATTAATATGAGCCTATAATCAAACGTAAAGCACGTTGTTTCCGTGCCCGGCACCGTACTATCATGGTAAATTGATTAGATTATATTTTCTAAACGAAAGCTGTTGTGCACATGATTGAGCTATTATAAGGGTGAAAATGAAAATATAGAAATGTATCTATCTATCTATGTTATAAATAAAAATAAATATATACGTTTTGGGCCCTAGAGGGAGTATTGATTGTTGTTGGTTCCTCCAAAATAATAATAATAAGTAGGTTATTTGTTGCATAGGATAGGATAGGATAGGATGGCGTTACTGGGGGAGGACGGCCGAGGGTACGAGCTGGCCCGGAAACTGGAATCTGAAGGCGTTCTTTCTTGTCTTCACCTTCTTCATGGGACTCCAATTCTAATAAATTTAGGGCTCAGGTTCACCTTCAACTCCGTGCACGTGCTCTCTTGTTCGACAAGGCTAGCGTCTCACTCTTCCCTCGATCCAACCGAGGAGGATCTAGTATTAATTCTAACGCCAAGCTCAATCCCAATTGTAAGTTTTGGATTTCAATTATTCTAATTCTAATCCAACCGATGAGGTAGAAACTGACTGATATTATTATTATTATTATTATTGTTTCCAGATCTGCAGTTGCACGGGGATGATATTTATTATACTCTCGACATTCCTACACCACCGCCTTCTAAGGTCTCTCTCTCTCTCTTCATACCATACTCTTTTCTTTATTATTAATTAAAACTTGCTTCTTACTCTAGAATCATATGGAAAAGTTTGAACTAGTCATTTTTTCTTCATTAAATCACATCATTATGAATTCCTCACTAAAAGTGCCTAGGCAGTTTTACCTTAATTAATACTAGTCAAAGGCGCAAAAGGTGAGCCTTGGATCTACATGCAACACGCTTAAAGAACGATGGCCATAGATAAGCAATATATATATATATATATATATATATTTTGGGTTTTAGGCTTTTTTAGAGCTCTTTTAGGCTGATTGAAGGCAATATTTTGATGTTTCAGATTAGTTTGCTCGGAATTTGCAGAGTTATGTCAGAATTTAGCAGGAATATCGCTCTTGAATTTGACAGGAATCTTTGCTCGAAGGTCTCCGGAGGGCATGGACAGCAGCAAGATGTTTTCCCTGCACCTCTCATGAGGGCCTAGGCACGTGCTGGAAGGGATTTTTGGCTGCACGCCTACGCCCTGTAAGTGAGGTGACGTGCGCCGCAGGGAAAGCACCTTGCTGCGATCCAGACAACCCTGCAACCTTAGGGCTAGATTCTGGTCAGATCCTGAAAATTTAAGCAAAATTCTGCAAATTCAGGCAAACTGGTATGTAACATCCAAAAATGGAAACAACTTTTCTTTTTCACAAGGAAACATAATTTTCTTTCATTTAAATGTAAAATGTAAATGGATGGTACAAAGGAGACGAAGATTTAGGAGGCTACTCTAAAGTTGACGTGTTGTAGCAACTCTGTTGATGGTGTGCTTATGTTAGCAAAGTAGTATCGTTGCGGCACTGCTTTAGCAAAGTAGTATCGTTGCGGCACTTCTCAAATATCAAAACAGCTGGTTCAAGACATAAAAGCAACTTCAACGATTACTTGAAGGTTTTTTCTAGAAATCAGTTAAATGGCTATGTTTAAGACTTTAAGTTGATTAGATTTTGAATTTTTAAATTGTTCATTAATTTTTGAAGTTTTTGTATCTTTGCCTTTAATTTTTTTTATGTGAAAATGGTATTAATTTTTCAAAATTTAATATATATTTCTATTAGTGCGCTACATTTGTCCCAGGCATGCACCTTATTCGCCTTGCGTCGGGACTTCGACAACTATGACTCAAAAGTTCTATATGCAAAGCAAGCTTCAAGGAACTGCCTGGGACTTTGACTACTTTGACTTTATCACTTTCACCTTATATGACTTTTTGCTTCTAAATTATTTTCATCCTACAGAAGAACATTTTACCTTTTTAGGATTTGTAGGTGCTATTAATACTAGCAAAAAAGTTCTTATTCAGGAATTCATGCCATGGAGGAAAATGTTAATTTACACTAGAATTTCTATTGTTTAGTTATAAACAAACTATTTTGTACTTCTTACTTGTTATTATCTGTGTAAGCTTGTATTAGTTGTGATAACTTAGGTGTTGTTTGTTTTTGAAGACAAAAAATGCCTGTAATCTGATTTCATCTTTATGTCTGCAACTGAAGATGTGGTTTGAAGGTCTGCAATCTGATAATATAATACTGTTTGTTTTATAAACTGGATATTGTTTGCATAAGCTGAAAATTAGTTACCTATCATACATATCACATATCATAGTAGTCGGTAGATAGAAGTCATTTAACATATGCTAAAATAATTGGTGGTGGTGTACGAACTATGGAATTGGGTGGTGGTGGACGATTGGTGGCAGAAGATTGTGGTATGCGGTGAACGGTGGTGGTGGACGGTAGGTGCTGGTGATGGACGGCTGTTGTGGGTGGTGGACGGTGGTAGTGGATGGTGGTGGTGGCGGACGGTGGTAGTGGATGGTGGTGGTGGCGGACGATGGGTGGTGATAGTGGACGGTGGGTGGTGGTGGTGATGAACGGTGGAGGTGGCGGAGGTGAGAATGGGGGATGGTGGTGGCGGATGGTGGGTGGTGGTGGTGGACGGTGGTTGTGGCGGACGGTGGGTGGTGATGGTGGGTGGTTGGCGATGGTGGTGGCGGACGGTGGTGGTGGTGGTGTTGGACATTGGGTGTTGGTAGAATGTTAAGAAGTGTGAAGATGTGTGAAGATGGTGGATATTAGCTTATTTTTTAAGACCATTAAAACAGTTTTAAGATTTTTTTTAAACAGACGTTTGAAGCAAAAACAAACACAACCTTACTAAACAGAAGCTCATTATTATATGACATTATAATGGTCGGTCATGACTTCTAGCCATAGTTATATTTTTGCTAACCTGTGACCACACATTTCTACAGATGAATTTAATAAGCAAGATCAATTTCTGGTTACTTGTGGATTTAACATTCACATATGCTATTATTGTTAATTGTAGGAACAAAGTTACAAGCTTATTGTTGTTCCATTTTTTAATGCATTATAACTAGGGGTGGCAATCTTGACCCAAACCCTTACAAATGAGTCAATTTGAGTGGTTTTAAAAGTTAAATGAGTTGGTTTTGGTAAAAGGTTTTAAATAAATGGGTCAAAATGAGTCATTTGAAATTCCATCCTTTTATTTTCTGGTCAAAATGGGTCGACAAGTTCAAAGAAATGGGTCGATGTGGGTTAGTGTCCTAAGGAAATGTGACAGGTTTCGGATCGGAACGAGCTTTCGTACAAGACAGGTTTCGGCACGAAACAGGTTTCAGATCGGAACGGGTTTGGTTCAGGTTTCAAGTCAACACGAGTTTTCACTCGTGACGTGTTGACTTTTGGTTTCTTTTGTTTCTTTCTGGTCGATTCCGGACTCGTTTTTGTTCGTTTTATCAGTTTTGTTTTTGTTCGGTTTGAAGTCTTTTAGTTTCGTTTTGATTGACTTTTTCGATTTCGATTGATGTGGTCCGGTTTTGGCTTTTTGTTTCGTTGTTTCATTTTTGTCGATTCTTGCGGTTTCGGTTCGATTCTAAATGTTTTTTTTTGTACGAGTACAACGTATGAAACATTTTAGTGTTTTTACTTTTTTTGTTTATGATTTATATTTTGAGTTATAATTTTTTTATTATTATTTTTGAATATTTTTTTGAGAGTTTTTGATCTTAATAAAAAACCCCTCAAAAAAAATTCAAAAAAAAAATAATTAAAAAATCATAACTTAAAATATAAGTAAAAAACGAAAAATCTAAAAAAACTAAAATGTTTCCGCCGTTATTCTCGTTCAAAAAAAAAAAAAAAAAAAAAACTCAAAACCCGGTTTGACCCTAACCTATTTAGACCCAAACCAAAACAACCCTTTTTTTAATTGACTTGTTTTGACCCAAACTCATTTTGACTCATACTCGTTTTGACCCATAACTCATTTCAACCCATGACTCGTTCGACCCAACCCAACCCATTTGCCACCTCTAATTATAACATAATCCAGTTTTACCTAGAAATAATTGTTGTAAACCACATTTTATTTTACAGGTTCAATCAAAACCAAGTTTTGGTGTTGGATCGCGGTATGGTGTACACGAAGATGATAACATGTCCCAAAGAATCCCTGAATCATGGTACACTCAGTTCATTGAAAAATACAGATCCATCAAACCATACAGATTACCTTCAGGCGACCGTGAATCCGAAAAACGTGCACCCGAACAAATGTCCAACTACCTTAAAATTGTAGAGAAACATAAAAGAAGCCGAGCAGTCTTTATGGAAGACCAAAACGCTGGTCCCATGTTCGATAACAGTTTAGCTAGAATATCTTCAAATTTAGATGTTGACGATGAAAGTTTGTTTTTTCCCGAGATAACATTTATAGCAAACTCGGTACCCAATAGCACTTTACCGACTTCAAATCAAATGGATACTGTTCAAAACGTTAAATGTAACGGAGTTTTAGATAATTTACCACAGTAATGACCAAAAGCCCGATAATGTTAGAGAGGCTCGGTATACAACCCGAGTATCTTAACATGAAACAAACCGGGAATCATGACCGTGTGAAAAGCGGATCCTCGGGAATGAAGAATAGTTTAAGTTCTGAACAAGCGGCTGAGCTGTCGCGAAAAGTGGTGTTGCGTTTGTTAATGGATGCGGGCTTTGATCGGGCTTCTAACGGGCCGTTGGATATATTTGGGCAGTTATTTGGGTCTCATGTGTGTAAATTGGGCCAGATTTTGAAAGTGCTTTCTGACGGTTATAAAAAAGAGTGCTCTGCAATTGAATTGTTGAGGATGTTTCTTCAAACAATTGAACATGGGTATGTTTAAGTATGTAAACGAACTGAACGTTGAGTGAACAGTTGGTTTGTGTTCATTTATTTAGTAAATGAAAGAACATGTATAGAAAACTGTTCATTTAGTTGAACGAACGAACATGAACAAAAAAAATCGTTCATTTAGTTAAACAAACGAACGTGAACACATGTCTAGTTCATTCATGTATGTTTGTGAATGTTCGTCTACGTTCGCTCAATTAAATTTTTTCTTTGTTCTTTCGTGTTCATGTATGTTCGATAGTTTACGCTGGTTAATATATCCATTTAAAATTTTTTTAGCTGTTTCAAAAAAAGAATATATTTATTTAAATCTTTTTGGCCCATTATAACTTAGTCTAATTTAATAATGTTTAAGCCTAACACATTGTTTATCACATTACATTTAGTTTTGTTTGTTCGCGTACATGTGTGAACCGTTCTTAACGAACGGACACGGACAAGAAAACCTTGTTCGTTTTAATGTTTGTTCGCGTAAAATTAAACGAACGAACATGAAGGTGCTCTGTTTGTGTTCGTTCCGTTTGTTTAGAAGCCTAGGTAAGTTTGTTTTTAATGGCATATGCTGATTGTTTTTTGTTGTGACATGTTTTTATTTTATTCTAGGAATCTTGCGGCTTTTGCTGAGGTTGTTAAAGATAGTACTAAGAGCACTGTACAACAACCAGCACAAATGCAACAAGTTCATGCGATGCATAGTCAATTACAGTTGCCAAATCAAACAAGTGTTAGGCTACCACACCAGGTTAGTTAACTTCTACTAGGGGTGCAATTGTGTAAACGAGCCGAGGCGAGCCGAGCCGAACCCAAGCTCGACTAAGCTCGAGCTCGGCTCGTTTAACTTACACACAGCTTGAGCTTGGCTCGTTTCAATCTCTATTTCTAAAGCTCAAGCTTGGCTCGTGAGTAGTTTTTCAAGCTCGAACTCGACTCGTTTACTATTTCTCAATTATTTTTTATATATTTATAATTATTTTTATATACAGTTTTCTATTATAATTTTATATATAACATAAAAATATATTATTTAGCTATTTTTTCATAACACTATATAGATTAATTTATAATTATTAAATATATATTATAAAACTTATATTAATGACAGGCTCGTTTAGGCTCACGAGCTGATTTGAGCTCGATAAGTGAAGCTCGGGCTCGCTTATGCTCGGCTTGATTGAGCTTTTTAGCGAGCTGATCCCGAGTAGCTCGCGAGCAGCTAGGCTCGTTTACACACCTAATTTTACTTGTCCATCCTCTTTTTCAAAATATATTACAAAGTCGCCCTTGGTTATTTTCATCATAATGCAGAAAATCATTGATTACGCATCGCCTAAATTTACATTTTTATGGGTTATGTGAAGTCTATGGAATGTAAACAAACCGAACATTCAGTGAATGGTTAGTGAAACGTTCGGCGGGAAGTTCGTTTATGCTCGTTTATTTAATAAACGGACGAACATGAACAAAATTCATTTGTTCATTTAGTTTAATGAACGAACATGAAAACATATCTTGTTTGTTCGTGAACGTTCATTCATATACTGTACATTCGTTTATGTTCGCTCATTTGTGTTCATTTATTTATGTTATTTTACAATCTTTTATATATTCATTCGAATTTTTTGGGTCTATTACAATTTATTGTAGATTTATGAAAATCAAATATTACCGCAGTTTATAATTTTTTTTGGTCCAACATATTGATTTTTAAATTTACTTTTTTTTTGTGTTTATTCATCTATGTTTAGTTACATTAGTTTGTTTGAGTTCGTTTTGGTTCATGAACCATTCGTTTATATTATTAACAAATGAATAGAAACGAACACGATGACACTCATTTTCCTAACGAACGAACATGAACAAGAAAGTCTCGTTCTTTTAACTGATCCTGTTCGATCGTTTGTTCAACTAAAGTTGAACGAACGAACACGAACATGTTTGGTTCGTGTTAGTTTGGTCGTTTACAAGCCGGCAATTGCCCAATGAGAGTTAAAGTCAAAGTTCAATCCGACCCGTTTGATAATTTTGTTTACTGTTATAGTTTCCAAGGCAAATGCACAACCAGGTGGTTCACCCTTCACAGCAGCAACAACAGCAAATGGCTCACACTTTACAGCAGCAGCAGCAGTGGGAGCGAATGCGAAGGCGCCAAGCTGTCACCACTCGCCCCGTCATGAACATGGGCAGTCACATTAATATGGATAATGACAGTCAAACTCAAAGTCAAAGGTCAATGGTTGAAGTCAAACTTGAAAACCCACCCGAGTTTCCTATGGACAACGATCCCACCACTTTTTCAACATTAAACTATAGGAACTCCCAAATGCATATGCGCCAGCAGCAATTCGCTTCAATATCATCCTTTCAATCTCAATCCAACAATCAATTTCGACCCATGGCTTCTGTTCAAATTCCCCAGCTCCAACCCGCAAGCCCATTCACCGTAAGCAACAGTTTTATTTCAATAATTGAAGCATATTATTTCGACAAAAATACTGAATTAGTTCTGTTTAGATGTAGGAATATGAGTCAGGTTAGAGCCCCGCCTGTGAAAGTGGAAGCGTTTGGGGAACTGATGGGCGGTGGGGATTCATCAATGAAGCATGATTCTGATGAAACTAAACTGACTTCCCCAAAGTAAAAACCAATAGGTAATTGTGAATGTGAATATGAATATTTCTTTATTTCCCGCCAAGAAAAAGTTGATGTTCAACTTATCAAGAGTTCAATCTTTGTTTACAACTAAATTTGATGTTTTACAATATTTGTGGATGAGTAGAGTAGTTGGTGTTTCTATGTAGAATACCAGATGATTTCTAAACGGCACGACTATTAGAGAAATGATAACGCGTGGTGGATGATTGATTATTTATTTGTGGCTTATTAAGATGATTTTGGGGTCTAAATGCCTTTAAAACCAAAATCTGAACATAGAGAAGGCAAAAGTGTAACATCCCGAAATTTCCAAAATAATATTAATTGTATTACTTAATAACTGAGGGAAAGTTTACTCGGGTTATCGGGAAATAAATAAATAGAGTAGGAGTTGGTATGGGTCCGGCTAGTGTTGGGTAATGGATATGGGTTATGAAAGAAGGAAGGAGAGTCCATGGGCTTAAGCCCATGATCCCTAAATATAAATACCATTAATCACCATTTTATCCTCATTCTCACATATTCCATACACCACCAAAACACACAAAACCCGAACCAAGATCCGAAGGCGAAAACCCGAGCTTGTTGGTGCTGGAACATCGTGACGGACCAAAACATCAAGGCTTAACCGTGTTCGTAGTTTGACTCGTTCAAGGTACGTTTATAGTTAGAAATCGTTCGTATAGGTTCGGTTTGATTTGAGAAATGATAGATCTGAGTTTGTATGGTAAAAACGAATCCAACAAAGCTAATCTTACTGAAAATGGTTATGATTTGATGGGTTAATCGATTGATAAAAAGAACCCGTAACCTATATGCCTAAATCGCACCCTTTAAACATCGATGTTAGGTCGATTTGATGGTTGGGGTTTGTAGGCGCTGGTCAGACGATCCCGTGGGTACCTAAATCGAGTTATTTGGTTAAGAAACGAAGGTGATTAAGGGATTTAAGAACGAACAGTAGCTGCAGCCGACAACTTCGCCTGCAAGCTAAGTTCGCCTGATGAACTTCGCCTGCAAAGCTAAGTTCGCCTGATGACAACTTCGCCTAAAGCTAAGTTCGCCTGATGACAACTTCGCCTAAAGCTAAGTTCGCCTGATGACAACTTCGCCTAAAACCAAGTTCGCCTAAGGTTTAACTTCGCCTAAAGTCAAGTTCGATTAGAAAATAAATTAAAAACGATAAGCAAAAGTAAGCTAATACTAGGCCACCAGATTAGATCAGGCGAGTATTGATACGTGTAACTTATATAGTCAGCCGAGCACAGTTAAAGAAGGGATTTACAACTATCAGAGGAAAGGGCAGAGTTCAGGTGAGTTTCTAGCCCCATTCCTTGTTATGTTTTCGGGGCTGTGTGCATACTCGATGTGTTTGTTAATACATTTATCCTAAGTGATAAGTGTATGCCATATGTGATATATGTGATGGATATGAATGATTGCTTGTCGGTACGCGAACGATCTTCGGATATTGCGCGTACTGTCAGGTTAAAAATAAAGGTACGAATACTATATATCGAAGATGTATGAACATTACAAATGAATACTTGTCGGGGCGTGAACGATCTTCGAATATTGCACGTATCGACAAGGGGTATGGTTGTTAATGAATGATGTAAAGAACGCCTAGAGTATATGTGAAGTATGTTTATACAGGTACACGAATGGTATGTGAGTTCTACGTTCGACATAGTAAGTTAGGATGGCAAATCCCTCTAACTTCTGTTGGACATAGACTTGGCAGGTGATGGCGTAGTTAAGGACTGTGAGCCTTATACGTGATGTAGATGATAGATGTAAACGTAGATAGGGACGACGGGCCTTATACGTGTTATAGGAGATAGACGCCAACGTAGATAAGGACTGCGGACCTTATACGTAACGTAGATAAGGACTGCGGACCTTATACGTAATGTAGATAGGCGTCAGCACAGGAAAGGACTATGGACCTTATACGTGCTTTATTTGTAGCCTAGGGGAGGACTGCGGACCTCGTACGTGCTATGAATTAGGTTGCAACATAGGGAAGGACCGTGGACCTTGTACGTGTTGTGGATGTATGATGGTATAGGGAAGGACCGCGGACCTTGTACGTACCATGAATGGTGAACATAGGTAAGGACTGCGGACCTTTTACGTGTTCACGATCGTGAGTACAGGTATAGACGGCGGACTATGAACGTACTCTCGGTAGACTGTGGTTAGTGATTGTAGATATGTATGTATGTATGGTAGTAAGTATGTATGTAGAACAGAAGGGTAATTAGTTAAGTATGGATATGTATCTTCGGATATGTATGTATGTGTATGTATTGTGTGGCGTCCGATTATCTAGAACTCACTCAGCGTAGCTGACTTTTAGTATGCACGCAGGTGAGTAGGATGAGGCAGCTCGCTTGAGGAGACACGTGGCACTGAATAAGAGGCTGGCATCGGAAGACTCAAGACGTTTAAGTTAATGTTCGTTAATTTTGAAAGACAAAATGATGTTTTAAGACAAGACGTGTTTTGTTACGAAATGTTTTATGAAAGCTTTTATATTCCGCGAATGTTTTAATTAACTCTGATATTTAGAACTGCGTTTATTAGTAAATTCAACGCTAAAGTAGGGCTACCGGGTTCGGGGCCTTACAAGTTGGTATCAGAGCAAAGTTCGAGAGATTTAAGCATCCTACATGCTTAGACTCGAACAGAGAATGGGATTTAAGTAAGAAAGGAAAGAAGATGCCAGTTCAAGAATGCCATGTGTCGCTCAAGCAAGATCAGTAAAGGTAAAGTGTATGATTAAATGATATATGTTAATGAGAAAGAAAAGATACGTGAACGGCAGGGATAGGAATAATTGATTGTTTGATTTGACTAACTGCTTAAGTAGAACCTGCACAAATAGACTCATAAAGGGAAGTGTATAGGACACGGAAAGCAACGTGATCAGCTAGTCACAGCTGGCCACTGTTATTACCTGTTAGCCTTGCTATCCTTGTACTAAATAGTTCCTTGAGTGATGATGTTTGTGTTTTCCCTTTTAGAATATAATCAAATGTTATGTGAGGGGATTGCCACAAAAAGTCCGCATGTTAGTCAGGGCAAATAAACCTGCTACATTTGACTCTGCTGTTGAACTTGCAGAAGTGGTTTATGCTGACCTGGCTGAGGACGATGTGGTGGTGGAGGAAAAGAAGGAGAAGAAATGGGCTACCTCTGCTAAGCGGTCTGGCGAGATGGTGACAACAACTGATGAGAGGAAGGCCAAGGTTGGGAACAAGGATGCATGTAAGACGTGTGGACAAGTGCATCGGGGATAATGCAGGACTTGGAAAGACAAGTGCTTTCGGTGTGGAAAGAGTGGGCATTACTCTCGAGAATGCCCTGATCGTCCAAAGTGCTTCAAATGCGGAAAAGCTAACCACATGGCTAGGGATTGCAAGGAATCAGGGGCGGGAGGTGCGAAAGGATAAAGACTTGGGGAAACTGCAGAGAGGAACACTTGATGAAGGAATAATTGCCCATGCAATGGTTTTATTAAATTACGTTTGCTTGAGAACTTGTTTTGTGTTAAGGTTTAAAACTTATGTTTATCAGTGACGTGTAATATATTGAGTTTGGTTATGAATGATTATTATGCTATGATGAGAGGTTGTTTTAGACAATAGTGTTAAAAGTACAAATCGAAGCCTTGGAAGGATGAGATGAGTCTTGGTACATCGAGGGTCTCATGGACGAGCTACCTTAAATAGCTAAAACACATGACCACCATTCGATGGCTGTAAAGTCGGGAGTAAGAAGGATAACCCAGAAGGCAAAGGCGATTCGATTAAGTGTGTAAATATATGAGTTTTCATTTTATAGGGAATAAGTTAGGTTTCGGGGACGAAACCTCTTTAAGGAGGGAAGACTTGTAACATCCCGAAATTTCCAAAATAATATTAATTGTATTACTTAATAATAGAGGGAAAGTTTACTCGGGTTATCGAGAAATAAATAAATAGAGTAGGAGTTGGTATGGGTTGAGCTAGTGTTGGGTAATGGATATGGGTTATGGACTTGGGTTATGAAAGAAGGAAGGAGAGTCCATGGGCTTAAGCCCATGATCCCTAAATATAAATACCATTAATCACCATTTAATCCTCATTCTCACATATTCCATACACCACCAAAACACACACAACCCGAACCAAGATCCGAAGGCGAAAACCCGAGCTTGTTGGTGCTGGAACGTCGTGACGGACCAAAACAACATCAAGGCTTAACCGTGTTCGTAGTTCGACTCGTTCAAGGTACGTTTATAGTTAGAAATC
This sequence comes from Bidens hawaiensis, assembly GCF_021521415.1. NCBI lineage: Eukaryota > Viridiplantae > Streptophyta > Magnoliopsida > Asterales > Asteraceae > Bidens > Bidens hawaiensis. Next base: position 928,583 of record NW_027491465.1, read on the forward strand.
GTTCGTATAGGTTCGGTTTGATTTGAGAAATGATAGATCTGAGTTTGTATGGTAATAACGAATCCAACAAAGCTAATCTTACTGAAAATGGTTATGATTTGATGGGTTAATCGATTGATAAAAAGAACCCGTAACCTATATGCCTAAATCGCACCCTTTAAACATCGATGTTAGGTCGATTTGATGGTTGGGGTTTGTAGGCGCTGGTCAGACGATCCCGTGGGTACCTAAATCGAGTTATTTGGTTAAGAAACGAAGGTGATTAAGGGATTTAAGAACGAACAGTAGCTGCAGCCGACAACTTCGCCTGCAAGCTAAGTTCGCCTGATGAACTTCGCCTGCAAAGCTAAGTTCGCCTGATGACAACTTCGCCTAAAGCTAAGTTCGCCTGATGACAACTTCGCCTAAAGCCAAGTTCGCCTGATGACAACTTCGCCTAAAGCCAAGTTCGCCTAAGGTTTAACTTCGCCTAAAGTCAAGTTCGATTAGAAAATAAATTAAAAACGATAAGCAAAAGTAAGCTAATACTAGGCCACCAGATTAGATCAGGCGAGTATTGATACGTGTAACTTATATAGTCAGCCGAGCACAGTTAAAGAAGGGATTTACAACTATCAGAGGAAGAGGCAGAGTTCAGGTGAGTTTCTAGCCCCATTCCTTGTTATGTTTTCGGGGCTGTGTGCATACTCGATGTGTTTGTTAATACATTTATCCTAAGTGATAAGTGTATGCCATATGTGATATATGTGATGGATATGAATGATTGCTTGTCGGTACGCGAACGATCTTCGGATATTGCGCGTACTGTCAGGTTAAAAATAAAGGTACGAATACTATATATCGAAGATGTATGAACATTACAAATGAATACTTGTCGGGGCGTGAACGATCTTCGGATATTGCACGTATCGACAAGGGGTATGGTTGTTAATGAATGATGTAAAGAACGCCTAGAGTGTTTTTATGCTATAATGTAATTATTGTATATGTGAAGTATGTGTATACAGGTACACGAATGGTATGTGAGTTCTACGTTCGACATAGTAAGTTAGGATGGCAAATCCCTCTAACTTCCGTTGGACATAGACTTGGCAGGTGATGGCGTAGTTAAGGACTGTGAGCCTTATACGTGATGTAGATGATAGATGTAAACGTAGATAGGGACGGTGGGCCTTATACGTGTTATAGGAGATAGACGCCAACGTAGATAAGGACTGCGGACCTTATACGTAACGTAGATAAGGACTGCGGACCTTATACGTAATGTAGATAGGCGTCAGCACAGGAAAGGACTGTGGACCTTATACGTGCTTTATTTGTAGCCTAGGGGAGGACTGCGGACCTCGTACGTGCTATGAATTAGGTTGCAACATAGGGAAGGACCGTGGACCTTGTACGTGTTGTGGATGTATGATGGTATAAGGAAGGACCGCGGACCTTGTACGTACCATGAATGGTGAACATAGGTAAGGACTGCGGACCTTTTACGTGTTCACGATCGTGAGTACAGGTATAGACGGCGGACTATGAACGTACTCTCGGTAGACTGAGGTTAGTGATTGTAGATATGTAAGTATGTATGGTAGTAAGTATGTATGTAGAACAGAAGGGTAATTAGTTAAGTATGGATATGTATCTTCGGATATGTATGTATGTGTATGTATTGTGTGGCGTCCGATTATCTAGAACTCACTCAGCGTAGCTGACTTTTAGTATGCAAGCAGGTGAGTAGGATGAGGCAGCTCGCTTGAGGAGACACGTGGCACTGAATAAGAGGCTGGCATCGGAAGACTCAAGACGTTTAAGTTAATGTTCGTTAATTTTGAAAGACAAAATGATGTTTTAAGACAAGACGTGTTTTGTTACGAAATGTTTTATGAAAGCTTTTATATTCCGCGAATGTTTTAATTAACTCTGATATTTAGAACTGCGTTTATTAGTAAATCCAACGCTAAAGTAGGGCTACCGGGTTCGGGGCCTTACAAAAAGTAACCTCAATCAAATGGCCGTTGAAAATACAGTTTGACAAATTGTACTAGCGAGACTGATTACACGTGACGTGAGGTGACTGTCTCGCTACCTTGGTACAAAATTGTGTTGATGCGCATGTGCTGTGACTGATGCGGTCTAATACATGATGCTTATTTGACTAGTTTTTGAACAAATTCGGGCAATGGGCGTGAGTTTTTTAAAATTTGATTGAACAAATCTGAACATAGATTAAGCAATGAGTTTCTAAGCAGATAAGCTAGCTAATTAATATTTCATTTCGGGAATTCGTTTAAATTTCATATATCTGAACCAGAATGTCGGAAATTCATTTGGGATGGGTTGGATTCACGTCTTTCTACTTGTACATACCCTTACCCTTGTGGTTGGATTGTTACTACTTAATTGTATGTATCCTGAAAGACATCGTGTTCGTGTATGTGGGAGACTGGGAGGAGGTACAACTTTAAAACAATTGTTGGCCTGGCCCTGTCTCTGATGGTTACTATATTGGTTTTGATGATATTCTTTCCATCTTTGTGGAATTTGAACTGATTCTTCCACGTTGCCGCCTTGATTCTTTAAATAAAAAAAATGAATATCGCTTGTTTGTTTGGTGGTGCGTCCTGTATGTAGTATCCAACGAGCCATAATTCTATCCTGTTTTCAACGGTTTTATTGCAGCCGGTATTGCTATTGTTGGCTTAGCTCAAAGTCTAAACTGGTTTAGGCTGAATTTAAGAAGATGCTTAGCTAAAGTGGTCGTATTCGTTGTTTCAAACGTTAATATGCTATCCTCTTCACTTTCGTAAATCAGTGTTTATTAAAAAAGAAATAAACGATTTAATTTATTTTGAGCATTTTAAAATAATAATTATTATTATACATATTCATATTTTTCTATTGTAAATTATAATTTTAGTTCAAAAAGTTAAATACAAAACGGGCTGTTGTCTTGGTTTCAACACGTAAAAAAGATGTATTTTTAGCGGCTTATGTGCCTAATACAATTTATTTTGTATGAGTGTATGAGTGCATGTAAGAACCATGTTCACTTTTTATTAAAGTGGGGAATCACATATTTTCTCCTCTAAAGCTTTTTACATGCATATATATATATATCTATATCTATATTACATATTAAGTGGACAAAATAGTCTTTCTTATCTCTAATGGATTGACGATTGCTGTTAGTGTCAGACGAAAGTTACAAGTAGGTATGTTCTCATCATATCAAGTTTGATTTAGGTTAAAATCGTGTTAGATTGAAGATTATGTTTGTTTTTGTTTTCGTGTGTGATTTGGTTGTCATCTCTGATTAGAACTTGATTTAGTAGAATTCCAGTGCACACCAAGTGTTTGATGAAATGCTTAACTGGTGAAATTTACAAATTTATAGTTTGGGACTTGTTGGTTTTTTAGTTGTACAAAGCTTTAACTCATTTCAAACAAAAAGAAATTTTAAAGTTTATATGAGTTGTTATAATAGTATTAATATTTTTTTGAAGCTTAAACACGATATCATAAAGATTGATTGAATTGAGATGAATTTTTATGTGTTGGATTGGGATTTTTACGTCAAAACTGATAAATGAAATTTATAAGCTTGTCATTTAAGGTTATTATGAATTCATACTGTTCTCTAATACTTGCATTTGACTATTTATGTATATTATAACTTATCATCCCCTCATGAGATGTGTTATTGGCAAACAACATATGGCTAACAATTTATTTTTCATTTATGGTCAACAAGTACAAATTGAAAAGCAAATGAAGGATGAGGCTACTAGCTCAATGGCATGACAATAAGGGTTTGTTGTATAGTCGAAGACTGTTCTAAATAATCTAGGGTTTTTTTTTATTTTGAGATTTTGTTAAATATTTATGAAATCATATTTATTTGTAGCTATTATTTTTAATTAAGCTGTTGATAGTGTGAGTTAGGATTTAAATGACGTTAACTAGCATCCTTGTGTCAATGATGAAAATTAGGGGTTTTTGTAATTTGTATTGTCAAACTTGTTTAAATTCATAGGAGGACTGATAAAGTGAAGAATTAACAGTAGACCAGGGGATTTGTATTTGAATCTGTGACCTGCAAATTGTTACTATAGTGGATAGGGTTATGAATTTGTTCAGTGTGTTTTATACTTTTATATGTTTGTACAAGTTCTCTAAATAAAATTTATAAGAAAACCTGAGCTCATGTTGACCTTACGGGTTAAGGGAGTTATTTATTTGTTTCACAACCTCCTGCCACATATTTGTATTGTTATATTGTTGTGGGAGGCGTCTTTCTTATCTGTTGAAAACCTGAGGTACCTTTTTGTGTAGCAACTATTGTTGAAGATGGTAGCACTTTGTTTAGGTATACATTTACTTTCTCTCATACCATACTAGCGTTATGTTATACTATTTTCATCAAATTTTTGTGTTGTAACTTTAGATTTGCATTATGTTACAGTTAGATAAGAAGGGTAATCGATGTGTACTTAACTAGGTCGAGGACTTTATATTATTGTTATAATCATTTTTTGGATATCTATATAATCAAAGCTCTACTTTACATGTTTTTTTAGCTAATATAAGTTTTATTACATGATGTCTGAATGTTATTTATTCATATAATTGATGTGTACTTAACTAGGCCGAGGACTTAAACGATATCCAAAATATTCCTTAAACAGTTCTTGGTGGATCACATGCCAAAGAAATAAAGGTTAGTTCTATAATCCTATGGAATGATATTTGTTTTCGTTGGCATTAAACGATCTCAAATTGTAAGACTAAATCCTTTTTTTATAGGTTCTACTTTGTGTGATAGATTGAGGTTGGTGATTTATATGCGGGATAGAGACTGATAAAGCTACCCTTGAATTTCAATGTCTTGAAGAAGGGTAAACTTGTTTCTTTTAGTGATTTAATGTAAAACTCATCTTTTTTCTTTGTATCTTCTCTTTGTGGATGTAACACCGTCTTTGGTTCTATATTTATTTAAGATTTTAATATTTTCACTGGAGTTTTGTTTTAAAGCAGAGATATGGTTATTCAACAGATATATGCTTGATCATCACAAGAAGCTTTAAACGACTTTTGCTCATATCACAAACTTTTTTCTTTCTTTCTTTTTTCCCCATATATATTTAAGTTTGAGTGTTGATATGTGGTTTTGTTGTGAACTTTGTATGTTCGTTTTTTTTTCATTAGTTTTGTTTTGTGATTTTTTTTTTCTATGCTATAGTAATTGATTTGTGTGCTGAACATGTTTGTATGATTCTTAAATGAACATATATAAATGAACTTTACACTGCAATTAGCTTCGTTTGAAAGCCTAAAACTTATTGTTGGTAACACTTACTGACCGGATCCCTTTTGTGTTCCTGCCGCGAATGTGGCAGCACGCTCACACTGATAACCCATTACACACCACACCATACAATACAAACCAATACGAGATGATAATTTAGGCAAACCCGCAGCAACGCGCGGGCACTTCTGCTAGTATATATATATATATATATCCAACCTAAATATTCAATTGTATATTTACACTTCTTACAAAATTGGTAAATTTAACCATTTTGACTTATTTTAGTTAAAAATAGTTTATGTAATAACTACCTTACCCTTTCAACTAAAAACCCACAAAAACCTAACCCCTATCCTGGCTAAAAAAAATTAACCCCCCCCCCCTCCACCCCAGCTAAAAAAACCTAACCCCCCTCCCAAAGCTAACACTAAAAGCTAAACTAAACCCAAGTGTTTTTTTTTTGGGAACGAGGATGCTAGATAAACATTTTTTGTTTTTGTGTTTTTTTTTTAATTTTGCTTTTATTTTTGTTTTATAATTTTTTATTTTATTTTTTAAATTTGTTTTTAGGGGTTTTTTGAGTGGTTCAAAATTAGAGAAGTTAGGAAAGGCAATTTTGTCTATATAAAAGTTTCATTAAAGGACGAGGAAAGATGCAATTGAATATTTTGGTTCGGTAAATACGCAATTAAACATAGTTTAGAGGAGGAAATATGCAATTAATCCTTTATTAATGTATAATAATAAAATAAACGCTAACGGTACACTTTTGGTAATGAGAAATATAATAGTAAATACCTTGATAATACCTTTTACAAAACTGAATAAAAGAATATAAAATACAAAATTTATATTTCAAAAACTAAAATCAAAACAGCGTGTTTAACGGGTATTTTAGCTGGTCTTCATGTAGTGTCATTGTCTTGTGTCTTCATCACATTTGGACTCCGACTATGCTCCTTTTACGATTTTACTACAATACGCAAACGCATAGTTGACGGTTGTGGTTGAGGCTTCGTGTTAAACACGAGTCCCTTAAATCAGATTTTAGGTCTCTGCCAAAAAGACCGTCTATCTCTCAGGGTAAAACAACCGAAACAATATATTTACTGCCGAATATGGCTCTTGCACTGGATATATTGGTGTGTTTGGTACGGAATATCAAAGAATAAGATGGTAATAAAAACGAATAGAAAATACTTCTTTCTGTAATTTCCCAACATAGGAATCTTCAAGCGTTCTCACTTATTCAAGAACTTTTCTTGTATATCTCTACTTGTAATTTTCTAATATCGTTCAAATGATGTAGATAGCCTACTATGGATACAAAAGTTAAGGATAATTAATAGTCTCACTACCGATTATCAATAACTAAAAAAACTCTACTTAATTCACTTTAAAATTTCATTATATGAAAAGTTTAATATTAATAATTCCAATAAATTATTTCCATTTATCACATTCTAATTTTCGTTTTTAATAGGTTGTAGGTGTTTTATGTTTGGTTCTCACTCTGATTCGACATTATATTCAAACGTGCACGTGTTTTTATGTTTGGTTCTCACTCTGATTCGTCACTGTCAGAAGCGTACCCGCGCTGTGCTTTTGTTCTTCGAGCTATACATGTTATTTTTATCCATTCAGATTATTATTTTGTAGTTCAGATAGTTCCTAACTAATAACTTATATTATTCCGGCAGTTTTTAGCTAATGTAGATATGAGGAAGCTAAGAGTAGCTACAATAAGTTTCTTGAATGAAGCTGGGAAATTTGGAGAAGCAGCAAGCTAATGTAGATATGAAGAACTAAGAGTGTACAATAAGTTTCTTGAATGAAGCTGGGAAATTCGAAGATGCATTGATGCTTAGCGGACGTGTTTATTACTATTGAAAATACTTAAATACAAAATTTAAAAAAAAACAATTTTAACAAAAAATAAAAAAAAAGTCTTTTTCTCATAATTGTTACATAAATTTATTCCATCAAAGTTACCAATACACGATCAAAGTTACTGATAAACAAGTGTCAAGTCTCTCACAAGAAAAATAACCTTCTTTTTAAACCGTCTCACGTCTCAACAAAATTTATAATTGAATAACAAAAAATTAAACAAATATTTGTATATTATGAATAATTATTATCGTGGTTATCAATACCTAATATAGATTAAGTTTTTTCTTCAACTTATCTTTTCCTATATATACATCACATTACATTGTATCTCATTATAAACATGATTAATGAAATCTCCATATTTCTCCCTACATCTATTTCTCACATGTTTAGCTATTAGGCTTGTTTCACAACATTTCACTAGCACGAAATTGTTGATGAAGTTATGGCGATCAAAGTTACTTTAAGTGAATCGTTCATCACGCTGGATCATTCTTTTCCAAAACCTGGAGACAAGCCTATAAAAGGTACGTATATAATTTACGCTCAAATCATTGGTGGTTAATTTAAAGCTTCGTTCAATTATTAATTGTGGTTTTATTTAGAGTTCAAAAAGATTCAATTACTTAATCGACAACTATATGGTTGCCAACTCATTATAATATCGGTATTTATTGTTTGGCATATTGAGAATTAATATTATTAATTCACAATTTGCAAACTAAAAGGTGTTTATTTTACCAAAAATAAGTTAGAAGGAAAAAATATTATTAAAATGGACGATTTTAAAAATATTTATTAAAATAGGTAATTTCTTAAAAACTTGTGTTACTCTCTCATACTTATTTAGTTATTGGATAAGAAATATTTAATTTTTTGTAAGGCTAAAAAGTCTCAAATAAGCCAAACATATTTTGATGGATCACAATTTTATCATAAAAAAATAAAAAAAATTGATCTTTTTAATTCGCTATAAATATATGTAACTTAAAAAAGGGTTTTTTAAATAGAAATGTTTATTATATTTATAAATATATTATATGTTTCATATTGCTATAAATGTTTTTGTTATTAACTTTTATATTCATTCAATATATAATGGCGGTAATGCAAATTTTTGCTTTTTATTAATTTACTTCTAATATACGTTTTCCATTATGTATTCTCAAAAAAATTCTTTTTCAAAATAACTAGCAAACACGATGAGAATTTGTTTGATATCAATTCGGATTGTTATGCTATAGACACTTGCTATAACAATTGTAAGAGAAAACCCAAATTAAAGTCTTAATATGACTAAAAAGATATCGACACAGGTTTTATATCGATCGAGAAAATCATAAAAACAAATGTTGGTATTGTTGTTGTTCGGTCAAAGTCGATTCCACTTGTTTGACACCAGCACCTGTATAATTTAGCATAAAATAAAATATTGTTCATAGTTAACAATAATTTATAATTAATAACAAACCCCATATTCAAACTATTTTACATACAAATCAAAATGTTTTATATTGATTTCGTAATTTCTTTCATACAAAATAAAATCGCGTAATTATAATCCTACTATACTATTAAAACAAATTAGTTTGCCTTCACGGGTAAAGTTAAAATACAAAGGACAACAAAAATGAGAAGGGTGAGAAGGAATCCAGTCCATTGATCTTAGATTTGAATGGCTGAGATTAATTTAATAAATAAAAATTGATGAAAAGGGTATGAAGGTAATTACCCATCTTTGTTGACTTTCTCTCTCCACATGCAAGGCACATGTCAATTCCCCCATCATTTTAAAATGTCCATAACTTTTTCATACGATATTATTTAAAAAAAAAAATTCACCATAATAATAAGCGTTTTTTTATCTTAATATGAGTATCATATTGTTATATAAAAATAAAAAAAATTAATGGGTTTTTTTAATTGTGTTTTTTTTGTTGTTCATTGTGTCATTGTGTGATATGTTGTTTCCATTGTGTTTTACGTTTCAAGTCATTGTGTTATACGTATTCACCATTGTGTCTTACGTTTTAGGTCATTGTGTTATACGTATTCACCATTGTGTTTTATGTTTCAAGTTATTGTGTAACATGTCTTAAGCATTGTGTTTTATGTATTAGATAAAAAGACACAATGGTGTGCGAAAAGACACAATGACGAAAAAAGACACAATGATAAGCGAAAAGACACAATGGTGTGTGAAAAGACACAATGATAAGCGAAAAGACACAATGACGAAAAAAGACACAATGGTGTGCGAAAAAAGACGCAATAACGAAAAAAGACACAATGATAAGCGAAAAGACACAATGACGAAAAAAGACACAATGATAAGCGAAAAGACACAATGGTGTGCGAAAAGACACAATGACGAAAAAAGACACAATGATAAGCGAAAAGACACAATGATAAGCGAAAATACACAATGTTGTGCGAAAAGACACAATGGTGTGCGAAAAAAGACACAATGATAAGCGAAAAGACACAATGACGAAAAAAGACACAATGGTGTGCGAAAAGACACAATGGCGAAAAAAGACACAATGATAAGCGAAAAGACACAATGGTGTGCGAAAAGACACAATGACGTGATTTTTGTTTTAAATTTTATATAACAAAAATCATACTCATATTAAAGATAAAAAACGCTTGTTATTATGATGATATTTTTTTTTTAAAAAAATATCATACGAAAAAGTTATAAACGTTCTAAAATGTTGGGGGTATTAACATGTGACTTGCATGTGGAGAGAGAAAATGTGTATAATTATCTCTATACCCTTTTTTTTTGTCCCCACTTGACACATGTCAATTATTTATGGTTTCTCACACTTCTCATTTTTGTTACCCTTTGTAGAATAACTTGACCCTTGCCTTCACATGCCCCTTTTATATTGGATGATTTCTTTTCTTTCCAAATATATCTTACATTTCTCTATTTTTCTTACCAATTAAATAAATCAAAAATAAAATCAATCTATTCAATTGACTTTCTTGCCAACTCATCCTCTAACCTATATTTAAACAAAAACATTTCTTAATTTTTTACCCTAATCATGTTTTTCTTTCTTTCTCTAATAGCCGGATCTTCTTTCATCCTCTCCCATATTCCGGCCATCCAAATCTATATCTTTATTAATTATTTTCCGGTAAGTTTCTATTATATATTAAATTCCGATTGTTGATATATGTATTTCCAGCAATATTATATTTCTTCCGGTTATTGTTTCCTCTAATCTTTTTATGTTTCTTTTAATTGTTAACTAATTTTATTAAAATCAGTTTAGGTTTTAATAAAGAAAGGCGACGTCTACAATTTTTGGACGTGTTTACGTTTTTCCGGTAAGTATTGACGGTAATTTTTTCCGGTTATGTGTTATACTTATAACAATGATGATTGTTTTATATTTATTAGTATTTTTTTTAATTTTCGTGTTCTTTTGTTTGACATGTTAATCTATGTTCTAGATCAAAATTATGTTCATCCATCGACGGTATCAAAATCGGAGATTCCATGGTTAAAAACCATATTTCTTATTTTTCGGTAAGACATTCATTTTTTCCGGTTACAAATTAAAAATCAATTATTCCATAATATCAACATTAATATTCTACTTTCTAATTTCAGGTCAATGCCAAGATTAATAGATGTTCATTTCTCTGGAAATTCTGCAAAAAAATCCGACATACCATGGTCATTGTCAAAATATCGTTTTTCCGGTTACATCTTTTAAATTTTCCGGTTATTAACTATAATTCAAAAAACCATAATATCAATATTAATTTTCGATTTTATTATTTCAGGTTATTTTCCGACTCATATAATATGATTTCACGATGGATCAAGACTTTATAAGATGTATTCTTATTATATTATCATGTATAGATTTTCTTTTTTGAATATTCATGTATTTCAATATTTCAATTTCATAAATTTTAGTTAAAGCTAAATATTAATCTATACCTTGATGTATATTTTGTTTTCCGGCGCCTTAATAAATGACACAATTAACTATTCCATTAATTCGAATTATTTAGTTTGACTTTCCTAATTTATGGTCATAACAAGATTCCCATTTTATATGCATTAACTTTCTCAATTAACTATTTCCTAATTTTGTTGCTTAATACAATTTATTTCATTCACATTTTATACACAATTTTTTTCCTTAATTTTTAAAGAAAACCGATTTTACAAATTAACTTGGTTTTTTTTTCTCAATTACTATTTGGCTATATCAATGATAATTATAAAATAACATTTACACATACATAGAACTTTGTTACTACCTTTTATAATATAATTATTGTATTCTCTTTTATATAAAATTTAAATCTTAACGAAATACAAATTAATTTGCAATCATTTCACCCAACTCAAAGTTAATATGAATTTACCGTAATTGTATATACTCTTGGTGTATCATAAAAACTTAATTTTAAATTAATTATCCATAATTTACATAATAATAATTTATCTAACATTAAATGTCCATAATCTATAAATAATAATACATAATAACAGGTTTACTAATTTACATAAATAAGTAAATCAAGATATCGAATTTATTTATGGCATCTCTCTACTTTTTTGGTATATTATTTAAATTTGAATTTGAATTTCTATTTAATGTCCATACTAATTACTTGACTAACATTTACACGAAATATTAACATGTTTCCTATTTAACAGGTTTCCTTTAATTGTTTGACTAACATTTGAATTTCTAATTAATGTTTATTTGTTCCTTCATTTTGTATATATAACCGAATTAACATCAATATTGTAATTTATATACTTTAATACTTTAATTATCCCATAATTTATATACTTTAATTATACATAATTTACATAATAATAGTTCCCAAAAATTTGAATTTCTAATTAATGTTCATTATAATGGTTTGACCAACATTTACATGGAATATATACCAACATTCAGATTATGTTTAAGGTAACATATTAAAATTATACTTTACAAGTATGTTATTATTTTTATTTTTGTTAAAAGATTACAAGTTACCATTCTTACCATTACAAATTCAAAATTCGTTCTAAATGTTAAAACAACTCATAACTTCAATTCTTTATTTTTGTTTACCGTAATTGTTTATAGTTTTGGTATATCATAAAAAATTAATTATGGATAATTAATTTCAAATTAATTGTTTATAGTTTTGGTATATCATAAAAAATTAATTTGAAATTAATTATCCATAATTTACATAATAATAAGTTCTCTAAAATTAATGGTCCATAACCGGTAGATAATAATAAGTTTACTATTTTACATAAATAATTAAATGAAGGTCTCGATTTTCTCTGTAGTATTTCTTTACATTTTTGATATATGATTTAAATTTGAATTCCTATTTAATGTTCATAATAATTGTTTGTCAAACATAATTGTTTCTATATATGTTTTACATTATTATATTGACTATAACCGTATCTTAATAATTACCAAAAATTATAATTCAGATTATGTTAAATTATTAAAATTATACTTTACATATATGTTATTACTTTTACTATTTTTTGTTCTATATATTTCAAAAAGTACTACCTTAGAAAGTTACCATTCAGACTATTATTTTTATTTTTGTTATAAAATTACAAGTTATCGTTCATACTATTACAAAACAACTCAGAATTTCAATTCTTTATTTTTGTTTACCCTAATTGTATATAGTTTTTAATTTTTTTCCATTTTTATAAACTCATTCCTTAATATGGTTTGACCGAAATAATACCATAATTATCTCATTATTACAATTTATATGGTTTGACTTTATTTATTTGTTAAAAAACTCGAATGAAGAAGTTATAAACTAAATAAATTTCTGACCGATTTAAGTATCTAACCATTCACATTAAATCATTTTTGACCATTCATATTAAATCGTTTTAAATTTTAAATAACATTTACATAGTAAATATAACTTTCTTGAAATATATCAACATGATTTAAGTACTTTTAAATTTAAGATTTGCACTCACAAATTATGTCCATATAAAAATTAACATACATTTTATTTTGACTATTGTAACATTTTTAATTAAATATTCTCTTAAAATCCATTATTATGTTATTAAGAGTTACTATTAATTGTATTAAGTTTGCTTCAAGCAAAAGAAAAAACAGTGGACACATTTTGGATTTTAAAAAATGCATATATATTATGTTGACATTTTGAAGTCAAAATATGACATTTTAAAATTAAAAGTTAGACCTTTTTAATTCAAACATGGTGTGTTAATTTTTTTTTCAAGATAGTACGTTACTAACTATAATTTTTTTAAGATGGTAATATTTAATTCAAACATGGTTTACAATAAATGTTTTAAATTGACGTGCAAATAAACATGGGTACTATCTTAGAGTAATAAATATTACAGTTATTGATGTATAATAAATGTCCTAGATAAAGTTCATCTTTTAAATCAACATTGAGATAAAAGTTTTGCTGAATCGACATTGTAGAATTGTTTTATTGATTTGGAGATTAATTTCATTTGTTTGCTTATTATTGTACTAATGATATAAGTTATAAAATAACTTTTCATTTATCTTTGTTAGTCTTTGTATATTTTTGTATTTGATTCAAATAAGTTATGATGTCTTATAATTCATGTAAAAGTATCATTTATTTATAAGTAAAACATTTGCATTTCATTAAATTTATATGATGTTACATATATATCATGTTTTTAAATATGTTGCACCGTGTGTAACACGAGTACTATCCTAAATCAATATTGGAATCCAATGATCTGTTTCTCTTAAGAGATTTAGATCACTTAAAGCTTGCTAATGTTAAAAAGAAATGACACATTTAAATTTGAAAAATGAAGTTAGTGATAAATGTTTTTTAAGATGGTAATATTTAATTCAAACACATGGTTTGTAATAATGATTTAAATCTCTGGCCTGAAGTCAACCGAAAAGGTAAGACATTAGAAATAATAATGGAATATGTATCAGTTTGTCTAAATATAATATTTCATGAAATCTAATTGTGTAGACTAAAAACATTTTCTTAAACTTCTTCGTAGGATATGTGTACGCCTTCGTCCAACCAGTTCACTCTGATTTCAATTTCTGAAGATGTTATTCCTGACCGTCTTTCATCTCTTGACGAAAAGGTTATTTCTTTACCTATCGTTGATGCAAAACTCAAGCGCAAGTTGGATGACACTTATGATATTCATGATGACACTTGTATGTCTGCAAATAAGACGAAGGTTGACGAAGAACCAATTGTTGATGCTAATGTTGGTGAGGGAGATAGCGTTGGAATGCAAAAGATATAAAATGGACGGATTTGGAATTTTCGTAATAAATGCAACGTTTTGCATGCATGTTTACTTTATTTTTTTAGTTTGAGATTTGATGTTTTTGTGTTTATTGTCTTTTATTTGACATTATCAATTTGGTTTTATTTGTCGTGTTTGAATTTCATATGGATAACAATGAATTTGTGTTTTTCTAATTGTTGTTTTATATTTGTATTCTCTATTCTCCTTGGTTTATAGTTCACAACAACTACTATGTTTATTCTTTCTAATGTTAGTTTAAAAATAACATATTTTTTATAAAACTTTAAATTAGGGAATCTTTATCATCGTGATCTTACTAACATTAGTACTTACATTGGTACTACCAACATGCAATTTGAATAATGATACATCCATTTTGGACATCTACATGTACAATGTTCATCATGACATATCTTTTCAATATAACTTATGTTGTACTCTTTTCCTAAACTTAAATACCTAAACTTATTTTTTATTACACTTTCACTCTTCAACATACAACTCTAACTTTTTAAATTTAATGTATGTATTAT
Organism: Bidens hawaiensis; assembly: GCF_021521415.1. Lineage (NCBI taxonomy): Eukaryota > Viridiplantae > Streptophyta > Magnoliopsida > Asterales > Asteraceae > Bidens > Bidens hawaiensis. Next base: position 943,632 of record NW_027491465.1, read on the forward strand.
AAGTTAACATGATTTATAATGTTATTGCATAAATAATCGACTTTTATTTAGCTTCATACCGTTAAATACTACATTACACTTTATGGTGAAAGCCAATAATAATTATCTAACAACCACACATAACAAAACACATAATTTTACAAAATTTGATGCAAACCATTAATAAATGTTACAAAAATTTTAAAGGAAATGATGTATTTCCTATAAGTCTATGTATTAGTTACCAAATAAGTTGAAAGGAAATAAAAGTTAGTCAAATAATATTTATTACAATACGTATACGCAACACCAACGTTTATGTACGAGATACAACTATTTGTTTATTTTTTTTTTCAAACTTATTAACATTAGTATAACTATAAGTTTATTAATCCTTTAATATTATAAAAAATAAAGTTTTAACTTATCAATATTTAAACATTTTTGCTTTACTAAAACTCTTTTGATTGTAAAAATGTAACCTTTAGATTTGTAAAACAAAAAAAAACGCGTGTTTTTTCACCACTGACTTCATGTTTTTTTGAAACCTAACATTATCAAACTACAAATTCACAAACGAGTTATAAATTTGAGATGTCTTTTTGAACCGTTTTTACTTTAAACGGTAAACAAGCATATAACAATACCGACAATTATAAATATTTCATAAAAACAAACTACTTAATTTTAAAAATGTCATATCATAATAAAAATATCTCATCGTATACAAAAATATACAATCTATATTTGTAATTCATATTAAAGAATTTCTTACAAATTAAAGTCTAGAAAGTTAACATAATAATATTAGAATATTACTATAATAAATTTATAACCATACTATCTAATATCAACTCCTCAATTTTCAAAAGTCCTTTCATCTTCTTTGACAGCTGGTGTTTACGCATGGTCAGCTATATGTGGCTTTATTACGAGTGAAGAGTAGAGCCGGTGTTAAAATGCTTATATTTGATAAGGAGAGTAATGTTACAAATAAAACTACAAATGTGGTTTATAATGAAATATTTAGTTATTTATGAAATTTTAATTTTCAAGTTTTTTTTTATCTATCAAATAATTGTAAAACGAAAGTTACTTTGTTGTTTATGAAAAGTATTATGTATATAGTAATTGTAAAACCAATATTATTTTGGTTGTACTTATGTTGAATCAACTTTTTGTTTATAATACGTTATAATAACAACTATATATCATGTTATTGTCTCCTCGAGTGTTGTTATTAAACGTTTTATATATTTCCATCCGTGTCGTACACGTGTCAATAACCTAGTATCTATATAATTAATTATATAAAGTTTGGAAATCTACACTAACAAAGCTACTGGAGTCAATAATTGAGTTTACGGAACACATTTAATAAAAGTGATTAAAAAACCATTAAATTAAAAATGACTTTTGATAAAATACAAAAATCCAACAAAATGTTTTTATTTTATTTAGACGGTCAAGTTATTCTACAAAGGGTAACAAAAATGAGAAGTGTGAGAAGCCATAAATAATTGACATGTGTCAAGTGGGGACCAAAAGAAAAGGGTATAGATGTAATTGTACACATTTTCTCTCTCTACATGCAAGACACATGTTAATACCTCCATCATTTTAGAACGCTTATAACTTTTTCGTATGATAATTTTTTTTTTAAAAAAAATTCATCATAATAACAAACGTTTTTTATCTTTAATATGAGTATGATTTTTTGTTATATAAAATTTAAAACAAAAATCACGTCATTGTGTCTTTTTGCACACCATTGTGTCATTTTCGCTTATCATTGTGTTTTTTTTCGTCATTGTGTCTTTTCGCTTATAATTGTGTCTTTTTTCGCACACCATTGTGTTTTTTCGCTTATCATTGTGTCTTTTTTCGTTATTGTGTCTTTTCACACACCATTGTGTCTTTTCGCTTATCATTGTGTCTTTTTTCGTCATTTTGTCTTTTCGCACACCATTGTGTCTTTTCGCTTATAATTGTGTCTTTTTTCGCACACCATTGTGTCTTTTCGCACACCATTGTGTTTTTTCGCTTATCATTGTGTCTTTTTTCGTCATTGTGTTATTTCGCACACCATTGTGTCTTTTCGCTTATCATTGTGACTTTTTTCGTCATTGTGTCTTTTCGCACACCATTGTGTCTTTTCGCTTATAATTGTGTCTTTTTCGTCATTGTGTCTTTTCGCACACCATTGTGTCTTTTCGCTTATAATTGTGTCTTTTTTCGTCATTGTGTCTTTTCGCACACAATTGTGTCTTTTCTCTTATCACTGTGTCTTTTTTCTTCATTGTGTGTTTTCGCACACCATTGTGCCTTTTCGCTTATCATTGTGTCTTTTTTCTTCATTGTGTTTTTTTCTTCATTGCGTCTTTTCGCACACCATTGTGTCTTTTCGCTTATCATTGTGCCTTTTTTCGTCATTGTGTCTTTTCGCACACCATTGTGTCTTTTCGCACACCATTGTGTCTTTTTTTAGCTATTAATACATGTTACACAATAACTTGAAACATAAAACACAATGGTGAATACGTATAAAAGAATGGCCTAAAACGTAAGACACAATGACGAATATAACACAATGGCCTAAAATGTAACACACAATGGTGAATATATATAACACAATGACTTGAAATGTAAAACACAATGGAAACAACATATTACACAATGACACAATAAACAACAAAAAAACACAATTAAAAAAACACATTAATTTTTTTTTATTTTTATATAACAATATGATACTCATATTAAAGATAAAAATACGCTTATTATTATGGTGAATTTTTTTTAAAAAAATAATGTCGTATGAAAAAGTTATGGGCATTTTAAAATGATGGGGGAATTGGCATGTGCCTTGCATGTGGAGAAAGAAAGTCAACAAATATGAGTTATTACCTTAATGCCCTTTTCATCAATTTTTATCTATTAAATTAATCTCAACCATTCAAATCTAAGATCAATGGACTGGATTCATTATCACCATTCTCATTTTTGTTGTCCTTTATATTTTAACTTTACCCTTATTTAGAAACCTTTTACTTTGTTTTTTTTAAATATAAAACACTTTTTATCCAATAACCTTTGTTGTCCTTTATATTTTAACTTTACCCTTATTTAGAAACCTTTTACTTTGTTTTTTTTTTAAATATAACACTTTTTATTTAATAACCTAATAAGATTACGAGGGAGAAACACAAATTTTTTAAGAAATTACTTATTTTGATAGATACTTTTGAAATCACTCATTTTGATAAATATTGTTTCCTCTCAACCTGTTTTGGTAAAAAACTCAACTAAAAGTATATATCAAGGTTTTTCTTGATTGTTGAAAAGTAAATTACATAAATCGATAAAAGTTTTTTTTAACCTAGTTAACCATTAACTATGATATTTTAATGATTTTGATGCGTGTCTTTGATTGTTGATTTTTTCATGATCACTAAATAGTAAATACTAATATGAATGCATAAATAATCTTTTGGAAAAAACTCAAGATCTACTTTATTTTGTTTAATTTTATGGGTGGATCGAAAACAAATTGATCTTTCTAAATTTCTATAAACATGGTTGATAATTTAATTGGTTATTTCGTTATTTCCATAAAATATATTTATGGAAGGGGATAATGACAATTTGTGGATTGATTGTTTGAATCTTTGTTATATAATGATTTTAGTAGTTGGTTTAGATGAAATTATCATCCATTATTATCCGTTAATTAAATAATTAATTAGCATATACTAGACTTTTATTTTTGTAATTCTTTCTTGAGTAAAATCTTCTTATCAATTAGTGGAGGCCTTGTTTTTATGTGTTATGTGTTTGGTAGATACGTTTAGATGTTATAAATCAACTAGTTTTTGATTTATTAAATATAAAATCAAATCACAATGATGCTACAGATATATGTAACGAGTGTGTTATTAAAACGTCACGATAACATAACATATGGACATATTTGTTTATGTTATAAACTTGAGTGTTCTATGAAATAATCCCTTGTTTATGTTATAAACTTGAGTGTCAAATATTTGTATAAAAGATATATTTTGTGATTAGTCATAGCATGAATGCTCTTGCATCAATTATATATATTTGTTTGTATTTGATGAAAAAGACTTTTATAATTTCATAAGACTTTATCATAACTTGTTTTAAATATCAACATGTTATAAGTTGTGTTTTTGTAAATTTTTGCTTTATGGTATACATCATATCGTGTATGCTATTAGTTATATATATATATATATATATATATATATATGAGAGAGTTATTTTGAGAACCATGGTGAGTTTTAAGAACTTTAAAAACTCAATTTTGAACCACACATTTAATTAAATGATATAAAATATGTGACTGAGATTAAATATAATTAAAAATTGAAGCAGGAGAGAGAATAAGTATTTTTGATAATTACACAAGTTTAAACGTTAGTAACACATGTGTAAAAAGTTGATTCGGTGTGTAAAAAAATACTGTAATTTTTTGTACATTACTTACACTTACGTATTACACATGTGTAAAAAAAATTCGAAAAAAAAATTGTTACGTTGAGTTCTTTCGAGTTCTTAAAACTCAAAGTGGTTCTCAAAAGAAATCAATTATATATATATATATATAGAAAGTATTATACAAAATAACTAAAACAAAGTTCTGGTTTATTTATCACTATCACTAATGAATACAAATATGTTCAGATATGACACCCAATATGTCATGCTCTTTAAAATTTATTATCGGAGGTTATAAAATATTAGCATGATAAATAAGAGTGCATGGGGATGTGCGAAAAAAATATATAATAATCATGAATCGCAACTAAGCTTTAAAAACCCAACAATCTATCCTAATTTACACAAACGCCAAGTGTACCGGTCGTGTGTAGCAAAGACAAGGAAAGTCCGGATATCGAACTCGAAGACACGTGAGAACGGCTCAGATTATAAACCCTAATCTAAGTCCTACCTTAATATTTAATTGATTTTTTATTAATTATTTTAAAATAATTAACTTAACTAACTTAACTTAACTTAACTTAGCGGAACTATCGAAAAGACTTAACGAGATTTAACAATAATTGGAAAGCGAATGGCCTAGGTAGGATGGTCTAACGGCTGTAGGATGGCTCAGGTGCTAACACGCGGTTGAAACCAGGGTTCTAAAGATTAGTTAAACATAGGAGAGGCTAAGGTAACTGGGTCCCTATGGTCAGTTTTACCAGAAAACCCTAACGTCTAGTTAACTTTTAATTCTTGGTTGTTTATTTTAAGTACCCTAATAACTCAACACTTGGTCCATGTTTAAGCTACAAGACTCGCTAAGGTTCAAGCTATTATAAACCTAGGAGAAAAGGGGTAATTCAACACTAAGGATAAAACAACTCAACTTATAAACTTAACCTAGTCGACAGTGTGAAAAACCGCACGTGGTCTCGCAACGACTAACCCGATCAACCAATTGGTAAAATAAGCCGACACCTAAGGTTTTGGTGCAACTCAAATATGGTTAATCTACTGATTTTAATGATCTATGCAACACAAACCCTATTGACACGCCTATCACAATCAATCAACACATAAAGTATTAACCGAACTATGCAATTAACGACCACACAAAATTAATTTATGCAATAATCAATCACACGGGGCTCATGCAACCTAAGATACATCTATGGCAGTAGATACTAATGGGATTAAATCATAAATTATGAACTTTGACAATAGAAAAACAATCAACCACTCGTTAAGCACCATAAACTAGTTTATATTAACCGTTAAACATCAAACCTAGGTGTTTCAAACAAGTTTAGCCTATAATAATCACGTAAAAGCAACAAATATGAATAATAATAATCACCATGGTCATTAGAAACTGAATAAAACTCGTTTGGTCTCATAAAAACATAAAACGAACCTTAAATCGTTAATAATTCGAAAACCGACAAACAATGAATCAAACTGATGGTTGGTTATTTTGTATATAACTAAGTTCGTTTATGTTCATGTCTTCATAATATGTTTATCAACGGCCGTATAGCATTTCATTCGCAGCCGCAACCTGGGAGAATAGATCTAAAACGCCATCCAGAGCTATCATACGAAATATGTAACATGTATTGAGTAAAATCGCTTACCTGTAGCAACGTACACAACTAAACAAAGATAAGTAATAAACATATTTTTGTATTATTATTATTTTTTAATTGGATTTTGTTGGTTTTATATATATTTTTTTATTTTTATAAATGAAAAGAAAAACAGAATACCCTCAAAATCAGCTGCTCGAATGGAGATTGAGTACGGGTGGCTTCAATTGGGAGGATCCTTAGTAATAAAAATAAAAACAGATAAACAAAAACTCGGGCTGCCTCTCGAGAGCGCTTGGTTTAACGGGTCCTCAGCCTGACCCCTCTCTCACGTCTAACCCAAAGATGTTGGGGCGCAAAACCTCGCCTTCTTCCATGCTCGCATTCTCACCAATGTAGTGCTTCAAACGGTGACCATTAACTTTGAAAATCCCATTCTTGTCTTCAATTTCGATCGCTCCATACGAGAAGACTTCCTTAACTGTGTATGGTCCATACCATCGAGAACGCAACTTTCCCGGATGTAACTTAAGTCGGGAATTAAACAAGAGTACGACGTCCCCACACTTAAACTATTTATCACCTCTCAACTTCCTATCATGCAGCTCTTTGGTCTTCAGCTTATAATTATACGAGTGTGCATAAGGATGATCGCGGAGTTCCTCTAACTCATGTATCTGATGGAAACGGTGAACCCCAACAGTTGAAAGATCAAGGTTAACTGTTTGAAGCGCCCAAGAAGCACGCTGCTCCAACTCAACAGGCAGATGGCAGGCTTTCCCATAAATCATCCGAAACGGTGTGGAACCGTCGGAGTTTTGTACGCTGTACGAAAAGCCCACAAAGAATCATCTAATTTGTTGAACCAATCCTTTCGGTTTAGCCCAACCGTCTTCTCAAGAATGTGTTTAATGCCCCGGTTACTCACTTCCACCTGTCCACTAGTATGTGGGTGGTAGGTAGTCACAAGCCGATGGGTGACCCCATAGCGTTGCAACGCCTTCTTCATCTGCACGTTGCAGAAGTGAGTACCTCAATCGCTGATCAAGGCTTTCGGTACACCAAAACGAGAGAAAAGATTTTTCAGAAATCTAACTATAACTCGGGCGTCATTAGTGGGAAAGGCTCTGGCCTCGACCCACTTGGAGACGTAATCAACTGCCACAAGTATGTACTTGCTCCCTCTAGACGACGGGAACGGGCCCATAAAATCAATACCCCAAATCTAAAAATCCTCACAAACCTGAATAGCATTTTGGGCACTTTATTTCGGGATAAGATGTTACCGACACGTTGACATCGGTCACAGCTTTTAACGAACGCATGAGCATCTTGAAAATCTAAGGCCAATAGAATCCTGAATAGAAGACCTTCTTAGCAGTAAGAACAACACCATGGTGACCTTTTGTCGGTCCCTCATGACAGTGGCTCAAAATCCGCCACCCCTTTTCAACATCTACGCATCTCCTCACCAGCTGATTAGCACATATACGAAAAAGAAACGGGTCATCCCAGATGTAGTTCTTTTCGTCAGCAAATAATTTCTTCTTTTCCTGGTGAGACATCCTCCTAAGGAGGGAACCATCGACGAGGAAGTTCGCTATAACGGCAAACCACGGGTAGCCATCATCCTGGGATTTGACGAATATAAGATTCTCTATCGGGAAATGGTCATTGACCGACCGCGACATTCTCGGCCCCCATTTTTATCAAGAATTTCAATATCAAACTCCTGAAGCAGCAGAATCCATCGGATGAGACGAGGTTTAGCATCCTGCTTGCTGAAAAGATAACGAATGGCAGCATGATCCGTGTAAACGACTGTTTTGGACAAAACAGGATAGGACATAAACTTATCAAATGCAAACACCACATCTAGCAACTCTTTCTCGGTGGTGGTGTAATTCTCCTGAGCACTGTTCAAGGTCCGGATCGCATAGTAAATCGGGTGGAAGTCCTTCTCCTTCCGCTGTCCAAGCACTGCTCCAACGGCATAGTCGCTCGCGTCGCACATCAATTCGAATGACAAAGACCAGTTGGGATCAATCATGATCGGGGCGTTAACGAGTTTGTCTTTTAGAAGATTAAACGCCTCGATACACTGTTCAAAGAAGACAAATGGAGCGTCTCTTTCTAGTAGCTTGGTCAACAGTCTTGCAATTTTCGAGAAATCTTTGATGGACCGATGATAGAAACCAGAATGACCTAACAAGCTACGGATGGATCTCACAGAAGTGGGCGGTGGAAGATTAGAAATGGTTTCAATTTTAGCTCGATCGACCTCGATCCCCGCACTCTAGATCCTATGTCTTAGAACAATGCCCTCGCGTACCATGAAGCGACACTTCTCCTAGTTGAGTACTAGGTTGGTGTCGATGCAACGAGCCAGCATCCTATCAAGGTTGGAGAGACAATGATCGAAAGAATTTTCAAAGACAGAAAAATAGTCCATGAAGACCTCCATGAAATCCTCGATCATGTCGTGAAAGATCGCCACCATACATTGCAGGAAAGTAGCTGGAGCATTACAGAGTCCAAAGGGCATACGTTTGTAGGAAAACGTTCCAAAGGGGCAGGTGAATGTGGTTTTTTCCTAGATCATCGGGAGAGATCGGGATTTGGAAAAACCGGAGAAACCATCCAGAAAGCAGTAGTACTGCTGAGCTGCCAAACGCTCCAGCATATGATCAATGAAGGGTAGAGGAAAATGATCTTTCCTAGTGGCATCGTTTAGTCTGTGGTAGTCGATGTAGACTCTCCAACCAGTCATGGTCCTAGTGGTAATAAGCTCGTTCCTTTCATTGGTGACGACAGTCATGCCACCCTTTTTGGGAACCACTTGAACCAGACTCACCCAGACGCTATCAGAGATGGGAAAAATGATTCCTGCATCAAGGAGTTTAATGATTTCTTTCTTAACAACCTATAACATTTTCGGATTAAGCCTTCGTGAGGCTGAACAGCGGATTTGAAATTATCCTCCATAACGATTTTATGAGTTCAGAATGAGGGATTAATCCCTTTGATGTCGGTAATCTTCCATGCTATCGCCTCCTTGTGCGCTTTCAGCACCTTCAACAACTTCTTCTTCTCCACCCCCGGCAAGGAAGACGCGATGATGACGGGTAGCTTCCTCTCATCATCCAAAAATTCATAATCTGAATGCTCGGGTAGATCCTTAAGTTCTAAGGAAGGAGGAGAGCTATCAACGGAAGCTCGGTCTCTCGGATCGTCTCGCACGATCTCAACATCTGACTTTGAATCTAAGGGTGGTGACACGGTGTCATCCATCAATGGTTCAGTGGTCATGACAACCATCTTGACCTCTAAAATCTCCCTATAGAGGATATGTGAGTCTAAGGTAGGTCCTCCACAGATGTTAGTGAAAAACTCCCGCACATGCGATACGATGGTGTCAACGAAATACAAGGAGTCATCCGTCTATTTGGGGTGTTTGAGTGACTGTTCTACGTTAATGGTGACGTTATCATCCCCAACTCTTAGAATAAGTTTTCCCTCATGGACGTTGATCAACGCCTATGCGGTGGCAAGGAACGGTCGTCCTAAAATGAGTGGGACACTATCATCCTAATTCATACGAAAGAGCATGTTCTCAACCACCCCTCGTAGGTATTTCACGGAACGATCAACAAGTTGGATACTCATTCGGGTTTGCCTTGGTTCGCCAAGGCCTAACTTACTGAAAACAAACTACAACATAAGATTGATGCTGGCCCCAAGGTTGGCCAAAGCATGTCTAATCGTATCGTCACCTAAGACGAAAGGAATTGTGAAACTCCTAGGATCAACCATCTTTTCTGGCAACTTTCTCTGCTACGCTGTAGAGCACCTTACACTCAACGTAATAGAGGAGACCTCAGCTAGCTTCTCCTTATTGGAAAGAATGTCCTTGAGGAACTTGGATTATTTGGGCATTTGAGTGATTACCTCAAGGAAAGGAATATTCAGGTGAAGCTGTTTGAGAAGTTCAAGGAACTTAGAGTTTTGCTCCTCGTCTCTGTTTGATCGGAGTCTCCCAGGATAAGGCAATTTGGGTTTGTAGACTCTTAGAGGTGGGTTTGATGATGATGAAGGTATATTAGCTGGCTTCGTACTCGCTGGAACAATATGAATGTGTGCCTCAGCCAAAGGAGGCTCTATCTGGATCTCCTCGTCCACCTGCTCCTTTTCATCGACAACAGGTTTGACAACTCTCGAAGGACCAACCTCTCTTTCTCTTATTATACTGCTCCTAGTAGTCACTTCTTGGGCGAACCCTCTCGGATTTTTCTTGGTATTACTCGGTAGTGAACCTGGTGCTCTCTCGGATAACTGGCTGGCAATCTCTCCAACGTGACGCTCAAGATTAGCTATAGATGTGGCATGGTTCTTCAGCATAGCATCGTGTTCCGCAAATTTCGCCTCATTTGTCACTCGGTTCCTCTCATCTCGCTTCAGCAGCTCAACCATCATCTCCTCCAGTGAAGCTTTCTTCTCCTCTCTCCCACTTGTTCCGAACTCTCCTGACCTCCCCTGCCCGAATAGATTCTCTCGACGCTGGTTTTGGTATTGGGCTTGGTACCACTAGCTTTCCCCCCTCGATAGTTATTCTAATTTTTCCAGCCAGTTTCTTAAGGGGTTGTTGACGAAGTCAACCTCCTCTTGATGGCTACCGGGCTTAATAGGACATTCAATGGTGTCATGACCTCGTCGGCAAACCTCACACTTCGCGACGCTTTTAACAGTAAGATCTCTAATGAGTTTGTTTAAAACATCAATCTGCGCCTGAATTCTAGTGCTCGAATCAACCTGAACTACTCCTCTCGATAACATGGAAGAATTTCTGCCCCCGTGCCCCTCGTAGCTCGCTGCTATATCATCAAAAAGGACTACACACTCATCGGGATCTTTATTCTTAAGGAGGTTCCCATTAGCAGTCTGGTTCAACATCTCTATTACGTGCTGTGTGGCTCCATTGTAGAATTTCTCAATGAACATCCACTTATCTAAACCATGATGAGGACAACTAAGAAGGAGGTCCTTGAATCTTTCCCAAACTTCCCCGAAAGACTCGTTGGACCTCATGCGGAAGGAACAAATCTCCTCATGGAGTCGAGCGGATTTGGATGACGGAAAGAATTTGGTCATGAATTTCTCTTGAAGGCCCGCCCAAGTGGTGATGGATCCAACAGGTAGTGATATCAGCCATTTGTAGGCTTTGTCGGCAAGTGAGAATGGAAAAGGACGGAGATAGATGACTTTATTGTTCACGTTGCCGATATTGAAAGTTTCGCATGTTTGAACAAACATGTCGATGTGGTTTGAAGGATCTTCTCTCTCTAACCTTTGGAATTGGAGTGCGTTCTTGATTAGTTGCATGCCGTAGGCAGGAATGGACTAGTTGCCAGCGGCGGCACCGTCCGGTAAGGTAATGTTAGAATCAGGATTCAGAGTCGGCCTACCAAAGTCAAATACTACTCTCCTAGGCGGTTGGTCACCCATGCTATTATCCCTTGAAGAAGCAGAACAAACAGAAGAAGAAGAATCAGAACTTGTCGGTGAAACAGAACGCCCTCTCTCGGGCTGGACCTTTTCGGTATCGTCATACATTTCGAGCTTCGGCGGTCCTTGTAAGAGGGTATGACGCATACGACTATAAAGAAAAACTAAAATTAATTAGGCTAAAATTAAACTAAAAAAAAAATAAAAACAAATAAGCAAGTAAAAAGAAATCAGGAAAGTTGGCAAAGTCGGGTCGTTCTCTAATCGCCTCAGACCGTGTCCCCGGCAACGACGCCAAATACTTGGCGTGCGAAAAAAATATATAATAACCACAAATCGCAACAAAGCTTTAAAAACCCAACAATCTATCCTAGTTTACACAACCACCAAGTGTACTGGTCGCGTGTAGCAAAGACAAGGAAAATTCGGATATCGAACTCGAAGACATGTGAGAACGACTCAGATTATAAACCCTAATACAAGTTCTACCTTAATATTTAATTGATTTATTATTAATTATTTTAAACTAATTAACTTAACTAACTTAACTTAACTTAACGAAACAAACGGAAAGACTTAAAGGATTTAACGATAATGGGAAAGTGAATGACCTAGGTAGGATGATCTAACAGCTGTAGGATGGCTCGGGTGCTAATACGTGGTTGAAACTAGGGCTCTAAAGATGAGCTAACATAGGAGTGGCTAAGGTAACTGGGTGCCTACGGTCAGGTTTACCAGAAAACCCTAACGACGTCTAGTTAACTTTTAATTATTGGTTGTTTATTCTAAGTACCCTAATAACTCAACACTTGGTCCATGTTTAAGCTACAAGACTTGCTAAGGTTCAAGCTATTATATACCTAGGAGAAAAGGGGTATATCAACAATAAGGATAAAACAACTCAACTTACTAACTTAACCTAGCCGACAATGGGAAAAATCGCACGTGGTCTCGCAACGAGTAACCCGATCAACCAATTAGTACGATAAGCCGACACCTAAGGTTTTGGTCCAACTAAAAGGTGGTTAATCTACTGATTATAATGATCTATGCAACACAAAACCTAATGACACGTCTATCATAATCAATCAACACACAAAGTATTAACCGAACTATGCAATTAACGACCACACAAAACTAATTTATGCAATAATCAATCACATGGGGCTCATACAACCTAAGATACATCTATGGCAGCAGAAATTAATGAGTTAAAATCACAAATTATGAACTTTGACAATAGAAAAACAATCAACCACTCGTTAAGCACCCTAAACTAGTTTATTTTAACCATTAAACATTAAACCTAGGTGATTCAAACAAGTTTAGCCTTTAATAATCATGGAACATAAGCAAATATGAATAATAATCACCATGGTCATTAGAAACTGAATAAATCGTTTGGTCTCTTTAAAAAAAATGAATCTTAAATCGTTAATAATTCAAAAACCGACAAACAATGAATCAAACTGATGGTTGGTTATTTTGTATATAATTATGTTCGTTTATTTATTAGTTTTAATTGTTTATTATGGGAACTTTGATAATTCATACGTGCTTATTGTATTTCAAGTCATAGACGTTAAAGTACCTAATTTGGACCTGTTGATGCATGAGATGAAGACCCAGGATGTCCAGCACGCGAAACAAGAAAAATAATATATAATTTTCGATGAGACGACCCATCGTGATGCGCGATGGGATTAATTATTGATATGTTGACCATGGTCCTTCGCGATACGTGATGGACCACAGAAGACCCCATCGTGTATCGCGATGGGTTATGAAGATGGGAAAGTTAGGGTTTTTATGTTTCACATCCTATGTCGACCCTATCATTCAATAATTAATATCAGGCAGTTTAAAGAGTTACAAGAGGGCGATTCAATCAATCCGAATCATACCGAGATCATATTCATGTTCCATATCATCATAATTGAAGATTCCATGATGTCGATGCTCGGCTAATCTCTTCGAGTCATACCTGGGATGTAGATTTGTATCATTTTCAGTTTCCTCATGTATTAAAGAACAAATACTTTGTAATTATCTTTTTCTTAATTTATGTTATGAGTATTTATGTTTAGTATTGTTGTGCATTCAATCGGTTTGGGTTTACATTGATCAAAACGATAAGTTTGTCTGTTGCTTTAATAATTGCTCATAGGACTAGTTTGACTAGTTGAATTCAATGAAGCATGCAATTTCCCTTAGTTGAGTCACGCTGGTAGGGATTGTTTAGTAACCAGTGCCGTGTGTTAGCGATTGTTGGTGCCTAAGGTTTAGTTCATTACTCAGTCTGTATTAATTAGTGATAATTAATATGTTAGATTGTATGAGATTATTGTTTTTGTGCATTCTTGAACCCCGGGCGTGATTTGTCTTTGTTAATTGCTTGAATTTGTGAAATTATTTAATCAGTATTAAAACCAAATGATTTGCTTGTGTGATCAGCACTAAAACTCACTACTTCATAATATTAGAAATTAGTTACACGATTACATTGACCACATACTCCTTATGTTCGACACCCTACTTACCCTAACTTGCTTAGGTGATTAGGAACTTGATTTAATTGTTTTTGACTAGATAGCGACACCCTAGCATCAAAATGGCCCCGTTGCCGGGGAGTTAGTGCACTTAGTGTTTTTCGTGTTATTTGATTTACGTGTTTATTTTAGTTTTAAGTTTAGTTTTAATTTTTTGTTTTTAGTTTAAATTTTGTTTTTTCATTTTATGCGGGGTGTGTTGTTTGTGCAGGTAACAGGTTTATGCACACCCGCCACTCGGGAAGAAAATCACCGCTTATCTTCAAGCCCGAAATTGAGAGATTAGCTCGGCTAAACCGAGCTCAGAACAGAACATCAGAGATGGAAGGTCAACACCCAAACCCAAACCCAAAACAAAAACCATAATCAGAATGAAAAGCAGAACCAAGACCCGAACCCACTCCCAGAAAATAATGTTTTTAACCCAAACTTCCAACCCGAAAATAACCCACTTCCACCAATAAATTCCAACCAGCAAAATAACCTGAACAACTCAGCTCATTTTTCTAGAGCCCGAAACCGAAACCAAAACTTCGATCAGGCCGAACCATCAGCCCCATATAACACTCTAGAAGCAGAGTCCAGATTGAATATGATGAAGATCATGTCAGTTTTCATACATAAACGGAGAAGAAGGGATAGAGCATGATGCAGGCCAAAGTTTTGAAGGTAATAACGGGGTGAATTGGCGAGTTAGACGGAATGAGTGGTTTGAGCCGATTAACGAGGGAGATAATATTTGGGATGAGGAGGTGGATGCACCGGTGAATCCGAGACAAGGTGATGCGGTTAACAGAAATGGGGGAAGTAACGCTGGTAAGGATTGTTTGGTAACCTGTGTCGTGTGTTAGCGATTGTTGGTGCCTAAGGTTTAGCTCGTTACTCAGTCTGTATTAATTAGTGATAATTAATATGTTAGGTTGCATGAGATTATTGTTTGTGTGCATTCTTGAACCCCGGGTGTGATTTGTCTTTGTTAATTCTTGAATTTGTGAAATTGTTTAATCACTATTAAAACCAAATGATTTGCTTGTGTGATCAGCACTAAAACTTACTACTTCATAATATTAGAAATTAGTTACACGATTACATTGACCACATACTCCTTGTGTTTGACACCCTACTTACCCTAGATTGCTTAGGTGATTAGGTACTTGATTTAGTGTTTTTGGCTAGATTGCGACAGTCTAACATCAAAATGGCGCCGTTGCCGGGGATTTAGTGCGCTTAGTGTTTTTCGTGTTATTTGATTTCCGTGTTTTTTTAGTTTTAAGTTTAGTTTTAATTTTTAGTTAATTTTTTTTTTCCATTTTACGCGGGGTGTGTTGTTTGTGCAGGTAACAAGTTTATGCACACCCGCCACTCGGGAAGACAGTCACCGCTTATCTTTGAGCCCGAAATTGAGAGATTAGCTCGGCTAAACCGAGCTCAGAATAGAAAATCAGAGATGGAAGGTCAACACCCAAATTCAAACCCAACCCAACGCAAAACCAAAACCATAATCAGAATGAAAAGCAGAACCAAGACCCGAACCCACTCCCAAAAATAACCTTTTTAACCCAAACTTCCAACCCAAAAATAACCCACTTCCACCAATAAATTCCAACCAGCAAAGCAACCTAAACAACTCAGCTTGTTTTTCTAGAGCCCAAAACCGAAACCAAAACTTCGATCAGGCCAAACCATGAGCCCCATATAACACCCCTAGACGCAGATTCCAGATTGAATATGATGAAGATCATGTCAGTTTTCATACAGAAGATGAATAAGAAGGAAAAGAGCATGATGCGGGCCAAGGTTTTGAAGGTAATGACGAGGCAAATTGGCGGAAGGAATGATGGGTTTGAGCCGATTAACGAGGAAGATAATAATTGGGATGAGGAGGTGGATGCACCGGTAAATCCGAGACAGGGTGATGCGATTAACAGAAATGGGGGAAGAAACGGTAATGGCGAAATAGGTTTAACAGGGCAGAAAGGGTCGACAGAGTTTAGGGTATTTAGGTTAACAGAGGTGGTTTGGTGAACCCTAGAGGACGAAGGAGGAATTTTGTAGCCCTAGTTCAGGGTGTTAACAGTTGGTTCAGACCGGCTATTTCAGATGGAGCATCCCCGATTGTCTCACAGGTGCGAGTGCCGGGACAACAGATTTTTAATTCCCAACCATCTTACATTAATATCATGCGACATTTCTACGGGATGGCTTCTGAGGACCCGTGTTCTCATTTGTCTGATTTTTCGGCTATTTGCAGGTCGATTGGTGACGGTACGTTTGACCAAGATGAGGGTTGGTTGGGGTTATTCTAGTTTTCACTAAAAGACAAAGCAAAACATTGGTTTAACTCGCTACTGATGCACAATATTTCTAATTGGGCTTTGATGCAACATGTGTTCCTTAATAAATATTACTCACAGTCGAAGACAAACGAGGTCCGAATGGAAATTCGCCACTTTTCACAATTATCGGGCAAACTATTTCACGAGGCATTCACCAGATTCAAAGAGATGATCAGAAAATGCCCACACCACCAGATTGAACTATGGGAATTGGTGAATTGTTTTTTGGGCGAGTTGACATACGAGGATAGAAAACACTTGAAAGCCTCGTGTAACGGTCAACTATTGAACCAACCCAAGGAAGATGATCGGGAATTTTTGGAATTTATGTGTGAGTATTCTAAAGCAGAACCAACAGTTGAAAGATGAAGACACCAGACTTTTTCCAGATCAGTAAAGCCAGTCACGAGAGTGAATCCGAAAGAATAGTTGAGTTGTAACATGAATTGGCCGGGTACAGAAAGGGTAAGAAGAAAGAGGTTTGTCTAGTTGGATTAAAATTCCCGTGTGTGATGAATGTGGTGAGCTCGGGCATAAGTCAGAAAATTCTCGAGTTTTATGATGATGAGGATCACGAGTCCGAGGAGGTTAACTATGCTTACTGGGTTTCTTAGGGCCAAGGATTCAATTCGAACACTTATCACCCGGGCCCGAGAAATCACCCTAACTTTCGATACGGGAACGCGACTACTCAGTTGAACCTGAACTTTCAGGGATTGAACCAAAACAGGCAGCAGGGAAATTACCGCCAAGGCAGTTACTAGTAGCAGGTTCGTATAACCAGAATCGGGGGTATAACAGAGACGGTAACCGGGGTGGTAATTCATTGGGTAGCCAGGACCAACAGAAAGGGTCCTCGGGAAATGCAGACGAGTCGGATTACTCAAAGTTGGATGCTTTGCTTAAGATTGTGACAGATAATCATGCTTAAACGAAGAAACAGTTCAAGTTACGGGACAAATCAGCGGAGGCTATGTCAAAGTAGATTGGTCAGCTTGCAGCAGATATGACAAAACTGTAGAAGAGTGCGGGTTAACTCCTGAGTGATACCACAGTCAACCCTAATCACTACAGCTCGAGTTTGAAAAAGCACGTTAACAAGGTAAGTATTTTAAGAAATGGAAAGAAATATGATAATAAAGTTGGGGTTCCACCACCGTTGTTGAGAGGATGGTGGAAGAAATTGATGAAAATCTCATCAGTGATAACGAGCTAGAACTGGCTAATGTAAATGAATCTTATAAAAGTGAAAATAATATTAATAAAGCGGTCCCAAGAGATGACACCAACAAACCTAAGGACAAGGGGAAGGTGAAAACCGTCCCCTATCCTGATGCTTTGTTGGCGCCATTTAAGGCGAAGATGGCATCCAAAAGGGACGCGCGACAAGAAGAAAGTGGGAAACTTTTTAACAAGTTATAATTAATGTTCCCCTTATAGATGCCATAAAACAGATTACCGCCTATGCGAAGTACATGAAAGAATTGTGTACACAAAAGAGGAGTCATAAGATTCCCAAATAGATTCATTTACCGATAATGTGAGTGCAATCCTTTCTAGTGCTCTTCCACCCAAGCTACAAGATCTGGGAACCCCCATTAAACCCATTCAAGTGGGTGATTTTAAAATGACACAGGCGCTTCTAGACCTTGGAGCTGGCAACAGTATTCTCCTGGAATGTCTATACGATCAGTTTGACTTCGGGCAGCCGCTACCACGGTTGTTTTAGCTGACTAAATACCGAAACTTCCTCGGGGGATACTGACTGACGTTATCGTCAAGGTGGAAGATTTTTACTTTCCAGTTAACTTTTTGGTCCTCGATTATGTTTTGGGTGAACAGATCAAACAACCCACGGTTATCCTCGGTAGGCCGTTTTTGGCCACCGCAAATGCCAAAATTAATCGTAGAAATGGTACTATTGACATGACATTTGGAAACCGTAAGTTGAAAATTAATGTTTTTCACACATGGAAATAATTCTTCGGTTGATGACGAGTGCTTCAAAGCTGATGTCATTGACGAGTGAATCCCACTATACGACTCTGTCGCACGGATGGCACAACGGAGACGAGTTTTTTTTTGACAGGTTACAGGTGGAAACAGACAAGTTGCTGGAAGAGGAGGAGAGATAGCTGGAGGTTGTAGCTATGCGAGGAGACCATCCACCATGGTCAATTCAGGTGTAATCACTTCCCGAGAAAATAGATACCTGGCTAAAATCATCATTGTAGGAGGCTGTTAGTGCACGAAATTGTTGTCCGTAGCATTCGAATAATGTATACATAGTATAGATTGTTTATTTATTGTAAAATGGCCATTCACTATGGATTTTATAGCGAATGGGTCCATTCATTGGTAATCTAGGCTAGTTCGTTAAGTTTATAAGCCCATTTGTTATGTAATATAACGAATGGAGGCTGGTTCGTTAAGTTATCATCATTCGTTATGGAATCATAACGAATGGAGTCTAATTCGTTTATGAAGATATAACGAATTAGACATAAGTTAACGAACTGGTGCTTTGGCCTATAAATATGCATATCCATGCTCATTTGTAGGTGTACATATTTAGAGAGAGATCTAGATCTAAATTATGCTCTCCATAAGTTATTTCCATCCACCATAATGTATTCATCCATATTTATCAATAAAGTAATAATTTAACGTTTAGATCTTGTATATAATCGTTGTATCGTATTAGCGGCTAGATCCGTAAGAGGCACCACCAAAAGTCGAGCTGAAGGAGCTCCCAAAGCATTTAAAATATGCTTTCCTTGGTAAGAATGAAACTTTACCTGTTATTATAGCTTCTAATTTATCTGTTGAACAGGAAAGTGCTTTGATGGCGGTGATGATTGCAAATAAGGAAGCAATCGGGTGGACAATAGAGGATTTAAAGGGAATCAATACTTCAATTGTGATGCATAAAATTTTAATAGATCCGGATGTTAAACCTGCACACGATGCTTAGCGGAGGTTGAACCGGAACATGCGGGAAGTGGTGAAGAAAGAAGTGCTAAAGTGGCTAGACGTTGGGATAATTTTTGCCATCTCGGACAACACGTGGGTAATCCCGACACAGATAGTAACGAAAAAAGCGGACATCCAAGTCGTCAAGGACGACTCAGGTAGCAAGGTCGCCACCGGGCCGGTAACCGGGTGGCGTATTTGTATTGATTATCGAAAATTGAACGCGACAACATCGAAAGATCCTTTTCTGCTCCTATTTATCGATAAAATTGTTGAAAAGCTATCTGGTCAAAAATTTTATTGCTTTTTTGACGGGTATTCCGGGTATAACCAGATAGCTATTCATCCTGATCAGGAGTAGACTACGTTTATGTAACCGTATGGCACATTAGCATTTAGGCGAATGCCATTCGGGCTATGTAACGTCCCCGCCATCTTTCGAGGCATGTTTAAATAAACTCGAAAGAGTATTGAAAATATGTGTTGAAACGAACTTGGTTCTTAGTTGGGATAAGAGCCATTTTATATTCCAAGAGGGGATTGTTTTGGGCCATGTCGTGTCGATTCACGGGATTGAGGTGGACCGAGCTAAGGTTCAAGTTATGTCCACTCTACCTCATCCCACGAATGTCAAGGGCATTAGATCATTGTTGGGGCATGCCGGGTTTTATAGACGATTCATTAAGGGTTTTAGTGATATCACCAAACCCTGGTGTAATTTATTGTTAAAGGATGCCCTGTTTGACTTTAATGAAGAATGTGGTAACGTCTTTGACATTTTGAAGTTGAAATTAGTTGAAGCCCTGATCTTGCAATCACTTGATTGGAATTTAACTTTTGAAATAATGTGTGATGCAAGTGATTATGCGGACAGGATGTTTTGGGTCAACGGGTTGACAAGAAACCTGTTGCCATATACTATGTGAGTAAAACTCTCTCGGATGCTCAATTGAAATACACAACAACCGAGAAGGAGTTACTAGCAGTAGTATATGCTCTGGATAAATTCCGGTCTTATATTTGGGTTAGTAAAGTAATTATTTTTTCTGACCACTCTGCAGTTAGGTACCTTATGGATAAAAAGGATGCAAAATCGAGGCTCATAAGATGAGTTTTGCTACTATCGCAATTTGATCTAGAGATTCGGGACAAAATAGGATGTGAGAATCTTGTTGCAAATCACTTGTCCCGAATTATGGTGGAAGATGGAGACAAGGACGGGTCCATTAACGAGTCTTTCCCGGATGAACACATTTTGGCAGTCTCACAAAATCCCTGGTTTCCTCATATTGTTAATTTTAAAGTTTCAGGTGATATACCGCAGCATTGGCCATGGAGAAAGAGGAAGCATTTGATGTCACAAGCCAAACAGTACATTTGGGATGACCCGTACTTGTTTAAGATTGGTTCAAATGATATGATTAGACAATGCATACCCGAGTAGAATGTTAGATCGATGTTGGAACACACACATTCGTCCGTGTGTGGGGGTCACTTTTGTGGCCAGAAAACAGCTAGAAAAATCCTTACGAGTGGCTTTTTTTTGGCCATCCTTGTTTAATGATGCTTACGAGTTCGCGACACATTGTTTAAAATGTCAACAACTCTGGAGCATTTCTAAGAGGGATGAGATGCCTTTGAACCCGATCCTTGTAGTTGATATTTTTGATGTTCGGGGGATCGATTTAATGGGCCCATTCCCGAATTCACACGGTAATTTATACATCGTAGTGGCCGTCGACTACGTGTCTAAATAGGTTGAGGTGATAGCCACTAGGACGAATGATCACACGTCGTTTGCAATTTTGTGCAAAGTAATATATTTTCAAGATTTGGAGTCCCTCGAACCATCATAAGTGATGGGGGATCTCATTTCAAAAACTTTAAGTTTGAAAAATTGCTTAAATGATATGGTGTTGATCATAGAATTGCCACACCTTACCATCCACAAATGAGTGGAAAATTCAGGTGTGTAATCGGCAAATTCAACAGATTTTACAAAAGACAGTTCGGACAGACCGCAAGGATTGGTCAACCAAGTTGACCGATGCTCTGTGGGTCTACCAAACCGCTTATAAAACGCCGATTGGAACCACCCCTTATAGACTTGTGTATGGAAAGGATTGTCATTTATCGGTAGAGATTGCACAAATAGCATATTGGGCTAATAAAGAGATTAATATGAATTATGATGATGCAGGTAAGGCAAGGAAGTAGGCTTTGTGTGAAATTGAAGAGTTAAGGGACGAAGCGTATGATTGTGCATCCGCGTACAAGTCAAAGATGAAGAAGGTCCACGATGCTAATATTCGGTTGAAGAAGTTTGAAGTAGGACAAAAGATTTGGTTATACAACACAAGAATGAAGCTTTTTCCGGGTAGGTTGAAAAGTAAGTGGACGGGCCCGTACTTGGTAGTTGGAGTTGGAAATCATCGTCAATTTGAGATTGTAGATTTTGATGACCATTTGAGACAAGTGGTGTGGAAATGAAGGACATTCACAACATGGACAAGGAATCGGTGAGTTTTATTGTTACCTCACCGGTTTATGAAGACAATTGAGTGTTCAAGGCATTGTCGAGCTGTAGACCAGAAATTCAGCGCTTACGGGAGGCAACCTGAGGTTTGCAAGTGTCTGTCCAATTTTTTTCATTTTGTTGATTCATTTATTGATTGTTGTCTTGATTTTTCAATTTTGCTTGAAACTTTCTGTGAAAAAAGCCTATCGCGATACGCGATGACCTTTTCCACAGCTCCATCGCATATCGCGATGGAGTTTGGCATCCCAGACGTTATGATGTCATCACGATACGAGATGACATCCTTCCATACCCTATCGCGTATTGTGATGAGGCAAAACCCTAATTGAAATTAAATTGGGTCGCGATACATGACCCTAATGTTTATAACCCATCGTGCATCGCGTTGGGTCATGGATAATCAGAAAAAAATTAATAAATTGACTATTCTTCTTCTTCGTCCTCATTACATCATCACCATACAAACATCACCGTCCACCTTCACCACCACTTTACCACCCCCGTTCACCGTTTCAGCCACCATCACCACCATACGTCACACCACCGTACACCACCATCACCGCCGTCCACCATCATCATATCCTAATCACCACCACCGTCCACCACCAACCACGCACCTTCACCACCACCGGTAATCTCCACCGCACCTTCACCACTAACGGTTGCATCGGAGTATGACCCGTAAGTGAGCTTAAATGATATAAAAACCCATGTAGTAAGTGTTAACTTCATGGGACTAGATAACTATTGTTGCGAGGTTAATTGTAGGTTAAAAGGAGGTTCCGGAGAATCTATGGCGTTCAAGGAGGAAACCGGAGGAACCAGAGAGTCGAGAGGATTAAAAGAGAAAAAAAAAGAGGAAGTTTTGGCTGAAGACCGTGGCCCACGGTCCACTTGATCCAGACCGACTAGAGCTCACCGTTCCGTGAGCTCTGGCATGACCGTGGAGACCACCGTGGGCCACGGTTCGAAGCTATAACTGCCAGATTTTATTATTTTTATTCCGTTTTTCCATGGCTTTTCATCTATCAATCACTAGAGGATGACCCAAGGGCGATTTTGGAAGGAGAAAACAATAGTTTGGTGATTTCAATCATTGATTTGGTGTTTTTGATTCATATGCAGACTTTGATTGATGTGATGATGAACTGAATTATGTGTGGCTAATTTTCTTTGTGTTCTCTCCCGAATTGTAAGGTTTTCCATTGGATGTTTGTTAATTGTTTATGTTATTTGTGGGATGGCAATTTGATCTATGATTTTATTGATATGGTGATTGTGAGTTTGATTAGTAGTTGTTAGTATAGTGTAATTCGTGTTCTTGACTATCAGTTCTTGGTGCCATAAGAAATCAAGATTTATTAGAAGGGAACTAGGATCGGCTATATAAAATTGATTATCGAGTGACAACCTTGCGTTATTACAATCCAAGCATTTAGTCCTCTTTCATCACAATCAAACACATACACTCAAGCTATGTCTATATAGTTTATCCCAAAAGTAAAAGTTAACATTATCAATCTTGGAAACCTGAAATCGGGAGAGAGTATTCTTTTTATTGAATCAGTTAAAACTCGTTGTTTGTTTTTAGATATGTTTGTTTAAACCAATCAATCAAACCTTTGAATTTATTTTCTACATTTAGTTTAATATAGTTAAATTACAAAGCTACTTAGTAGCACATTTTCCACAAACTCTCTGTGTTCGACACCCACTTACTGCTATCTAATTAGTTGTATTTGGTTTACTTTTGAGTGAGTCTTTGACTTCACGTCAAATTTTGGCGCCACTGCCGAGGAGTAGTGCACAACTTGTGTTAGCTTTTGTAGTTTTTTTTTGTTATTTTCAGGTGTACGCTGGTTGTGTTAGTGTGCAGGTACTTACTGCTGTATGCATACTAGAGGTTCTAACAAGTCATCACCACTAGTTATTGATCCTAAGATTGAACGAACACTTCGAAGACACCGAGTCCTACTTAGGGAGAACTAGCTTCCTGGTTCCCCATCTACATCAAACAACCCCATGGATTCACCTATCCCTACTTTGGGTCAAACATTTCCATCTACACCTCCACCAATTCCACCTCCACTAAATGCACCTCCACCAATTTCTACTACCATACCAACTTCATCGAGTGAAGTAAAACCAACTTACACAACCAAGCCTATGAAAACTCAACTCACTTACTCAATATAATAAACTTTTCCACCTATTTCCAATCTTTTTCCTACCTTTGGTTCATCATCATCTCAACAAAACCAATAACCAACCTTTCAACAACCACAATCAAGCTACCAATATCAACCACCACCTTTCATGTAATATTCAAGAAGACAAATTGATGGTTATGGGGATAGGTTTGATGGGGAGTTTGAGGGGTATAAAGTGGAAGGTTACTACACGGGGGGGGGGGGGGGGGGGTGATGGAAGAAAAAGGGTGAATCAAGGGAACTTTCCCTATGCTAACAAACAAAACCGGTATAAGAACTAAATAGACAACCACCACCGGTTGTTCAACAAAAAGTTCAACCGCCACCGGTTATTCAACAACAACAAGCT
This sequence comes from Bidens hawaiensis, assembly GCF_021521415.1. NCBI lineage: Eukaryota > Viridiplantae > Streptophyta > Magnoliopsida > Asterales > Asteraceae > Bidens > Bidens hawaiensis. Next base: position 968,167 of record NW_027491465.1, read on the forward strand.
CCACAACAAGTTCATCTACAAGGGCAACAATTTTAACAACAAATGCCCCCAACCACAATTCCAACAATTTGCACCACCAAGTCCCATGTATAGGCAAATGGGTCAACCAAGAGTACCAATGGGGTTACTAAGAAGGAATGCATGAGAGATGGTAAGAGGACTTGAAGCTCACTTTCGACCGGTCATTACTAATAATCCATCTCCGGTGGTTATTCCTCAAAATAAACTAGAAAGAACATTTGAGGTGAGAACCAATTCGCTCCAATGTTTACCGAAGTACAAGTATCTAGTAACATAAGAACCATACTTTCACTTCGAGGCGTATGGCTCTATTTGCAACGCGATTGGGGTTCACAGGTTTTCATTGGATGAGGTTAAGTTGGTTCCTTTCAATTCTCATTGGAAGATAAGGCAAATATATGGTTTTACACATTGCTTTCCGCATCCATTTATACTTGGGCCAAGATGCAACAAATATTTTTGGAAGAATTTTACATGGCTCAAAAGACCAATGATGCAAGAAGGAGTTTGAGAACATTCCAACAACAATTGGGTGAGATGTTTCATGAAGCATGTGAGCGGTTTAACATGATGATCAAGAATTGTCCTCACCATGGTATTGCTCTTTGGGAATTGTTGAATTCTTTTCATGAAGGATTGAATACAGAAGATGAGCGGGATTTGATGTCAATCACAAAAGGTACATTTGGTACTAATTATGAGCAAGATTATTGGGCATTTTTGGAACAAATGTCGGTCACATAAAAAATAAAAGCTCAAACCGCAAGAAGGTATGGCCGACAATTGGAAGGCCACAAGTACATGTCGTGAAAGATGGTGGGGTAAAAACCACTAATCATGTAATTGATGTTTGTACGAATTGTAATGAGTTGGGTCATGCATCGGAAGTGTGTACGGTGGAACAAGTAAAAATGGAGGATGTGAATGCACTTTAAGGGGAGGTGGTAGAAATTACAATATGAACTCAAACACTTACCACCCCAGGTTGAGAAATCATCAAAATTTCCGTTATATAAATCTAACCACTCAATCCAACCCGAATTTCTAAGAGAATCAAGGAATTTATGTTCCTCGCCAACAATATAACAATCAAAGTAATTTTCATGGCGGGAATAATCAAGGGTTTCAAGGTCAAGGAGGTGGTGGTCAAAGTGAGTCCGCGGGTCAAAGTTCATCAAGTAATGGACATGTTAAACATGATGCAACAAGACATGCAACGGAGAAATCAACTTGATGAAGCTCGAATGAAAAAGGATGAAGTCCGAGATAAGGCCATCCAATCGTTGACCACTCAAATGGGTCAACTTGCAACCGAAGTGTTGGAGTTGAAGAAAAACAAAGGTCAACTGCCAAGCGACACCAAGGTAAACCCTTCCCATAGCTCATCCCGTAATGTTCCTATTAATCATGTTAGTGTGTTAAGAAGTGGTAAAGAGTATAGAACTGATTTATCACCGGGTTTTGTCGATGGGGAAGTTGAAGACATTACGGGTAATGAAAGTGATGATGAAATTGAAACTAATAAACCCACTAAACATGTCACTTTTGAAAAACCGTTACAAACTTCGGGTCAAGCTTCAAAATTAAAAGATAAAAACAAGGAAGTCGAACCAAACGCGGTTCCATTTCCTTCGGCTTTGATTGACCCGGGTAAGAAAAATGTAATTGTTAAACGGGGTCCTCAAAAGGAGGAAATGTGTGAGGTATTTAAACAGGTAAAAGTGAATTTACCTCTACTTGAGACAATCAAAAAAGTGCCCGCGTATGCTAAGTTTCAAAAAGAATTATGCACTCAAAAAAGGCAAAAAAGTGCCTAAACGAGTGGATTTAACCGAGCGGGTAAGTGAGGTTTTAAAACGATATCTTCCTCCTAAGTTTCAAGATCCGGGAACACCCTTAATTAATATTCAAGTTGGTGATTTTCAAATGTCAAGGGGCTACTAGATCTGGGGCCGGAGTAAGAATTCTCCCGGGGGGTTTATATGACCAATATGACTTTGGTTCTTTGAAACATGTTGAGACCACGACTGTATTGGCGGATTTGTCTTATAAACTTCCCCGTGAGATCGTGCGGGATGTAATTGTGAAAGTGGAGGATTTTTACTATCCAGTGGATTTTTTGGTGTTTGATTATTCATCGGGTGACCCAAGTCAACAACAAAATATTATATTGGGTCGACCAATTTTGAACACTGCCCATTCAATCATTGATTGTAGATTTGGCACCGTTGACATGGCGTTTGATAATAGAAAAATGCGCCTTAATGTGTTTACGAACGTTTCTAATTCTTTGAGTGGTGAAGAATGTTTTATGGCAATGTGTTGGATCTTTGTACTCCTCATGAATATGATGAATATTATGTGGAAGCTTGTATTTGTGATTATTCTGAACATGTACATGTGTGTGCTTTGCGGATGGAAGAACAAAGACAAGATGCTTTAGCTTGCAAGAGGGAAGACCACCATGGACACATCAATTCGAGAGTTTGCCAACGGAGATCAACTTGGACACAAAACCATCTTTGGAGTGTCCACCAAAGGTTGAATTGAAGGAACTTCCAAGCCATTTGAAGTATGCATTTTAAGGGGAGAATGAAACCCTTCTGGTTATCATTGCTTCTAACTTGTAGGAAGAACAAGAGTGGGCGTTGGTGAAAGTTTTGGAAGCACATAAGGCGGCCATTGGATGGACACTTGCAGATTTAAAATTTATTAGTCCTTCTATTGTCATACATAAAATAATAATGGGTGAGGAGGCTAAACCAACAAGGGAGACTCAAAGAAGATTGAACCCGAATTTGTAGGAAGTGGTGAAAAAGGAGATGATTAAGTGGTTGGATGCGGGGATCATTTATCCCATTTCAGACAAGGCATGGGTGAACCCGACACAGGTAGTGCCCAAGAAAGCCGGCATCCAGGCAATAAAAGATGATAATGGTGAACAAATTGCCACCCGAACGGTAGCCGGGTGGCGAGTGTGCACCGATTATAGAAAATTAAATAATGCAACCTCAAAAGACCATTTTCCATTACCATTCATTGATAAAATAATTGCAAAACTTTCTGTTCAAAAATATTATTATTTTTTGGATGGATATTCGGGGTACAATCATATTGCAATTTATCCCGATGACCAACACAAGACCACCTTCACTTGTCCATATGGTACTTTTGCCATTAGGAGAATGTCATTTGGACTGTGTAATGCCCCGATCACTTTTCAAAGATGTATGATAAACATCTTTTCAGACATGGTTGGGGATTCACTTGAAGTTTTTATGGATGAGTTTTCCATTTTTAGCTCAACTTTCGAGTCTTGTCTCAATGATTTAGAAAAAGTTTTGAAACGATGTGTTGAGACAAACTTGGTTATAAGTTGGGAGAAAAGTCATTTCATGGTTCAAGAAGGCATTGTGTTGGGTCATGTGGTTTAAAGTAGGGTAATGGAAGTTGATCAATCTAAAATTAAAGTAATTTCATATTTTCCTCCCCCAAAAAATGTCAAAGGGGTGAGATCATTTTTGGGACTTACCAGATTCTATAGGAGATTCATTAAAGGTTTTAGTGCTGTTTCAAAACCTTTATGTAATCTCTTATTGAAGGATGTCCCCTTTGGGTTTACTAATGAATGTTTGCAAGCTTTTGACAGTTTGAAGAAAAAGTTAGTGCAAGCACCCATTTTACAATCACCAGATTGGTCAAATCCGTTTGAACTCATGTGTGATGCTAGTGATATCACGATTGGAGCGGTATTGTGCCAAAGAATGGATAAAAGCTGGTGGTGATTTATTATGCGAGTAAAACTTTATTAGAGGCACAATTGAATTACACCAATACCGAAAAAGAGTTGCTTGCGGTGGTGTATGCCTTGGACAAATTTCGTTCGTATATTTGGGAAGTAAAGTTGTGATGTATTCGGACCATAGCGCGGTCCGATATTTGATGGAAAAGAAAGACGCAAAACCATGTTTTATTCGATGGGTGTTATTGTTACAAGAATTTGATCTTCAAATCCGGGACAAAAAAGGTTGTGAGAATGTAGTGGCGGATCACTTGTCTCGGATTCCACTTGAAGGTGTTGATGACCCGATGGAGATAAATGAAAAGTTTCCGGATGAACAGCTGCTTGCCATTTTGCACCGTCACTACTAGAAAAATAGCTTTTAATGACTAACAATTTATGACGCGTGTCATAGAAAAAGAGTAATGTTTTTTAAAAATTAGAAGATTTATGACTCACTGTTTTGCGAGTCATTAAGCAGGAGTCATAAAATGAAAAAAACAAAGATTTATGACTCTCTTTTTTGTGAGTCATTAAACATTAGTCATAAATTAAAAATAAAATAAGATAAAACTTGTCAATCAACCAAACCTGACCCGTTTCAAAACCCTTCACCCGTATCAAAACCCTTCGGTGTTTCTCCCTCCCATTTTTCCCTCACAAGACCACCACCATGACTCTCTAAAACACCAGACCATCACCGTGCACCTCCCGGCATCACCTACTAGACCACCGCCGTTCCTCGGCGTCACCCACCAGACAATCGCCCCCGCTGCACTTCCTCGCCGCTGCACCGTTCCTCGGCGTCACCTCAGGCCATCAATTCATCGGTTCAGTTGAGAAAATCAGTTGAGAATTGCCTAAACAGGTATTCTTTCAGTTTGTTTTAGGTGTACCCATTTGACCCATTAAACAAGTGTTCTATTATTATTAACTTGCCTACACGTTGGTCTCTCCTGCATGCCCAAGGAGTTTTGCCAATCCTGCCTGCACAAGCAAACTTTAATCTGTTAGAATAATCTGTAGTTAATTATTTATTTTATTTTTTCAAAAATTAGCATATTTACTTTGGAAATAAAACATACTAGCTTATCATTTTTAGTTTAACTAGATGTTAGTCCATTAATCATTAGCAATCGTCTTGAACTGACTAAGACATACTTTTGGTCTAAGTTGTAAGCAACAAAACCCGTTGAAGGAGTATCGAGGCCGAAGCCTCTCATATGTATATACAAACTATGTTTATATGCGGACCCCTTGGAAAATGTGGCCTTTCCTTTCTTTTCTTCGTAGCGGGGAGTGGGTCGTGTTTGGTTTTTATTGTGATAACAATGCTTGACTATGTTGATTTCATAATGTTGACAGTAACCCCTATATTGGGACCATCTAGTCCAACATAGGTTTAGCCCACTCTCCCTTCTAAAGCAATCTCATTTTCAAAGGTCCATTCTATTCACATATTTATGCTTGAATACGATAGAGTATATGATAGAAAATAGTCTTCTTCAGGTTTGCAATCTCTAATTTATTACATTGAAAATCAAAAATCAGTTTTGTCAGATTGCAAGCTTTGATTTTCTGATACTTTTTATTTATTGTTTCATCATATGTGCTGATTTGGGCTTAATATGAACTGGTCTTTGTGTTAGCTGGTTTAATTAAAAGTTATTTGTATGTGTGTATGTAGATTTGCACTTAATATGAACAGATTTGTATGTATGTGTGTTAATTGTTGTGATTTTAGGTGGATTTTACATGTTAGTTTTATAAACACAATGTATATTTAATTGTTTATTGGTTTGTATGTGTGTAAACGAGCCGAACCCGAACTATACGTTAAATGTTGTGATTGTAGGTATATTGTTAACAATAACTCTATTGACATAATAATGACTGTGTAAAAAAATTTCATTCAAGTATAAATTTTGATTTTATTTTTTGTCATGGTGTCAAAGTAGAAACAAATGGAGATTGATAAATCATGGATCTTGTCTGATAGATTATCAAATGCATATGAGAAAGGGGTGGAGGGCTTTTTAGAGTTTGCGCAAAGCAATATTCCAAAATCAAATGTTATACCATGTCCTTGTATAAACTGTATCAATTTGTGTCACCACTCTATTGATACAGTTCGTTATCATCTGTTTGCCCACGACTTCAACGAAAAGTATAAGGTTTGGTCTTTCCATGGAGAAAAACTTCCTTATAAGTCTAGGCCTCCCGACTTTGATTTTAATTATACAAGTGATTATAATTATACAAAGGAAATGTTACATGGTGCGTTCGCATATGCTAACGAAGAACCTGATTCATTGAATTCACATCTTGAAGAATGTGATAAGCTACTTTACGTAGGGTTGAAGTATAATGCACTTAGTGGATTATTGATATTCCAAAATCTGAAGGGTCAATATGGCTGGTCTGATGGTAGTTTGGAGGCATTGTTGGGTGCCTTAAAAAATGTCTTACCATTAGATAATACAATCCCTAGCTCGAATTATGAGGCCAAACAGTTGCTAAAAGGAGTAGGTATACAATATGAAAAGATTCATGTATGTGAGAATGACTATGTTCTATTCTGGAAAGAACATAAGGATGCTTCTCAGTGTCCAACTTGTGGCGCATCCCGTTGGAAGGAGGATACCAAGAACGTGCCTTCAAAAGTTTTGTGGTATTTTACTCCCATCCCTAGATTTAGAATTTTCGTCACCGGAAATCGCACATGACTTAACTTGGCATGCACGGGGAAAAGTAAATAATGGTAAGCTAACTCATCCTCGAGATTCCCCCGCTTGGAAGCTTGTTGACAACATGTGGAAGAACTCGAAAAAGAAGATCAAAATATTAGATTAGCGTTGTCCGCTGATGTTATTAATCCTCACAAGTCATTAAGTTCACCTATAGCTTTTGGCTTGTTATCCTAATTACATATAATCTACCCTCTTATCTGTGCATTTCAAGAAAATTCATGATGTTGACTCTATTGATATCAGGGCCAAACCAACCTGGTAACAATATTGATGTTTACTTGGCACCATTGATAGAAGATTTAAAAATGTTATGGGAAACATGCGTTAAGACTTTTGATGCTTATAAGAAAGAATATTTCAATCTAAGAGCAGTATTACTTTGGACTATTAATGACTTTCCCGCATATGGTAATCTTTCGGGGTGTGTTACCACAGGTTATCATGCTTGTCCAATATGTTCAGAGAATACTCGTTAACAGTGGTTGCCAAAGTCCAGAAAAGTTTGCTTTCTTGGCCATAGAAGTTTTCTCCCACTTGAGCATCCTTATCGTAAAAGAAAAACAAGATTTTAACAATCAGCAAGAGAGTGATGTTATAAAAAATCCATTATCAGGTGAAGAAATTATAACTATCTCGTGGGGTTTAAGAATACATGGGGTAAGAAGAAAAAGTCAAAGAAGGAAACGTCAAAGAAGAAAACATCAAAAAAGAAAACATCAAAGAAGAATACGTCCAAAGAGAAAACATCAAAGAAGGAAAAAGAGACTCCCGACGAGAGAACTAAATTGTGGCATAAAAAATCAAAATTTTTTGAACTTGAATATTGGAAGAAGCTGCTTTTTCGTCATCAGTTAGATGTTATGCACATAGAAAAAAATGTGTGTGAGATCGTTTATGGGACGTTATTGAATCTGCCTCACAAGACAAAGGATGCGTTAAACGTATGACAAGATCTTGAGGAGTTGGCCATTAAACCTGAATTACAAACTCAACCTAAAGGGAGCCGACTTTTACTTCTACCGGCATGCTACACATTAAATACCCTGGAGAAAAAAGTTATTTTATGAAACTTTGTCTAACATAAAAGAGCCTTATGGGTATTGCTCTAATTTCAAGAATCTCGTGTCCGATGATGTTTCAAAGATGAATGGTTTGAAGTCTAATGATTGTCATGTACTGATGCAACAACTTCTTCCCTTTGCAATCAAGGGGGTGTTACCAGAGAAAGTGAGGAAAACATTCATAAGTTTGTGTCATTTTTTCAACAGGGTGTGGAGTAAAGTTGTTGATGTTAGTAAGCTAAGCAAATTGCAAAGTGACATCGTATTAACTTTGTGTTTGTTAGAGAAGTATTTTCCTTCTTCTTTTTTCGATATCATGATTCATTTGATGGTGCATTTAGTTAGAGAGGTAAGGTTATGTGACCCGGTTCATTTTAGGTGGATGTATCCATTTGAGAGATACATGAATACACTCAAAGGGTATGTACGGAATCATTATCGTCCCGAGGGTTGCATTGCAGAATGTTATGTGGTAGAGGAAACCTTAGAATTTTGCTCGAACTACTTTAAAAACATGAAATCAATTGGCAATCCCTATGAACGTGCTGATGAAAGAATCCGTACCAGCAAGCCTTTATCGCGGGCCACAATCGATGTTGTGGATGCTAAGTTACTTGATCAAGCTCATCTTTATGTATTACGAAACACTGCTGCCGTAGAGCCATATATAGAGTAAGAATTTCATTATATTGAATATTATATATTATTTGAGGCAACTCTTTATAATGCAATAAAATTATTCTAACTTCTATTTTTTAGGGAACATATGTTGGATTTGAAGGTTCTCAACCCCCGTAACTCTCAAAACAGTACATGGTTGCAAAACCAACACAGTCGGACCTTTGTTAGTTGGCTTAGAAATGAGGTGTATTTTTAAACAAGTTTGTTAAAAAACATTAATCTATTAATAATTTGTTTGAATTATAATAATTTATATTCCAATAGGTTGAACAACGTTTGGCTAGCGGGGAAGATATTTGTGAAAGTGTCCGTTGGTTGGCCAAAGGGCCTAGCTTTTCTGTTAGTAAATATAGTGGTTGTGCCATAAATGAGTATCTGTTCCATACAACATCTCGAGATGAATCTAGAACAACTCAATGTAGTGGAGTATCTTTAGTTGCACATGCTATGCAAATTGCTAGTGCAAAAGATTCCAATCCCGTGTACGGTGCGGCGCTGTTACTTACTTTGGTAGTATAAAGGAGATATGGAATCTTGATTATTGCATGTTTACTGTTACTGTTTTCATGTGTGATTGGTAGATACACGTGGAGTAAAAAAAGGATGATTTTGGATTTACGGTGGTTAACTTTGATAGGCTTGGTCACCAAACCGAATGCTTCATATTAGCTAGTCAAGCCAGACAAGTTTTTTATGTTCAGGATCAACAAGATGAGAAGTTGTTTGTTGTTGGCTTCACACCATATAAGATGTACAAGTATGAAGCAACTGCTGAATATGATGATATGTTGGAGTTTGAGTCTACTGTTGATCTTACACCAGGCTCCGCTTCAGTAGACATTGATGAAGATTGTTTGTGTACGTGCACGGATGCCGAGGGAATATTAGTGGATAATTAAAACCTTAGATTATGTGTTTTATTTCAGTTCTTGGTTGTGCTTAATTATGCTGTAACTTATATTTTATTTGAATTAATTACTTGGGTGTGTTTAATTATTTGTTATATTTTCAGTTCTTGGGTACTGTTTAATTCTGCAGTTTTATTTCAGTTCTTGGTTAGTGATTAATCTTGCTGTAACTAATATTTATTTGTATCAGGTTGATTGTTTGTGGTGAGATGGAATCAAATTTGGATTCGGATCATGAAGAAAGCTCCAAAACGCACAGAGGTCCGACTATAAAGTCAATGTCTAATAAAGGGAAAACTCTTATTACTTAAAACAAAAAAAAAGGTCACATTGGAGAAGGAGCCCAAAAACATGCTACTTTTGAGGGACTGATAACAAGAAATATGGTTTCTATAGTTTACGAGGAGTGGCTGGACGTTCGTCCAGAAATCTATCAAGATATAAGGGAATATGTTTTGGTAAGTCTAAATTTGATCTTAACTTCAAATTATCTTTTAATTTTGTTGAGAATAATACAATTTGCATTTTATGCTTTAGGAGTATTTTATAGTTGACCCAAAGAGTCGGAAAAATGTTATCCAGTCAATTGGAAACAAATGGAAAAATTTCAAACACTATTTATGTAAGAAATTCATTAAGAATCATATAAATAACCCTGAGGCGGAGAGTTTACACAAACCTCCTGTTGCTTATCCATCCGTGAAAGAAGAAGAGTGGAAAGTTTTTGTAACGCAAAGACTTTCAAAAATGTGGCAGGTTCGTTAAACTTTGTGTGTCTGTCTCTATTATAGATCACAAAGTTTTTGAATCATGCAATGACACTTTAAAGTTTTTAATGCATGAGAAATGTAAGAAAAGCATGCAAAGTATAAATACAATCATCGTTTAAGCAGAAAAGGATATGCCAGACTCACTGCTGAGATTGTATGTATTTAAATAATCAAATATTTTACTTGATCTGATGTGCATGCGTGCGCGCTGATGAATTTACACGCGCACAGACCCGATCTGCATGCGCGTTGATCCGGACTGCGCGCGCTGATCTAGACTGCATGCGCGCGCTGACCTGAACTACGCGCGCCCTGATCCAGTTTGCACGTGCACTGATCCGCAATCTGCACGCGCGTTGATCCAGACTGCGCGTGCGAGTTGATCTAAACTGCGCGTGCGCTGATCCGAACCTACGCGCTAACCCGACCTACAAGAATGTTTATGTACCACTTAATCTGGGTTTACTTGATACCATAATTAAACTAAAAATATTGGAGTTGGTCGAATTAATATATAAAAAAATTAAAATAATTAAAACGACATTTAGAGAAATAACCTCCAGCTTGATATATAAAAACATTAATATAACAATACCAAATAAATATATAAAAACAATTAATATAACAGTCCCGTATAAAGAAATAACCTCCAGCTTGATTCGTACAGTTCATTTTTTATTTAAAAAAAAAACAGTCCCGTATAAGATGGCCAAGGCCCAAACCTGATGCCTCAATACTGCAAGGGTAGTTTAGGAAATTTTAATACATGTTCGTTAATTTCCAGGACCAGTTAATATAGGTCCAAAACATGCTCAAACTGATGTGATTTCATGCAGGGGAAAAGTTGGAATATTGTAAAAAATTTTTGTTAATATGTTTAGATGTGCGGATCACAAATTCAGAGTAAAAACCGGACGCGCGCGCTGACCTGGACTGCGCGCGCGCTGATCTAGTTTGCACGCGTGCGCTCTGACACGAAATGCGCGCACGTGCTGATTCAGTCTACACGCTCGCACTGAACAGGACTGCGCGCACGCTAACCTGGACTGCGCGCACGCTGATTTTGTTTGCACGCGTGCGCTGATCCAGTTTGCACGCCCATACGCTGACACGAAATGCGCGTGCGCGCTGATTCTTTCAGCACGCGCACGCTGAACCAGACTGCGTGCGCGCGTTGTCTCGTACATGGACATTTTTCGCAAAAAACCTGTGCACGCGTGCTGACCTAAACATATACATTTTTCGCAAAAAAATTGCACGTGCGCGCTGACCCGATTCAATGTTGTGTAGATGCAAGAAACAGGAAAGAATGAAGAGGAGATTGATAGGTCATTGTTGTGGAAGAAAGCAAGAGAACTAAAAACAGGAGGTTTCGACTCTAATGTCCAAGTGATTGTTGATAGAATTGTAAGTTTTTCTATTTGTATAATTTATCTATTTATTCCTAATTAGTATTGTTTGGAAACATGATTCCCAATTATAGGATAAGCTTCAACAATCAGGAAGTAATGAGGAAGTACGTGGAAACTATGATGTTCTTACACAGGCCCTTGGTACTGAGGAAGTACGTGGGCATGTACGTGGGATGGGTAAATTTGTTACTCCACGCCAATATTTTTTCTTACCCAAGAGTGTTAATTACTACATGGAAACGGAGAAGAAGATGACGGATCAACGGTTTGGTAAACTTGAAGATGAGGTAGATAAATTGAAAGAGGGTATGAATCATGCTTCCGAAGCTGAAAGTTGCCAAATTTGGCGAGATGAATACTTTGAAGAAGAACCACTCGAAGAACCATGTGTAAGTCTTTCTAATTTGTAAGTAATAACCATTGCAGCTCTTGATTACTAACGTCCTATATATGTGTAGGATAAATCATGCTATCTTGCGGTTGAGGTTGCGACAAATATAGTCTCCACGAGAACTATAATGAGGGAAAAAAGTGAGAACATTACGGTTATGATGGAGTGCAGTATAAAAGGAGATTCTTTACTACCGATACCGCTAGAAAAGGAGTTCATTTTTAAAGTCAAAGGTGGAGTGGGACACATACTAAGTTGTCCAAAACATCTTGTAATTTGATCCTCGGACTTGGTAATATTATTTACATATAGATTTAATGCATATGTACATGAGGTCTAATTTAAATTACTTATCTATATTTTTTTGTAGGAAAAAACGGTGAAGAAACCATTTGCAAAGCCATTACCAAAAATAGGAAGTGAGAACGCCAATAAACAGCTACGAGAACCTGATGAGGAAAAAGAAAAAATGATGGAAAAGAAAAGGAGACAGGTAAAGGAATGAACATTGATAAAGAAAAAACCCAAAAACCACATGAGGAAGACAAAAACCCGAAAGGTAAAGGAAACGGGACAAGAAAATATAAAAAGACGTTTCAAAAAAGGAAGATGAGAGCACAACGGACGACAAGGGTGAGAATCGAAAAAAGTATTGTCTTGACGATGGCTGCACTAGTGGCTAATGCACAACTTGCAAATGTTGACTCCATAAAAGTTCAGAGTGAGGATGACTGTTTTGGGTACGAGAGTTTCACGTACCTAAGTATGGAAAGCGGTTTTTACATTAGGTTGGCTGAGTGGTTCTGTTGTTACTTTATATATGATGTAAGTGAATAACTTTATTATAAAGAATCGTTTGTGAAAAAAATTTTATTTAGTTAATTTTGTAGTTGTACGTTTACAAGTACTTGTATAAGCAAATCAAGAATGGACCGATTCCAGATCGTGGAATATGTTTTGTGACAGCGACTGCAACCATGACAGATGATTGTAAATCGAGATCCAAACATATTGATGATTCAAGTAAAATAATTACAGAACGATTAACTAAAAGAAACAACAATGACATCATCATAGTACCCTACAATCCCGTGTTTGAATTTTCATTTAAATTCTTGTTCGTAGATAAAATAGAACTAAGTTGTTTACTTTATTTGGTTTTTGAATTTTGTAGAAACCACTGGGTGTTGGCTGTGTTAGACATTAAAACTACTACTTGTTATCTGGATTCATTGTTAGGCCTAGTTTTGTGGTTTGCGCTTTGTTTAATATTGTCTTAGATTATTTGGGCTTGGGTGTTGGGTTTGTAGGTGAACCGAGAACTACTATAGAGTTCTCGGTAGGCTTACGGTTGTTTTGGGCCGTCCATTACTAGTTGGTTCCCTATATATAGATGTATGATGTATAGGGTTAAGGTTGTTCATTCCTAATCATATGTTCAAGTATTGTAAGTGCTTAAGCACCCGACGTATTCAATAATATACGTGTGTTTTGAAGCAATTCCGTGTTACTTTTACTATTCTTATTCGTGTTCTTGAATCACCGAGTGTTGGTATTCCGCACCAATACTCGTTTAGTTGATATCATATTGTAGTGATCCAGATTCGGGACTTACAATTGGTATCAGAGCCTTTGACGATTTCAGGCTCGTTATTGTGGTATCAATGATTCAAGAATATCACGTGCAAGGTTACTAGGTGGTTTTCCGGCGAGGCAGTGTTCGGAGAAGAAGATTGGGCTATTTTTGGATAAAGATTGGATTTGATTTGGAAATTAAGTCAAATCCCCTTTATTTGGAAATTTGTTACAATTCAGTTGAAGTTTGTTTTGTTTTCGGCCTCTGTAGCTCTCAAAAACAGGTAGTTATTTGCTGAGTCATGTTCTTGGTCAAAGAATTGGTCAACGTTTGAAGTTTTCGATCAACACTTATTATTTTCGGTCAAGGACGTTCTCGGTCAAAGAACGTTTTCGGTTAACTCTTGTTTTCGATCAACAGCTTGTCAATACATTGAGTTCTCGGTTAAGAAGAGTTTTCGGTCAAAGAATTAGTCAACGTCTGTGTTTCGGCTAATCTTGGTCAACCAATTGGGTTCTTGGTCAAACTTGGACAATACCTTGGTTCTCGTCCTACGTGTTTAAGTGTGATCAGCTCAGTCTGTTGGTTTAGGCTTGTTTTATTGGACTTATAAATTATTGGACTTAACATTCAATTGGATCTAAAAGTAATCTTTAATCTAACTGCAACGGCCCAGTTGACCAGTGGTAGTAGCTCCATCAACTCGTCTCTTCACCAAGAGCTTGATTCCATCATGGGCACCGCTACTCGTATACCCCGCTTATTATCCCATGAGGGGTTCAGTGAGTGAAAGTTCCATTTCGAACATTATGCCAAAATGAAAGATTCAAAGATTTGGAAAAGTATTGTGAGGGGACCTCAAAGGATCACCTATCAAAGGGATGGTTCAACCGAGGTTCTTGTGAAACCTGTTGCTTTATACGATGATGATGACTTTGCAAAAGTTGAAGAAGATGAGAAAGCTCTTTCAACTCTAACTATGGCACTCTCACCCGAGATTGCCCTTCAGTTTAGAGAGCTTCAATCAGCTAAGGAGTTGTGGGCTGCACTGATAGAAGTTTATGAGGGAAATGAGGATATGAAGAGAAGTCGCCAAGATCTTCTGCGACAAAAGTTTAATATGTTTAATCATGTTCTAAGAGAGACACTGGAATCCCAACTTCAAAGGTTTATATCTCTTGTAACTGAAATGAGAACTGCTGGAATCTTCCTACAAACCTCAGAGATTAACAACAAGTTGGTGAATTCTCTGCCGAAAAATTGGGACATGAATGTGGCAGTCATCAAAAAGACTAAGGATCTGAACAGAATGAGCATGACTGAAATGATTGCCACCATTAAAGCCTGCAATATGGATGATAAACAACGGGCAATAAATCATGCTAGTTCTTATAGTGCTGCTGGTTATAATGTTGCTTCTAACAGTGCTCTCATGTCTCAAGAGAGTTTTTCACTGTTCAAGCCCACTCAACAACCACCACAGAGAAACTTCCAGATGTTTTCATCCACCCTCGGTCAATCATCATCATTGAATTCACCTAATCCAGCTCCAGTATTTTTCTCCAAATCTGGTCAGTCTACAAATGATTTTGGTAAATCCACTCCCAGTCAAAACCCCCAGCCAGATTCCCACCATACCTAAAGATGGCTGCGCTGAACATTGGAAATCAGACTGCGAATTTCGCAACTGTTGAAGACTCTGAAGATGAAAACACTGCTGAGGAGAAGGTTAAGGAACTTCAGTTTGCATACATGGCGTTCACTTCTCCGGATTCAACTGAGGTGCGTTTTCAACCATGTTCTTTAAATTGTGGGAAGAAAATAGAAATGTATAAACTTCATAATGACAGTTTGAGTAGAGATATGGAGAGAATAAAATCAGAAAATTTTAAACTTAAGAAAAATGGAAAGGGATTTCGAGAAAAAATAGAATCTCTTAACAAAGACATTAAAAAACTTAAGTATGATTTTAGTATAAAAGGTTGTCATCACCTTGATGCCAAACAAGAAATCGTTGTATTAACTGCTAAACTGGAAGCCTCCAAGCTAGAAATCTTGAATCTCACTAGCAAGTTTGAAAAGGCTGAACTTGATTTTAAGAAATTCGATGGTTCCAGTAAAGTAGTTGATTCAATGATTGAAAATCAGCTATGGTGGAAAGAAAATGAAGGTGAAGGCATAGGATATAGTCAGGTTCCTCCACCATATAATCACAATTATGTTCCTACTCCTGTTACCAAAGAACATGAAGAAAAGATAAAGGATATGAAGTATGGTAAACAGGACAAAGGTGATGGAACCAGCTCTGCTGATGCTGGTTCGTCTACTTTATATATGAACGATTATAATGTATCTACTTCATGTGCAGAAAGAATAATTGTGAAGGAATGGACTGATGAGGATGACGACCCGTGTTTTGATTTTGATAAAAATGATGTTTCTGATATATCTTTAGAACTTCCTGTTTTGAATTCTGTTATTCCGACTGTTTATGTGGGCTATATTTTAAAGAGCAAGGATTCTTGTGTGGTTGATTCGGTTAAGATTTTAAACTCTAATAATGTGGTTCCTAATAAAAACAAAACTTCAAAAATTCCAAAAACATCAGAAAAATATGTTGCACCAAAGTTTGTTAAGGAGGGATGCTCTAATGACAAATAAGGTGATTAGTTTAAAAGAGGGAATATGAATTCTCGCAAATCTATTCAGACTGGTCCACACAACCAGTCCAGACAAGGAGCTGCCCAAAATGAGTTTTTCATAAAACGTCAAATATGTTTTAACTGTGGCACTCCTGGTCATATTTCCAGAAATTGTCCACATCGTCCGTACATTCCCTACTACGGATTTTATCAAAGGAATATGCCATATATGCCTCATAATGCGTACAGACAAGGATTCAGGCATTATCCAGCTAGTTCCTTTGACGATGATTGGAATCGAAACAAATCTGGCAGGTTTAGTCCTCATCAGACCAAACCTAACGGGTCCAAAAGAATGGTTAGAAAAGATGTTTCAAAATCAAATTCTAGTATAAATACTAAGACTAAGTCCAAACAGGAGAAAAGGGTGGATTCGTCTCCTCCCACGACCAGAACACTGGAGGTTACGACAACCATTCGTACATATAACTCCAAGTCACACAGACATAGATGGTTGCCTAAATCTCCGGCAAAAGACTCACCAAAATCTATTTTTGATGATCAAAAGGATATGTCATGGCAATCTGTAACAACTGTAGATGAGTCAGGGTCACCCAGTGTAAGTATGGACTGGGTACCAAAAACTAACTAATCCCGCACTTTGTGCATGGACAGCTATGGAGGAATATCATCAGACCTTGGTATGTTGATAGTGGCTGTTCCATGCACATGACAGGAGACATTACCCAGCTACACAACATTCAAACATTTAACGGTGGGTACGTGTCTTTTGCGGGAGGTGAAAAAGGAAAGATCACTCAGAAGGGTACTGTAAGTAACTGTGTTTTAAAGTTTGAAAACGTTAATTTTGTTCCAGAATTGAAGCATAGTCTTTTAAGTGTGTCACAAATTTGTGACAAAGATTTTTCAACTCATTTTACTAAAAAGGAGTGCTTAATTTTGAAACCTGGTATAATTATACATGAAGATTGGATTCTTGTCGATCACAACGTAAAGATAATGCTTATGTGATCGACATGAACAAAAATGTTCCTGACGAAATAAATGCTTGTTTTCAAAAGTGTCAGAACATAATGCGATGCTTTGGCATCATCGGCTTGGTCATGCTAATACTAAAAAACTTGAATCGTCTTGCTAAAAAAAATTTAGTGCGTGGTTTACCAATCAAGGATTTTGTGACCGTTGAAAAATGTGTGGCTTGTGCTTTGGGCAAACATCATCGAAAATCTCACAAGCCAAAATTGATTAACACCATCTCATCTGTTTTTCAACTACTTCATATGGACCTTTTCGGGCCAGTTCATGTTCTGAGTTTGTCTCGTAGCTCTTATTGTCTTGTTTTTACTGATAACTACTCACGTTTTACATGGGTATTTTTCTTGTCAAATAAGAGTGAAACTGCAGATCTCATCAAGAAGTTTATCGTGCTCATGGAAAATCAACTGAATCCGAAGCTGAAGGGAATTCGTTGTGACAACGGAACAGAATTCAAGAATGCGACTCTGAATTATTTCTGCTCAGAAAAGGGGGTGTTTCGTCAATACAGCGCCCCACGTACTCCTCAACAAAATGGTGTGGCTGAAAGAAGAAACCGAACCCTTATCGAAGCTGCAAGAACAATGTTGTGTGACTCCAAATTGCCACTGTTCTTTTGGGCAGAAGATGTTAACACGGCATGTTATGTTCAAAATCGGGTAATAATCCACAAATCGAAGATGAAGACGCCATATGAGATTGTTTACGGTCATCAACCCACGGTTGCACATTTCAGAGCGTTTGGTTGTTCATGTACTTTACTAAATTTCGAAACCGCACCAAAGTTTGGGGCTGCAGCCGATGAGTGTTATTTTGTTGGGTATGCGGGAAACACAGCTTACAGGGTTTACAACAAGTCCACCAAACAGATTATAGAATCTTATGAAGTTCGTTGGTTGGAAGAAAATGAGACCGATGCTCGTGTCGCTCCCGATTGGTTATTCGATTACAATGAATTTTTCAAACCATTCAATGTGTTTCCAGTCATCAACTCCGAACTTCCATGTAATTCCACGGTGGAAGTTGCAACGGAAATTCCACAGACTATGTCTCATATTTCTCCACTGATTGATGATGATACTATAGAATCGAATGTGGTTTCACTTGCTACTGACAGTCAGTCCAACAAAACTCCAGGACTTGAATGCTCACCAAACCCGAGTGAAAGTGCAACCAATGTTGAGGGAGAGAGTTCTATTCGCCAAATCTTCGGGAGCACCTTGTTTCCCGATGACATTCCAAATGAATATGTCACTGGCACCTCATACTCTCACAGTACGACAACATCCTGATGAAAAACCCTCTTGTTGATGATATCGATAACTTGTCAAATTTGCAACCCAACGGTGATGTATCTGAACACTTAATTCCATCAAGAATTCAAAAAGATCATCCGATTGAAAATGTCATAGGTCCAGTTGAAGCGGGAGTGTCCCACCAGAAGCCAAACCGGACACATAAATAGTTGTATGTTCTCGTGTTTCATCTCTCAAATTGAACCTAAAAATGTAGAAATGGCTCTTCAAGAACCAAGTTGGGTCGATGCGATGTATGAAGAGTTGAATTAGTTTGATAAGTTGAAGATCTGGAGATTGGTTAAACTGCCAGACGGAAAGAAAGTTCTTTGACACTAGATGGGTTTTCAGAAACAAGGAAGATGACACAGGGGTTATTGTACGTAATAAGGCTAGATTGGTAGTTCGAGGTTTTCGTCAG
This sequence comes from Bidens hawaiensis, assembly GCF_021521415.1. NCBI lineage: Eukaryota > Viridiplantae > Streptophyta > Magnoliopsida > Asterales > Asteraceae > Bidens > Bidens hawaiensis. The sequence goes on from NW_027491465.1 coordinate 986,932, forward strand.
GTTGAGGGATTAGATTACACTGAAGTCTATGCCCCAGTAGCTAGACTTGAAGCTATTAGAATTTTTCTGGCATATGTTTCATTCATGGGGTTCACTGTGTATCAGATGGATGTCAAGACTGCGTTTCTGTATGGAGAAGTTAAAGAAGAGATTTATGTTGATCAGCCACCTGGTTTTGTCAATTTCAAGAAACCAGATCACGTCTACAGACTAGACAAGGCCTTGTACGGGTTACATCAGGCTCCTCGAGCGTGGTATGCTACACTGACCAAGTACCTTCTTGATCATGGGTACAAGCGGGGAACCATCGATCAAACTCTATTCTGGAAAACTGTCGGAAAAGATTTGATTCTCGTACAGATTTATGTTGATAACATGATCTTTGGATCCACCAGCCCTGAGTTGTGTATAGAATTTGAGGGTGTAATGAAGAAGAGATTTGAAATGAGTTCGTTGGGTGAGATGACTACATTTCTGGGGTTACAAGTTCGTCAGAGTTCAGAAGGGATTTTACTACATCAAGGGAAATATGTTGAGGATATGCTAATAAAGTTCGAGTTTCAAGATTCAAAGAGTGCCAATACTCCGGCGGAAAGACCACTGCTATCATCTGATCCTGATGGGAGTCCCGTAGATCAAACATACTACAGATCGATGATCGGGTCTCTGATGTATTTGACGGCAAGTCGTCCTGACATTTTGTTTGCGGTCTGCCAGTGTGCTCGTTTCCAGGCTAATCGTAAACTCTCTCATTTAACTGCTGTTAAACGTGTTTTTAGATATCTGAAGGGACAACCGAAGTCAGGTCTTTGGTATCCCAAACAATCAAAAGTTGATCTTTATGCTTTTGCTGACAGCAATTATGGTGGAGATGACATTGACAGGAAATCCATGTCAGCCGGTTGCTAGTTTCTCGGAGACCGCCTCATCTCATGGCAATGTAAGAAACAACAAACAGTGTCCACCTCAACCGCCGAAGCAGAGTATGTTGCCGCATCCGCTTGCTGCTCTCAGGTTATCTGGATGCAAAATCAGTTGCTGGATTACGGTTTGGAATTTCTTGACACTCCTATTTCTGTGATAATGATGCGGCCGTTGCCATTGTGAAAAACCATGTCCAACATTCTAAAACCAAGCACATCGACATCAAAATTCATTTTATTCGTGACTGTTTCGATCGGAAATTGATTCATCTTGAACAAGTCCACACCGATAACAACGTAGCGGACTTATTTACAAAACCGGTTGGAACAACAAAATTCAATGTGCTTGTGAGTTTTCTTAAAATGCTTCGTTTCGAGGATTGAGCCTTTTTGGGATAAATTTGTACAGTTTTTTTTTTTATTTTTTGCACAAATTTAAGGGGAGAAAAATCAAAAAGACAAAAATAGTGTGCGTGTGTTGTTTTTTTATTAAAAAATATTTTAATATAATTCATTCTCGCTTAAAACTATGTCGGTTGCTAGAAAAATCAAAAAGACAAAAATAGTGTGCGTGTGTTGTTTTTTTAATTAAAAATATTCATTCTCGCTTAAAACTATGTCGGTTGCTCAAGTCTGAAGGACATATACTTGTATATGGTTGGTCCGGTGTTCTACTTGTAGTTTCACAGGATAGCCATTTACCCAACGACTGATAGCACCCGGGGCGATTATGATGTGTTTTTGTGTTCTGTGCTTTTTCACTTAAAATTATGTCGGCAACTTTGAGCTGCAAGGACATGCACATATATGCATGGTTGGTCCGGTTAACCACTTGTGGTTATACAGGACAACCATTTACCTAAAATCTTGATAGTGACCGGGGTGACTGAATACTCAACACGCTTGTTTCTTTTGTAACTCCAATGGGAAATGATATTATTATTCAGTTAACAGCTTTTTAGAAGCATCAAAAATATTTTCAAATGAAAATTGATCCAGCTTTGGAAAATGATAGATAAATTGTTTTTGTGTGCCTAACGGGTGAAGTTATTAAGCTTAAAAGGCTCTAGAACAGTCATTGATATTGTAGGGTAGCTTTCCATGATGCGTAAAATTTGAAGTGATATAAACTAAAATTGCTAAACATAATGTGGAGAATGATTTTGAAGACAGGTGCATGTTTCCAGGTACATCTCTCCGAATGATAGGCAGAAAAACAATTACCCAGTCATACACGAGCCCGTTAGTGTCTTGATCACCAAAAATATTGTGCTATTATGTTTATTTATTCAAAAAAAAAAAGCAAAAGAGTTATTTATGAGTTACTTATCTATTATCAAAATTAATTTTAAATAAAGGTTTAAAGAGACAAACTAGAACTACAGATATGGGGGCACACAAGTAAGTCCTGTCATGTCTCGAATGAAAGGCTTGTCAGTTTACTGGCACTAAGTCCAACGTTCAACCTTAAATCTAAGCATGTTTATATATAAAATATTTTGATCAAGCATTAGGGGGTTGGAGTCAAATTGGGGTGATCTGGGGAAAGCCAAATACTCTTTGAGAAGAGATAGGAGGCATCACAGGTCCATGAGTGATGTCCATCTAAGCTTTATGCCGAACTGAACCTTAATCATATCACTGATGCAATGAAAATAATGCTAAGTATGTTATACCTGCTATCAACCTGTATCTTATGTCATAATAATGCTGAACATGAATCCTTGTGACAGCCTCTTAAACTATATGATTCCATGTTCGGATCTTTTCGAAAAAAAGGGGTGGTAGTTTTACTAAGAATTGAAATTTGATCCCGACTTTAAATTCTAAAAGGAGTTGCTTCTGTGGATAAATAATTAATTTCATTTTATTTCGATCTTATTTCTTTTATCTTGTTTTTCCCTGTCTAATTCTATTATTTTACCTCGAAATCACTCTCCTCGAAATGATCATGTAAATTAAGTTTTCTTAACTTTGGGTTAAAAGTCTTTGCAAGATTTGGATCACTTCTAATGGGCCATGAACCCATTTGTGCTGTATTGGTTTTCGGTTTAGTTTGAGCCCATAAAGGGTTTTCGGCCCACTATGGTTGGTATAAATACTTTAAGGGTCTCTTCCCTTCACTTTTATTACTTTACCATTTACAAACCCTTCTTTTATCTTTTCCGAGATCCTCTTTCTAATCTTACTTGGCGAAATCAAAACCCTCTTCACTAATCAAAGGTTCAAGTCTTTTGTGACTAGCAGGTACTGGACTAAGTTACATGAGGTTTACATGTCACTGAGGCTTACATTGTGTTTCCGTAAACTGTTTTTATGGATAGTTTGATGAATCGACCATTGGTGTTATGAGTAATTAGGGCTTTGATATTTGGGATGAAATAAAGGCTTTCGGTCAAATATTTGAGTGTTGTTGTAGGTTTATTGGAAGATGAATAGGGATCTCGGTGGTTGAAGATGATGGCACGTTTCCCAATGCAAAAACCCAAGAGTTTTCTGTCCCAGATGTCAAGGGTTCTAGGTTGACTTTCGTTGACCGAGAACTCGTTACTGAATTCTCTGTTCTCGGTCGAAATTCTTAACTTTGTTCACCGAGAACACTATCTTGACCGAGAACTCCAAATATCTACGTTTTCGGTCAAATCTTGACCGAGAACCCGTGTTCTTGGTTAATCTTCTTGTCTATTGTTGACAGAAAACTCATTGGTTTGACCGAGACCCCTTCTACTGGGCTCTATAGTCGCTGACTGGGCCCAAAATTACATAGTAACGTATACTTGGGCGAATTAATATCCTTTTGGGCTGTAAAAAGTGTTTTCTTTGGGCTTGTATTTACATTTCAAGTTCTCTTCTAATTATGAGGGTCGTTAAACACTGTTCAGCCAATCAACTTGATATCTAACTTGATACGTTTGGCGCAGATATGGCTGATCAAAACCGTTAAAGTTTGTGGAACTCATAACATAGCTGGCCACTTGTATGATCCACCAATGGTTCACAAGGAATTCAATTCGATGATAGTTGGTCTCAATACCTGCAGGATATCTCATGCTCTTCGGGAGAACTCTGTCATTTGCAAGAAGATGGTTATTGATTTCTGAAACAATGCAAAGATCAATTCACAAGGGGCAGATGGAGTTATTTCAATCGACTCTATAATTCAGATGAAGCAGGTTGTTGTTACTTAAGCCATCATTAGAGAGGTGCTTTTGTTTGGGGATCAACCTAACTACCCAACAGAGTACTCTACTGCTGAGGGTACTGAAGTTCTTACAAAAATTGGTTATGAAGGCTCTTATCCCCCCACAATCAAGAAATTATTTCACCCATACTGGAGATATCTATTACACACGTTCTTTACTTGTATCTAAGGAAGAAAGGGGGGGGGGGTCAGATGAGATCAGTCACACCCAGATGTCTGCCGTTGCTGCTCTGATCATGGATTGGAATTATAATTACTCTAAATTTGTTTTCAATGAAATGATGAGCAACCTGAAGGCAAAGAAAAAGAAATGTTCCTGATGTATCCGAGGTTCTTACAGATGATATTTGACTCTTATTACACCGACCTGGTTAAATCTGTTGAAACCTTGGATATGAAGTCTATGGGACCCAACTCCTTTGGGTTGATGAAGCAATCAAGAAAAGGAGCCAAGGTGGTTTATCGGGGATTACACACTTTAGTGAAATTTGGACGATTTGCTGAGACAGAAGCTGAGCCTGTGTTGGCTCAGGATGCTGGTGAACATGCGGTACCAGTTCAATCGCGTGTTGCTACTTTTGAGATTTCCGATGATGAAGATGATGAGACTGAACACTGTCGGTCAGATACCCCTCCAAGTACTGAAAACTTTAGTGCTTTAGAAGCTGTGAAAGCATTATTACAATCGACTGCTCTGAAACCTCCTCAGTCTGTTGCTGAAGTTAATGAAGAAGACATAGCTGAAGATCCAACTGCAGACCTCGGTCCTCGAAAACGTAGAAAGAAAGATCCGAGGCCTGGAATACTGATAAATGAGTCTGAAACAACCACTACACCAACAACAAATGAAACATCCAACCCAGTTCAACATTCCATTCAACCTGAGACACCTGCTCCAGAAACACAAGCTGAACAAGATAAACCTGCTAACGAGCCATCATTCCATGATTTATTGACTAGTGATTTTGGTGATGATTTTGATTTTGAATTTGAGGCAGAAGTTCCTCACACCGACACTACAGACATTCCCTCCGGCTCATCTGGCCCAGACACTCAGGGTCAGTCAATCACCAGTACGTCAGACAAAGTTGCCCAGATTCTGGCGATGCAGGAAACCTATCTTCAGAATAAAGGTAAAGGTGTGGTTCTTGAAGAGGCTTCTGTTGATGTTCATGCATTACAGCATCGGGTTTTTGAACTCGAACAAGATTCAGTAGTCAAAGATGTTCGTATTCAGGAATTGGAGGCGAGTAATTCTGATAAAGACTCCAAGATTAAAGAATTACAGTCCAACATGGGAGAGTTAACTGCACTATATCTTGATCTCCAACAAAAGCTCTTTCAAAAGTTTGGAGATGAAATTAAAGGCAGTGATGACGTAACATCTAAAGTACCCGATGTGAGTCAAGGTGGTAGCTCTACTGCTCGTCCTGTTGAAAACATCGATGACTCGGAATCTTTGCAAAAATATCTTGATGCTCCTCCTGTCTCCAAAGAGAAATCTGACAGAATTAAGAAGAATCTCCTTGGAAAGGGAAAGAAAAAGCTGCTGGTAATGAAAAACTCAATCAGAATGTGGAATCGTCGGATCATCCAGACAGGTTTGTTATTGAATTTCAAAAGGGTTTTAATGCTAAATATGGGGATCGATCAGGAGTTCTGTCATGGGGTTTTGACGCGGACAAAAACATATGGTGGGTGAAGAGGAAGTCAGGAGTCACCGAATATTATAAGAAGATGAAAGATTTGGGTCCTGGACTAAAGTATATTTGAGTGATCTAATTAATTCTCCTTTCACCAATCCGACAAATGATAAAAGAGGTGCAGACTTCTGGGAATTTCTGAGAAGGCAAGTTGATCGAGGCTTCCCGAACATGAAGACTGCCGAATCCTTCCTAAAGAAAGTTAAGGGAGTTCAAGATCCGAAAACTGGGAAAACTATGGTTAACATTATGTGGCCTGCAACAAACAAAGCCACTCACATTCCTGTTCCTGACCAGATTCCAGATGGCACCGCGGATAATATGAAATTCTGGATATATGATAGCGTGTCTGCCACTGTCGTTATTAAGTTAGAGAAGGGAAGGGGTCAGTACTGATTTGTTGAACCAAGAGACCTATTAAAGCTGGGAGAAAGAGACATCCACACACTTAGTACTTTTCAGATAGTCGCTGATCCAATTTTTGAAGCGGCTGCTAAAGAATTCACAAGTACGGTAGCCCCTATTATTCGTTGCAAGTTTTGGGCAGGTGCTTTGAAGGATGCTGATGTTGATCACATGGAGCAAGATTGAAGATAAAGCTACAAACCAAGGGGGGAGATTGTTGGGCCTAGTTTTGTGGTTTGAGCTTTGTTTAATATTGTCTTAGATTATTTGGGCTTGGGTGTTGGGTTTGTAGGTGAACCGAAAACTACTATAGAGTTCTCGGTGGGCTTATGGTTGTTTTGGGCCATCCATTACTAGTTGGTTCCCTATATATAGATGTATGATGTATAGGGTTAAGGTTGTTCATTCCTAATCATATGTTTAAGTATTGTATGTGCTTAAGCACCCGACGTATTCAATAATATACGTGTTTTTTGAAGCAATTCCGTGTTACTTTTACTATTCTTATTCGTGTTCTTGAATCACCGAGTGTTGGTATTCCGCACCAATACTCGTTTTGTTGATATCATATTGTAGTGATCCAGATTCGGGACTTACATTCCTTAAGGCCTATCGATGTCAATCCATAGCTGAGGCAAATTATCGATACGTAAGTTATACAAATTATTGAAACATTAGATATTATATTCTTTGATATATCTCAAAATTTATATTATAGGGCAATGATAGTGTATGCTGTAAAAACGGGAGCCAACATGTGCATCAATGTCAACTGGGTCAACAACAAGGAGAGTACTTAATTTCTTCAAACGGAAATTGAACTACACGCGTTATTATCATATCTTATCTAAACAGCACACATACTGACCTGCACGCGCGCGCTAATCTTATCCACGCGCGCGCAGATTTGAACTGGACGAGCACGTGCTGTCTGATTCGGGCTCGCGCACTGTTCTGATCTGAACGCGGGCTGTTCTGATCTTAGCGTTATTATGATCTGTGGTCTGTTCTGATCTTGTATTAACATTCAATCATATTCGGTAACTTTGAATATGTTATTCTGTAGTGTCAAACTCAACCGGGAAGTAAAGAGTGCGGATATTATATCTTAAACTTCATGAAGGAGATAGTTCGTGATGGACTTGACATACTTGTCAATAACAATGTAAGTGTAATTTACTCTTTTGCTTATTGGTTTGTTTTGATCGAATATGTTTTGACCCGACAAGTTTGTATTGTCTTTTTTTTTCTTCTTAGGTTGGTGGAGGCAAAGAGGTATACACGGATGCAGATCTTGACGCGGTTCGTGAAGAATGGTCAAGCTATGCGGTTCAGTTTGTTTTTCGAGAATGATTTATTGTATTGACTAATAAAACAAATATTTTTTGTAACATTTTGATGTAGGATGCTTAATTAAGGAATGAAATGAAAGGTTTATTTTGTATAATTGTGTCATTAATTTAAATATTAGTATGCATAATAATAATAATAATAATAAAATAGTAAAATAATATATATTTTTAAAATAATACCATGACTCGCAAATTTGTGTGTTATAAATTACAGTCATAAAAGCATGTCATAAATGAGAGTCATAAAGTGTAAGTCATAAACGTGAGTCATGAAATGTGAGTCATAAAGGCGAGTCCTAAAATGTGAGTCATAAGTTATGACTCGCGAGTGTGAGTCATAATTGATTTATGACTGAGCTATCAATGACTCGCATTTGCAAGTCATCTGTACCCATTTATGACTCGCAATGCGAGTCATTAAAAGCCTTTTTTCTAGTAGTGCGTGGTATGCACACTATGTTAATTATTTAGCCACGGGAGAGATTCCGGAACATTGGTCAAAGAAACGCAGACAACAATTCATGGCCCAATTCAAGCAATACATTTGGGATGAACTGGTCCTTTTTAAGGTTGGAGCGGATCAAGTTCTTAGAGATGTGTACCTGAAAATGAAGTGCACGAGATTTTGACACATGCTCATTCGTCGGCATGTGGGGGCCATTTTAGTGGCTCTAAAATGGGGTATTAAGTACTTGCATTCATGTTTTATTGGCCAACACTTTTCAAAGATGCTAATGAATATGGCCGATATTGCTTAAATTGTCAACGAATGGGGGGTATATCAAAAAGGAATGAAATTCATTTACAACCCATTTTGGTGGTTGACATGTTCGATGTTTGGGGCATAGACTTCATGGGCCTTTTTCCGAACTCGTGTGGGTATTTATACATTCTTGTTGCGGTTGATTACGTATCGAAATGGGTTGAAGTGGTTGCAACAAGAACAAATGATCATTCTGTGATGTGTAAGTTTGTACAATCCAACATTTTCTCAAGATTTGGTGTCCCAAGAGTACTTATAAGTGATGGTGGATCTCACTTCAAGAACTTCACATTTGGTAAGTTGTTAAAACGTTATGGTTTAATCATCTAATTGCAACACCTTACCACCCTTAAACGAGTGGCCAAGTTAAAGTTCGAATCGCCAAATTAAGGAAACTTTGATGAAAATGGTTCGGGTTGATAGGAAAGATTGGTCGGTTAAGTTGGATGATGCATTTTGGGCATATCAAACTGCCCACAAGACAATGATTGGTACCACTCCTTATCTGTTGGTGTAAGGAAAGGGATGTTATTTTCCAATGGAGTTGGATCACCGAGCATTATGGGAAATTAAGAGTGTTAATATGTATTATAATGAAGCCATCGAGTTGAAAAACTTGAAGTTGAGTGAATTAGAAGAAATCTGGGATGAAGCGCATGAATGTGCCTCAGCTTATAAAAGAAACCTAAAATGGGTGTATGATGCTAAGATAAGGAAGAGAACATTTGAAGTTGGGTAAAAGGTGTGATTGTACAACTCAAGACTCAAATTGTTTCCCAGGAAGCTAAAAAGCAAGTGGATGGGTCCTTATGTCATCACAAGAGTAGGGAGGTTTGGTGATGTTGAGATTGAAGACATGCAAAATCAAGTTAAACAAGTTGTGAACGGATATCGGCTCAAACCATACTTAGAAGGTAAAGAAGTCAATATGCTTAAGGATGACAAGGTGAGTTTCCTTCTAAGCTCTCCTGATGGTTCCACTTCGTAAAGGTCCAGGTTTGTTGTATAATTTAGTTTAGCTTTTTGTTCAAATTTGATTTTAAAATTACCTTTCTCGCTTTGGAGTGTGTCCAAATCAAGTGTGGGGAAATTTTTATGAATTTCTTCACCGTGTTAGGGACAACTCGGTTTTTTTATGGGGGTAGGGTAGTTTTTTTATTTTTGTAGGGTAATTTGTTTTTGGTTATATTACAAAAAAAATATGGGTTGACCGTGGACCACGGTACCGACCGTGGCCCACAGTGAACATCAACCGTGGACCACGGTGGGGATCGTTGACCACGGTCCAGATCTGATGAGTGAGCCATAAATAGGGCACCATGGACCACTGTTGGAACCGTGGCCCATGGTTCGACGTTGGCTGATCTTCGGGGTCCGGTTTTGGTTAAAGAAAAGAGAAAAGAAACTTATTTTTACACCATTCTACACCACATATTATACCCACTTTTATTCTATACTTTCAACTTCACCAACTCACATTCATCTTCTCCATCAACTCTCTTTACAAAACCCAACTCTCATCACCATAACTTTCTCATATAACATCAATTTCTAAGAGAGTTAACCCTAATTTGATTGCATTTTTATGTGGATTAACAATATCAAGTCTAATTCCACTAATTTCTAAGTGTTAATCTGATTGTTGAGCATTGGGGTGACGAATTTCTTAACAAATTTTGGAGGTTTTTACCATTTGTGAAGAAAGAATTACTTATCATCTTATTCAACAACCAATGTATGTTCTATTCCAATTTTCTTGTATACATTGAAAAAATTGTTAAGGTAGAATTGATTTGAACTATACCCATGTGCTTGTTTGGTTAATTAGTATAATGGTTGTGGATAATAGATAAGTGCTTAAACATATGGGTTGTACATTGAAAGTTAAAAATCACGTGTTTAGTTAAGTCTTGAGATTTTGGTGAATGGAATAATGGTTGAATATCCACAACCATAGTAACAAGCAACTGTGGGGATGTGTATGTTGAATTAACTTGGTTTGTTTGGTGTATTTTTGTGTGTAAATTGGTAGAACTTCGGAGAAAGTAAAAGGGAAAGCATCATCTTCTAGTGGCAGAGTAGCCTAGGCTAAAAGGCAGAGAATGCAGGAAGAACAAGAACGAGCGCATGTGGCAACTATCAAACCAACTTGGAGGGGCGGGGTGATGTCAAAGTACCCGTTAGAACGAAAACCGGAATTATTCAGAGAAAAGTTGAGCACTTTGCACAATAGGATTGACGGGTTTATGTGTGAAAAGAGGTGACTGACCATGGTTTTGAGGCGTTTGGGTTGTTTGATAAATTTGAAGCATTAGGTTGGGAAGTTGTGCTTAAGTGTTATTATGGAGAGTGCAATACATTGTATGATAGGGAGATTGAGGAATGAGTGTTAACTTTAAGATGTCCCACGTATAAGAAAGGCTCCAACATGAAACTGATAGGAACGGTGTGGGGACGTGAATTTGTGATGTCTTTTGAAACGTTTAATTAGATTGCGCTATTTGATAGCAATCCAACTGACTCGTGTGTGTACCCAGTGGTAAAAGATTTGTTTAAAGACCCCGACAAACATCCACAATAGCACAATATGTTGACAAAGGTTCTAAAAGGGGGTCGGGGGTATGAATTCACAGATAAAGAGAAATGACTTGAAGATTGAAGCAAAGCTGTTGATGAAAATTTGTTTGTCCAATGTGGTGTTCCATCGGGGGGCATTTCAATTGTGAGGAATAGTGATATTCCTGTTTTGTACGCATTGATGTGTGGGAAACCACTCATCTCTTTCCGCTATATGGTCATGCACAACATTTGGATCAGTCACGAGAGCAACAAGCGGATGTTAATACCACATTGTCGACTGATCACTGCACTATTGAAGTTTCATGGTGTGATTCATGAAGATTCTGTGGGGATGACTAAAGTGTTCAAGGAATTCAAGTTGAAGGATCTGGGACCGGGGTGGACATATACCCAAGGGGATAGACATCATTAGCTTGTAAGCGATAATGTAAGATGGAGGGTGTTAAAAGAGGAAGTAGAGGCTGATGTGGATAAAGAGAATGAAGAAATGGAAGACATGGGTGAGCCGGAGGACATGGAAACAGGTGGTGTTAGTAGTTCCCAATACGGGTGTTGGGATTATTCTTCGGGGTATGAGTTGTATGGTAGTAATTAGGCCCATATGGGGTCAATGAACGAGGTGGTGGAAAGACATAGGCCTTCGACCTACGGTAATTGGTCGGAAGAGTCTCAGGCCTTATTTGACCATCAAACATTCATGGGGGCTTATGCTAAACGGGTTGAGAAGGAAAGACATGATAGATTGGAGATGTGGAATCGTGCTCAAGCTTATGAACGATGGCATGAGATGAACGTGCGGTATTTGAATGATAGGAATAAAAGAATGCATGATCAATGGCATGCGGGTGAACCAGTGGTACTGGATCCACCAAGGGTGGATTACATGACATTACCACCGTATGACGGTTCGGTGCGGTATGCTGAACCACCTCTCCATCACTCGATGTGGGTTGATCCGATGCAGTCAATGGCACCAGCACCACCACCACCACAATCTAAAGAATGCAGTAGCAGAGGCAGCGGGTCATTTAACTTTGGGGAAGTTTTGGATTTCATGATGTCCATCTTCAGGCCGGCCCAACCGCCTTACTACTAATTGAGTCTCATTATGTCAGGTGAGCACCGTTTTGTATATTTTTGTATAGTTGTTTATCTTTTTTGTTAATTACTTTTGGGTGGATGGGAGGAAGACGAAGCACTTGTAATAAAGTGTTGTGGGTTATGAAGGAAAGAAAGGTGTGTTAAGTAGTAGTATGTTTGTTTTTATTTTCTCAATACCGTACATTGGGGACAATGTATCCCAAGTATGGGGATGAGGAATTTTTTGTTCTTTATATATATATATATATATAAGGGTTCAAATAAAAAATAATTGTTTTGTGAGAAGTGTGAGAAAGCTTTATTCTAAAGTACACCACCTAAATAGGACATTAAACCATGTAAATAGAAAACTATACAACTTTTAGAAACTATTAATCTCAACCACTAGATCCAAGGGTCTACATCTATTCTTATGCTTCTCACATAACTTTTGTTTTTTTACGTTAACCTTACCCTATCAAGTTCTCAAAATATCCCCCATATATATATATATATAGGGGGGATATTTTGAGAACTTGATGAGTTATAAGAACTTTACGAACTCAATTTTGGACCACACATTTAATTAAATGATATGAAATATGTGGCTGAGATTAAATTTAATTAAAAAATGAATTAGGAGAGGGAATACATATTTTTGATGATCACATAAGTTTAAATGTTAGTTACACACGTGTAATAATTCGATTCGGTGTATAAAAAAATACTGTAATTTTTTGTACATTATTTACACTTACGTATTACACATGTGTAAAAAAATTCAAAAAAATAATTGTTACGTATGAGTTCTTTCGAGTTCTAAAAACTTAAAGCGGTTCTTAAAAGAAATCAATCATATATATATATATATAAAGAAGGTAAAATAAAAATAAAAAATAAAAAGAAGTTTTTTTTAAAAAAATTTAAAAGAAAAACGGAAAGTGGTAAGATGGCGGGGTAAGGTTTTGGTCCCTTTTCATGGTCACAATTCCCTAAAGGACATGTTTGCCTAGTTGTTTTAAAAAGGAGGTTATGTGGTATTCTTTTCAAGGTTAGCATGCTTTCAGTATAATAACCCGCATAACATGTCCAATCACACTTGTGCATTGAGAAAGTAAAGACTGGTGAGAAGGTTGATATCCTCCGATAGAACTTGTGCAATCAGTGCATTTCGAGACCTTAACTTGGCATGAGTGCAAAATGATGTAAGGCCCCGAACCCGGTAGCCCTACTTTAGCGTCGGATTTACTCATAAACACAGTTCTACCAATCAGAGTTTATTAAAACTTTTCGCGGAATATAAAACATCAATCATTTGTTACAAAACATTATATCTTTTCTTTGATACCAAAACCCAAAACATTATATTTAAACATCTTTACTTTTATCTTCGCATGCCAGCCGTTCAATCCAAGCCATGTGCCGTCCTCATGCTAACGCTATAGTCAGCTCACCTGCGTGCATACTAAAAGTCAGCTACGCTGAGTGAGTTCTAGTTAATCAAGCAACTTATCATACAACCACTACATGCATCATATACGTATCCGAAGACACGTAGTTCACTATCTAACCTGCTCACCTTACCACTTAGCCTCTTATTTACACCTACCACTTTGCCACTTTGCCACTTTAATAACGTATAACGTTATGCCACTTTGCCACTTTAATGACGTAGTCACGTATAGGCTTACCCTACCACGTACTATCGTCATGCCACTAACACTCTTACTAGACTCTTGCCACTTCTAACACGCTCTACCTCTACTTGTCTACAACACGCTTCATATCATTTACATAATAAGCAAGTCACATCATAGCATTCATACACTCTAATAACCACTTGGCAATCACTATCCTTGGCGATACGTGCAATATCCAAAGATCGTTCACGTACCGACAAACATTATATAATAGCTACCTCGTATAACATCTATAGCATACACTTACCACTTAAGGTAAGTGTATTCACACTTCACATCGAGTATGCAGAAAGCCACGAAAACATAACAAGGAAATGGGGCTAGAAACTCACCTGAATTTGGTTACTTTTTCTGCTACTGGTTATTCCTTCTCGAGCTGTGCGCGTCTAACTGTTTAATAATTGAATATCAAATACTACTCTAGCCATTCTCATTACTACTTAATTAGTCTTACGTGTCTAAGCCGATTTTACTTCATTGAATCATTACCCGGTTAGTTAATCGTTACTCGTTAATCCTTTAAGGGCATCTTTCATAAATTATCAAAGTCCAAGGGCTACTATGTAATTATCTCATTCCTTTCTAAGTACAGGGACCATTCTGTCATTATGCTAAACTTCTAGTTTAACTATAACCCTCAACAGACGGGGGTCCGGGGGCAGCACCCCTGGTAGCGGGGTCTAGGGGCGGCAGCCCCTAGCAGGGTTCAAGGGGCAGAGCCCCTGGATGGGGTCGAGCTGCCAGGTCAGCTTGGAAAAAAATTATTTCTATTAATTGCCTTATCACATTTTCCACTAGGATTTGAAATTATTATTTTTTCACCATCTCATTCTCTATAAAGAATCAAGTGTAATTTGTTATCAGATCACACTCTAATTCGCTATCCAGATCACATTCTGATTCGTTATCCATTCTTAGCTGATTCGTTAATCTAGTTCGTCATCTTCCTTAACGAATTGGGCCTTAACGAATCAGTCCATAACGAAACAGTCCCTCTAACGAATCGACCATCTAATTCATTATCTTCTCTAACGAACTGGCTATAACGAATCAAGGTTAATTCGTTACCTTTTCCCCTAACGAAACAGACACGAACTAGAGCTAATTCGTTACGCTCCCTCAGGCGAACTAGTTAGCGAATCACCTCTGGTTCGTTAGTCTTCCGTTAGCGAACTAGGGTTAGGTCATGGAATGTCAGAACATTCCCTAACATACCTTACCTCGTATTAACTTTTGCCGGCGCCGCCGCCGGAAAGCGGTCGGAAAACCGCGGATTCGTTGGAAAAACGTATTCCAGCACCGTTTTCACCGTTTTTCGTCCCGTTCGATCCAGATCTATGCTAGGGTGACCCCTAAGCTCATCTTAGGTTTGGTTTATACCCGATTCCACCGGATCTCGTGACTTTAACGGTTTAACGGTGCCGCTCCTCGTTTCACAACTAGATCTAACGGTTTTGGACCTCTACAATATCATACTAACATTACCTCGGGTCGGAACTCGGTTCTCGTTCTTCTTCTTGGTTTCGGCTTAGAGAGAGAGTAAGATGAGAGAGAGAGCTAAGTGTGTGTTTTGGTGGTGTATGGAGTATGAGAAATGAATGGTTTTAAGGTTTATATAATTATGGATCATGGGCTTAGGCCCATGGTCCTTCCCTCTTTCCTTCATAACCCAAGTCTATAACCAATATCCATTACCCAACACTAGCCCGACCCATACCAACTCCTACTCTATTTATTTATTTCCCGATAACCCGAGTAAACTTTCCCTCTATTATTAAATAATATAATTAATATTATTTTAGAAATTTTGGGATGTTAGTAGTGATAGAGGCAACTAGGTCAAGCCTCGTCTGGATGAATGTGAGTGTGGGTTTTAGGGGTTGGGCCTCATACATTACATATATGAGCATGGTTAATGAGAGAGGTGGGGGGGGGGGGGGGGTTGTTACCTTAGAAAACAATTTTGGACTTTTTCTTTTTATGGATTACTTCATGAAATGGTAACCAACTTTGAAATTTGTTCCAATCAGGTCACTGATAAAAACTTTTGTTCCAATCAGGTCACTAAACTTTCATTTTTGTTCAAATCCTAGATATTTTACCTGGATAGCAGGTAATCTAGGTTTCTTTTTAATTTTTCAATGTTTTTTTTACTTTGCATAATAACTTTTAAATGTTGCGAAAATTAGTAAAAATGCGAAATATAGTTTTAAAATTTCGAATATTAAAAAAAAAAAATCGGATAATTGCAATAAATTGCAAATATTGAAAAAATGGGTCGAAACGGGCCACTTAAAAAATGGGTTGTTTTGGTTCGGTTCGGAACGGGTTAGGGTCAATAGGTTCGGGTTAGAACGGGTCAAGGTCGGAACAGGTCAAAACGAGTTTCGGGTCAGTTTTTTTGACCAACGAATCAGCGCGTTTTCAACACGTTATGTCACACCCCGACCAAAGGCGGAACATGCCGGGGTGCAACGTGATTGGACAAATACACAAGACACTATTTAAAGTGACAATATTTATTCAACTCATTTTATTTCAACAAATCAATAATCAACACATCTCGTCCACGCAAACAAGTTGAATACAAGTAGCAATTATATTGTTCGTTTTACTAATATCCTAATAGTCTTGGTAATGTTTTCATCAAGTCCTCGAGTCAACAAAAGTAAAACCTGTAACATTTCATAAAATAAAGTTTGTCAACACAAAGGTTGGTGAGCAATTCATAAGATTGAGCATATAAATATATAGTAATAAAAAGTCACAAAACTTGTATATAAAACGATAAATAAATAACAATAATTTGGATAATATGAAGTCGCTAATAAGAATACATTAGCGGCACCGTCTATAAATAGATTCGGATTTCATGTAGTCGTTAATAAGAATACATTAACGACACCCTCCATAAGAGAATGCCAAATGGACTCGGGATTTCGTGAAGTCATTGATAAGAATACATTAACGGCACCATGCTATAAGAGAATATCAGATAGTTCACGGATTTATGAATCAACCTTCCAAAAGCGGTAAACACATAAGCATATAAGCATGTAGGCATAGAACACCAAATCGAGCATTTATTTAAGTAAAATATACAATCACGTTTGTGGGTTTTAAAGATTCAAGTATATAAAGCATTTAGTTTGATAAGTATGAAATGTCACCCAAAAACGGAAGATGGAAAAAAAGGTATGAAAGTACTCACCTCGATTGATGAACCGATAAATAAATAGGTAAATAAATGAAGCTCGAACGGTAAACGAACAGATCCGACTTAAAACGATAAACACCTTAGCTAAAATAAATAATGTAATATATATTAATGAACTTGAAACCATAATGAAACTATATTGGAAACATTGAATGAGGAGGTCCGGTTGTAAATCGGATTATCGGTTAATTTGTTAATGGTTAGGGACTCGTACTTAAATGACAATTAAAATAAAATAATATTATTTTATTGGGCTTTTAAATAACTAACCAATATTAAATATAAGCAAGACGGTTTTAAATCAAAAGTTCATTTTTTTATGAAAGTGAATTTTATAATGAAGCTTATAATAATATTATTTATGATGATGATAATAATGATAATGATAGTTTTGAAACATGTTATGAATATATATATATATATATATATATATATAGATATATAAGATAATAATGATAATAATAATAACAATAATTATTATTAATAATACTAATTTAGTATAATACTAATAATATTAGTTTAAGAATAACGATATTAGTATTAATTAAAATGTTGTTAATAATAATAATAATAATAATAATAATAATAATAATAATAATAATAATAATAATAATAATAATAATAATAATAATAATAATAATAATAATAATAATAATAATAATAATATTGATAGTAAATAATGATATTATACTCGATGTCGGTTTGATTTCTAAACGAATTCATAAAATAGCTATAATGATATTATTGCAAATAATTGATGATAATAATAATAATAATCTAGTTAATAATAATAATAATAATAATAATAATAATAATAATAATAATAATAATAATAATAATAATAATAATAATAATCTAGTTAATAATAATAATAGTAATAATAATCATCTTTACGTATTTATGTTAATACTAATAGTAATAATAAATTTATTAAGTATAACAAGAAACAATACCAAAAACCGATCTAGGATGACCCGAACCCGATACTTCTAATTTAATAAACATACCAACCAAACCGAACCAAAATAATTAAACCCAAGAACTTATTATATCCATTTCCCGGGTGTTCATCTTTTACCCAATTCATACCAACAACGCAAACCCGATTCGTTTCAAAGTATTTAACCAAAATATAACCGATAATACCAAAACAAATATTAACAATTTAAATCCGACAATCGACATATGACAATTTATAACACCAAAACCCAAATTGATTTACCTATTAGACGTGTATATACTTGTGGCTCTACCCCGGGAAGAACCCGAGCTAAACCCGCCGGAGACGAGGGCAGCGGCAAGGGAGAGAGAGAATCGGAGGGAGAGAAAAAGAGAGAGAGAGAGAGAAAGAACACACAGAGAGAGAACGGCGGGGAGAGAGCTGCGGTGCCGGAAAAACGTGCGGAGAAGAGAGGGAGTTGAGGTAGAGACGGCGGCCAGAGGTGGTGGGGTGTTTCGGAGCTGCTGCCGAAGTTCGGCTCGCCGGAAAGAAGAAAAAAGAAGTTTGGGTGGTGTTCGGAGGTAGTGGCCGGCGGGAGTGGCAGTGGCTGCCGGAAATCGTGGTCGCCGGAATAGCGGCTGGGGTGTGGGTGACGGCTGGTGGGTTGATGTTAAGGCTAAGGTTTGGTTAGGTTTATATATACATATTTACACAAAAGGTCCCCCAAGTTCTAAACATCTTATAAGAGGGGTATTAAACTTTATAAATGTTAATATAGATTCAAAGATGACAAGTATTACCCGTTACAATTTATAACTAATTTTTTTTAAAAGAACAATGATTAGTACACGCCTACATGATGGGTTCGAAGTATAACTTATTAAAATAAAGCGTGAAAGAAAATCAAAATCCAAATTTGACAAATGTCACACGTTGCAACTCGTTTTAACAGCAAAAGCTCGTTTAAGCGATTTTTCAGTTCGTTTCAGCACCTAACAGCTCGTTTAATTGATTTTTCAGTTCGTTTTAGCACTTAACAGCTCGTTTAAGCAACTTTTCAGTTCGTTTCATCACCTAACAGCTCATTTAAACGATTTTTCAGTTCGTTTCATCACCTAACAGCTTATTTAAGTGATTTTTCAGTTCGTTTCAGCACTTAACAGCTCGTTTAAGAGATTTTTTCAGTTCGTATCAGCACCTAACAGCTCATTTAAGCGCTTTTTCAGTTCGTTCTAGCACCTAACAGCTCGTTTCAGCGACTTTTCAGTTTGTTTCAGCACCTAGCAGCTCGTTTCAACGATTTTTCAATTCGTTTCAGCAACTAACAGCTCGTTTAAGCGGTTTTTAGTTCGTTTAAGCACTTAACAGCTCGTTTAAGTGATTTTTTAGTTTGTTTCAGCTTGTAACAGCTCGTTTAAGCGATTTTTCATTTCGTTTCACCACCTAACAGCTCGTTTAAGCGATTTTTCAGTTCTTTTTAGCATCTAACTGCTCGTTTAAGCGATTTTTCAGTTCGTTTCAGCACCTAACAGCTCGTTTAAGCGATAGTTCTGTTCGTTTCAACACCTAACAGCTCGTTTAAGTGTTTCTTTCAGTTCGTTTGAGCACTTAACAGCTTGTTTCAGTACGTTTTGACCAAAATGGCTTGTTTTGGTTCCGGTCGGAACGGGTTTGGGTCAGAAAGGGCTCGGGTCGGAATGGGTCAATTTTTAAAAGGTCAAAACGGGTTTTGGGTCGGTTTTTTTTGTTTGTTGAACGAGGACAACGGACGAAACATTTTAGTTTTTTTTTTACCTGTTGTTGTTTTTGTTTTATATTTTGAATTATGGTTTTTTTATTAACTTTTTTGAATTTTTTAGGGTTTTTTTTTAAAAAAACCTTGATTACCTGCTATCCAGGTAAAATATCTATGATTGGAACAAAAATGAAAGTTCAATGACCTAATTGGAACAAAAATTTTTATCAGTGACCTGATTGAAACAACTTTCAAAGTTGGTTACTATTCTATAGAGTAATCCCTTCTTTTTATTCAATCAACCGCCATATTAAATTGTGAGACGATCTGGCTTAGTAGGTTTCTTTGTATTTGTAATTGTTTTAGTACTCATCAATAGAAAATATTAAGCATTATGTTTACTTTGCAATGTTTCAAAAAAAAAATTGTTCGCGATTCAGTGTTCAAAGTATTATAGAGAGTGTGAAAAAAAAGAGAATCTAGTGATGCAAATAGTTGTTTATTTCATTATATACTTAGTTTGTTTGTAACAAGCCATATCGGATCGTTTGAGCTACTTTCAATATTCATTTCCATACCCTTACACCTAGCCCTATTATAACCCGCTTTAAGCCCTCTTGATTTGCATTTGTGTCAAAGCATTTATATAGGTGGAGATTTGATGATTGCACAAGCGTATGCTAGGAGAGTTGGTTATATGTGAAAATGTGTGAATGATCATCAAGAAGAGGTTTAATGTGTAAAGGTGTGTTATGTATGGGTAAAAACCGAAATCATGTCTGGTTTGATTAGAATTCTATGGTTTGAATGGCAACCGGAATTATTCAGAGATAAGTTGAGCACTTTGCACAATAGGATTGAGGGTTTTATGTGTGAAAAGAGGTGACAGACCCTGGTTTTGAGACGTTTGGGTTGTTTAATAAATTTGAAGCATTAGGTTGGGAAGCGGTGCTTAAGTGTTATGATGGAGAGCGCAATACATTGTATGATAGGGAGATTGAGGAATAAGTGTCAACTTTAAGATGTCCCACGAATAAGAAAGGCTCCAACATGAAACAGATCGGAACGGTGGGGGGACGTGAATTTGTGATGTCTTTTGAAACGCTTAATCAGATTGCCTTATTTGATAGCAATCCAACTAACTCGTATGTGTACCCAACGTTAAAATAGTTGTTTGAAGACCCCGAAAAACATCCACAATGGCACAATATGTTATCAAAGGTTCAAAAAGGGGTTCGGGGGTATGAATCCACAGATTAAGAGAAATGACTTGAAGATTGAAGCAAGTTGTTGATGAAAATTTGTTTGTCCAACGTGGTGCTCCGTCGGGGGAGCATTTCAATTGTGAGGAATAGTGATATTCCCATTTTGTACGCATTTTTGTGCGGGAAACCACTCATCTTTTTCTGCTATTTGGTCATGCACAACATTTGGATCAGTCGCGAGAGCAACAAGCGGATGTTAATACCGCATTGTCGACTGATCACCGCACTATTGAATTTTCATGGTGTGATTCATGAAGATTATGTGGGGATGAGGTTTAAGGAATTCAAGTTGAAGGATCTGGGACTAGGGTGGACATATACCCAAGGGGATAGATATCATTATCTTATAATCGATAATGTAAGATGGAGGGTGTTAAAAGAGGATGTAGAGGCTGATGTGGATGAAGAGAATGAAGAAGTGGAAGATATGGGTAAGCCGAAGCACATGGAGACAGTTGGTGGTAGTAGTTCCCAACACGGGGGTTGGGATTATTCTTCGGGGTATGAGTCGTATGGTATTAATTAGGCCCATATGGGGTCAATGAATGAGGTGGTGGAAAGACATGGGCCTTCGACCTACGGTAATTGGTAAGAAGAGTCTCAGGCCTTATTTGACCATTTAACATTCATGGGGGCTTATGCTAAACGGGATGAGAAGGAAAGACATGATAGATTGGAGATGTGGAACCGTGCTCAAGCTTATGATCGAGGGCATGATATGAAAATGCGGTATTTGGATGATAGGAATAGAAGAATGCATGATCAATGGCATGCGGGTGAACCGGTGGTACTGGATCCACCAAGGGTGGATTACATGACATTTGGATCAGTCGCGAGAGCAACAAGCGGATGTTAATACCGCATTGTCGACTGATCACCGCACTATTGAATTTTCATGGTGTGATTCATGAAGATTATGTGGGGATGAGGTTTAAGGAATTCAATTTGAAGGATCTGGGGCCAGGGTGGACATATACCCAAGGGGATAGACATCATTAGCTTATAAGCGATAATGTAAGATGGAGGGTGTTAAAAGAGGATGTAGAGGCTGATGTGGATGAAGAGAATTAAGAAGTGGAAGATATAGGTGAGCCGGAGCACATGGAGACAGTTGGTGGTAGTAGTTCCCAACACGGGGGTTGGGATTATTCTTCAGCGTATGAGTCGTATGGTATTAATTAGGCCCATATGGGGTCAATGAATGAGGTGGTGGAAAGACATGGGCCTTCGACCTACGGTAATTGGTAAGAAGAGTCTCGGGCCTTATTTGACCATTTAACATTCATGGGGGCTTATGCTAAACGGGATGAGAAGGAAAGACATGATAGATTGGAGATGTGGAACCGTGCTCAAGCTTATGAACGAGGGCATGATATGAAAATTCGGTATTTGGATGATAGGAATAGAAGAATGCATGATCAATGGCATGCGGGTGAACCGGTGGTACTGGATCCACCAAGGGTGGATTACATGACATTACCACCGTGTAACAACCCCAAATATAGGCCTAGTTTTTTTTTTTGTTTTTTAAAAAGAAAACTTATTGTTTAATACCGAGAGTAATATTGGTTGAATAGTTGAAGTGACCGTACGCCGATGGGCTTGGCTCTAACCATCAAGATTATAGCTAATGGGCTCGACCCAAATTAATCAAATGAAACCGAAACTCGGTTAATCCGAATGAACCCGAACACAATAACTCCAAGAGATTATTCGAATCATTCAGTAATTATTTAAATCATACCGTGTATCCTGATGTATAACTCAAATATGAAATGACTTCCTACATTACGTCTTGTCACATAATCAAATGAAACAAAAACTGATAAATAAGAATTGCGACGTGTGATATAATCACATACAATATAATACCTATGATTTCTATATGAAAACCATCCCCCTTGTTGATTATTTAAAACATATTATTTAAGGTTAATAAAAAAATCAGATTTTAGAAATACAAAATATAATAAAAGATAATCTATCTATAACCCTGATCAAATCCCTGACAGCCCAATTAACATTGTTGACCACCCCACACGTTTCAGCATTCTTTTTCCCCAATCAAAACAAATGCATGTCTTCTTCAACCAAGAAATATCCCTACAACTAGATATGTTCCCTTTCTCTTATCTCTATTACCTAAGGGTGTGTTTGGGATTTCTTATTTAAGTGTAAAAGGACTTTTTGTTAAAATGACTTATAAACTTATGAATTTTTTAAAACAAGCTTGTAAAAAAATGCTTGGAGCTTATGTGTTGGGGAAACCAAAATGACTAAAATGGACACTCTTTTTTAAAAGGAGTGTAATGGGTTTTGAGGGTTAGAGGGGTGTAATAGGTAAATCAAACCATTAAGTCAATAAGTTAGAGATTCCTAACTTTTCAAAACCCTTTTATTTTACCTTCTCCATAAGTTAAAATTCATAAGGTCTTATGGTTTGCCAAACACCTTACACACCTTATTAACTTTTCAAAAAGTTTAAAAGTTATAAGTTGATGAAAATAAGGAATCCCAAACACCCCCTAAATCAAACATCAATTTTCACTTTGCAAAACATATTCAAACTCCCTGTTCTGTTCTCTCTCCTTATTGCTGAAGGATCTGAACTAGTCCAAAGTCATCAAGAAATCCGCCTAAGTTTTATGTTTCTGCTCATGGAATCGTCTGAATCAGAGCACAATCCTACTCGCGAAACCCTAGCGTGTACCAGGTTTTGGAAATCTTGTATAATAAAATCAGAAAGAAGAACAAAATTAAACACGAAACAGTGAACCAGGCTTGTGTTTAACACAATTCTCTTAAACAGATTCGCGGTCTGTTCCCAGGGAACTCCGATTCGAAGCAAAAGCATAGCACTGCCGGACTCGATCACTTGCCTGAAACGAAACCGTAAATAATATTGTTGCAGCAAGGAGGAAGAAAATGAAGTGTGTATGGTGGTGTATCTCAAAATGATACACTCATCATGGTTTTATAACCAAGGAATCATAACCATAATCAATTCTCATTGATGATTATTAAAGAATAATAATATTCAAATAATGCCCATTAAACATAATCAATTCTAATTGATGACCACTAAAGAATAATAATATTCAAATAATGGACATAAGTGACGAATTGAAAACCGATAATAATAATCATTATCATAATGATTATTAATGATCTTGACCGGCCAACAAATTTTGAATTTCAAAACGAATTCCAAAAAATTGTCTAACGTGGGCTCGGGTTTTTGGAGCTGCATTCGTGTCCGCGAGACGTGCGGGCACACACGTCATTTACCACTTCCTTATTAAGACTTCATTCACACACTTTACTTAAAACTTCCAACAATCCCCCACATGAATGGAGGTCGAAACAACATTATTCCGATTAGATTTCAGCAGTTGAATCTTGCATACAATAGGTAGGTGTTATCCTTTGAACCTTTGCTAATGAAGCATACTTAGCCCACTGACTCTGAGTAGACAGTGATGTCTTTGAACTCGTCTGCCGTCTGTTTAGATGACAATACACTTCACACAAGACTCTCCTTGACAAAGTCAAGTCCTCATAGTTATGTTCGTTATGGTCATGAACATGTGCCTGGTTCTGCAAGAGCTATTAAGTATTGTGCCCAACCACACCCTTCGAAGCGACCCCACTTCTCTCTCGCATAGGTGATTCACCATGTATGACTACCTTAGTCGAATCATTAAAAGCCATATGCTTAGCCTCACACTAGTCACTTTAGGAATGGACTAGGAAGGTTACCTAGCTATGTGGTCCACTCCCTCTTAAAATTGTAGGGTTATCCCCCCCCCCCACAGTGACCGCACTAATTCATACAATTAGGTTTTCCTATTGAACTCAATTCTTGGGATATCCAGTCTGTTGAGTTAGGTTTCCTTCACATGAACTTTAATTTTTCAAGGGCTTCAGTCTCATTCCCATGGACAACTTCTGAACTAACTCTCTACTTAGGCCTTTTATTAGCGAATCCGCAATATTATCCTTTGACTTCACGTAGTCAATAGTGATAATTCCAGTAGATATTAGTTGTCGTACCGTATTATGTCTACGTCTTATATTCCTATTCTTACCATTATACATTGTGCTATGAGCTCTGCCAATTGCCTATTGGCTATCACAATGTATACAGATGGCCGATGCCGGCTTAGGCCATCTTGGTATATCCTCAATAAATTGACGTAACCATTCTGCCTCTTCGCCTGCTTTATCTAGGGCGATGAATTCTGATTCCATCGTGGATCTAGCTATAACCATTTGTTTAGACGATTTACACAATATAGCAGCACCTCCAAGTGTGAATACATACCCACTTGTTGCTCTGGAATCAATCGTGTCAGATATCCAGTTTGCATCACAGTGTCCTTCGACAACTGCTGGATATCTGTTATAGTGTAACTCGTATTCTCTAGTGTATCTTAGGTACCGAAGCAACCGAATCACACAGTTCCAATGACTTGAACTTGGGTTGCTTGTGTATCTACTTAGCTTGCTCACATCATATGCTAAGTCGGGTCTAGTGCAACTCATAAGATACATCAAACTGCCAATAATTCTTGAGTATTCCAACTGGTTAACGAGTTCACCTCTGTTCTTAGCTAGATGTTGACTTGTGTCAATGGGAGTTCTAGCTACATTAGAGTCATTCGCATTAAACTTCTCAAGAATTTTGCTCACGTAATGTGATTGACTTAAAACAAGTCCATTTTGGGTTCGTTTGATTTTAACTCCCAAAATGACATCCGCAAAGCTCATGTCCTTCATGTCAAATCTTGCTTTTAACATGTTCTTTGTGGACATTATGATTTTGTCATCACTTCCACCAATGAGCATATCATCTACATATAGACACAAAATGACATATCCATCGGATGTGTTCTTCACGTATACACATTTGTCACATTCATTGATTTTGAACCCATCATCAAGCATGGCATGATCAAACTTTTGGTGCCATTGTTTAGGAGCTTGTTTCAATACATACAAGGATTTCACAAGTTTACATACTTTCTTTTCTTGCCCAAAGGCTACGAAGCCTTCAGGTTGTTCCATGTAAATCTCTTCCTCTAGATTTCCATTCAAGAAAGCCGTTTTTACATCCATTTAGTGAACTTCCAAGTTTCTATGGCGGCAATGGCAAGCACCAACCTTATAGATGTTATTCGCGTAACCGGAGAATATGTATCAAAGTAATCTAAACCTTCTCGTTGTTTATATCCTTTGATTACCAACCTTGCCTTATACTTATCGATGGTGCCATCAGGTTTCATCTTCTTCTTCAAGATCCATCGATATCCTAGTGGTTTACACCCTTGAGGAAGATCCACTAGTTCCCACGTATGATTTTGTAAGATAGAATCTATCTCACATTTGATGGCCTCCCTTCACTGAGGTCCTTCAGCGGAATTCACCGCTTGTTGATACGTTTGAGGTTCCTCTTCTACTATGTAGGTAAGGAAATCAGGGCCGAAGGATTTTTCAGTCCTTTGCCATTTACTTTTTCTGATTTCAACCTCATCGGTCTCAGATTGTTCCCGAGGTTATCTCCAGTACTCTCGTTTTGAATACTTTCCTCAACCGGTCTAGAATATCTCGGTTTTCCTTTATCCAAACATGGGAACATATATTCAAACCATGATGCATCCTTTGATTATATTATGGTGCCATTGTTTATTCCAGGATTCCTAGAATCATGCACAAGAAATTGATATGCACCACCGGGAAGGGTACATCCTA
This sequence comes from Bidens hawaiensis, assembly GCF_021521415.1. Taxonomy (NCBI): domain Eukaryota; kingdom Viridiplantae; phylum Streptophyta; class Magnoliopsida; order Asterales; family Asteraceae; genus Bidens; species Bidens hawaiensis. The sequence continues at coordinate 1,013,548 of NW_027491465.1, forward strand.
TTAATACACAATCCACGGTTTTGGGTCCTATTAGGAGGCGTTTTGGTGGAGTCACCACTACCTTGGCTAGGCACCCCCACACTCGCAAGTATTTATATGGTGGTTTAATTCTCGTCCATAACTCATATGGAGTTAGATCTTTCTTCTTATTTGGTATCATGTTTAAGACATAATTAGCCGATAAGATTGCTTCCCCCCACATGTCCAGGCTTAACCCAGAACTTATCATCTTGGCATTCATCATTTCTTTCAAGGTTCGGTTCTTACATTCCGCTATGCCATTTGATTGAGGGGAGTAAGGAGGCGTGACTTCATGTATGATTCCTTCTTTTTCACACAAGTCAATATAAGGTGAAACACATTCACCTCCTCGGTCACTCCTCACTCTTTTGATTTTTCGCTTTAGTTGATTCTCAACTTCGGCTTTAAATAAGATTAACTTATCAATAGCCTCGTCCTTACTCTTAAGTAAGTAAACATATCAATACCTTGTACTATCATCAATGAACGTGATGAAGTACTTGTTCCCACCACGAGTAGGAATTGCTTTTAGATTACACACATCGGTGTGAATCATCTCGAGGGGTTCGGTAAATCGTTCAATATTTTTGAATGACGATCTCGTTTGTTTTGCTCCGACGCAAGTTTCAAATTTATTATTTGAGTCGATATCGAATGTTGGTATGCAATTAAGTTTAATCCAACATCGAATGGAATTAAAATTAACATGACCTAGTCTACTATGCCAAACATTAGAAGACTCAAGCATATAAGCAGAACTAGTAGCATTCTCATTCATTTTATTAAACACGGTTACATTCAACATGAACATACCATTAAGGGCATAGCCATTACCAACATACACACCATTTTTGGTCAACACGACCTTATCAGACTCAGTCACCATTTTGAACCCAAACTTGTTCAACTGCCATCCCGACACAAGATTCTTACGAATTTCAGGAACATACAACACATTTGACAAAGTAAGTTCCTTTCCCGAAGTCATCTTCAAAACCACATTCCCCTCACCTTTGACTTCGGCCGTAGCGGAGTTTCCCATAAACACCTTTTCTCCATTAGTCACCTCTTTGAAAGTGCTAAAGAGAATTTTGTCAAAGCACACATGATGGGTAGCCCCCGTATCGACCCACCAATCTTTGTTATTTTGCCTAACTAAGTTAACTTCGGTGACCATAATCGAGAGGTGCGTGACCACCGCAACAAGGTTCTCAAACTCACGAACCATATTAACTTGTCGAGCAATTTACTTCTTTGGAAGCTTGCACTCATTGGCCCTATGGCCTTGCTTTCCACAATTATAGCAAGTTCTTTGGAAATTCTTTTCCTTCCCAACTCCCCCCTTAGGACCAAGGTTGAAGCCTTTCCCATGATTTTTCTTTCCACTATTTTTACCCTTTGAAGAATGGCCATGTTCAACAACATTGGCCTTTTTTGTTCAGGGACCGTCAATTCTTTTTAGTGCAATTTTGTTATCTTCTTCAATACGAAGACGAACAAAAAGATCTTCAATGGTCATCTCCTTTCACTTATGCTTGAGATAGTTCTTAACTTGGTGGTAGCTTTTCAATAATACAAGCAACTTGGAATGTCTCACTAAGCGACATCCCTTCCGCATGAATATCATGAAGAATAACTTGCAAATCTTGGACTTGACTCATAACAGTTTTTGAGTCTATCGTTTTAAAGTCCAAGAACTTAGCCACCACGAATTTCTTAGTACCGGCATCTTCGGTTTTGTATTTGCAGTACAACGACTCCCATAACTCTTTGGCAGTCTTGGCCTTACAATACACGTTATAAAGTGCATCCACCATGCCATTCAAGACATAGTTCCGGCACAAGAAATCCGAATGATTCCAAGCATGAACCGCACTTACTGACAACACATCCGTTGCCCCTTCATCAACTTGAGGAACAGTTTCAGTCAAGAACCTCGCAAGGTTCAAATTGGTCAAATAAGAAAACATCTTTTGTTGCCACTGTTTGAAATTCACACCGGTGAATTTTCCGGTTTCTCAGCATGAGACGTGACTGCAGCAGGCAACGGAGCGACCAAACCGGTTGTGACAGCAACAACAGTAGTCACAATGGCTGAAACGGCAGCACTCATGGGTTGGGATTCCATTCTGAAAACGAAAGTACAAGAATAATAATAAGTAATATGCTTAAGTTTGTTGGAAATCTTGTATAATAAAATCAGAAAGAAGAACATAATTAAACATGAAACAGTGAACCGGGCTTGTGATTCCATTCGCGGTCGGTTCCCAGGGTGCTCCGATTCGAAGCAGAAGCGTAGCACTGCCGGACTCGATCACTTGCTTGAAACAAAACCGTAAATAATATTCTTGCAGCAAGGAGGAAGAAGATGAAGTGTGTATGGTGGTGTATCTCAAAATGATGCACTCATCATGGTTTTATAACCAAGGAATCATAATCATAATCAATTCTCATTAATGATTATTAAATAATAATATTCAATAATGTCCATTAAACATAATCAATTCTAATTGATGACCATTAAAGAATAATAATATTCAAATAATGGCCATAAGTGAAGAATTGAAAACGGATAATAATAATAATCATTATCATAATGATTATTAATGATCTTGACCCGGCCAACAAATTTTGAATTTCAAAACGAATTCCAAAAAATTGTATAACGCGGGCTCGGGTTTTTGGAGCTGCATTCGTGTCCGTGGGACGTGCGTGCACGCATGACATTTACCACTTCTTTATTAAGACTTCATTCACACACTTTACTTAAAACTTCCAACACCAGGTACTACATCCCGTATTTGTTGTGTTTTCGTGTTGATTCTAAGCTTTGAATCCGTGTTAAACCCTCATGAAACTCAACCAGCAAACTGAAAGAAAACATATTAATATGTAACCTAAAACTATAATGAAGAACATGTTAAAATCGGGTATATCAAAACCATGAAGTTAAAACCTTTAACTATTAAACCAAAAACTAAGTTTTTAAACCCATCTAGCCGGCCGTGAACCAAACCAACAAACTTTGTAAATATCTCCAGAATATGCAGAAAATATAATAGGTTTGGAAATTTTAAAATTTCAAAATATGCAGCTCCAAAACCGTGCTCAAACAAAATCGTTTAAGGGTAAACTAGATTGAAAATAAACCGGAGATGTGACCATATTAACTTCTGGATATTTAAAATAACTTCCAGAAGTTAAACCTGATTGTTTAACCCAATAAGTCCTTAACCCTGAAAAAGACCAGCACCAAATTATAATATAGAATCGAGAATTAAAAGCTATTAAACCGACACTTTGGTAACCCGTTTAGCTAAGAAATGACACCTACAGACTACATGATATTATGACATATTATTGCAGCACTAAATATACTAGTTTGATGATATATAATCTGACCCAAAACTACTCTAATTGAACATCGCTTTAAAACCAAACTAGAGCCCAAACGGGCCGAAAACGGGGCCATACTCGCATGAGCAGCCCTGGATACATTTTTAAGACCTATTAAATGTTAAAAACAACTTATTTTGATGTATTACAACAGGTCCTAAAATGTTTGATAACCAAAATTGAGTTTTGTTAAAAATATAGCATAAAGGTGCTAACATGCCAAAAACGAACCAAAACCACTATTTAGAATCTGAGAACCTAATACCAATATGAAACTTTAATCAAGCCATTCTTGTGTATTAAAACAGGTCTCGACATGTTAATCTAACTGAAAACAAGTTCTAAATAAATACAAGAACGAAAAGGCGTTTTCGGTAATAAAGTGAGCTGGATATAAACTTATAAATTTAAAACAGAAAAGTACAAATTTGTAACAAAAAACATTGACCATGAACCCCTAAAAGTTACACAAATTTCAGACCATTAAACCATAGCCAATTTATAGTCATTCGGTGACTCGTTTAAGTGGAAACTAGCTCGAAAACCAACCCGACATGTGACCTTGTTAACTTCTGTACATTTAACAAAATTTCCAGAATCTAAATGTGCATATTTAAGTCCTTGAAATTGTATAAATCAGCCCCAAAGGATAATAATGAAATTGGGCTATAACAACCGTTTAAACCGACACTTTTGAAACTCACTTAAGTAAGAAATAAGCCCTACAACCTAACTGATACTTTAGCATATTTTTACAGCTCTAAGAATAACATTATGATGAGTTATAACCTGTCTCGGAACTGCTTTACACGAATCATCATTTATAAAGCCGAACTAAGGCTCAAAAGAGCCAAAACCGGGCCCGTTAGTGAAAATGCAGCTATGAGTATCTTTTAAAACCCATGATATGTAAAAAAACCTATTTTTATTTATTATAACAAGTTCTAACATGTTAGATGACCAAAAGTGAGTTTTTTATTAAAAAAATAACGAAAGGGCATTTTTGGGAATGAGTTATTTCTCGAAAACTGAAAATATAAAAGTATGAATATGAAACAACAACTTATGAGTTAAAATGTCTAAATATAAGTTTTAAATAAATTAGAATAATTTGTTTTAGAAAAATGGCCCGTTAGCAAGCTTAAACTCATTGTTTTGTTTAAAACCGACAACGGGGAGTCTTTTATAGACTAAAATGCTTCAAAAATATAATATTGATATTTTTACAAAGGTTATATTTAAAATACTTAACTTTAATGTTATAAACCATTTTCAATATATACAACAACCCTTTTGTCAAGAATTGTCATTTAAATGCAAGTTACGATAAAACCGACATAAACCGAACATGCATCTTGCAAATTTCAAAATGATGAAGTTTACCTCTAAGACAATAAAATCATAATATGAGTGTTCACTTATTTACAAAAACTAGCTAAGTCATTAACTCGGTTTTTGCCAAAATAAACGTTAAACGAAGGTACGATGACTAAAACCGTACAACAAAAAAAATTTCTAAAATATTAGACCTGGATATAAATAATTTTATAATATATATTTCTGGAAAATAAGAAATTTCAATTATATAAGTGTTCGTTTATAGAAACTATTTTTTCGAGACATATCATTAAAACCCGACAACACCGGTTAACCGATATTGCCAACTTTTGCAAACACAAGGCATGGTTGTTTAAACAAGAATCATCAAAATTTTGATATCAATGAAATGTGTATAATTTCTATGGTCATACGTTAACCCGAAACCTAACTGAAAACCCGAACTTTCCAAAAATGGAAACTTTATCGAAACCCGAAAAATGAACCAAGGTAACTAAAACTCCCGGAAGTTGAATTATATACCTAAACAAAAAATAGCAATCTTGTTAAGTTATTTAAGTGCAAACTTCCCATAAAAGGAAACTTTACTGATCGAAAACCAAATGCATTAGAAAACACTTAAAATTAACTAGTACACAATACCAACAGTGACTTTACATTGTTCTTCGATAACTTACTGTTGATTAATATATACTAGGCATACTAGGTGATTCTAGCATAGTGCAAGCTCATTGAGTATCTTTCATGTACATATTGCATACGGACTTAGGTGAGTTTCGTGCTGCCCTTTTTACATAAACTTTTTGGGTTGGATACATGCTGGTTTTACTTATGTTGTGATATTTATCAAGAAGTGTTTTACTGCTAAATTTTGTCCCAACTCTTACACAATCATTAGCCCGAGGGAATGGGCCGGAGGCTTGTATGGGTAGTACTATTTGGGAGACCCCCACGCATAGTGACCCTATGTTGGGTAAACCACACTGAGATCTTTGGATTGTTGCGGCATATAACCTACGTGTTTGATTATTGCTTTTAGCAGGGTCATAGTCCGGGACGGTTTAACTTCTAGTATGAGTTGGGGATACTTATGCTAGTTGCAGGTTTGATTGTGGACTTGATTGATGTGCATCATGCTTTATACTTACATACACGTAAAATTGCGCGCTTTTATAAATTAACTCTATAGTGTGTATGTGAGCTAAACTCACGAACTCACAAACTTTTTAGTTAACACTTTTTAGCACGTATTCAGGTACTATGTGGATGTTATTTGGATTAGCTTTGTAATGAGAGTGCCTACGGATATAGGCGTATGCCGAGCATGAACTATGAAGATTAGATGCCAAGAAGATTAGTAGAACCTACCATGGGATTACAGCAGTGTCATAGAAAAGATAGTTGTGTAGTTCTTGTCATAAATACTTAATGCAAACATTGCAAACTATATTTATCAATAATATTCCGCTGCTTAAACTTGGTACAAATTTGTCTATAAGAATACTAGGCCTCCATGGCAGGGTGTGACACACCGTATGACGGTTCGGTGCGGTATGATGAACCACCTCTCCATCACTCGATGTGGGTTGATCTGATGCAGTCAATGGCACCACCACCACCACCACCACCACCACAATCTAAAGAATGCAGTAGCGGAGGCAGCGGGTCGTGAAACTTTGGGGAATTTTTGGGTTTCATGACGTCCATCTTCGGTCCGGCCCAACTGCCTTACTACTAATTGAGTCTCATCATGTTAGGTGAACACCGTTTTGTATATTTTTTCATAGTTGTTTATCTTTTATGTTAATTACTTTTAGGTGGATGGGAGGAGGATGAAGCACTTGCAATCAAGTGTTATGGGTTATGAAGGAAAGAAGGGTGTTTTAAGTAGTAGTATGTTTGTTTTCATTTTCTCAATACCGTACATTGGGGTAATTTATCCCAAGTGTGGGGATGAGGAAATTTTTGTTCTTTTTTTAAAAAAATATATAAAAAAGAAAAAAATAAAAAATAAAATATAAAAGAAATTTTTTTAAAAAAAATTAAAAGAAAATCGGAAAGTGGTAAGGTGGCTGGGTAAGGTTTTGGTCCCTTTTCATGGTCACAATTCCCTAAAGGACATGTTTGCCTAGTTGTTTTAAAAAGGAGGTTATATAGTATTCTATTCAAGGTTAGCATGCTTTCGGTATAATAACCTGCATAACATGTCCAATCACACTTGTGCATTGAGAAAGTAAAGATTGGTGAGAAGGTTGATATCCTCTGATAGAACTTGTGCAATCAGTGCATTTCGAGACCTTAGCTTGGCATGAGTGCAAAAGTGATAGAGGCAACTAGGTTAAGCCTCGTCTGGATGAGTGTGAGTGTGGGTTTGTGGGGTTGGGCCTCATACATTACATATATGAGCATGGTTAATGAGAGGGGCGGGGAGTTGGTTCCCTTAGAAAACAATTTGGGACTTATTCTTTTTATTTAATCACCCCCATATTAAATTGTGAGACGATCTGGCTTAATAGGTTTCTTTGTATTTGTAATTGTTTTAGTACTCATCAATAGAAAATATTAAGCATTACTTTGCAATGTTTCAAAAAAAAAAAAAATTTGTTCGCGATTTAGTGTTCAAAGTATTATAGAGAGAGTGAAAAAAAAAGAGAATCTAGTGATGCAAATAGTTGCTTATATCATTATTTACTTAGTTTGTTTGTAATAAGCCGGATCGGATCGTTTGAGCTACTTTCAATATTCACTTCCATACCCTTACACCTAGCCCCGTTATAACCTGTTTTAAGCCCTCTTGATTTGCATTTGTGTCAAAGCATTTATATAGGTGGAGATTTGATGATTGCATAAACCTATGCTAGGAGAGTTGGTTATATGTGAAAATGTGTGAATGATCATCAAGAAGAGGGTTAATGTGTAAAGGTGTGTTATGTATGGGTAAAAACCAAAATCATGTTAGGTTTGATTAGAATTCTATGGTTTAAATAGAATATCAAATATACAAGTGCAAACCTATAGTAAAGAGGGAATAGGGTATGACTTGGGACCTTGACTGAATCGGAATTGTTGGTATGTTTGGTGGTTATAAGCTAAAAATGAAAAATTGTTGTTTGAGGTGTTGCTTGGGGGCAAGCAACAGTTAAGTGTGGGAATGTGACGGGTGCATCGGAGTATGACCCGTAAGTTAGCTTAAATGATATAAAAACCCATGTAGTAAGTGTTAACTTCATGAGACTATATAACTACTGTTGCGTGGTTAATTGTAGGTTAAAAGAAGGTTCCGGAGCATCTATGGCGTACAAGGAGGAAACCGGAGGAACCGGAGAGTCGAGAGGATTAAAAGAAAGAAATGAAGTTTTGGCTGAAGATCACCATGGCCGTGGTCCACCTGATCTAGACTGAACAGAGCTCACCTTACCGTGAGCTCTGGCATGACCGTGGAGACCACCATGGCCCACGGTGGTCACCGTGGGCCACGGTTCGAAGCTGTGATTGCCGGATTTTATTATTTTTATTCCGTTTTTCCATGGCTTTTCATCTATATATCACTGGAGGACGACCCAAGGGCGATTTTGGAAGGAGAAAACAATAGTTTGGTGATTTCAATCATTGATTTGATGTTTTTTGATTCATATGCATACTTTGATTGATGTGATGATGAACCGAATTATGTGTGGCTAATTTTCTTTGTGTTCTCTCCCGAATTGTAAGGTTTTCCGTTGGATAGTTGTTTACGTTATTTGTGGGATGGTAATTTGATATATGATTATATTGCTATGATGATTGTGAGTTTGATTAGTAATTGTTAGTATAGTGTAATTCGTGTTCTTGACTATAATTCTTGGTTCCATAGGCAATCGAGATTTATCAGGTGACAACCTTGCGTTATTACAATCCAAGTACTTATTCCTCTTTCATCACAATCAAAAACATACTCACGAACTATGTCTATGTAGTTCATCCCAAAAGTAAAAGTTAACATTATCAATCTTGGAAACCTGAAATCGGGAGAGAGCATTCTTTCTATTGAATCAGTTAAAAACTCGTTATTTTTTTAGATCTCTTTGTTTCAGCCAATCAATCAAACATTTGAAGTTGTTTTCTGCATTTAGTTTAATATAGTTAAATTACAAAGCTACTAAGTAGCACATTTTCCACAAACTCTCTGTGTTTGACACCCACTTACTGCTATCTAAATATTTATATTTCAAGTCAACTACCACAGTCATCACCACCATAAATAATCACCACAATCCACCACTAGCCACCGCCTACCACCTCCGTACCATTCCATCATCATCTCCAGTCACCGAACGACGGTTACAGTTCGTTATTGTGTTTATTTTTGATTCACTGTTTTCATTCCGACACCGAGGTTAGTTTCATGTAAAATATTTTATTATTTTACGAATGTTGGGAATTGAATTGATACTGTTCGGTTGGGTTGGAATTTGAAATTAACCGTCGTCTGGATATTTGGAACTTTTCGGGTGGTTAGTATCGGGCTATTTTGCTTGCCAGGTTACGGGTTGGATTATTAGTTAGATAAACGTGATTAGTCGTTAAGTTATCGGTTTGCTAAACGTAGGTGGTGATGAGTCGGGTTTTTGAGTTCAAGAATTTGAATATCATTATTTTATTATTATTTTAATGATAGTGAACTTTCGGAATTCAACGATATTTATGAACTTAATCTAAGAATATTTTATTAATAATTTATATCACAAACCTGACACGTCACCTAATTATTTGTTTTGCCGACATATAAATTGTTTGTTTACACGTTATTTGAGATAATTGTTTGTTTGTTTATATTTGTTCGAGTTAGTCTGTTAATAGTTATTTGTGTATCTAATATTGCGAGTCGTAAATTTGTGTTTAATCGAGTCGTGGGGATGCATTGTTAGCTTGAGATTGATACGATTATTGATTGACCACCCGTACTCAATCTCCGTTCGGGCGGGATAATATGGTTTTATAAATATTGTACAAGGTGTCCTCGAATTTTTTCGTCTTTATTTATTTTTATTTTTATTATTTTAATATTATTTTATTATGTGGGACGACCGCGACCGAAATGCTATACGGTCGTCGCCACGGTTTATTGTAGACATATCTAACTTGAACGTTTTGATTTTACAGATATGTCTGAGATTCCAGGATCACCAGGCGCCCCCGGGCGCAAGAGGTCGAGGTCTCGACCTGAAGGTGCAGGCCGTCGTGGCCCCGTTGCAGCTCATCAGGGTGATCCTGCGCCACATTACTTCATATAGCAGCCCAGAGTCCACCTCGCGTGATTCAGTACGATGGTCTGAAGTTTCCAATTACTCCGGACATTGAGCAGGAGGAGATTGTCGGAGACGGCAGACGCACACATCATATGGTGCTCAGGTTCGGTATTTTGACTAATGAGTACACTAGGCTGACCAGGATTAGAGGTATGCAGCTTATTAGGCATAGAACTTTCGATTGGGCACTATTGGGTACCTAGGAGTAAAGGGTAGATTGAGGGGTTTGATATCATCTCGGTGGGTCCAGGTGCTCGCGTATCACTCGATTCCATACGTTGAGTTCACACGTGAGTTCTATTCAACCTCCCGGTACACGTCCACCGACTTCGTCGAGCCACATGTCATGTCGTTCTTACTTGGCCGGCATGTGTATGAGATGTTGGTCCCCGATTTTGCTGTGACCACGGGTTATTATACTCGGGAGGAGGTTCAGACTCCCGAGTTTTTGCAGAGTTTTAGGGGTTATACCTTGAGATCACAACGGGATAAGGAGTTTTGGTTAACTGAGGCTTAGCTAGCTCAGTTTTGGGAGCAGATCGCGGACGCAGCTCACTCGAGTTCAGTAGTGGCATCATCCATCAGGGACCCCGTTCATCGCTATATTCATAGGATCGTTGCTTACACTATCGCCAGCCGTCATTTGGGGTGCGATAAGTGTAGCAACTTAGATCTGTTAGATCATTACTGGCAGGGAGGCCAACATTGCGATGTTGCCGCTCACGTCGTTTGCCAGAGGCCGGAGTTTACAGGGTGCATCGGCCCAGTTATCAATGGGGCCGTATATTACTATGATTGTAGAGAGTGTTGGGGCTTTCGAGAGATATCCAGTCGAGTTCTTTACTCCTAGAACAGTTACAGAGCTTTTAGGGTTAGGGGATGCCCGGAGGGCCGGGATTTGCGAGCTATAGGATCCACCCATGCTAGTCACGGTCAGACAGGGACCACAAGTGCCACCACCTCCAGGATCAGCCGTTGCTGTAGTATTACATATGCGAGTTCCGACACACCGGCATCATGTGATGATCCCGCGTATGATGCGAACACAACAGCAGTATCCACTTCGCCAGCCGCCCCCGCAGCCGCAGCAGCCCGTCACACTTGACATGATTTATCAGCAGCTGCTGACGATGCAAAAGGAGACACGAGCCCATCTGGCTCGTCATGATGATTAATTCAAGTTATTATTTACTCATTCACAGGTACCACTTCCTCCTACACTTGTAGAGCCTGTAGAGCATGTGGAGCAGCCCGATGTTGGTGGCGATGCTCAGATGGGTGAGTAGATTGGATTGCAGCAGATTATCGGTTATATTTTTGGTTTTATTTTCCCTTTATTTTGTTTTTGATTATCATGGTCTGTATATATTAATATTATGTTGGGAAATATTGTATGGATAACCGGATGGGTAATTTGTATATATATATCTTTGGTTTGATGACTGCTGTATTTGATTTATTGTATATTGTGTTGTATTTGGAACTTTGTGGGTGTAGTTCACCATAAACCCTCACGAGACCTAACTCATCCACCTAGGCTACCAGGGGGTTTAAAGGGCTTGTTGGATATGCTAAATGCTATCGTGATTCTTACGAAAGTAAGTTAGGTCTTTTAACATTTTAAATTAGTTTAACAATATTTATTATTAAATTAATTAATTCGGCTCGGTAATTATTTTGATAAAGTTAACAGAAAAATCATTTTTACATAACTCTTAAAAGACCTATGTCTTACACTTGTGAGAACCTTGCTTCTACACGTCTTGAGATTTAGCACTTTTGGTTGTTCGGTTGGTAGTAGGATGAGATGAGTGTTTACGGGAGTTTACAAGCTGCATTTGTGCATTGCATTGTCAATCATATAAGGTGATTTCAGTTTCATAATCTATTTTGTTATTCTAATTTTGAGTGTTAGAAGTGTAATGGTATAATTGCTAGTAGAACCATCACATTAGAGCCCCGAGTTTTTAAATTTGTTAAATTGTCAATTTCGACTTCGTCCCTTAAATGTTCATAAATTGCTTAAATATTTTAACATTGAGGACAATGTAAACCTCATGTGTGGGGATGGGGGAATTTTGAAAATTTTAGCTCGATAGTACCTCGAAGAGTGTTCGGAAAGCAAAGCTATTAACTGTTAATTATTGTCATTAACGCAAAGTTATAGGTTTCTGGTCATGGTTGGTTTTTCAGCTTCTCGATAGTTTTACCAACAAATGTTTTCAAAAAGAGAAGTTGAAAATGGGGTTGTTTAGGCGGGGATAACGAGTCAATAGGACGAGTATACATGTTTCATATAGGCAGCCCATAATTCCAGACATATTGTGAGATAGCCCCTATACTTAATACACATATTATATAATAAATATAAAACATGTCTTATCATTTGTTGACGGAAACCGGTATGTTTTATAGAATTAGAACTTGTTTGTCATATGCTTATCGAGATCTTAATACCACTACCTGTATGGAGATTAGGACTTTAGAAAACCCGTACGTACATTTTTCCCCCACTAAATAAAATTCCTTGCCCAACATTATCGCCCTAGGAGCCCATTTGGACCTTATTCATTTTCATTTGCTAAACCAAACATTACACTCCATTTCAGCCTTGGCCTTTATTCTATTTAACCCTGTGTGATGAAATCTAGTTTGTTATAGAGTTGTAATTATGTAATCGTCAGAGTTGTATATTTTTTTTAGTGTATTGTTTATCAATTGTGCAAAAAAAAATTGAAAATCCAGCAAAAAGACAAAGAGAAATATGTTTATATTCAGTTATGTAATTAGCAGTTTGTCTGTTTTTAATTAGTTTTGATGTATTTGTTAAGCTGGGTTTCATACACCTTAGTCACTAAATATGCCTAATCCGCACCCAAACCTAATCCTCAGGAAAACCTTAGTCCGAGTCTTTATGCAACCGGTGGGTAATGGGTGGAGATAAGAATGGCCTACAAGCTTATTAAGTTGTGACTCATACTTGGTATTTGAGGGCAGAGACATATACTGGCACATCTTTTGCTAGTCCAAATGTTAAACCGAGAGGAGTGTTGATAGTGTGAGGGTTATGAACATGTATGCCTTAACCTGAAACAAAGTACACACGTCTAGGAGGCTCTATTGTATTTATAGTATCATTTAACCTTATTTGCGGGATGACAATCTAGAAATTGTCAGTCTGGGAAACTTCGTGTGATCCTAAACCTTACTAGTATTAATGGCGATAATTCACATACCTATGATGGAGGTTAATGTTTATTTTAGAGTTTTCTTGAGGGTTCACAAAAGATAAGTGTGGGGATGTGATGGTTAGTTATTTTGTATATAATTAAGTTCGTTTATTTATTAGTTTTAAATGTTTATTGCGAGAAATTCGATACTTCATACGTGTTTATTATATTTTAGGTCATAGACGGTAAAGTACCTAATTTGGACCTGTTGATGCATGAGATGAAGACTCGGGACGTCCAGCACACGAAACAAGAAAAACAATATATAATTTCTGATGAGAAGACCCATCACGATAAGCAATGGGCAAACCAGAAGACCCATCGCGTATCGCGATACGATTAATTATTAATATGCTGACCATGGTCCATCACGATATGCGATGGACCACAGAAGACCCCATCGTGTATCGCGATGGGTTACGAAGACGCGAAAGTGAGGTATTTTATGTTTCACATCCTATGTCGACCAGATCATTCAATAACTGATATCATGCAGTTTCCAGAGCTACAAAAGGGCAATTCCATCAATCCGAATCATACCGAGATCATATTCATGTTCCATATCATCATAATTGAAGATTCCATGATGTCGATGCTCGGGTAATCTCTTCGAGTCATACCCAGGAAGTAGAGTTTGTATCATTTTCAGTTTTCTCATGTATTAAAGAAAAAATACTTTGGAATTATCTTTTTCTTAATCTATGAGTATTGATGTTTTGTATTGTTGTGCATTCAATTGGTTTAGGTTTACGCTGATCACAACGATTAGTTTATCGATTGCTATAATAATTGCTCATAGGATTGTTTTGACTAGTTGAATTCAATGAAGCATGCAATTGCCCATAGTTGATTCACACTGGTAGGGATTGTTTGATAACCAATGTCGTGTGTTAGCGATTGTTAGTGCCTAAGGTTTAGCTTGTTAGTCAGTCTGTATTAATCAGTGATAATTAATATGTTAGGTTGCATGAGATTACTGTTTGTGTGCATTCTTGGAACCCGGGTGTGATTTGTCTTTGTTAATTGCTTGAATTTGTGAAATTGTTTAATCAGTATTAAAACCAAATCATTTGCTTGTGTGATCAGCACTAAAACTCATTACTTCATAATATTTGAAATTATTTACACAATTACATTGACCACATACACCTTGTGTTCGACACCCTACTTACCCTAGCTTTCTTAGGTGATTAGGATCTTGATTTAATTGTTTTTGACTAGATAGCGACAGTCTAGCATCACAAACTACAAACCAAAAGCTTCTCTTCTTGAATTCTTCGTTCCTCGTGTCTCTATGGTGGCTGGTATGATGTTATAATCGTTATAGGGTTTATAAACTATATATAAATGGTTTAAACTTGTTAAACAAGCTAATATATTAGAAACGGTTGGACCAGCCCACTACAGGACAAAATAGACGGGCCTGATGACTTTGGCATTTGAGGCACCTCCAAGGGCACCGCCACCCGCGGCCATGAAGGGTCACCTGGTCGTGTCCTTTGGGTCTTCGTTTATCGACTGCTGACTTGTTTAAACTTTGTAACTGCATATCGGCTTCATCCGATCTCCGTTTTAGTTGATTCTTTCTTCATTTAACTCGTTTTCTCTCTCTCTTTCTCTCTCTCTCTCTCTCTCTTCAACGTGCGACCTATCATGTACACAAACATGTAAATTTACGCAAGAACAATCGATATTCGTTAACGTTTAAGCGCAAAACGACATAGAAACTAGCAAGAAAAACCGTGTGTTTTACAACACCTCACATGGTCATGTAATTATGTTTTCTACTGATTTATATGAGGAGAAGATTAATCATGAGGATAATACGGATAAGACAAATTTTCATTTGTCAAACCTAAAATATGCCCCCGAAGTAGCATATCATTAAAACATATAACATGTTTGAAGTGATTTTGTATTTGTGTTAGGGAAAATTATAAATAAACCATGAAAATTGTTTGGTTTTATACATTTTCCTGAAGTGAATGTGACTATGAACCGATCTTTGCAATTATGTACATAATTGAAAAGGTTGTAACACTGATTATATTAATAATGAGATCTTCCATCGAAATATTAATAATGGTCATGCTATAATGAGATCGACCACTATAAGTGGAAAAGGGATTTATCATATATTAGAACATATGGAAATACAAAAGTGAAATCACATAATCTATTCAAACAATAATAAAACGTTCTCTCATATTTATAGTCATGTACTAAAGAAGCATAAGACACATACGATCATAAACCTGAAGTTTATGGATCTTGATTATCTAATGGCATGACTGATCAGATCACACCGAGTCAATGATGTGAAATACATTGAAGAACAAAAAGTTTTTCATGATAATTAAACATGCAAGGCTTTCTCTCACGGAAAATTACTTATTACCAACTAAAGTTTGGTGCAAATCCCTAAAAATTCTAGAATTATAAAGGATATGAATATCCCAACATAATACCATTTAGTGTTTCAAAATCGATGCATCGTCCAAATGGTTATCAATTTCACAACCTGAAGTTTGTGTGATTTATGGCTAGCTAATGAGATAACAAATACAATATTCTAGATTTTCATATTTGTTTTGGTAAATCATGATGAAGTGTATTCCAAAGTTACTATGAATAAGTCTTGAACTTTCTCTTGTCTGTGCTCATAGATGAATTGATATTGTTGAAAGATCATCAAACGTCTACAATTTATTGCAACGTTAATGAACATGAGAGCAAAAGTTCATGTTTTATTTGGGTATTTATCATTTTACATGCATTCACATCAAGCCAACAAGGTATGATACTTCCTCCCCATTGCACTTGGTTTTTGTCAATAACCAAGTATTTCTCATATAATATTTCATGTGTGTTATATATTGAAATTAGTCTACCACAACACACAAAGATGAGACCACAAAGGATGTTGGCATTTTATGTTGGGTATTATATATAATCTTATCTATGATTAAATACTTAGAGCCATTAGTGAGATATTTGTTTATCGCTCATTGGTTTTCACTTTAGTGAATTAACATTCCAAACATTAGGGGAAGATATACAAGATGTTGGAAAAGGAATGTGTAGGAATGATTTATCATTGATCCTCAAAGTTAAACAGGTGAACGTAAAAAGTTCAAAAGATAATTCATTTGCAAAGATTGAGTTAATTACTAGACATGTTCACTGACCTAAATAGAGTGACTAGCTAAGTCAAGTATACCAAATGCTAATGCTCCAATTAATATTATTATCCAAGAAAGACAACCACACATTGATAAGGAGTCTAATGTACACTTGAAACGTGGTAGACTTATCGGGCTCAAAATAAAATCTCTTCGAAAATTGGAGCAAGTAATGAAGATGTTAAGTAGAGGTATAGTAAAAAAGTCTCTTGAAAGGCATTACACATGATGGTTATCGAAAAACCTCAGGTACATGAAAATAAAGAACTCTCAGTAAATTATATCATGGCTAGAAATATATGGAATTGAAATAAATCGACGTTATTATACTTTTGTATACAATGAAGCACTTGAAAAATAATGAGGATCAAGATTTAAGATCTGCCTATGAAAAATAATTGGTCAAAGTGAAAAGAAACAAATAAGGTTATCTGATATAACGAAAAGTTTTTTGGACCAGTAGTTCATACAAAAGGGTCTTTTGTGTGAATTAAAAAAATCCAATTAAGTGATATAAAACAAAATTGGTGACAAATAATTTTATAAAGACCCATGTATAGACATTAATTTATGAGTAAACAAATTTAGAATAATATGTTGGGAAGTAATCATATATGGGTTCAAAGGCACCATCTACCACACCAAATTATATTTTCAATCTTTAAGTTTTATCTGCTAGTACTTTTAAATTGTATCAAGAGTTATTAATACCAAATAGATTCTTATACAATGGTTATTTAATAAAATATGAAGATTTCATTAATATATAATTTGAATTTTTATTAATACAAATGGAAACACGTCTTATACAATGTTTATTAGGTTTTATTTTAAAGAGAATATCTCATAAAATAGTAACCAAGTTTTAAAAGTATTCTAATTATGTTACCATGCATTTTTTTTAAATCAGGTCATTAAATCTTCAAATCGAGTCTCACCAATTTTTGTGTGCGTCAAGAAAGAAATGGAAGATAAGATGTGGGGGTCGGAATTTGCAATATATGTAGTTATATTTAAAAAAATTTTAAAAACGTTAATTTATTTAAAATTCAAAAATAAAAAATAAAACATGTTAAAACCTATAATTTGATAAAATATGAAAATTGAGTGACTTAATTGGAACACTTTTTAAAGTTTAGTGACCAATTGGAACATATTTGAAACTTGGTTACTATTTTATGAAGTTGCCCTTTATTAAACAAGCAATAATGAAATCTCCATCTTTTGGTTAGAGAGATTATATGTTTAGCTATTAAGCTTGTTTTACAATAGTATAGATTTTTAAAAAGGTTAACCAACACAAATTACTAAAAAAAAAAAGGAAATTAAATTATTATTGTTAATACAAAAAAAATAGTTTGTCGTGTGCCATGCCAACTAATCTCATGCCAACCCACTTAGCTCGTGGTCACACGCATACGGTGTGGGGTTATAGGACATGGTTATTTTGCCATGCAAGACCTCAACTCTTCTATCCTCTCACACCACGTAGACATAAGAGCACCTACCCAACAAATAATTACTAAGCTCCACCTTATATTTCAAACTTCCTTCTAAAAACCATTTTTTCTACCACAACGATACTCCTCAAATTCCATCAAAAGGTTATTAAATTTGTATACAATAAATAAATATATATATATACAATATATATATATATATATATATATATATATATATATATATATATATATATATATATATAAACCTTTTGATAGAATTTGAGGTATATATATATTGTATACAAATTTAATAACCTTTTGATGGAATTTAAGGAGTATTGTTGTTGTGGTAGAAAAAATGGTTTTTAAAAGAAAATTTGAAATATAAGGTGGAGCTTAGTAATTATTTATATATATAGGGTTGGTATCATTTAAGAACTCTAAAAAAGTTAAGAACTCTTAGGAACCTTTAACAATTAAACAATTTTTTAATTTTTTTTATATATTAACATTATTTAAGAGAAGTTTTATCATAATTTATATTAAATTTTTTGATTACATATATTAATCACAAGTTTACATATATGTAAAATTTATGTACTAAGAAATTTACGTAAGTGTCAAACAAAACATAGATTTGTATAAAAACTAATTTTCAAAATTGTAATTGTCGATATAGATATAAAAAATGATAAAACTAATCTCAAAGAACATTAACATTCTAAAATTCTTATAAAAACGTTAGTTTTCAAGGGTTCCTTCAAGTTATTATATAATTTTACAGTTCTGTAATGATACTCATTATATATATATATATATATATATATATATATATATATATATATATATATATATATATATATATATATATATATATATATGGTTAGTATCATTTAAGAACTCCAAAAAAGTTAAAAACTGTTAGAAACTCTAAATAATCAAACATTTTTTTAATTTTTTTTATATACTAACGTTATTTAAGAGTAGTTTTATCATATTTTATATAAAAAATTCTGATTACATATATAAATAATAAGTTTACATATGTGTAAAATTTATGTACTAACAAATTTACATAGGTGTAAAACCAAACATACATATGTATAAAAACTAATTTTCAAAATTGTAATCGTAAATATAGATTTAAAAAATGATAAAGATACACTCAACTAACATTAACATACAAAATTTTTTATAAAAAACGTTAGTTTTCAAGGGTTCATTCAAGTTCTTAAATAATTTAAGGGTTTTGTAATGATACTCATCCTATATATATATATATATATATATATATGGTAGAGATACTGTACGCTAATGCCTTAACGTACGAGAGGTACGTGAGACGCTCAAAGGCAAAAAAACAAAAACAAAGACAAAAACCTAAAACGCTCAAAAAACGGTCTTCGTGAAAAATGTAAAAAAGATTGATTGATTAACGATCCAAAACTGTTTTTTTTGGTATACAATGATTAATTGGATATGTATTGACGATTCCGAGATATTGGGATGTGATTTCATGGATCGATTCGTGAAAAACGGAATTCGCATACGTTAAGAATCAGTGTATTGAATCTTTCAATATATATTAAAGAAGGGGGGAGGGGGTTGCTCTTAGGGGGCTTTTGTTCCCAGATCTGCAGGGGACGTGGTCTGTGGACTTGATTGTTGCCCGCAACAATCAAGTCTTTTTCATCCTTGTTTGTAGGCTCCCATCTCATTCACACAAGGGGGGCGGACTCTTGTTGTCATGCTCTAACTTCCAAGTAACTAGATCAATCTCATTTTGTCTCGCTCTCTGTTTTTATAGAGAGTGGCCCGTCTTAATACATAATTTGAATTTTCTGTCCTTCGATTTTTCTTTTTTAAATTAATAAACAGGATGTGACTAGATGCTTTAGGTTAATATGTTTGGATTTAAGATTTTTAAAATGATAGTAAAAAAATCATAAAACTTATGAGTGTCATGTTATTCTATAAAATGGAACAAAAATAAAAGTATGAGAAGAATTCGTGACTATCAAAAAAACTAATAAAAAAATCATAACTCAAAATAAAAAAAAGATAAAAAGGTAAATAAGCAATAATGTTTCTCCCGTTTTCTCGTTAAAAAAAGACATAATGTTGAGGAAAAAAGATCATTGTGTCTTTTCGTTTATCAATGTGTGTTTGTTTATTTGCGTAATTAATTATGTCTTTTCGTCATTTTTTTGGAACGGAAATGATGGGGGAAACATTTTGTTTTTTAAACTTTTTTTCGTTTTATATTTTTATTTTGAGTTACGATATTTTAATTATTTTTTTAATTTTTTTAGAGGTTTTTTGTGTGACCACAAATCATTCTCACACTTCTTATTTTTGTCTCCATTTATATTTTAACTTTACCCAACTTGTGAAGTTGTCTTTTCACATAAACTCATTCCAATTAAAATATATGTGAATGTTTTGCGGAATCGTATAAAATTTATTACATTGTTAATCTCTTTAATTAAAATCCAGACGGTTACAATGAGATGACAGGTAAACAGGCAACAAGCTGCGACACAACCCTTTTTTATTGCAGAAAAAAAAACTTAAAAGAGCAAATGACATTAAAATTTGTACTTCAAACACAGGCATGAAACTACTATTTGTGGAGAAAAATGACAAACCTGGAAAGGACTGCTAAGCCAGAAACCAAACAGCTGATTTAAAATCAATACTTATTAACTTAAAAGAATGAAAAGATTGATCCCAAATTACTGGCTACAAACAAGGGGTGCAAACTATACAAGAGATTGAATACATATTGAAGATAACTAGTGAAGGTCAAAAGGACCAAAGACAAACAACTAATGTTTATAATCAATTATAAAAATAAATCAGTAGTTTAGGTTTTCTATTTATATTTTTATAAGTTGTTTGATGTTTTCTATTTTATCAGTTGTTTGTAACTGATTTGTTATCTGTGGCTTTCATTATTAGACTTATCTACAGTTACACTTGTATAAA
Organism: Bidens hawaiensis; assembly: GCF_021521415.1. Taxonomy (NCBI): domain Eukaryota; kingdom Viridiplantae; phylum Streptophyta; class Magnoliopsida; order Asterales; family Asteraceae; genus Bidens; species Bidens hawaiensis. The sequence continues at coordinate 1,034,433 of NW_027491465.1, forward strand.
ATGAAGAAGATAGTCTTTTCTTTATTAACACTTTACACACCTATGAAAAAGTACTTTATAGTACAAAATCAGAGAAGATGCGCTAAGGTGAGGAAAAGCAATCTAATTGTAAATAATTTGATATCAATAAAAAAGACGTTTGCCTCATTTGAATTCTAAGCTTATTTTGTTTAATACCGTTGCAAACTGTGATTGATTAATTCAAATAAATTACTTGTTTTCAAGTTAATTTGGTTAAAAGTGTTCTTCAAAACCTGAATCTAGATCACCACAACGCAATATCAAATAAACACATGATTGGGGGGAATCCAAACACGTGATGAATCAAGAGATGAATGAAAGGAACACAAACACCAGATTCAAAGCGCACATTTATTATAAACGTTGGGTACCTAATCCCACAATATCAAACCGATTACACGTTTAGAGAGAATAACAAAATAAGTGTCTAACCTAACAAATGATAAAACCATAACTTATTTAGGTTAGTGCAAGCCACACAGGCCAAGCCTAATCTAAACCCAATACTCGTCAAGCACACCTAAATCCATCATGGGATTTCGGTCAATACTAAACAAATTCGTAAACGCTATACAAAGCATAAACCACAAAATAAGTCCTAACAATCTCCCCTTGATTTATTGCTTTCCTTTATCACACCTTGCCAACAAAAATGTAACAGCTGCTCTTAATACTTTGAAGATTGAGTATAATCAAGACGTTTTCTTGTTGCGGTTACCGGTACGTTTGGTCTTGGAGCCTCATTTTGCCAACTAGTCGAGCAGGCTAGTCTCGTTTTGGACCCCAGTTTTCCTCCTTTTTCCAACCGCCACGCTGTTCTGGTTTTTGCTCAGCCTTACGGTTTCAGCCCCATGAACCCGATTTCTGTTCGCCATCTTCATGACCCAAGCACTTGAACCCTTCTCATTTTTCAACTCCAGTCTTATTTATTCCCCATCCTGGTCCATCATCTATTTCAACACATTCTGACTCCAGGCACCAGAAGCCTTTTCAGGTTCCTTGAAACTCTTTACAACCCATGTTTATGTTGAACCTATTGTTTTCTTGGAGTCATTTCTTTTTGCTCTCTTTTTCATTGCGCTTTTGTAAATCCCACAAAATGATAACTTTCGTTCCTGTTGACGTTGTCTTATCTTCACTCTATTTAAAAAAAGATTCATCCAAAACTTAATCTGATTAACCCTCATATACAATCAAACAATTAATGAAACACAAACTAGATTACTGTAACGCCCTTGAATTTGACTGGTAAACTAAAATCAAGAAATCATCGGAAACTATACACTTTGGGTTCTGGACGATAAGTTCGGAATCCATATTATTGGAAAATCTGTTTATTTCAACTAAAAATGTTATTTCATAAAAAGAACTTTTACGTTTGAAAAATATTAATTTTGTGTTTTCGAAAAATAAAAGGTTTTTATTTAAAAAGATTCCAAGCGATTACTTGAAAAATGATTTTTATAAAATTCTTACTGGAAAGTTCTAGCTCGTTAAAACTTATGAACTCAGCTAGCCTTGACCCGTAGGTAACCGAAACCCGAAACCCGATAGAACCAAGTATATAAGCGTAGTGCAAGAACAAACTCCACCATTTTCCTTTCATCTCTTCCACACCCACACCCAAGCACCCCAATTCTAGAGAGAGAGTAGTGAGAGAAAGTTATTCAATCCAAAATCCGAGTCCACCAATCTGTTTATTGTTGTTTTTGGTAAGATCTTGAAAATCATACGTTTTTATCATCAAATCCGGCCCCGAATCGAGCAAAAACCCCAACTTTTGTTTCAAGTGTGTTCTTGGTCAAAAATCGTCATTTTTGGTGTCAAAAAGCATACTTTTGTTGTTATAAACGTTAGGAATCAATAGCCCTATGAATTCCGAGCATTTCCAAGTATAAAACATTGATTTTGGGCGAAAAATCATGAAAATCGTCAAAATCCCGTAGGTTTCTCCGTCATCCGGCTTGAAGGAGTCGAATAGGTCTATTCGGTCGAATAGACCAATCGAACCTGACCATTCGGTCGAACCATCTCCTATTCGGTCGAACAAGAGACCATTCGGTCGAACCAGTGGGCAAACGAACAGACTAACCGGATCAGAATATACATTCGATCGAATACGATTGTATTCGACCGAATGTACATCCTACTCGACCGAACGAGTCCTCAATCGACTGAACGTGTTCTTCCCAGCCCTTTTGACTGAACCAGTACCATATTCGATCGAACAGGTAGCAGATTCGATCGAACCTGCCCTTATTCGACCGAATGTGCCAGAATCAGCTTGTTTTCAACTTTAAAATTTGGTTTTTGCTCGAGGTCGCGTAGGCTTATACTCTTAGACTTAAAGCGTGTTGTTAACCTATTATGTCCTTGTCTAGACTTAGAGGATCGACGTTTGGCAGCACTCGACCACCCTAGCAACCATTCTTAGCCAACAAGGTGAGTTCATAGCCCCCTTTTTCTTTTAAGCTTTTCAAATCATTGGGATGGAAACATGGTAACTGCACACGTTTTGACAAAACTCATTTATTTAAACATTCTTTATCATAGACATTCTTGGCAAATCTTTTGCAAACAATGAATATTGGGGAAAACAAGTAATCATGGCAGGTTACTCATACCATAACTTTCTCGGAAGTTGTGTATGTCTAATCAATTATTCAGGAGTAAACATGGGAATCATTGATCGCTTAGGGAACATTGGACTTTGGAAAACAAAGTCATATGCCCGTTATACATTATCATGAAAACACATCATTCATTGGACAGTCTAGTGGTCGTGTGAACATAGGCAGTATAGGTCACACTAGTGCATATGTTTGGTCTCCAAGTGGTCGATTGGTAGACAGGCCGTCACTAGATGTGGGATCCTAAAGTGTTCGATTTAGAATACTCGTGACCTATGGGGTTCTTAAAGTGTTCGATTAAGAATCCGAAGGATTTCCTAAGTGATCGATTAGGAATCCAAGAGATACTAAAGTAGACGCTTTAGAATTCTCTTATGGTATCCAAAGTGATCGATTTGGGTTACCATCATGGAAATCAAGTAGCATCGGGTGGTCTTGTGTGGGTTGTTGTCAGGTCTCGTGTGATCATTATGCATATTCATCATTATCATCAAGACATGGTTACATATGATTCTTTGGTATCTTTATACATATAACCTTGATATCATTACACCTCTATGCATGGGAACAATACATGGGACCATTATACATAACTCTTGCAGTCTTGTGTAAGGCTTATCACTACATTATTAGTTGACCTATCTTTATACCTTGGATTTACAAATATAAACAAGCTTAGCAGAGTAGGTTGTAGGAATGGAGGGTTAGCCGATGGTACACCCTATGTAAAAACCCCTACAACCTAGTCTGGTACGCTTGTCTTGTCTTACAAACCTTTTCAAAACCGGGCTTTATACCCGAGCATGGTAGGATAAGTTGTAGGAGTGGTGGGTTAGCCGATGGTACACCCTATACATAAACCCCTACAACTTAGTCTAGTATGCTTGTGTATAATCCCTTTTTCCTTAAACCTATGAATTCACTCATCTACTTTATGTAGTTGACATTTTCGTTACATGTTTTCAGGAAATGAAGCAGGAAGTAGCAAATAGCTGATAGAGGCCTTAGATGGAAGACATTTAGGATTTGATGTTAGCTTTATCCGTTGTAATGGAACGAATTTGCTACCTGTTGAATTGTTGTAATGTTGACATGTTTTAAGTTTATGCATTTAGACTTTTTAATCTATTGTGCTCAATCAATCACGACCCCGTCGCCACGCCTCGGTTTTTCCGCCAATTACGACCGGGGTGTGACAGATTGGTATCAGAGCCAATGGTTATAGGGAATTAGGAAACCGACCTAGACTATAACCTAGGACCCTTGACTCTTGATAATTCATGCATCACTATCACATGCCCACACTTATATGCTTGCTATGTGCTTATGTGTTGCATCATTAACTGTAAATCTAGTAGCGATGTACTCTTTGGCAATTCCTTATCCAGTTATTCTTTATTCTCAATTTTAATTAATGCGCATTCTTATTCTTTTAATAGAATGCCTCCTCGTCGCTCATCCGTCAATGTTGACCCCGCTGACCTCGCTGCCCTCATAGCGCAGCAAATTGCAGCAGTTCTCCCGGGTCTGGTAAACAACATGAGGCAAGAAGGAACCTCGGGTGCACCCCAAGCCCCAGAACCGAATCCCACGCTTCAGGCCGATAAGCTCTATAAGGCTTTTACCAACACTAGGCCTACAAGTTTTAGCGGAACCGAGGGAGCCGCTGGTCTTCTCCAGTGGTTCGAGAAAGTCGAAGCTTCATTCAACATGTGCTCCTGCCCGGATGAACTCAGGGTAAAATTCGCAGCGAGTATGTTCCACAAACGGGCTCTCACGTGGTGGAATAACGAGATAAGAACCGGGGGACGAGATGCGGCTCTAGCCCTGCCCTGGGCTGAGTTTGTTGAGCTAGTCACGCAGGAGTTCGTTCCGAGAACCGAGATCCAGAAACTGGAGGCTGAGTTTAGGGCGCACACGATGAAGGGCGCGGATCACATGAAGTACACGGAGAGATTTCATGAACTCTCCTTATTGGTGCCCCATATGGTTACCCCATCTTCCCGTGCTGTCGAGCAATACATCAGCGGTCTTCCGGACTCCATGAGGGGCATTGCGGTTGGAGTTGACCCCACTACACTTAAGGCAGCGATCGATCTCACTGCCCGTCTGACCAGGGAACAGCTCAAGTCTGGTGTTCTGCATCAGGATAAGGGCAAATCCTCCGACTGGAGGGCGAAAAAGGGGAGCAATAGGAAGCGGAAGGCGACCAACTTAGCTGCAATCACTGATGCCACGCCTATCAACTCCATAGCCCCCGCTCCAGCCACAACAGCTCAGGAAAGACCAAGAAAGGAATATACTGGGCTTCATCCCAAGTGCAACTTATGTTCTTATCATCACCCAACTAGGGAGTCGTGCCGCAAGTGCACGAATTGTGGACGATTCGGGCACCTGGTGGAGCGATGCAGGAGTCCTGGCAACCAACTGGCTGTGGGGAATGCTAACCCTCAGCCTAACCCTGCTCGAAGCTGCTTCGAGTGTGGCGCTATGGACCATTACAGAAATCGATGCCCCCGCGTCACCAGCATCCCTCCGGCTCGCGGAAGGGCTTTTACCATTGGAGCTGCCGATGCACGCCAAAACCCCGATGTTATTACTTGTACGTTTATTCTTAACAACAACTGGGTGTCTGTCCTTTTTGATACAGGAGCTGATAGGAGCTTTGTTTCTTGCAAATTGGTTCCTTTGCTGAAATTAAAAATTTCCAAGTTGGACCCTGCCTTTTCTGTTGAACTTGCTAGTGGGGAGTCCAAACAAGTGAAGTCTGTCATCCGAAATTGCACTCTTACTCTTGTCACCACATCGTTCAGTATTGACCTTATACCTTTTCGTCTTGGAAGCTTCGATCTAGTTGTGGGAATGGACTGGCTGTCCAGCAATCTCGCGGAGGTAATCTGCGCCGAGAAACTTATTCGTATCCCTTTACCTTCTGGCGAAATTCTAACTATTCAAGGCGAAAAATCGGGTGGATGCCTAAGGATCGTCTCTTGCTTAAAGGCCAGTCGGTACCTTCGAAAGAAGTATCCCGCATTTCTAGCTCATGTTACTCTCAGGGAATCCGAAGACAAGAGACTGCAGGACTTTCCTGTTGTGCGTGAATTTTCTGATGTTTTTCCCGAAGATCTGCCTGGACTTCCTCCTAGCAGGCAGGTGGAATTTCGTATCGATCTTATTCCTGGTGCTCTCCCTATTGCTAAGGCACCGTATCGTCTAGCTCCGTCGGAACTTCTAGAATTATCAAATCAGCTTCAAGAACTTCTTAGCAAGGGATTCATTCGCCCCAGCTCGTCTCCATGGGGAGCCCCAGTACTCTTCGTCAAAAAGAAGGACGGGACTTTCCGTATGTGCATTGACTACCGGGAGCTTAATAAGCTCACTATCAAAAATCGGTACCCATTACCGAGAATTGATGATCTATTTGATCAGCTCCAAGGTGCTACGTTTTTCTCTAAGATCGATCTGCGTTCTGGTTACCATCAGTTGCGTGTTCTGGAAGAGGATATCCCGAAAACTGCGTTCCGAACTCGTTATGGTCATTACGAGTTCATGGTTATGCCTTTTGGAATGACCAATGCTCCCGCCATCTTCATGGATCTGATGAATCGCGTCTGCCGTCCATATCTTGATCAGTTTGTCATTGTTTTCATAGACGATATTCTCATTTATTCTCTTTCGAGGACCGATCATGAGCTTCATCTCAGGCTTATTTTGGAGCTTCTCAGAAAAGAGCAACTATATGCCAAGTTCTCCAAGTGTGAATTTTGGCTAAGGGAAGTTCAATTCTTGGGACATGTCATCAATGTCGACGGCATTCACGTCGACCCTTCCAAGATAGAAGCCATCAGAAATTGGGTAGCGCCTAAAACACCTACCGAAATCCGTTCATTTCTTGGTCTGGCCGGTTACTACCGCCGATTTATCTCGAACTTCTCCAGGATTGCCTTGCCTTTAACCACTTTGACCCAGAAAGGGGAACCTTTCGTGTGGGGACAAGATCAAGAGGAAGCTTTCCAAACTCTGAAGAATAAGCTTTGCCAAGCACCGATCCTATCACTTCCGGAAGGTGACGATGACTTTACCGTTTATTGCGATGCTTCGAATCAGGGCCTCGGTTGCGTTTTAATGCAACAAGGGAAGGTCATCGCTTACGCTTCTCGACAACTCAAGGTGCACGAGAAAAACTACGCCACACATGACCTGGAGTTGGGTGCAGTGGTGTTTGCCCTAAAAATCTGGAGACATTACCTGTACGGTACGAAGTGTGTCATTTTTACCGATCACAAGAGCTTACAACACATCCTCAATCAGAAAGAGTTGAACATGAGGCAGCGACGCTGGGTCGAACTTCTCAGCGATTACGATTGTGAAATTCGCTACCACCCGGGAAAGGCTAATGTGGTGGCTGACGCATTGAGTCGTAAAGAAAGGACCCAGCTGCACTTTATTCGGATTCAATCCAACCTTCCTTCCTTAATTCGTGAAGCTCAGAATCAAGCGCTTGTAAATGGTGATCTCAAGGGCGTTTTGTCTTGTGGAGCCGAGCAGAAATTCGAAACCAAGTCAGACGGCATCCTCTATTTTCTTGACCGAGCGTGGATCCCGAACTCCGAGCCTCTTCGGACGCTTATTCTAAATGAAGCCCACAAGTCCAGATACTCGATTCATCCAGGCAGCAACAAGATGTATCAAGATCTTAAACCCCATTATTGGTGGCCCGGGATGAAGAAAGATATCGCTTCGTATGTGATGAGATGTTTGACTTGTTCGCGAGTCAAGACAGAGCATCAAAGGCCGTCTGGGCTACTTCAACAACCTATTATCCCTCAGTGGAAGTGGGAAGAGTTAGCTATGGATTTCATCACCAAGCTACCACGGACGCCTAGCGGTCATGACTCAATTTGGGTTATTGTGGACATTCTAACAAAATCCGCCCACTTTATCCCGGTTCGTGAAGACTACACTACGGAGAAGTTGGCGCGGGTATACATTCGTGAGATCGTTTCCCGTCACGGTGTGCCTAAGGGCATCACGTCTGATCGTGACAGCAGTTTTTCTTCCAGGTTCTGGAAATCTTTGCAAAAGGCCTTTGGGACAAGTGTGAAGCTTAGCTCTTCCTATCATCCAGAAACGGATGGGCAGAGCGAGAAGACCATACAAACCCTAGAAGACTTGTTGAGAGCTTGTATCCTCGATTTCGGCAGTAGTTGGGAAGCTCATCTGCCACTGGCAGAATTTTCTTACAACAATAGTTACCACGCTACCATTAAATGCGCGCCGTTTGAAGCTCTTTACGGCCGCAAATGTCGCTCTCCCTTATGTTGGTCCGAGACCGGGGATTCACAGATCATCGGCCCCGAACTAATACAGGAGACATCCGATCAAATTGCTTTCATTCAGCAGCGACTCAAAGACGCTCGATGCCGACATAAGTACTACGCCGACAAACGACGCAAGCCACTCGAGTTTCGAGTTGGTGACCGTGTCATGCTGAAAGTTTCCCCCTGGAAGGGCGTAGTCCGCTTCGGGAAGAAGGGAAAGTTCGCTCCTAGGTATGTTGGACCATTCAAAATCCTTGAAAGGATCGGACTAGTTGCCTATCGTCTTGAGCTGCCACCGGAACTCAGTAGAGTTCACAACGTTTTTCATGTTTCGCAATTAAAGAAGTGTCTTGTTGACGAGGCCCTTCACATTCCCGTCGACGAGGTTCGATTTAGCGACAATCTGCTTTTCGTTGAAGAACCCGTCGAGATCATGGATCGCGAGGTCAAGAAGACCAAGCGTAGCCGCATACCGCTTGTGAAAGTTCGATGGAATAACAAACGCGGACCCGAGTTTACTTGGGAACGCGAGGATCAGATGAAGGAGAAATACCCTCATCTGTTCTCTTAATCTATATTCTTGTAATCTAATTGTCTAGAAGTCAATATAAATTGGCAGCATGTATCAAATAACTGTGTTATTCAATGAATATCATGTTGCCTTGTTATGCTTATAAGTATTCTTTTATTTGCATCCACAAACTTTGGCTACTCAGGGCTCATGCTGGAAAGCACAAGTCATATCTACTCAATCATATAAACCTTGGGGAATTTATACATCATTTAAGCTAAAAATTTGTTATCATTCTAGCATTCATGGAGCATGGTTGTGTGTATGTGTGTGGTGTCGTGTCAAATTTTCTAGCCACACGCAATAGAGTTTATACATTGATACAGGGTGAGCTTGCAATTATAGTCCGGAATATAATTGCATCAAGGTCACAGGTGTATACGTGTATAAGCAATATGCTATTGTGCAACTAGGAGTCGTGAACTCAAGGTTCGTGTAGGGAAGTATTCGACAAAGGTTGAAGGAGTGGTGGGTTAGCCGCTGGTACACCCTATATATAAGCCCCTTCAGCACGAGTTGAATATGTCTGAAGCGAAACTTGGAATTAGGGACTTATAGTTAGCGTGGCAGCTGTGAGACATTAAATTCAAGAATTATTGAGGGAATTATTCACAGAAGATTGAAGGAGTGGTGGGTTAGCCGCTGGTACACCCTATATATAAACCCCTTCAATCCGAAATGAATATGTCTGATGTAAAGCTTGAGGGTGATGCCTTGTAGTGGAAAATAGTGTGTCGTCCTGTGTGTCATTGACCTAATAGGAGTCGAAGGAAACACTCAAGTAAGGTTGAAGGAGTGGTGGGTTAGCCGCTGGTACACCCTATATATAAGCCCCTTCAGCTTGATTTGGGTGGTATCTGAGACGAATATTAGAAGTAGTGGCGCATAGTGGTCATCATGGGATCATGAAATCTAAATCATCGTTGCATCAAGTATACTAAAAATCTAAATTTCGGGACGAAATTCTTCTAAGTTGGGGAGGATGTAACGCCCTGGAATTTGACTGGTAAACTAAAATCAAGAAATCATCGGAAACTATACACTTTGGGTTCTGGACGATAAGTTCGGAATCCATATCATTGGAAAATCTGTTTATTTCAGCTAAAAATGTTATTTCATAAAAAGAATTTTTACGTTTGAAAAATATTAATTTTGTGTTTTCGAAAAATAAAAGGTTTTTATTTAAAAAGATTCCAAGCGATTACTTGAAAAATGATTTTTATAAAATTCTTACTGGAAAGTTCTAGCTCGTTAAAACTTATGAACTCAGCTAGCCTTGACCCGTAGGTAACCGAAACCCGAAACCCGATAGAACCAAGTATATAAGCGTAGTGCAAGAACAAACTCCACCATTTTCCTTTCATCTCTTCCACACCCACACCCAAGCACCCCAATTCTAGAGAGAGAGTAGTGAGAGAAAGTTATTCAATCCAAAATCCGAGTCCACCAATCTGTTTATTATTGTTTTTGGTAAGATCTTCTTGAAAATCATACGTTTTTATCATCAAATCCGGCCCCGAATCGAGCAAAAACCCCAACTTTTGTTTCAAGTGTGTTCTTGGTCAAAAATCGTCATTTTTGGTGTCAAAAAGCATACTTTTGTTGTTATAAACGTTAGGAATCAATAGCCCTATGGATTCCGAGCATTTCCAAGTATAAAACATTGATTTTGGGCGAAAAATCATGAAAATCGTCAAAATCCCGTAGGTTTCTCCGTCATCCGGCTTGAAGGAGTCGAATAGGTCTATTCGGTCGAATAGACCAATCGAACCTGACCATTCGGTCGAACCATCTCCTATTCGGTCGAACAAGAGACCATTCGGTCGAACCAGGGGGCAAACGAACAGACTAACCGGATCAGAATATACATTCGATCGAATACGATTGTATTCGACCGAATGTACATCCTACTCGACCGAACGAGTCCTCAATCGACTGAACGTGTTCTTCCCAGCCCTTTTGACCGAACCAGTACCATATTCGATCGAACAGGTAGCAGATTCGATCGAACCTGCCCTTATTCGACCGAATGTGCCAGAATCAGCTTGTTTTCAACTTTAAAACTTGGTTTTTGCTCGAGGTCGCGTAGGCTTATACTCTTAGACTTAAAGCGTGTTGTTAACCTATTATGTCCTTGTCTAGACTTAGAGGATCGACGTTTGGCAGCACTCGACCACCCTAGCAACCATTCTTAGCCAACAAGGTGAGTTCATAGCCCCCTTTTTCTTTTAAGCTTTTCAAATCATTGGGATGGAAACATGGTAACTGCACACGTTTTGACAAAACTCATTTATTTAAACATTCTTTATCATAGACATTCTTGGCAAATCTTTTGCAAACAATGAATATTGGGGAAAACAAGTAATCATGGCAGGTTACTCATACCATAACTTTCTCGGAAGTTGTGTATGTCTAATCAATTATTCAGGAGTAAACATGGGAATCATTGATCGCTTAGGGAACATTGGACTTTGGAAAACAAAGTCATATGCCCGTTATACATTATCATGAAAACACATCATTCATTGGACAGTCTAGTGGTCGTGTGAACATAGGCAGTATAGGTCACACTAGTGCATATGTTTGGTCTCCAAGTGGTCGATTGGTAGACAGGCCGTCACTAGATGTGGGATCCTAAAGTGTTCGATTTAGAATACTCGTGACCTATGGGGTTCTTAAAGTGTTCGATTAAGAATCCGAAGGATTTCCTAAGTGATCGATTAGGAATCCAAGAGATACTAAAGTAGACGCTTTAGAATTCTCTTATGGTATCCAAAGTGATCGATTTGGGTTACCATCATGGAAATCAAGTAGCATCGGGTGGTCTTGTGTGGGTTGTTGTCAGGTCTCGTGTGATCATTATGCATATTCATCATTATCATCAAGACATGGTTACATATGATTCTTTGGTATCTTTATACATATAACCTTGATATCATTACACCTCTATGCATGGGAACAATACATGGGACCATTATACATAACTCTTGCAGTCTTGTGTAAGGCTTATCACTACATTATTAGTTGACCTATCTTTATACCTTGGATTTACAAATATAAACAAGCTTAGCAGAGTAGGTTGTAGGAATGGAGGGTTAGCCGATGGTACACCCTATGTAAAAACCCCTACAACCTAGTCTGGTACGCTTGTCTTGTCTTACAAACCTTTTCAAAACCGGGCTTTATACCCGAGCATGGTAGGATAAGTTGTAGGAGTGGTGGGTTAGCCGATGGTACACCCTATACATAAACCCCTACAACTTAGTCTAGTATGCTTGTGTATAATCCCTTTTTCCTTAAACCTATGAATTCACTCATCTACTTTATGTAGTTGACATTTTCGTTACATGTTTTCAGGAAATGAAGCAGGAAGTAGCAAATAGCTGATAGAGGCCTTAGATGGAAGACATTTAGGATTTGATGTTAGCTTTATCCGTTGTAATGGAACGAATTTGCTACCTGTTGAATTGTTGTAATGTTGACATGTTTTAAGTTTATGCATTTAGACTTTTTAATCTATTGTGCTCAATCAATCACGACCCCGTCGCCACGCCTCGGTTTTTCCGCCAATTACGACCGGGGTGTGACAATTACATTCATCATATAAGGTTCTCGGTCAACCAAAAACCAAGAATCATCAACATGCATGAGTTCTCGGTTTCTGAATCAGTTTCAAAATTTCAGAAAATCAAATGAAACCATATGCAATCAAGAAACACGACACTATCATGTCAATAATACAATAACTTGAGGTTTCTAACCTTCCATGAAAAACCAATAACCTTTGATGATGTATGAATAATATAAGGATGATGATGAGGAACCGAAAACTTATCGCGAAACATAGTGAGTATGAAAATGATGATAAATAGCCGAAAAAAGATATAGAGTGTTATGGATAGTTATAGAATCTCTAGAGACTTCGATGAGAGAGAGAGAGAGAGAGAGAGTTGTTTTAATTTTGAAAGATTGATTTAACACTTACACTCCCCCAAAAATCTTTAAGTCATGAGTAATTGATACTCAAGAGCCGAATATAGATCTTTAGATATCTTGGTCAATGCAGCCATAAATGGTAAACAACCATTAAAAAAACAATTCGACAATTTAAACCTTTTAACAAAACAATTCCCATAACGCACCTGCTTCGATGATGATAATTTAAAAAAAAACATAATAAAGGAATAAAAATTAACTCAAAACAAAAAAAAAATAACTTTTAACAAACACAAGCATTTTACAACTTTGTTGATTTTTTGGGATCAAACGTTCTAGGCTCAATCAAGGAACACTTTTCAACACACACATTCTTACTAAGATCTGGTCCATTGTCTGTATTGTTGTCCACTAAAACCCATGCCCTTAATACTTACTTAGTGAGATAAGACCGGACACAATTTAGGTTTATATGATCTAGTGGGACCTACACATAAAAGCCTAGAAACGACTTCACCAAGTTTCATTTATAGTTTTACCGGACCGAGTCACCCCAACTTGACTCCAATCCCCTGATGTTGACCATAATATTTTTGATGACCGAGAATTTATTTACTTTTATACAAACTTTGGAATATTTTTTAAATTCAAACATTAAGGTTGAATGTTGGACCTACATGCCATCCGGACTTACATACCTTACATTCGAGGTGTTTAGGACATACAATGATGCCCCACCTCTGTAGAAACTTTAACCCCTTAAGTTTGTAAAATTTTCATCAACTTTTCGTTGATTCATCAACACTTTTTGGATCTTTTATGAACTTTCATAATTAAAATATTGCATTTATTGGGTTAACCAAACACCAACGGGCTTGTGTATGACCCGACCTTTCTTTCCTTTTCTTACGCTAGACTTGGTTAAATTTACAAGACCTTAAGATGTGTCCCACATAGAACAATTTCAACTAGGTCCCAACAAGTCAACAGTCAGATCGACTTTTCATTCTCTTGGGCTGAGCCTAATGACACATAGATTACAGAGCCTGCTTGGTTCTGCTACAGTACCTTACATGCGTTGATCTTACAATTCACACGAAGATTCATATCATTTCCCAATGAAACGAAAACAAGTTTTTTTAATTTTCAAAATTTTAGATTTTTTATATATAAATAATAAAAACACACACACTAATTTTGTATTTTTGCCTTTTTCTAACAATAAAAACATACACACACTATTTTTGTATTTTTGCCCCCCCCTAAATTTGTGCATAAAAAAACTTGTATGCACAAATTTTAAATTAAAAAATCAATCATCGAAACAAAGCATTTTTAGGAACCCTACAAGCACATTAAACCGAGATGTACCAATGGGTTTAGTAAATAAGTCCGCGACATTATTATCAGTGTGGACTTGTTCTAAATGAATCAATTTCCGTTCGTAGCAATCTCTAATGAAATGTTTTTTAAGGTCTATGTGCTTACTATTAAAATGTTGAACAAGGTTTTTAATAATGGCAATCACCGCATCACTATCACAAAAGAATGGAGTGTCAAGAAAATTCAAACCATAATCCTGCAATTGATGTTGCATCCAAATAACCTATGAGCAACAAGCAAATGCTGCCACATATTCAGCCTCAGAAGTGGATGTCGACACCGTTAGCTGTTTCTTACACTACCATGAGATGAGCCTATCTCCCAAAAACTGACATCCAGCAGATGTAGATTTCTCGTCAATATCAAAACCTCCAATAGTGCTGTCAGCAAAAGCATATAAAACAAATTCAGAATTTTTAGGATACCAAATGCCTAACTTTGGTGTCCCTTTCAGATATCTAAAAATTATTTTAACGACAGTTAAATGAAAAGAGTTTAGGATTAGCCTGATATCGTTCATATTAACAGACTGCAAACATGATGTCGAGACGACTAGCAGTTAGATACAACAGTGACCCGATCATTGATCTCTATTGAGTTTGCTCCATAGATGGCCCATCTGAATTTGATGCGAGTAAAGGTCTTTCAGCCATGGGAGTTGACCAACATATCTTCAACATATTTTCCTCGATGGAGAAAAATACCATCTGAGCTTTGTCTAACCTGAAGACCCAAGAAAGTCATCATTTCTTCTAGAGAACTCATCTCAAATTGCTTTTTCATGACTGATTCAAATTCAACACACAACTGCTGATTGGTAGACCCAAAGATGATATCGTCCACGTAGATTTGAACTAGAATAATATCATTGTCGATTCTTTTGATGAGGAGAGTTTGATCAATAGTTCCACGCATAGGCCCATGTTCCAGCAAATGACCATGTTCCACGCATTGGTCCCTTGGCCGATTTCATACTTAGGTTCGGTTTTGGGGCCGAACCTAGCCTTTTATCAGGTTTCTTTAACATTGCTGGTGGCTCTGTTTATCAGCTAAACTGATTTTGAAACCCTTGCCTAGGCATACTCTTTTGTATTTGTCCATAATAAGGAACATTGGACAGTTTCTGACTATGCGACCCGGATTTCCACAGTTGTAGCATGTTTGCTTCTTTAAATAAAAGCTGTTGCTGTTAACTCCTGGTCTCGTGTATTTGTATGAACTTGCTTGATCTTTATTAACTTGCTCCTTATTAGTGGTTTATCGCAAGAGCATTTACAAGTTTCACCTTCTTTTTACAAACTTTGGAGCAACATATTTATTAGTTTTCACAGGTCTACCAACATTATTATCACTCACACCAACAGTAAAAGCTGTAATAGAAGGTTCAAGCACACAACTTTCGCTCTTATAAATAGAGCCCACACAAACATCAGTTTCAATGGAACCAGAATGACAAACAATTTTAATTTTTTTATTTATTTAAAAAATTAAATCATCTTCGTCTTTTGACGACCACTCTTCAACTAATACTTCATCTGCACGTGAAGAAGAGGCATTAGGATCACCCTTATTCAAAAATACAGGCTCAATGGGTTTGAGGGATCCCTTTCCCACGACATCATTTGCAACTTTTTACCATATTGTAAATGTCGTATCCTTTCCTCTTTCTCTTTTTTCATGGGAGAAATGTATAATTATTATTGAAATAAGGGGGAACTTTATTAAACCCAAGACCTGCACCCTTAATATCCTTAAATTTCAATTGATATTCAATTATATATTCAACTACCATGCTAGACACATCAAATTTCTTAAAGTTTACGTTGGTATTTTCACATTTAGCATTTAATTTTGCAAATTTTTAACTTAGATGGGTCTAGTTCAGCAGTTAAAGTTGCTATTTTCTTTTTAGCATCAAGATATATGCAACACTGTTAACTTAAATCAGCTTTAAGTTTAGAGATATCTTTTTGTTGAGCTTCTATCTTTTCTCTACATTTTATCTAATGAGCCTTGTAGGTGTAATTGGCCCTTTTAACCTCCTCTAATTGTCTAAAGGTGGTTTCATTCTGAAGTGTATACATTTCAACTTTATAAGCACATTCAAAAGAAGATAGTTTAATTTTTACCTGGTTGGAGTTTGGAGTTACCATGAAGGTGAACTGGAGTTCCTTCATCAGATTTTCAGTCTGGTTTTCCTCTTCCACATTGTCAACTTGAGCCAAATTAGCCAATTCCTCTCCAAAGTTGAGTGCCTTCATCTGATCCTCCCATCCAAACTGTTGTATAAACATAGCGTTCTCACTGTTCAACCCAACTCCTCCACCTTGCCCCACTGGTACCATGGCTTTTCTCCATATGGTTCTTTGGCAGGATTTGTGCACTCATGAGGAAAGTGATTGGGCTCATGATTGTTGTAGCACCTCATCTTGCATTTGTCGAATCCCACCCTTTTTTTTGTTGGTGAAGTTCTTTTCCCTGAAGACGGCTATGGCCATTTGCCATGAAATATCCATCTCCTTAATGTCTTCAGGATGAATTTGATCCAATTAAGCAAACACAACCGGCGAGACAATGGCACCAACAAGAAAAACATTGTAGCAGTTCATAAAACCTACAATCAGGGCAATGTTTTCTTCAGTTTCCATAGAGATGGAGGGAATTTGAGAGGTAGGCTTGGCTGAAGAGGCCTTGGATAAAAAAAACATTAGTATTGACAAATGCCTTTGAGTGTGTTGGGGAAAATTGGTTTGAGGTGGATCTTGATCTGCTTGTTCCATCTTGAGCAGAGAAGGTAGTACTGGTGGATGGACTATAACCAGCAATGTTATAAGAGCTAGCGTGATTTATGGCACGCTGGTTGTCATCCATATCATATAATTTAATACGGCCTTCATCTCATTGATAGTTAGTCTAGCCAAGTCCTTTGTACTCTTGATCAATGCCTCATTCAGATCCCAACTTTGAGGGATGGAATTTAGCATGTTCTAATTAACCTCAAGGAGAGTCAACTCAATCTTAGTATATATCTTCTTGGTCATGAGCTTGGGGAATCTTTGTAGTTTAGCAAAAAGAGATTCACCCGAGACGTGGTTGAACATATTGAACTCCTATGTCAGCAGATCTTGTCTACTCTGTTGCATATCCTCATTTCCCTCAAAAGTATCTATAATGGCTTCCTATAACTCTTCAGCCGACTTTGCATCTCAAAGACCAATAAAAATATCCGAGTTTAGTGCTAGAGTGAAAGTAGAAAATGCTCTCTCATTAACTTCTACCAGAGCAAAATCTTCATCAGTAAACAAATTTTCTGGTTTGGGAGCCACAGTCCTCTCATCATCATCCAACGTATAGGTCACCACATCTGGACCTCTCATAATGCTTCTCCAACCCTTAGAGTTTATCTTCATGTATCTTTCAAATATGTGCTTCCATTCGTCGTACCCATCAGCGGATAATGGACGAGGAACCCGAATGGTGGTATCCATCACGGAATCAAGCTCCTGATGAATGTTGGTGCCAACTGTGTTACCCTTTGATTCCATCTTTACCGAAACCCACTTTTTAGCCAAAAACACAGTGAGACGAGTAGATCTGGCCGAGAACCCTTCACCAAGAACTAGTAACACTGAGAACCTTTGAATTTTACCGAAAGCCTAGACCTGAGCCGAAAACACATTGCTGAACCGAGAACTAAATTCTCAACCGAGAACCAAATCTTTTCGAGAACTATGTTTTACTGAGAACCCACTTTGACTTGACCAATACTCAAAATTTTGATAAACAAGGGATTACGATATCTTTGAACTTTTTGAAGATTTGAGCAAATCTTATCTCAAAATTCCAACTGAAAATTCTAATAACACGATGAACATCGGTTCTTCGTGTTCTTCAGTTTCAAGCAGACTTCAATGATCAACCGAGACAAAAAAACCTCAAAACTTAGATTTTAGCACCTTGAAAAATCAAAAAATCCATTTCTTGAATTTGTTGATATCGCAACCCAGCCTAGAATAAGTCTATAGGCACTTATACTACTTGTAAGTCCCGAATCTGGATCACTACAACGCAATATCAAATAAACCAATTAACGGGTGGAATCCAAACACACGATGAATCAATAAATGGATGAAAGGAACACTAACACGAGACTCAAAGCACACATTTATTATAAATGTCGGGTACTTAATCCCACAATACCAAACCGATTACACTTTTAGAGAGAATAACAACATAAGTATTTAACCTAACAAATGATAAAACCATAACTTATATAGGTTAGTACAAGCCACATGGGCCAAGCCCAATCTAAACCCAGTACCCGTCAAGCCCACCTAAATCCATCACGAGAATTCTTTTAATACTAAAAAAAATCTGTAAATTCTATACAAAGCATAAACCACAAAAGAAGTCAAATTGTAGGTCAAATTGATATTTTAAATTGTTTTTGCATCAATTGCTGAGATGAATTCTGATGGTTCATATAAACCCAGTTCATACTTTGTTTTCTGCAAATTTTATGAAAAATACAGTTGAAAGTGAGATTATGTCATTAATAGAGGACCCTCACTATACTGGTTCAAATTCAAAGCCACATATGCTTGTACGAAGCTCGTACAACATATGGTAACAAACAATGATTTTTCATTTTTGCAACTAAAACACTGGTTGTTTGAGGTCATATTTTCATGGACCATATGTTCCTAAAATAGTTGAACTTGAAAATGGTACCAAAATGATCAAAACGGCTCCAAAAATGATTCTTATCAGGATTACAAGAAATTTGAATTTGATGCCAAATCTCATGCGATGCTTGCCATGACAATTCCAAAAGAAATTTTGGGTGGATTAATTATTTGCAACAAGAGAGATCTTGTGAGGCCCTGGTCCCGGTGGCCTACTTTGGCGTTGGATTTATTCATAAACAATTAAACAAAGTTCTAAATATCAGAGTTAATTAAAACTTTTCCTGGAATAGATAAAAGAAAACCATTTATTACATAAGTCTTAGAATATAAACAATACAAAACGTGTCTTTAAGTTCAAAACATCATAAATTAAATCTTCAGATGCCATCTTCTTTATTCTTCTGCCATGTGCCCCTCTTCAAGTCAGCTGTCTCATCCTACTCACCTGCGTGCATACTAAAAGTCAGCTACACTGACTGAGTTCTAGTTAATCAGGAAACACAATGCGTTCACATACTTATATACATACCCGGTGGTATGTACATATTACATACTTAACCTGTTCACCTTTCTTCCATACATACATTCTTACATTCATTCTTTCATACTTTCTTTACTTTCATGCATGGCTATCGTTACATTTTAAAGAGCCTTCCGCCTTATAACCTCATAGATATTGTAAGGATTTGGTCCCTAACATCACAGATATTACAAGGGTCTGGCCCCAACATCACAGTTATTATTAGGGTCTGGTCCCTATCCTCGCATATATTATTAGGGTCTGGTCCCTATCCTCACAGATATTATTAGGGTCTGGTCCCTTTATTCCTTGCAACCATACCATACCTTTATTTATTTTTATCTACATAAACTTTCATACATACTCTCAATCTTTTCTATAGCATTTATATGTCATTCATACATCATACATAAGGCAATCACATATAATACACTTACCAATTAAGGTAAGTGTATTAACTAATCACATCGAGTATGCACACAACCCCGAAAACATGACAAGGTAATAGGACTAGAAACTCACTTGAATCCGGTTCCTTTCTAAATTATTAGTAATTCTTATCTTTAGCTTGGCTCGGCTAATTGTATAACAATTATATGTATCAATTAACTAACCCTATACACATCATTTAAGTTTTTAATAGAAACTTCTAAGTCCAGGTTAATCGAATGTTTCTAATTCCATCTTTCATTAAGTTAAGTGTATTTATACTCTCTTAAGCCCATGGATCTATGGCCCATCTTCATCCCTTATTCCATCTTTCATTAATCAAGCTCACACTCTATTATCCTATTTAACTCAATTAAATATTAACAATTTTTAAACAAACACATTTCCTTTTATTTAATATTATCAAAAGTAGGATGTTACAGCTCTAGGAAGCACTGAAAGAACAATTCAGTGGTACACTGGAGGTACTTGAGAATACCCGGGAAATCATAACTCAACACTAGAAGTCATTTTGTCATCTCAAAGGAGAGACTCTTACTCAACAATATAAAAGGTTCACCACATTAATTATTCAATTAAAAATGATTGAGGTTGCTTATCCTAATTCTGATATAAAAAATAGATTTATGCAAACTTTACTTGAAAATTGGGAGACTCATGCCATCGGATATGCATATGTGGAGTATCTAAATTAATTTCAGCTCATAACCTTCTTACAACGGATAGTAAGACCAACTATCAATGGAGAAGTTCGTGAAGACCAAGCTAAGCATACCCAACGGCTCTTTTATACCTAGTTAATAGCAATTAATTTCGAGATAGTCGATTACTTTAAAATGAGGCTATGATGAACAAAATAGGACACTTACAATGACTCACACTACACTAACACTCTTCTTTATTCTATACTTGGTCATCATCGGTTCTCGACTTGTAACACATTTTAGTTACTTTCATAATGACATATACGCTACAAAAGGACTTGTACGAGGATCTTGTCTTATATATTGTTTGGCATATACGCCGGATAAGTCTGAATGACTTATACGGTATATAAGTTGAATATGTATTATACGCTGAATAGTTCAGTATTGACATATACATTGTAACATATACGTCAGGTACTCTAAATCATACTTATATTATACAAGTATTATATGTTCATAGTCAATCATATCTTATTGTTTTAGATGGTGAAGAATATAGATCCAAAGCATAATATTGTAGCTTATCTGAAGAGGATCCTAAAGTGAAATAGTTCAAGATGATGATGCCATTCTGATAGATCAAGGATTTTTAAAGTAATTATTGAGCTATGTGATCCTTACGAGTCTGTTATTGCTGAAATTTGGAATAATGCTAAAGTTAAAGGGAATGAGATTCAGTCTTTGGTTCAAGAAAAGAAGATTACAGTTTTTGAAGGTGTTATTAGAAAATTGTTGGGATTTGGTGTGACATTCGTGACAAAACGAGGTATACTATATTCACTACGTAGCGAGTAAACGATAAATCGTTTAATTCGTAGCGATTAAACGAGTAAGAGACCGATACTGATTATGACCCGTATATATACTGAGGGTTCATATCCGAGTTATATATATATTTTAGAGGCTAACATATTGATATTTAGGCCCCAGTACGTTTAAAACCATTTAAACGAAAAAGGTTTCGTTTATTGATACGCTATGAGTTTAAACGCAATCGTTAACATCAAAACGAGCATTGTAGCATCCGTTAAGCAGAAAAAGATTTATAAAACACTTATATGACATGTTATAAGCAATCCGTAAAAATATTTTGGATTTTTACAACGAGTCAGTACGTTTTTCTTATTATACAAAAATAGGCTGAAAAACACTCGTTTTCGTGCAATTTTTCGCACTCGAACTAGTTTTCTTGCGAAAAACCGAACCTGAACAAAATTTGGAAATGAGAACAAACTTCGGGCATGTAAAAGAGATATTAAATGTTAAAGGAGGGGCCTAGAAAACCCCTCCCTTTTGGCGGCCGCATATTGTGGGAAAACCCACTCTTAGATATTTATCATATTCTTATAACTTCTAAACTCATTTTTCACCTTTTAGCATATCAATAAGTCTTTCTGTCTTCTGTACTGCATCTTTCTCAGCCCAAAACAATAAGGTGAATTCAAATTTGATTATAATTTAATCAAGTTTTAATCATATAATTAACATATAAACATGTCCTGATTAGTATTTAGCATGTTTAACCATCCAAAAACCATAAAAATCAACTAAAATCAAGTTTTGATGTTAAACATGTTTAGAAAGCAGAAGCATATAAATTGTTTACCAAAAACACGGATTAGAACATGATTATGACGTTTTTACGGTTTGAAAGTTCGGTTTAAAACCAAAACCGAAACCCTAGTTAACAAGGCTGTTCAATGGATGATTTATGCTTGTTTTTATGTTATATGATATGTAGATACATTGAGTGTGCAACCCAGGACCCGGAAAGTCGTTTAAACTATCGAAAATCACCAAAAACCGACAAGGTAATACCGTATTTCTTGTTTAGGGGTTGTTTAGTATTAGGTTGTGACGTACTTGTTTTTTGTTAGTGCACGGTCTTGCGTCTCGAGTCTTTGTAATTATCATTAATGTTTACTTGATTATTTTAATGTAATATTTTAATGTTATTTATCTAATTCGTTATGTTTAGTCTAGTTCGCTAGGAATGTTAGCGAACTAAGACTAGTTCGTTAAGATTAAGTCTAGTTCGCTAGGGATGTTAACGAACTAGGACTTTATAATGTATTCCCTCCTGATTCGTTAGGGGATGTTAACGAATCAGGGGGTGGTTCGTTAAGTTAAGTTATTTAACGAAGGGGATGCTGGTTCGCTAGGGGATGTTAGCGAACCAGATCGTCTTCTATAAATAGTGAACCACTGTTCACTTGTAAAGTGTTGAAGTTTTGAGAGAATTAACATTATTCAGAAAGTTTAAAGTATTCTCTCTCTCTCACAAGCTTCACGTTAATCTTATTGATAATATATATATATACTACTAACAATCAAGCTAAGGTATTAAAAGAGTTAGATCCATTTAATTAATATCAATGTATAGATCTGGATTAGATCTAAGATATTGATTAGCACGAGTGATAACAAAGAAAGGGGATCAAACAAGTGGTATCAGAGCTTTCGGGGCTCAATTCACTTAGTTTGATTGTTATTGTTATAGTTTTGTGTTTATTTTCTGTTTTGATTGAATTTGAATCAATTTGGGTTGTTTTGGATTGAATCTGAATGGATTAGAGTGAATTTGATTTAGTTAAAGTATTATTGATGTTCAATTGAGTGGAACTGGATTGTGAATTGGATCTGTGATGTGTATTGGGTTTTCGGTTTAAGTCCGTGAACAGGGGATTGATTTTGGTTGAAATTGGTTCGTGTATGGTGATAATCGGTTACGAGATGTGTTGGGTTGAATTCGCGTTGTGATTACGAAGAGTTTGGTATATTATTTGTTAAATTTGGTTAAGAATAGAGTGTATATTACAGATCTGGAATTGATAAGTTTCTGGGTTTGATCTTCATATTTCTGGAAAATTGTTCTTGAATGTTTGAAGATTTGAAGATGAATGCGATTCGTTATAAAGTTTCATGCGATTCGCTATGTCTTTAACTTGATTCGCTATCAATTCTTGCCATTCGCTAATCAGTTCGCTAACTGATTCGTGTGGGTTAATTAATTCGTGTTATCTAGTTCGTTAACTAGATAACTGATTCGTTTGACACGTGGTTATCTTGGAATTTGTGTCATAACAACTTTTTGCCACGTGGCATAAAGGAATCAAGTTTGTTACAAACGGTTGTAACAACCTGATTCGTTATAGTATAATTGTTATAGTGTGATTCGCTAATACACTGTAGCTATTCGTTATCTTAATTCGCTATAATTCGTTATAGTTAATTCGCTAAGCTCTCCTTAGTAATTCGTTAAGTTGACTTGGTCAATTTGCTTGATCAATTCGTTAAGTTGACTTGGTCAATTCTCTTGATCAATTCGTTAAGTTGACTTGGTCAATTCGTTTGGTCAATTCGTTAAGTTGACTTGTGATTCGTTAAACCTTCCTCACATTCGTTATCTGTTTCGCCATTTGGGTGATTCGTTAAATTTATTTGTGATTCCTTATGTTGACTCGCTAGGTTGACTTTTGATTCGCTAACACACTCACCTCATTCGTTAAGATTTGATTCGTTAAAATTCAATTCGCTACACTATTCACAGTTCGCTACAACTGTTCACAGTTCGCTATTGCTGATTCTCTGATTCGTTAAGATATTTTATTATTTGATTAATTTTCAAAGATGGATGGTATGTATGCATTGGCGTCTCAAAATATGTTGATGCAACAAATGTTGCAACTTGATACCGAGATAGGTTCACATTCTAAATGTCCAAGATTGATGAAGTTCAGTGACTTTGCCAAATGGGAACCTCGGTTTCATGCACATTTGGGATCTGTTCATCCTGACTGTTCTTATTGTCTTGATGAGGTTTATGTTGCACCAATGATTGGTGATGATACTATTGGGTATAGTCCTAAAGTTGTTTCTCAATACTCACAAGAAGAGAAGAAAGCTTTAGAAATCGAGATAAAAGCATATTCTACTTTGACTATGGCTTTACCAGAGAATATTTTTCATCAAGTTGGAAGTATCAAGAGATGTGCATCTTTGTTTCAACATCTGCGTATGAGAAGCATGGGAAACACAGCTGAGAGTAAGAAAGTGATGCTCAAGTTTCAATTTCGAAACTTTAGTTTATTGAAAGGAGAAACAGTTGAAGAGATGACTACAAGATTTAGTCATTTAATTGCTGAAATGGATAAAATGAAAATGGAAATTTCTGAAAGAGATAAAATTGACACTATCAAGAGTGTGCTTCCTAGTTCCTATTCAACATTTCTCATTGTTTTGAAAGAGAATGATTATTTTCTGAATGAAGATTTGACAGCACTTGAATTTCTACAAAAGATCGAAGCTAGAGAATATGACCTTAAGTGTCAAAAATCTTCCAAAGAAAATCAAGATCCGGCTTTCTATGATGGAAGTATGCCTCTGAGTTCAACGATTTCACCTATCACTGCTTTTCTTACTCATGCGCAAGTGAAAAAGAATCTGCTATATTTAATGATCCAAAAGTTTGTTTCTACTCTGCTGGTAATTCAGGTGGTTCTGGAAGTTCTACTAGTACTAATCCATTTGCTACACCACCTAGTATGAATATGAAGAAAGCTGAGCAAAACTTTGCTTTTCTGACGGCATTTATGTCCTCATATGAAAACTTGGTGAGTAGTAAAATTGCCACAAGTGAGTTAACAGATGAGGATTATGATCAGATAGATCCGGATGATCTAGAGATCATGGATTTGAAATGGAATATGGCCATGATCGTTCGTAAAGTTAAAAGATTCATGCAGAGAACTGGAAAAGATCTTCCAGCATTAAACAAGAAGTTGGGTTTTGACAAATTGAAGGTGAAATGTTATAATTGTCAAGAATTCGGGCATTTCGCAAAGGAATGTGACAAACCAAGAAAAGAATACACTGGACTTCGTGGTCAAAGTCAAAATGTTTCTTCACCACGGGGAAGTGATGCTGAAAAGAAACCATCTTCTTCAACAACACAAACAATGTTAGCAGACGGGACTGATTGGTCACAACGGCTACTATGCAATGATGTTCAAGCAAATTTAGCTATGTTTGGGTTACATGAAGATTGTCAAGATGTTACTGCTAGTGTGATGTCTTCAGATAATGATTCTGGATCTGATTCTGACAATTCTTGCGACAAGTCTTCTGAATCAATGTTTGCTTGCATGGCTAAGATCAATGAGGTTAGTAATTCTATTTCTTCTACTTCATTTGTTAAAACATCATGTGTTGATTGTGAATCTAACAACTCTAAGTTAGAAGCTTTGAAAAATCAAAATGATAATCTTATAAGAGAAATTGCTTCTCTTAAGGACACTTATCGACAATCTCTTGAGTCTCAAATGAAATCTCGAGAAAAGACTGAAGCATTGTCGACAAGTAATCATGATCTCAAAGCCGAGTTATCTGTGAAAATGACCATTAATGACCAAAAGTTTCAGGAAATCTTGAAACCTCGTTCTAAAATAACTGAGCTTGAGAATGAGGTTCTTGAGTTGAAGAACAAGTTGGGTAAATTTCGAAAGTCTTCATTTTTATTGAATGAAATTATTGAAGTTTCTGGAAAACAAAAAGATTCTAAGAAAGGTATTGGTTTTGTTGAAATTCCACCACCTTTTCATAATGATTATAAAATTAATCCTTTTGCAAGAAAAGAAGAGGATTTGATTCAAAAGGAATCTGTGATTTCTGAAAAACCTAAAATGATTAAACCTGAAATTGTTAAACCCCAAGTTGCTTCTCAAAAATCTCATGTCCAAAGCAAAAAGGTGTTTGTTGAACACAATGACGAGGTCATTATCGAGGATGTGTTTGAACCAGAGATTATACACAAGAATAAGAACATTCCCAGTTTTAATCATATTCTGTGCGAACCTCACGAATTTGAGGAAGCAGTTTATAGTTCACACAAACCTCAAGCGACAAAGGAAAATTCAAAGAAAGTGAACTCTATGAAGGCAAAGAAGTCAGTTAAACCGAAAATTTTTGATGATGATCTAATGCATTTCATTAATCCTTCTAGTTCTAAGCCATCTGCTGCTAGAGTTTTTAAGTTAAAAGGAATGGACACAATGTTCACTGAAAAAGACATTCCAATAATTATTATCAAACCTGAACTTATTGAGAGTGTTTTTGTCAATGAAACTTCAAAAATTCAAGAACTTGAACGTGTGTATGCTCAAACGAAAACATCAGTTCAGTGTGATCCATTGACTAAGGCAAAACAATTTTTAAAACAAGCTAAGATGATTAATTTTGTTAAGTCAACTGGAACAGATACACTAAAAAGTTTTTCAAACAGTTCTAATTTAGATTTTTATTTAAAGAAGAAATCTGAATTATCTGATGAGTTTGCTAAGAGCATGACTAAAAATGTGAGTCATCATCAATCATCTGTATCATTTATTCCAATTTCTTCTAAAAATCATCATGTAGACATGCGAACGTGTTTTTTATGCGGTCAACAAGGTCATGTTGTGAGAAATTGCAGTCAACAGAACTATCAGAATCTTCATCCTTTTCTCAAGGACAAATCTAAGCCAATTCCAGTGGTTAAGGAGATTCTGAAACGACCAGTGTCGTTTGCAGATGATACTCATATTTTATTCTCTGATGTGAATCCTCGGAAGGTATTTCAGATCAATGAGACACACGGTCAAATGAAACCAAAATTCATTCCAACTGAACCTATATGTCAAAACAGAAATTCAAACATTGTTCAAGCAGCGTACTTAAGACGAAAGTCTAAGAAGCCTGTAACTTATTCACAAGTGGCTGAACAACAATTGAAAACTGTTAAAGTTAATGATCAAAGAGAAAACCAAAAGGTGCCCAAAACTAAGGTCTGGGCTGCCTTTTTGAACTAATCACTTTTGTTTATGTGTAGGGTTCATCCAAGACCATTTCTGGTGAAAACTGGATCATGGATAGCGGATGTTCTCGTCATATCACCGGAAATCTCGACCTATTAACCAACGTAAGAAATATTCAAGGAGGTTATGTAGCGTTTGCTGGGAATTCTGGGGGCATGATCACACAAGAGGGTGAAGTTTCAAATGGTCACATTACATTTGAGAAAGTAAATTATTGTGACAAGGTTGATCATAACTTATTGAGTGTATCGCAGATTTGTGATAAAAAGTACACTACAATATTTACTGACAAAGAGTGTCTTATCTTGAAACCGGGTTTTATTATTCCCGAGGACATGGTTGTCATGTGATCACCACGATCAAATGATATTTATGTCTTAAACATGAGTTCTAAGATATCAACATCGATCGAAACATGTTTTGTCTCGAAAGCAACCGAGAAAGACTCGATTCTATGGCATAGAAGAATGAGTCACATTCATGTTAGAAAGATGAATTATTTAATGGCAGATAATTTAGTTGAGGGTGTCTTGTTAAAGAACTTTAAGTTATCTGATCATTGTGTTGCATGCAAGAAGGGCAAACAGAAGAAGAAGACACATCCTTCTAAGTTATTGAATTCCATTAATACTCCTCTTGAACGACTTCATATGGATTTGTTTGGTCCAGTGAATCGTGCGAGTATTTCTGGAGACTGGTATTGTCTTGTAGTGACAGATGATTATTCAAGATATTCATGGGTGTTATTTATGAGTTCAAAAGATCAAACACCTGTTTTGGTACAAAACCTTATTACTAAGATTGAATCACTGTACAAACAAAAGGTGAGGAGAATCCGAAGTGATAATGGTACTGAATTCAAAAACACTATTTTGGATTTCTTTTGTATTCAAAAGGGAATTCACCGAGAATATAGTGCACCTTATGTACCACAACAAAACGGTGTTGCTGAAAGGAAAAATAGAACTCTGATTGAAGCTGCACGTACAATGCTTGCTGATTCAAAGCTTCCTATTCAATTTTGGAATGAAGCAGTGAACACAGCTTGTTATACACTTAATCGGGTTCTAACAGTAAAACGACTCAAGAAGACAAGCTACGAAATATTAAATAACAGAAAACCTAATTTAAAGTACTTGGAACCATTTGGGTGTCCGTGTACAATGTTGAAGAAGGATTCGGGTAAATTTGATGAAAAGGCTATCAAAGGATATTTCTTGGGATATGTGTCTCCAAAGAAAAGAGTATTTAATTTTACATCTGGCTGTGTTGAAGAATGGTACCATGTGGACTGTCAAAAGTACACAACTCCTCCTCAAGGGAAAGGTCCAGACTGGATGTTTGATTACGATAGTTTATTTAATTCTTTTACTCCTTCGACTGATCACATTGATGAAGATCTGGTTAGAGCATACTTTGAAGAACACTTGAACATTCCAAGCTCTTCAAGTTCTAATGCAGATGAAGTTCAACCAGATGCTACAACTGAAGAATCTCAAGTTGTTCCTCCAGTTGTTATTGATAGTGCTTCTACCTCTTCTGATGATGATCAAGTTAAGATTCAAGTTATTGATCTTGATAGTGATAATGCTTCATCTCCTGAGTTGGGTGAACATTACACTAATTTATTTGATAATGTTGTTGTTCCTGAAAATCCTACTCTTTGGATTCATGGATATCATCCACGGGACAATATCATTGGCGAACTTGATGTGGGCGTTCGTACACGTCATCAAGTTGCTTCGTCAAGCGACAATAATGTATTGTGTGCTTACACTAATTTACACTCTTCGGGAATTATGAATATTGCTAAATTCAATTGCTTTCTATCTCAAGTTGAGCCAACGACAGCTCGTAAGGCACTTGAAGATCCTTCTTGGGTAGAAGCTATGCAAGAGGAATTACAGCAATTTGCACGATTGGGTGTTTGGGATTTAATAGACAAGCCTGCTAGGGTCAAGTAAGCTATTCCAACCAAGTGGGTATTTAAATGTAAAAAGGACGATCGAGGGGTGATTGTCAGAAACAAAGCACGTCTAGTGGTGCAAGGTTTTCATCAGCAAGAGGGTATTGATTATACTGAGGTATATGCTCCAGTTGCAAGATTAGAGTCGATTCGAATCTTCCTGGCTTATGCTGCTTACAAGAATATCAAGGTCTATCAAATGGATGTTAAAAGTGCTTTTCTCAATGGTGAACTACATGAGGAAGTGTTTGTTCAACAACCACCTGGTTTTGAAGATCCTGATTATCCAGACCGTGTTTACCGTTTAAACAAGGCCCTGTATGGTCTACATCAAGCCCCGAGAGCTTGGTATGGCACGCTCGCCGACCATCTGACTGATAATGGCTTCAAACGAGGAACTGTTGACTGCACTTTATTTCATAAAACTGTTGGTGATGATCTTCTTCTAGTCTAGATTTATGTTGATGATATTATTTTTGGGTCTACAAACGACACTTTATGTAAGGAGTTCGAGAAGTCCATGCAAACAAAGTTCGAAATGAGCTCGATGGGAGAGATGAATTTCTTTTTAGGGCTGCAGGTTCATCAATCTGATAAGGGAATCTTCATTCATCAGACTAAATATGTGAACGATGTCTTGAGCCGATTCAAGATACCTGCCGGAAAAATCCCTTCAACTCCTCTTCCAGTGGGTACAATTTATCACCGGATGAATTGGAGGATACCGTTGACCTGACCCTTTATCGTGCTATGATTGGTTCTCTAATGTATTTAACTGCTTCTCGACCCGACATAATGTTTGCTGTTTGTGTGTGTGCTAGGTACCAAGCTAATCCCCGAGTGACTCACCTGGCAGCGGTCAAGCGTATTTTACAATATCTTCGGGGAAATCCTGACATCGGGTTATGGTACCCCAAAGATAATACTTTCGATTTTACCGCCTATTCAGACTCAGATTATGGAGGATGCAAGATCAACTTCAAATCAACGACTGCAGGATGTCAATTCTTAGGAAACCGGCTTGTTTCCTGGCAGTGTAAGAAGCAGACAACAGTCTCTACTTCAACCACCGAAGCTGAATATGTTGCAGCCTCGAGTTGCTGTTCCCAGGTTCTGTGGATACAACAACATCTTTGCGACTACGGTTTGAAGTTTCTTACTACTCCCATCTTGATTGATAATTCTGCTGCGATTAGTATCACCAAGAATCCCGTACAACATTCTAAAACGAAACATATCGAGATTCGATATCATTTTATACGGGATTGTTATGAAAAGAAATTAATTGATCTTGAGAAAGTACACACTGATTTTCAAAAAGCCGATCTTTTTACCAAAGCGTTTGATAAAACACGTTTTACTTTTTTGCTTGGTTTAAATGGATTGAAGACCCTTGCTGAGATCCTAAAATTAGGATAATTATTTTTTAATTGCTTTATAGATTTAGTTTTTGTTTTATGTTTTAGATTTTAGGGGGTGAAAAGTATAGAAAATACCAAAAGAATGTGTTTTTGTTTGTATAGATAAAATCCAAAAACATTAAAAAAAATCTTTTCAAAATTCAAAAAATATTGTGATTTCTGTTCTTAAATTGTCTTTTCCTTTAAAATTCAGAAAAATCAAAAACATTTTAAAATTCTGAAAAACCAAAAAGAATGTGATTTTTGTTTTTGTACAGAAAAATCCGAAAATCCAAAAATATTGTGAAGATTATTTCGTTTGTAAGAAATTTGAAAAAGACAAAAATATTTTTTTTAAATTTTGTACAAAGAAAAACCAAAAAGATTTTTAGATTATTTTCTCGCTGAAAATTATGTCGGTTATTTAAGTTTGTGAAACATGCTTGCATGTCTTGGTCCTATGATTCACTTGTGAATTGAAGGTTAGCCATTAATTTATTCTCTTAAGTTAACTGGGGCGATTAAGTTATCTTTATTTTGTTTTTTATGCTCCTCAAAATTTTGAGTTTTTGAAGCAAAAAGAGAAAATGATAGTACATTGATTATCTTGACCCCAAGTTCAGCAAAAAGTAAGCTTAAAAGACTGTGTGCTTAATTGTATTGGTGCATTGGTAGGTCTTAAAACAACCCAGTAGAGTAAAGTATGTGATATATACATAAAGAAACGCCAAATTGAAAGGGGTGTTAGTCTCTAGCAAAAGTCTTGGTGAGGATGGCAGAAATGTAATAACCAGTCATACTCAAGCCTTATATTTGTTTATCACCCAAAAAAATCAAATAAAGCAAATAACAAGCATTAGGATTCTGAACATTGTGAGTCTTTATGCGGCTTAACCATCTGGGTATTCATATGCATGAATATTTCACTCGCTTTCTATAGCAAACCCAAAGTCATTAAACTTGATCACCGCTGTACCTCGTACAATTTACATTACTGACTTGATCAAAATCCGCTGTTAGTCATACAATTGTTCCTCCCTTGCGTGCGTCTTAATACCATTAAGAAACGGACCCCAGGGGATACAATGTATGTAAGCCGACAGAAGGACTCGTGCATACTCACTCACAGTAAAGGAAACTTGATGCATTGCTCAAAATTTCTACAATTGGTATTAAAAATTTTGATCAACAATATAATGGTTTAAGTCAAGTTGGGGTGATTTGGCAAAAATCAAATTAAGCTTGAACCGAGATTAGAGGCTGATAATTTCTGATATTCTGTGCTATAATTGAACTAGTTAATCATATCACAAAAATACTTGAATGTGTGTTATTAGATTTATGTGGACAACAATACCAATGACCGACTTATCGCCAGTCATAATATCGCTGAAATAAAACTGTGATGGAAGGGCAATTTGGTCAATATGATTCTCTGCTCAAACTCGACAAAATTACAAAAATATGTACCGCTTTTGATAAAATCTTTGGAAATTACAAAAAGATTGTCTACTTTTTTTGTTCGGATATTCTTCTTTAAAATACATTCTTTAATTCCTTATTTTTTACAAAATACCAAAAATATTTTTGTTTTCTTTATACTAAATTTTTTAAATAATTTTTAAGTTAAGTTTCGATAATCTGAAACAATTTTAACATATTAGGTTGTCGGGATATAAAGGTTTCTCGATAATTTAACTTATTGATTTAATTTAATTGTTTATTTATTTCTTTAATTTATTCATTTAATTATTTAATTTAAAATTAAATAAAAGGGTTTAATTCGCTAAAATCCAATTCGTTATTTATGGTTAACGAACTAGATGATTCTTTAGCGAACTAGCTTCTGGTTCGCTAACCTAATTTGCTTCCGCACTCTGTAACGAATCATCCCTTCGTTATACATATTTAACGAATCATGACACGAATCATGTCTTGATTCGCTATCTTTAATTCAACGAATCACATTGTGATTCGCTAACCTAAGGTAACGAATTGAGTTAGCGAATGGGCTAATTCACTAAATTTAAGTTATACGAATCGTCTGATTCGTGCAAGCTGTGCCTAGGTTTTCGTGTATCGCTATATAAGACAAGATAACGAATAGCATTTCACTGTTCGTCTTCTTTCTTCATCTTTCAGAAACTATTCAAATTCTCTCTGATATTTTCGATCTTCGTGTTTGAACATTTCAAAGATTAATTTGAGTTTCTAAGGTATATTTGTCTTTGGCGATATCATTTTCGTCAACAATGACATTGATTTAACTGTTTAATTATGTAATTTAGAGGT
Organism: Bidens hawaiensis; assembly: GCF_021521415.1. NCBI lineage: Eukaryota > Viridiplantae > Streptophyta > Magnoliopsida > Asterales > Asteraceae > Bidens > Bidens hawaiensis. The sequence goes on from NW_027491465.1 coordinate 1,067,169, forward strand.
TTAAGGGTTTTGAACATCTGAAACCATTTTGTGTATAATTTATGTTTTTAATTGTCTGATTTTGATATAATTTTGATCGGAATCCTTTTCCGATACCCTTGGTGGACTCTAATCATCTTTTGAATCTTGTTTGCTGGGTTAATTATTGTTGTGTGTTCTTGATGATTGCTGTTGGTTCGTTGATCCTTAGTACACTTAGGTAATGAGTCTCAATCTCATTCACCTACAATTAACGGATGTGTTTCCGAGCTCAACGAGCTGATTATCGTGATAGTTCAACGACGATTATGGCCGAATTGAATCTGGGTTAAGATGTTGACTATTATTGTTCTTGATAATTTTGACCTTGACTTTGTGAAGTCAAAGAAAAAGTCTTAATTTTGACCATTCGTTAGTCTTAGCGAATTGGAACTGTTTCGTGTCCATTTCGTTAAGATTTTTCACGAACTAGCTTAGCGAATAAGACGTCACACGAATCAGAGTTTGATTCGCTTAAAATATAAAGAACTAGAGTTTAGTTCATTACCTTAATTAGTGATTCGCTAGGTCCAGTTCGTTAAGTTATTTACTTGATAGCGAATCGCCTGATTCGTTATCTTTGTATAACGAATCAGTGTGATTGTTAACGAATGACATTTAAAAAAAAAATAAAAAAAAATTAATTACTTTCATTAATTAACTAAATTGAATATTCAATTAATTTAATTAAAGGATTTAAATCGTCTAATACGCGTAACTAGATTAAATACATATATTTTTTTTATTTTATTGCGTGTTATCTATTCTTATATACGGTTTTTAATTTATATAGTAACAATGGCTGATCAAGAACAACAAATTCAACCGCCACAAGAACAACCGTCACAGGGACAACCACAAGGACAAACACCACAACAAGCTCAACAAGTCGAAATGATTCTATTACCGTTCGATAAAAAGCACAACATATGTGCTTATGCCGATCATGATGTGGCTGATTTAAGGATGTTCGGAGCTATGTTGAATGTCTTACGCCGTTCAAAGATACATTATGCAATCACTGCCAAACCTAAGGTGTATCTTAGTATTATCAGGCAGTTCTGGAACACGGCAGTATATGTTATGGAAAGTAATTGGGCTCAAGCTACAATTAATCAGCTTCCGATCACGAATGATGTTGAGGTCATTCGTCGGGTACTTCAGTTTGACGACAGTGACAATTACCCGAGTGAATTTGACAGGACGCTGGTTAGGGGGTTATTCACTAGATTAAATTATGGGGGTGATATTCGTCGATCAATGTTGAACAAGAATGGGTTGTGTCCACCTTACAAGTATTTGTTGCATGTCTTGCTTCATTGCTTGAGTGGACGTCGCGGTGGTTTCGATGAATGTAGACTGAGCTTACAATCGGCATTTGTTACTTTAATCCTGAACAAGCCATTCAACTATTCAGAACTCATATTTGATCATTTGAAAGAGCAAGTTCAGCAAACTCTACCGACAAAGAAGTTCTTGATGTATCCACGCTTTCTACAATTAATTATTCAAGATTTGATACCGGATTTGGTGATTGAACGATCGTTGGTGAATGATGTTCTTGATATGGAACATATGAAAGCTGAAACGGTGCATCGGATGTTGATTTATCGAAAGGATAAGCCACAAGACAAAAGGATGATTAGTCATATAATCAATCCAGATTATGTATGTCCTCCTAATGAGCGCTGGATCCATGATGATTCGGATTCCGAGCGTGAAGAGGGAGAAGGTGGGAACAATGATGGTGGGGATGATGATGATAACGATGGTGATGGTGATGATGGAGCTGGTGAGCGAGCTCTGAAAGAACAACAAGATGCAGTTGATGCTGCTCTAGCTGCCACCATGAAAGCTCAACAAGAACGAAAACGAAAGGGTAAGGCTGTAGCTACTGTGAGCCACCAAAGAAGCCCCGTGTGTCCTCTGGGGCTGGTGTAATTATTGGTGCACCACCACCTCGTCAATCAATTACTCAAAGCTCGGCGGTGCCGCTAACTACTAGCACTCCGATGCTTACTTTGACCACGACGATGGTGTCACATGTGAGGCTCGGATTGATTCCTCAAATGGCGTTGACCGAGATGCCGAGACCTCCTGCTGTGCTGTCAACTGTTTCTTCCACCACTACAATGGGACCTCCTCCTCTGCCAACAACTACTTTTCCTCCGCCTCTGCCTAGTGATGTCTCTTTCATGAGAATCACTCGACCTCAGGGACCTATTCAACCAGTTCATCCATCTGTATACAATTTGTCACCTGGACGTCAAACGAAAATGCTGCTTAATCTGTTACACTTATATGAAAATCAAATGGCAGCTGACCGACTCAATCAAGAACGACTCATGGAGAATCAACAAAAAATGATGAGTTATATTTCGTTCTGTCAGAAGGAGACCAAGTCGTTGCGTGAGATTGTTGAGTCTCAGGGGGTGAAATTAAAAGAACAAGATGAGTTAATTTTACAATTAACTTGTAAAGAAGATGCCCTCAAGAAACTAAAAAATGATGATGATGATCCTGACGAGTCTGATGCAGGAGGTGAGCCTAAACAATCACATGGTTCATCCTCTGGAGCTGGTGTGAGTGGCGCTGATGATTCAAACAAGCAGATAATTTCATTTCAAGATCCAACAGCTGCCAAGCCGATAGAAATGATTCAGGCTAACACGGTGATATTTATTGACGAATTGGGGATAGTTAGAAGTATGGTGAACAAAGATGAGATATAGATCAGTGAGTTTGTGGTTAGATCTTTGACAAGGGAGCAGATCTCAATTCTACTTGGGCTAAATGACGATCAGCTGACTGCATTAGAGACTGAGCCCGATGTCGAAGTGATCAATGAGAACGAAATGGAAGATGATCCATTATTTATGAATGCTGATTTTATTTATGAGAACGAGGAGATTGAGATGGAGGATGTTACAGCTGATGAGTATCCGGACTTGTATCAACACGCAAATGTTGATCAAGGTGCTCCAGTATTTCATGAAGACGTAATTAAAGAAACTGAGGATGATTTGGAGAAGATTGTGCAGCGAACGGTTCCTTCACTCAAAGAAGTGACTGATGATGACATTGAAAGATGGTTTAAACGCCAGAAAGTGGGTAAGATCATCAGTGCTTTTCGATATGTAGATAAAGAAAGAAAGGATACCGCTGCTGCTTGGATTGAGGCAAATCAAATGACTACCTTCAAGACTGTTTCTAAGGTACATGGTGATATTGCCTCCTGGCTCTATGATTCAGACCTTAAGGTATGTATTGTTAAATGGGAAAAAGGTGTCCAATATTACGAGAAGATAATGGATGTTCTAACACTACCGCGTTGGGATGTACGCACCCCCGCGAGACGTCCATTTATCAATCGTGGGGGCAACCGAACTGTTGAGTGGTTTCATCAACACTTACTGTTCGAGGTCAATCATGGCTTCAAGTTCTTCAAGCCCCAGGTCCCAAGACGTAAACGTACTGATGAGATTGATCCAAGGACCGGCTGGAAGAAACTTGTTTTGAAAGTAAAGCCACCAAAGACAATGAAAAGAGTTCCTATGAAGACAACGACGCAAGATATTTATCTGTCTTTCAACCGTTGGTACTATGACAATCGTACTGGCGAGGCCGTTATTGTTCGTGGTCGAGGACTACAGACTGAGCTCATCAAGATAATCGATCCGATGTGGTTGGTTAATTTATCAGAGACAGACAATGACGTGCTACACAGGAAGCAGATTTTGTTTGAACGCCAAGAAGATTACGACCTGGCTATGCAATTCCAACGTGTTGTTCGTGTATGCCATGAACATGGGATTCATAGTTGCAGAGATTGGCAGACAAAGCGTTTCAAATAAGTTAAAGACAAAGAGCTCAAGACGAGGGGGTGTCTGTTAGTGCACGGTCTTGCGTCTCGAGTCTTTGTAATTATCATTAATGTTTACTTGATTATTTTAATGTAATATTTTAATGTTATTTATCTAATTCGTTATGTTTAGTCTAGTTCGCTAGGAATGTTAGCGAACTAAGACTAGTTCGTTAAGATTAAGTCTAGTTCGCTAGGGATGTTAACGAACTAGGACTTTATAATGTATTCCCTCCTGATTCGTTAGGGGATGTTAACGAATCAGGGGGTGGTTCGTTAAGTTAAGTTATTTAACGAAGGGGATGCTGGTTCGCTAGCGGATGTTAGCGAACCAGATCGTCTTCTATAAATAGTGAACCACTGTTCACTTGTAAAGTGTTGAAGTTTTGAGAGAATTAACATTATTCAGAAAGTTTAAAGTATTCTCTCTCTCTCACAAGCTTCACGTTAATCTTATTGATAATATATATATATACTACTAACAATCAAGCTAAGGTATTAAAAGAGTTAGATCCGTTTAATTAATATCAATGTATAGATCTGGATTAGATCTAAGATATTGATTAGCACGAGTGATAACAAAGAAAGGGGATCAAACATTTTTAGCTTGTGAAAATTTTTAGGGACATTATGTATTATATAAATGAGTCCGTGTTAAAATTTGGTAATATTTCGATAAACAGAGAATATTTTGAAATTTATTACCGTTTATTGGCGTTTATTTGGGAAAAATAGTTACACTTCATGAACAATTATGACATTTGGTTTTGGAACATGAATTGTTATGGTAAGATCACTGGTAAAGTTTGGGGAAAATTGGGGTCTAAGTATGGTTTGTGCAAAGGTGTTTATATTGAGTTTTAACAGCCGAAAAACGTACAAAAAGGCATTTTGGCCAAGGAGTTAGATTCTGGAAGTTTTTCAGGGGCTATATGATGATATTTAGACCACTTGGAAAAATTATCGGATTTTTCGGATGTCTTTTAATATAAACGGCCTATTTATTACTTAATTATAACACATTTAATGAATTTTTATAAATAGCTAATTAATCTTAAAATTTCTGAAAATATTTTTAAAACATTCTCCATATTTTATGTTATTTTTTCAAAAATTTCCATAATTTATATATTAGTGCATAATTAGTTATGATTAATCAAAGATTTAAACTATATTTGTTTTAACGAAACCGGCAGTTTTGTGTTTAACAGACTGACTGGTATCTCAAAATGTCAAAAGTAGTCAAATATCATAGTTTTAGATGGATTTGATTAAAAGAACTTTTTACGAGAATTCCGGATAATTCGGTTGGATTGTACGCGTTTTGTATAATCAAACCCGTGTGAAAACGGAAAACAAACCCTGCGATCAATCCAGATTCCGAAACTTCAAAATTCTTTCATAATCAAATCATGTTATCAATCAATATGTTTACTTAAGTTTGTGTGATCTAAGCTAATCCCGGAACGCATAAACGATCAACTTGGCTAGGCTCGGAAAACGGTAAAACTGAGCCAAGTCTGATTTTGAATATTTCGTAGTATACAACGTCACAATCTAAGGCTATGGTCATGTTCTGGGCCTAACAGCTATAACCAGACTAGTCATACAACCCGATTTAATTTAAACACTATACTAGTATTAACGGTACGATACCGGTTATAGGACCCAAGCTATAATCGAGGCACACTACTTACTGACACGTATTACTAGCCGGAACTACGATAAGGTGAGTTTCACGACCCCACTTTCTAACCTGTTTTACGAACTTTTGGGGTGGAAAGCATGTTTACATATACTTATATACATGAAAACGTGTGATGATGTAAATTGTCTAAGTACTAACACTTGAAAATCCCCACAAACACAAGTGATTAACTTCGTATAGGTGACGTGTGGATAGTACTATCGGTTTGACAAACCCAACTGACAGGGCCGGAGGGGTATGCCGGAATATGTTAACCCAGTTGCACATTGTCATTAAACTTGTTACATCCTGCTATGTGGTGTTAGACATAGTACATACTTGGGGCAAAGTGGCTGTTAAATGCCAACGGGAGTGCATGGGCATGGGGTGGCCATGTATTATAGTTTGTTTCGGTTTCACTTGTGGCTTAGTATAAAGACATCATACACATACATACATACGTACATACTTACTTACTATGAACTTTACGAACTCGTATACTGGTTTTGTTTGTACTCGTGAAACTTGAAACTCACCAACTAGATGTAGTTGACCCGTTTTAACATGCTTTTCAGGTAAGCCGAAGTTGGAATCAATTGCTTACGTGCTTGTTGTTAGAAGCAAAGTTGAATAGCTGTGAATAGAGGCAAATACGTAGTAATGAGTAAGAAGCCCGTGAACTGGTTATGTGATTTTCATCTAGTTTGTAAACTTAGTACCAAACCATGTAATATGATGTAAATTAGTTTGTTGAATTTCTTTATAAACAATGTGGTTGAAACCAGTGTTATCTGTTCGTATTACGCTTCCGCAACTACCTAGTCGGGGTGTGACATAAGTTGGTATCAGAGCCATTGATTATAAAGAATTATGATGTCCCTTAGGATACCCTAATATAACCTTAGGCCCGATTAGCTCTGGGAATAAAATAATATTAAATAATATATACTGATGATTCTCAGGATGAACTCGAATGGACAAGTGGGTTATTATGGTCCGGAACGTAATAACAGAATTGCTTGTACGTGGGAATTCGAGTATATGTGCATAAAATACAATATTAAATAATTATGTATGCATATAAATTAGTATATGTGCTTATGTGTATAAATACCTGCATGTATTTTATTATGATTAATATAATCGAAGGATATTATTCTTATTACTAACCATTGTGCAGGAACATGTCGAGGTCTACGGATCGTTTACCTATTGCGGTACCAACCTAATCTGGAGAGGAGGAGGACCCGGAAGAGGAAACTGGGGTGGAACCAGAGGAGGAGATGAGTGAAAGTCTAGGAGACGCGGTGGTTCCTCATCAGGTACCCACAGATCAACCCGATTTATCGGGTTACCGTTGTGACAGCTATCCCCCTAGGGAATCCCCTAGGAATTATGTAGGCCAGGGAGCCACTAGCGCCTACCAAACCCCGTTGAGAGACCCTACACCTCCAGCACCCCATGTTTCACCACCCACCCTTACACACAGGACCCACCAGACCGCTCGTATTTCCGTACACCCACTGGACGCACTCAGTCCCCACCCTGTTCGACTTACCATATGGGGAGACGTCGAGGGTATAGGTCACCGAGATATCTGTCCCTACATCGGATGTACCAATGTCAATCCCGGAACCACCTCTCATGACTGACCCTGAATGGTTGAGGATGTTAACTGACCAAGTGTTGGATCAAGCGATATCAGTAAATAATCTCAATCAATTCAGACAAGAAACCCAAGAAGATGTTTGGTACCTCCACCAAAATATGAGGGATGTGAGAAGAATGAATGCCGGTAACCGATGGCGTATGGAGCATGTGGAGTCTCAGTTATGGATTTTTAGGGCGGTTATCGTAGTGTTAATAGTAGTAGTTGCATGGTTGGTGTATCTAGTACGTATGGACAAGTAGAACAGTAAAGTTGGTTGTAAATAGTCTTTTGACTTCCCATGCAGCAATTTTGTAACAACATGTTGGGCTGACTTGGGAACTATTTACGGTTTAGCATTATTACAAGAACTAGCCCTTATCGGGTTAAGTCTATATGTCACTTAGTGACAATTTTTGATACGCATATACAAGCGCTGGCCTATACCAGGTTAAGCCTATGCGCTAACTTTGGATGCATATGTACAGTAATGATTATAATTAATACAAATGTGTTATCTTTGTCATTGTTGTGTGTTTGTGAATTGTAATATCGTAATGTTGTGCTGGTTATGGTGGAACAATATTAATTATTATATAATTGATTATTGTATTGAATGGCCCCGAAGAAAGCAAACACTTTGTCTGAGGCGGATGTGGCCGCAATGATTGCTCGTCAACTACAAGCAGTGATACCAACAATTGTAGCACAAGTCTGTGCAGGCATACGTGCCAACAATACTGTTATCGAACCTATGAGCACCACTACGGCCACTACTAATATACCTCCGCCGAACACTAATGTAGCCTCGGGTGTTACTACCCCGTTGACTACTGATAATGTTATAAACACTAATAATACTCGTCTGACTGTTAATGTTGTTGAGAACCCTGAAACCGTTTTGAACCCCAATAATGTCACGATGCCAAACCCCATACCGGTTATCAACACAACTACTAATAATAACACTCGACCAAATATCGGTAACAATCGTAATAACCAAGAACCCCCATGTCAGGATTATGCGTATAAACAGTTCACATCGTGTAAACCGACTGAATTCAAAGGTATTGAGGGACCTAACGGATTGGTCAAATGGATTGAAAAGACCGAGTCCGTAATTAATATCAGTGAATGTCCACCAGACCGTATAGTCAAATTCGCTACAAGTATGTTTCTGGATCATGCTTTGATGTGGTGGAACACAGTGGTCCAAATAAGGGGACAAGATGCTATAAACCGTATGTCATGGACCGAACTTAAAACCCTTATGCTAGAGAAGTTTCGTATCTGTTAACTTTTTACCCTTAGAAAATATGTCGGTTAGTGAGCTAACGAAACCATACACTATAGAACTCGCTAACGGTAAGTCTATACTTGTTAACCTAATAATCCGAAATTGTTCCCTTATCCTAAACGACCACCCGTTTCTTATTGATTTACTTCCAGTAGAATTAGGAAGTTTTGATGTTATAGTCGATATGGACTGGCTGTCTAAGTATAAAGCGGAAATTGTTTATAAGGATAAGACTGTTACGATACCTCTTCCGAGTGATGAGGTGATGAATGTTCGGGGTGAGATATCGGGTACTATACTGCCTCTCGTATCCCAACTTAAGGCATTAAAATACTTGCGCCAAGGATGTACATTATACTTGGTGAGCGTAACAGTCAAGGACTTTGATGAAAAGCGAATAGAAGACATCCCAGTGGTACACGAGTATTCAGATGTATTTCCCGATGAGTTGCCTTGTTTACCACCGGCCCGACAAGTTGAATTCCGTATTGATCTGATACCGGGAGCAGCTCCCATTGCTAAGGCGCCTTAACGTCTTGCACCTTCTGAAATGCAAGAACTGTCCAACCAGTTACAAGAGTTACTGAACAGGGGTTTTATCCGACCTAGTTATTCACCATGGGGAGCACCGGTGTTACTTGTGAAAAAGAAGGACAGAAGTTTTCGGATGTGTATTGATTATCGGGAATTGAATAAAATGACTATAAAGAATAGATATCCCTTACCCTGAATTGATGACTTGTTTGATCAGCTCTAGGGTGCGAAGTATTTTTCAAAAATTGATCTCAGATCGGGTTATCATCAAGTAAGAATTCAAGAAGAAGATATCCCAAAAACAGCCTTCCGAACTCGATATGGTCACTATGAATTTTTGGTAATGCCGTTTGGATTAACCAATGCACCTGCAGTGTTTATAGACCCCAAGAACCGAGTTTGCAAACCTTACTTTGATAAATTCGTGATTGTGTTTATCGACGACATTTTGATATATTCAAAAAGTAAAGAAGAACACGAACAACATCTGCGGGTAATCTTAGAGTTATTGTGGCAATAAAAGTTATACGAAAAGTTGTCCAAATGTGAATTCTGGTTACGAGAAGTACAATTCTTAGGACACATTGTGAATCATCAAGGAATCCAAGTAGACCCCATTAAAATTGAGGCTATTAAAAATTGGCAAGTACCTAAATCGCCGAAAGAAATTTGCCAATTTTTGAGATTAGCCGGGTATTATCGACGATTTATTGAAGACTTTTCAAGTATTGCTCAACCTTTAACCCTCCTAACTCAAAAAGATCGAACATATGACTGGGGAGAAGAACAAGAAACGGCCTTTCAAACGTTAAAACAGAAGTTATGTGAAGCTCCAATATTAAGCCTTCCAGATGGAACTGAGGATTTGGTGGTCTATTGTGACGCATCTCGTAAAGGTTTAGGATGCGAACTGATGCAACGGAAGAAAGTAATAGCGTATGCCTCCCGACAATTAAAGATACACGAGAAGAATTATACAACCCACGACTTGGAATTGGGAGCTGTTATTTTTGCATTGAAGATCTGGAGACATTACCTGTATGGCACCAAATGTACCATATATACCGATCACAAAAGCCTACAACACATATTTGATCAGAAAGAGCTGAATATGAGACAAAGAAGATGGGTAGAACTGTTAAATGATTATGATTGTGAACTTAAATACCACCCGGGTAAGGCCAATATAGTAGCTGATGCTTTAAGCCGAAAGGACAGAGTTAAACCATTGAGGGTACGAGCACTCGGACTGATTGTCCAAAGTAGCCTAATCGAACATGTTCGTGTTGCACAAGACGAAGCCTTAAAAACATATCAGTTAGAAAAGGAAGAACTACACGGGAATGAAAAGAATTTTCAGAAGAAGATTGATGAAATATATTACTACAAAAACCGGGTCTGGATTCCAACACTTCATAAACTTCGTGAATTGATTCTTGATGAAGCACACAAGTCCAAATATTCTATTCATCCAGGTACAGATAAGATGTATAAAGATGTTAAAGAATTCTACTGGTGGCCTGGCATGAAAAAGGATATAGCCTTGTATGTAAGCAAATGTGAAACGTGTGCAAGGGTTAAGGCTGAATACCAAAAACCTTCGGGAATGTTACAACAACTCGAAATTCCCCAATGGAAATGGGAACATATTACCATGGACTTCGTGACGCACCTTCCCAAAACCTCTCGAGGGCACAATGCCATTTGGGTAATTGTAGATCGGTTAACCAAATCCGCACACTTTATTCCAATCCATAACACTTACTCTACCGAGAAACTTTCCCAAATCTACATTGATGAAATTATGTCTCGACACGGAGTACCTCTTTCGATTATTTCAGATAGAGACAGTCACTTTACTTCACATTTCTGGCAAGCAGTTCAAGAAGCTTTGGGAACCCGAATAGATCTGAGTATCGCTTACCATCCCCAAACTGATGGCCAATCCGAACGAACCATCCAAACCTTAGAAGATTTACTTCATGCTTGTGTACTGGATTTCAAAGGGAATTGGGATCAACACCTCCCGCTTATTGAATTATCTTACAATAAAAGTTACCACATTAGTATACAAGCAACGCCTTATGAAGCATTATACGGGCGAAAATGTATATCGCCACTTTGTTGGACAGAAGTGGGTGATACTCAAATTACAAGATCCGTTTAATTCAAGAAACAACGATAAGATTCATAAGATTAAACGAAAGTTGAAAGCCGCCCGTGATCGACAGAAAATCGATGCCGATATTCGCAGAAAACCGTTATCTTTTGAAATAGGCGATAAGATGATTTTGAAAGTATCGCCATGGAAAGGTGTTATAAGGTTTCGAAAGACTGGTAAGTTAGCCCCGAGATGCATTGGACCTTTCGAGATTATTTCAAAAATTGGTTCCGTAGCCTACCGATTAAAACTACCCTTAGAACTGAGCACTATTCACGATGTGTTTCATGTATCGAATCTGAAAAAGTGTTTGACTGATGAAACGACAATAGTACCACTGAAAGATATTCAGTTTAATAAAAAGCTCAACTTTGTAGAGGAACCGGTAGAAATTGTGGACGGGAAAACCAAACAGTTACGACACAACAAAATCTCATTGGTAAAAGTTCGGTGGAATTCAAAACAAGGACCCGAATATACTAGGGAACGAAAGGAAGAATTCCGAAAGAAATACCCACACTTGTTCCCTAAAAAGAAAACCGATGTCACATTAAAATTCGTGGAAGAAAATTTCTTAACGAGGGGAGAATGTGACATTCGTGAAAAAACGAGGTATATTATATTCACTACGTAGCGAGTAAACGATAAATCGGTTAATTTGTAGCGATTAAACGAGTAACCGACCGTACTGATTATGACCCGTATATATACTGAGGGGTCATATACGAGTTATATATATATATATATATATATATATATATATATATATATATATATATATATATATATATATATATATATATATTTAGAGGCTAACATATTGATATTTAGGACCCAGTACGTTTAAAACCATTTAGACGAAAAAGGTTTCGTTTATTGATGCGCTATGAGTTTAAACGCAATCGTTAACATCAAAACGAGCATTGTAGCGTCCATTAGGCCGAAAAATATTTATAAAACACTTATATGACATTTAATAATCAGTCCTTGAAAATATATTGGATTTTTACAATGAGTCAGTTCGTTTTTCTTATTTACAAAAATTGGCTGAAAAACACTCGTTTTCGCGCTATTTTTCTCACTCGAACTAGTTTTCTTGCGAAAAACTGAACCCGAACAAAACTTGGAACCGAGAACTAACTTCGGGCACGTAAAAGAGATATTAAATGTTAAATGAGGGGCCTAGAAAACCCCTCCCTTTTGGCGGCCGCATATTGTGGGAAAACCCACTCTTAGATATTTATCATATTCTTGTAACTTCTAAACTCATTTTTCACCTTTTAGCATATCAATAAGTCCTGCTTTCTTCTGTACTTCATCGTTCTCAGCCCAAAACAATTGAGTTCAAATTTGATAATAATTTAATCAAGTTTTAATCATATAACTAACATATAAACATGTCTTGATTAGAATTTAGCATGTTTAACCATCCAAAAACCATAAAAATAAACTAAAATCAATTTTTGATGTTAAACATGTTTAAAAAGCAGAAACATATAAATTTTTGACCAAAAACACGGTTAGAACATGATTAAGACGTTTTTACGATTTGAAAGTTCAGTTTAAAACCAAAACCGAAACCCTAGTTAGCAAGGCTGTTTAATGGATTATTTATGCTTGGTTTGATGTTATATGATATGTAGATACATTGAGTGTGCAACCCATGACACAGAAAGTCGTTTAAACTATCAAAAATCACCGAAAACCGACAATGTAGTACCGTATTTCTCGTTTAGGGGCTGTTTAGTATTAGGTTGTGACGTGCTTTTTTTTAGCTTGTTAAATATAGCAGGGACATTAGGTATCATATAAACGAGTATTTTTTTTCAAATTTGGTAATTTTTCGATAAACAGAGAATATTTTGCGAATTTATTACCGTTTATTGGCGTTTATTTGGAAAAAATAGCTAAACTTCATTAATAATAATGAAATTTGGTTTGCGAACACGAACAGAGATGTTAAGAATACTGGTAAATTTTGGGGACAATTGGACATGACTAAGTATGGTTTATGCAAGGGTGTTTATATTGAGTTTTAACAGCCGAAAAACGCACAAAAAGGCATTTTGGCCAAGAAGTTAGATTCTGGAAATTTTTCAGGGGCTATGTATTGATATTTAGACCACTTTGAAAAATTATCGGATTTTTCGTATGTCGTTTGATATAAACGGCCTATTTATTACTTAATTATAACACATTTAATGAATTTTTGTAAATAGATAATTAATCTTAAAATTTCTGAAAATATTTTTGTAAAATTCTCCATATTTTATTTTATTTTTGAAAAAATTTCCATAATTTATATATAAGTGCATAATAAGTTATGATTAATCAAAGATTTAAACTATATTTGTTTTAATGAAACCGGCAGTTTTGTGTTTAACAGACTGACTGGTATCTCAAAATGTCAAAAGTAGTCAAATATCATAGTTTTAGATGGATTTGATTAAACAAACTTTTTACGAGAATTCCGGATAATTCGGGTGGATTGTACGCGTTTTGTATAATCAAACCCGTGTGAAAACGGAAAACAAACCCTGCGATCAATCCAGATTCCGAAACTTCAAAATTCTTTCATAAATCAAATCATGTTATCAATCAATATGTTTACTTAAGTTTGTGTGATCTTACCTAATTCCGAAACGCATAAACGATCAACTTGGCTTGGTTCGGAAAACGGTGAAACTGAGCCAAGTCTGATTTTGAATATTTCATAGTATACAACGTCACAGTCTAAGGCTATGGTCATGTTCTGGGCCTAACAGCTATAACCAGACTAGTTATACAGCCCGATTTAGTTAAAACACTATACTAGTATTAACGGTACGATACCGGTTATAGGACCCAAGCTATAATCGAGGCACATTACTTACTGACACGTATTACCAGCCGGAACACGATAAGGTGAGTTTCATGACCACACTTTCTAAACTGTTTTACGAACTTTTGGGGTGGAAAGCATGTTTACATATGCTTATATACTTGAAAACGTGTGATGATATGAATTGTCTAAGTACTAACACTTGAAAGTCCACAAAAACACAAGTGATTAACTTCGTGCGGGTGACGTGTGGATAGTGCTATCGGTTTGACAAACCCAACTGACAGGGCCGAAGGGGTATGCCGGAACATGTTAACCCAGTTGCACATTGTCATTAAACTTGTTACATCCTGCTATGTGGTGTTAGACATAATACATACTTGGGGTAAAGTGGCTGTTAAATGCCAACAGGAGTGCATGGGCAGGGGGTGGCCATGTAATATAGCTCGTTTCGGTTTCACTTGTGGCTTAGTATAAAGACATCATACACATACATACGTACATACTCACTTACTATGAACTTTAAGAACAAGTATACTGGTTTTGTTCGTACTCGTGAAACTTGAAACTCACCAACTAGACGTAGTTGACCCGTTTTAACATGCTTTTCAAGTAAGCCGAAGTTGGAATCAATTGCTTACGTGCTTGGTGTTAGAAGCAAAGTTGAATAGCTGTGAGTAGAGGCAAATACGTAGTAATGAGTAAGAAGCCCGTGAACTGGTTATGTGATTTTCATCTAGTTTGTAAACTTAGTACCAAACCATGTAATATAATGTAAATTAGTTTCTTGAATTTCTTTATAAACAATGTGGTTGATACCAGTGTTATCTGTTCGTATTACGCTTCCGCAACTACCTAGTCGGGGTGTGACAGAAGTTGGTATCAGAGCCATTGATTATAAAGAATTATGATGTCCCTTAGGATACCCTAATATAACCTTAGGCCCGATTAGCTCTGGGAATAAAATAATATTAAATAATATATACCGATGATTCTCAGGATGAACTCGAATAGGCAAGTGGGTTATTGTGGTCCGGAACGTAATAACGGAATTGCTTATACGTGGGAATTCGAGAAAAAGTCGTTGAACAACCTAATAGGTAAAATCAGCAACATATGTGTATAAAATACAATATTAAATAATTATGTATGCATATAAATGAGTATATGTGCTTATGTGTATAAATACCTGCATGTATTTTATTATGATTAATATAATCGAAGGATATTATTCTTATTACTAACCATTGTGCAGAAACATGTCGAGGTCTACGGATCGTTTACCTATTGCGGTACCAACCTTATCTAGAGAGGAGGAGGACCCAGAAGAGGAAACTGAGGAACTAGAGGAGGAGATGAGCGAAATTCTAGAAGATGCGGTGGTTCCCCATCAGGTACCCACATATCAACCCGATTATCGGGTTACCGTTGTGACACCTATCCCCCTAGGAATGATGTAGGCCAGGGATCCACTAGTGCCTACCGGACCCCGGTGAGAGACCCTACACATCCAGCACCCCATGTTTCACCACCCACTCTTACACACAGGACCCACCAGACCGCTCGTATTTCTATACACCCACTGGAGCGCACTCAGTCCTCACCCCGTTCGACTTACCATTGGGGGGAGACGTCGAGGGTATAGGTCACCGAGATATTTGTCCCTACCTGGGGTGTACCAATATCAATCCCGGAACCACCTCTCATGACTGCCCCTGAATGGTTGACGGTGTTAACTAACCAAGTGTTGGATCAAGCGATATCACTAAATAATCTCAATCAATTCAGACAAGAAACCCAAGAAGATGTTTGGTACCTCCACCAAAATTTGAGGGATGTGAGAAGAATAAATGCTGGTAACCGATGGCGTATGGAGCAGGTGGAGTCTCAGTTATGGATTGTTAGGGCGGTTATCGTAGTGTTAATAGTAGTAGTTGCATGGTTGGTGTATCTAGTACGTATGGACAAGTAGAATAGTATTGTAGGTTCCCTAGACGGATCACACGAGATATCCTGATATACACAGGTGCGGAATCCCTGTGTAGATCGTTACGGACGTAGAACACAATCACACGAACACACGAATACGATATGAACAAACACACGTTATTAATAACTCAAACCGTGATACTTACAGACTCTCGACCTCACGTCACTCGACTCACTGAATTACACGTAACTTGAACTACTTGACCCACTAAACAGAAACCCGTAACCTATATAAATACACGACAACTTCGCCTCAGGCGAAGTTGTCCATAACTTCACTTGTTCAACAAGTTCGCCTAGGCGAACTTGTCAACAACTTCGCTTGGTTAACAAGTTCGCCTAAGCGAACTTGTCAACAACTTCGCTTTAAACAAACAAATACATAACAATATTACAGACTCGATTACAGACATTAGACATATGAACTACTGACATCTATGCACCAACAAGTATAGTTGGTTGTAAATAGTCTTTTGACTTCCCATGCAGCAATTTTGTAACAACATGTTGGGCTGACTTGGGAACTGTTTACAGTTTAGCACTATTACAAGCACTGTCCCTTATCGGGTTAAGTCTATATGTCACTTAGTGATAAATTTCGATACGCATATACAAGCTCTGGCCTATACCAGGTTAAGCCTATGCGCTAATTTTGGATGCATATGTACAGTAATGATTATAATTAATACAAATGTGTTATCTTTGTCATAGTTGTGTGTTTGTGAATTGTAATATCGTATTGTTGTCCTGGTTATGGTGGAACGATATTAATTATTATATAATTGATTATTTTATAGAATGGCCCTGAAGAAAGCAAACACTTTGTTTGAGGCGGATGTGGCCGCAATGATTGCTCGTCAACTACAAGAAGTGATACCAACAATTGTAGCACAAGTCACTGCAAGCATATGTGCCAACAATACTGTTATCGAACCAACGAGCACCACTACGTCCACTACTAATATACCTCCGCCGGACACTAATGTAGCCTCGGGTGTTACTACCCCGTTGACTTCTGATAATGTTATAAATACTAATAATACTCGTCCGACTGTTAATGTTGTTGAGAACCCTGAAACCGTTTTGAACCCCAATAATGTCACGAATCCAAACCCCATACCGGTTATCAACACAACTACTAATAATAACACTCGACCAAATACCGGTAACAATCGTAATAACCAAGAACCCCCATGTCAGGATTATGCGTATAAACAGTTCACATCGTGTAAACCGACTGAATTCAAAGGTATTGAGGGACCTAACGGATTGGTCAAATGGATTGAAATGACTGAGTCCGTAATTAATATCAGTGAATGTCCACCAGACCGTATAGTCAAATTCGCTACAAGTATGTTTTTGGATCATGCTTTGATGTGGTGGAACACAGTGGTCTAAATAAGGGGACAAGATGCTATAAACCGTATGTCATGGACCAAACTTAAAACCCTTATGCTAGAGCATTTTGCCCGAAAAGTGAGATTCAAAGGCTGAAATATGAATTGTGGAATTTGGAAATGAAGGGTGCTGACCATGTAGGATATACAAATCATTTTAACGAATTGTCTCGTTTAGTACCGTGGTTAGTTACTCTGGAAGCTAAATGTATTGAACGCTACATCTTGGGATTGACCCCTGCCGTGAGGAGCATAGTGAATTCAGTAGCCCGCCCAACATTGGAAAGTGCTGTATCTCAAGCGGGTGTTGTTACTTTTGATCTTATGAGAAGTGGTGTGATAAGGATTCCGAGGGAAATATCGAGTTTGAAACAATCTGAGTATGGGACAAGGATGCAAGAGAATCCTCAAAATAAACGAGCCCATCCGAATACCCGAAATTATGCCATGACCAGTTCGAATGTGAAACAAGAGGCTTATAAGGGGACTTTACCAAAGTGTGGGAAATGTAATCTTCATCATACGGGTGATTGTAATCAGTAGTTTGTCACAAGTGTGGAAGAACTGGACATTATGCCCCCAAATGTAGAACCCCCACCAACAATGTAAAACGACAACAACAACCAACCCAACTACCTCGACCTCAACCAACCCGACCACAACTCAATCAACAAACCCCACCAACCATGAACCTCCGTACCTGCTACGAATGTGGTAGTACGGAACATTTTCGGAGATACTTCCCCAAGTTGAACTAGGGTGCATTGACAAGGCAGAACCAAGCACAAGCATCAACTCCCAATGCATCTAAGGGACGCGCGTTTGTAATAGGATCGGGTGAAGCGCGTCATGATCACAACGTGGTGACAGGTACATTCTTAGTTTCCGGTCAGTATGCTTCAGTTTTGTTTGATACGGGCGCCGATAGAAGTTTCATACTTTCTTCTTATCCGAACTCATTTTTCACCTTTTAGCATATCAATAAGTCCTTCTTTCTTCTATACTTCATCGTTCTCAGCCCAAAACAATAAGGTGAGTTCAAATTTGATGATAATTTAATCAAATTTAATCATATAATTAACATATAAACATGTCTTGATAGTAATTAGCATGTTTAACCATCCAAAAACCATAAAAATCAACCAAAATCAATTTTTGATGTTAAACATGTTTACAAAGCAGAAACATATAAATTATTGACCATGATTATGACTTTTTTACGGTTTGAAAATTCGGTTTAAAACCAAAACCGAAACCCTATTTAACAAGGCTGTTCAATGGATGATTTATGCTTGGTTTTATGTTATATGATATGTAGATACATTGAGTGTGCAACCCAGGACCCGGAAAGTCGTTTAAACTATCAAAAATCAACGAAAACCGACAAGGTAATACCGTATTTCTCGTTTAGAGGCTGTTTAGTATTAGGTTGTGACGTGCTTCTTTTTAGCTTGTGAATATTTTCATGGACATTAGGTATCATATAAATGAGTCCCTGTTCAAATTTGGTAATTTTTAGATAAACAAAGAATATTTTGCGAATTTATCACCGTTTATTGGCGTTTATTTGGGAAAAATAGTTAAACTTCATGAAGAATAATGACATTTGGTTTGAGAACATGAACTGAGATGATAAGATCACTTGTATCTTTTGGGGACAATTAGACATGTCTAGGTATGGTTTGTGCAAGGGTGTTTATATTGAGTTTTAACAGCCGAAAAACGCACAAAATGGCATTTTGGCCATGGAGTTAGATTCTGGAAATTTTTCAGGGGCTATGTGATTTAGACCACTTGGAAAAATTATCGGATTTTTATTATGTCGTTTGATATAAACGGCCTATTTATTACTTAATTATACACATTTAATGAATTTTTATAAATAGATAATTAATCATAAAATTTCTGAAAATATTTTTATTAAATTCTCCATATTTATTTTATTTTTTAAAAAATTTCCATAATTTATATATAAGTGCATAATTAGTTATGATTAATCAAAGATTTAAACTATATTTGTTTTAACGAAACCGGCAGTTTTGTGTTTACCGGACTGACTGGTATGTCAAAATGTCAAAAGTGGTCAAATATCATAGTTTTAGATGAATTTTATAAAAACGAACTTTTTACGAGAATTCCGGATAATTCGGGTGGATTGTACGCGTTTTGTATAATCAAACCCGTGTTAAAACGGAAAACAAACCCTACGATCAATCCAGATACCGAAACTTCAAAATTCTTTCATAAATCAAATCATGTTATCAATAAATATGTTTACTTAAGTTTGTGTGATCTTACCTAATCCCGAAACGCATAAACGATCAACTTGGCTAGGCTCGGAAAACGTTGAAACTGAGCCAAGTCTGATTTTCAATATTTCATAGTATACAACATCACAATCTAAGGCTATGGTCATGTTCTGGGCCTAACAGCTATAACCAGATTAGTTATACAGCCCGATTTAGTTTAAACACTATACTAGTATTAACGGTACGATACCGGTTATAGGACCCAAGCTATAATCGAGGCACATTACTTACTGACACGTATTACTAGCCGGAACTACGATAAGGTGAGTTTCACGACCCCACTTTCTAAACTGTTTTACGAACTTTTGCGGTGGAAAGCATGTTTACATATACTTATATACTTGAAAATGTGTGATGATGTGAATTGTCTAAGTACTAACACCTAAAAGTCCCCACTAACACAAGTGATTAAACTTGTCAACACTGGTATCAACCAATTCGTGCCGGTGACGTGTGGATAGTACTATCGGTTTGACAAACCCAACTTACATGGCCGGAGGGGTATGCCGGAACATGTTAACCCAGTTTCACATTGTCATTAAACTTGTTACATCCTGCAATGTGGTGTTAGACATAGTACATACTTGGGGCAAAGTGGTTGTTAAATGCCAACGGGAGTGCATGGGCAGGGGGTGGCCATGTATTATAGCTCGTTTCGGTTTCACTTGTGGCTTAGTATAAAGACATCATACCCATACATACATACTTACTATGAACTTTACGAACTCGTATACTGGTTTTGTTCGTACTCGTGAAACTTGAAACTCACCAACTAGACGTAGTTGACCCGTTTTAACATGCTTTTCAGGTAAGCCGAAGTTGGAATGAATTTCTTACGTGCCTGGTTTAAAAAGAAAAGTTGAATAGCTGTGAATAGAGGCAAATACGTAGTAATGAATAACAAGCCCGTGAACTGGTTATGTGATTTTCATCTAGTTTGTAAACTTGGTACCAAACCATGTAATATGATGTAAATTAGTTTGTTGAATTTCTTTATAAACAATGTGGTTGATACCAGTGTTATATGTTACATTCCCGTATTACGCTTACGCAACTACCTAGTCGGGGTGTGACATTTGGAGATACAGTCAGATGCAGTTGCACTAGATAAAAGGATGGTCAAGGGTAGCTTTATGAAGATGGGGTACAAGGGGCAGGTGAACTCAATATCTTATCTGAAGGCAAGTCTGTCAAGGCCCTTCAAGTTTCTACGCCATGTGGTGGTTCATTTTTTAAGACAAAGGAAATGGGGATATGAAGAACTTGAAATACAATTTCTCTCAGATGATATTTGACAACTTAAAATCAACTTTGGGAAGAAAAATTATTGATGTACCCAAGACTTTTACAGGTGATTATTTAAGATCAATTTCCAAATGTGAAAAAGGAGGGTAACAAGATTTACTTGGATCATATCTCTAAAAATTCATGTGAAAAATTGGTATCTTATAGAGGTAAAACTGAACAACAAATACCAAAGTTCAGAGGTTTATTTGGGCATCTAAAGGATGAGAATTATGTTGCTCCTAGTGATAATAAGTGGAGGAAAGATGGTAGTGATTCATAAAGAGAAGCTGAGAATGCAAAAATGGTAAACTTTGAACCGACCGTTGGATGTAAATGGTACATTAAAATTGAAAGTGACGAAGAAGAAGAGTCATAGAAGCCTGCTAAAAAGAAGAGGAAGAAGGTGGTCAAAGCTAAACTTGTGACACATGAGGTAATGCATGTTGATGCTCCTGATTATCCTGCTATGTCTGATTATGACAAACAGATGATGCTGAGGATACTGAATCTAACAATGAAGAAAGAAAGAAGTTACTTCAAGATCCTCGATCCATGTACGAGTTGAAACAACAAAAGAAGCAAAAGAAGTATGTTTATGAAGTGGATAAAACATATGTGACAGAGAATGTTGCTAAACAGCCTCAACCAAAGAAAAAGTCTGCTGGTAGAAAGAAGTATGTGGCTAAACGAAAGGGTCTCTTGTGTTACGTTTTGTGGATGACGATGAGCCTGTACAAGTTGAGGGGAGAATGAAGTAGTTGATTCTCCTTTTATACAAGAATTTAACATTGATCAGGAACCAGTGGTGGATCTAAGCAAGGATGATAATGTTTGAAGACTCCCATTGTCCAAGATACACCATAGCCACAACAACCGAAAGCTACGACACAGAATTCACCAATGTTTGGAAGTCTTTCTGATATTAACTTGATTGGAAGTTTGATCAGGGTATTGTTTCTTGAGAGGAATTGGCATTTAAAACCGTTTTTGATAAAGATAAAATTGAAGCTAAGGGAAAAGCTATGGTGGTTGAGGATGAATCTAAATCTGAGAAGATGATGACTGATGTCGTTATTCATGACATTGTTGGATCTTCTAAATCTATTGAGGAACTTGAAAGGTTGTTGACGAAAATGTAACCAAGTAGGAAATGGAAGATGATGAGGATAACATGGATTATGATAATGATGATGATGATCAGTATGATGATCCTAGTGTTGGTGGTGGTACATGAATACTTGTTGGTTCTAGTTCTACACAAGAGGTGTTAGATACTTAACCAGAACCGCAAGTTGAGCCTGAAGAACAACAATATGAAGATTCTGGAGGTGAGAATGTTGATAATTTGGAAGTCTTCTTTGTAGATCCTATTTCGAGTTGTCCTCATGATTAGTTTCAATCAAAATATTTGAGCTATGAATTAGAATGAGGATATTGAAATTGATAAATCAGAGCTCACCAGAATGTTAAATGTGACTAAAGGAGAGTTTAGTTTTGATTTTGAAACATAATCGATTGTTGATCTAGGGTGTGATCATAAACAAGAGCTTATACCTACTGATGATTTTGTTATGGAAGAATATGTTGAGAAGGAGCCGGTTCGTTATGTTAATCAAGATAATCAGGAATTTTGTGAGTTAGATGAAGATTCCGATCTAGAAACAGTTAATTTTTCAAGACTTTGAGACAACAGAAACATTAAAGATCATACCGGTTTATTAGAAGGAACAAGACTATCACGTTTATTTCAAATGGTGGTTCTATAATAGGACAATTGGAGAAGCGGTGATTGTGTTGAAGAGGGATGAGAATACATAGGATTCTACAAATGTGTTGGATCCTATGTGGTTGATGAATTTTTCAGAGAAAGACATAAAAGTGACACGCTCGAACAAGATTAAGATATTTGATGATAGAGATGTGGATCAAGCACAACAATACCAACGCGTAATCAATGTGTTCTTTTTGTACAAGATCTATTCTGGATGGGTTTGGGAGAGAAAGTGAGAACGTTGGGAGAAAAACAAGATAAAGAAGAGGGTGAGAATCAAGCTAAACGTGAAGACAGAAGGATACAGGCTTCATGGTTAAAGTTTCAACACAAGCCTTGTGGTATATGAGTTCCAACCCTTCAAGAGAAGTCCAAAGAGGAATCAATTGAACAATTTCGAAAGGAGTATCGTAAAAGGGTGTTTGGATACGATTTTTAAAGATTATTCTGCAATAAAGACTAAGAAACATCCAAGGGGGAGATTGTTAGTAATAAAATGTCTATTTCTTAGGTCTTGTATGTATTAGATAACAATAGTTGGTGTGTTTTGTCATGTTTTGGGCGTATAAATCCTTATACGGTGTGTAAGACTAACAGGGCGCATAAAATTATGCGTTGTATAAGTTACTTACACAGCGTATTAGTGTAGTATCAAGTCTATAAATAATTTCATAGACTTATACGTCCTTAGTTGTTGCAATTGAGTAATCCATTAAAGTACTTGTGTTGTAATAGTGTCATATCCATTGTACTTTGATGTTATCATTAATATAAAGAATATTAGAGAGATTGACTTGTATTTTTCTACCTTGTATTGGATTATGCACGTAACATTATAGAGTAAATATCTATCTTACACATCTATTTTACTATCCTACACGTACTTATAAGTGGTATCAGAGCTAAGGTCTCGGTATTTACTTGGAATTACACAATTTCATCTCTTTTATACCTATTTTTAGTCATTTGAGAAGATTTATCTGTTCAAACCTTACTAAATGTTCACAAATTTTCATATTTTTAGTTTGATTTAGTTTCCCAAAATTTCAGAACTTTACACCTTCATTGTCACATCCAAATTTGCAAAAATTATCATTGTCAACATATATGACGTATTTCTTTGGAACGTATAACCTTACATTCCATATAACCTATTCACCGTATAACCTTTTTCTCCGTATAACCCTCCGTATAACCTTATGTGCCGCATAACCTTGAATGTATACACTTACGTGCCACATAAGTTCCTTAATGTTTATCCGTATAAGTTTTACGGCATATAAATATCTTATACAGTACATACTTATACGTTGGTCTACTTATTTGGAATGTTTTGGTTATGTGTGGAAGAGCAAGTAGACGAAGCTAGGTGTTGAACAAGAAAGAAAACGTTAAGCTCAGGGCATAACGTAAAGATGCAATCGATTTTTGAAAGGTGTTAGATCTGGATTAAAGCCGAAAGGAAAGACTAATATGTCAAATTATTTGTGGAAGCTCTAAATGCATAACATATAAAGGTCTTTGTTACTTGATGATTGATTGATATTTTGAAAAGATGAAGACCAAGTCTAAACAATATCCAAGAGGGAGTTTGTTAGTGCATACATGTCTATTTCTTAGACATCAAAACCACGCAACATCCAAGGGGGAGATTGTTAGTGCATAATGTTTATTGCTTAGGTATTGTAGGTTGTGTATTAGAATAGCACTGACTGGAACGAATTTTGATGTTTTGAATGCATAAGTTTTCCAGAGTATAAGTACTTATACGCAGGATAAGTTCAAGTTTCCCTATAAATATGCATTCATACCTTTGGGGTCCATAAAGTACATGCATTGATATTTGTCATATTCCTTTGTACTTTGTTGCTATTGATGAATATATTGAAGATTAAAGAGATTTCTTTGTGTTTTTTTCACTTTTGTTATGGATTTCGCACATGGCATTCGAGAGTATATATCAATATACACGTTCATACGTGTCTATCCTATAGTCCTTTACGTCTCTTTCATCACTCAAGTAATTGGGCTTATCCCAGCATTTAACACCCAGGTGTTACACCTAAATTTAATTGACACTTATGTGTTGATCTTAAGAAAGTTAACCTTTAAAACTTAGCTTTGTTATTTAAAAAGTTGTTACTAAGAATCCCAGGATCACCCTGTTACAGTAGTAATCCTCAAATGATATCATGCTAAAATATTTGTTAGAGCAATTTTCCTTAAAATTGGTTTTCACCAAAATTCTAGTGACGGTATAGTGATTTTATTTTTACACGTGGTTTTTGATTAAATCTCTATTTTTGGTCACTCAAATATTTTCGACAATGCGGTTTACTCAGGTATTTTCTCAAAAGTGAATTCCAAAACTTTTGCAAAATATAAAATTAAGCAGACATAGATAAAGCCAAAAGATAGTCATTTTATAAGCCAAAAGTTGATATCCCTGACTTCGTCATGAAAGCTAGGATCCCTCCATCAAGGATATCAAAAGGTCTCCTAATAAAACAGGAATGGTCAGGGCTTTGTCCTGAAACTCGGGATCCCTCCAACATAGCCATTCATTGTTTTAACATCCTATAGTAACTATTGTTCATACATTAGCAAAAGCATGAAACGAAATTGTGTAAGTTACAACCAGATCGAATTCCATGAATAAGAAGAGGGCTCGGGCCTTGTATTTGATATCCATCATTGCCCCTGGTTCACCAGCTACTCCTTACCCATCTCGCCACCATCACATGTCTTATCCCTACCACCAGCCTTGACCTAAGCATCCTTGCCTTGACCTAAGCATCCTTGACCTTAACATTCTCAGCCTTAGGAGCCTTACCCTTCTCAGCCTCTAGCTCGGTTATCCTGACACGCCAACCTTCAATTTCCAAGAGCTCTTGTCAAAGTAAACATGGAGAGCTTGTTATGCCATATTGATTTTGGATTAGTAGATAGAAAACGCAGCTTGAACCCTCAAACTATCCCTGAAAGCCTTTATATCCTTAGCATTAGCATATTGAGATCCTTACACTCCTGCCTCACCCGTGCCAGCTCCTCAGTCACCTCTTTTGTGTGTTTAACCCTAGCTGCTGCAAGGGTAGCCATACAATCAGTGTTATTCTAAGGCTCCTGAACCTCCTTATCATGAAGATTGATCAAATGATCCGGACCCTACACACAAGGGATGAACATTAATAATATATGATAATTATATGCATAATAACCACATGCATGATCACGTTCTTACTTACCTGTTCGAAGAGACATTTAACATTGCTGAAATCAATGGATTCAAAGGATGGACCAGAGGACTCTATTGTCTTCCTTTTTCGGAATGAAGTTTGTTTGGATTTCGAAATCACCAATGGAAGCTTGGGAGTCTCAGCAACCAATTTACCCTTCTTCTCAATGAAACTTTTATGATCACTCAGTTCGAGATCAGAGGCTAAAAGCAAGCTGCTGATTAAAAGGTAATAATTTTTTTTTCAAAAGCATAAATACTAAACGACAACTAAATTTGTCGAAGTCTTTTATTTTATTTTGAAGTTCTTAAATCACATTTTGAACCTAAAAATATATTCTAGGGCCGCTCATCGAACCAAACACGTTCGGTTAGGCTTGCATAAATGTATAGTTTGTTTTTACGTGCTTAACATAGCAAGTGAGTTTTTCAACACCCTTTTTTATAGTTTTACAACATATTTGGGGTGTAGCACGATTCAAATTTTGTTTCGTTGATTATGCATTTGTTTATGAACCATTTCACATTATATCGTTCATGCTATTATTATTCATTCATACTGTTTATGTATTATACGAGTATTATGTACAACGTGTTTACTGTTTTTCCGTTGATACGAAATCGAAAACGCAAACGCAAAGTGCGAGAGTCCAACGGGACGTACCTACGCCGCCTAGCGCTTCAAGTTCGGTTGTTATGCTTGGTGGTTCTCACTTCCCCTATTACTACTGCCTCGCCCAAAGGAACGGGATGATGACATTCTTTGTTTTCATTTACACTATGTTTGAATTTATAGCACATGGCGATTACTGAATCACACTTATATATATATATATGTATATATATATATATATATATATATACGGAGAGGATCATGAGAGAACTCCATTTTATGGAGAGAACTAGAGAACTAATAATGATGTATTTTTAATTTAATTAAAAAAAATATTTTTTAAGTTTTTTTTCTTTCATCCTTCTTATATGTTGTTATTCTTCACCACAAAAAAAATAAAAATAAAAAAAATTAAAGAGTAATGCATATATGCAATACACCGACTTTTTCTATAATGCATATGTGCAATAGTGTGCATTTTGATATTTGAAATAGTGTTGAATAGCATATATATAGTTGTTTGTATTGTTTATTTGCAATAGTGTTATATTATATACAAAAATAAAAAAAAATCGATATAGTGCATATGTGCATTAGTGTTGTATTTCATATATGCGATAATGTGTTTTGCATACAATTATTAGTGTCGTATTTGCATATATTCAGTAGTGTGTATTGGATAATGCAACTGTGTTGTGTTACATGTGATAAAACACTATTGTATATATGAAATAGGCATTAGTGCACATATGCACTACAGTACTACACCGACAAGTTTTTTTAGTATCAATATCATCTTATTAGAATGAGGAAAGAAAAAAAATCACAAAATACTTTTTTTTAAAATAGTTAAAAATAATTCTTTACTAGTTCTATAGTTCTCTCTTTAAGAGGAGTTCTCTCTAAATCCCACCCCTATATATACATATACACACATATATATGCACACACACACACGTATGCAAAACTTGTGAAAGCTCACCAACTTTGTTGACAAGTGTTATTATTTTAAACGTGCTAAAAGCTGATACGATGAAGAGCAAGGACAAGAAAGCTAGATCGACCTTTGATTTAATTTAAATGAATAGTAATTGTTTCATATCTATGTAATGTTTTGTGTCTTATTATCAAAATATTTGTGTACTTGCGAAATTATGAAATGAAATAAATTTATTGTTAATAACAATAGTGTTAAGAGCTTATGAGTAATCTATGTGTTTCACCCGGTCGTATTCCGCATAAAGTCGGGGTGTTACAAAAGGTCGAGTCATACTCAAGTCTCGTGTCACTTGATCACAACTTATAAAAACCTACTTTTTGCATACGTACTATATATATATATATATATATATATATATATATATATATATATATATATATATATATATATATATATATATATATATATATATATATATATATGTATATATATATATTTCAGCTAACCTCTGTACTATGTTGCGTGGTGACGCATACCTGAATGTTGACGCTAGCGGAAAACAATTTTGCTTAGTGACGTAGACCTGAATGTTGAATTAGTCTTAAATCGTCCAACATTGTAGATTTTTAAAGAGTTCAAGTATCAATATTAAAGGCACAATCCTAAGTGTTTAAAGCAAAATGCTCAATGATATAAAAGCCAAAAGGCCAAAACGCAAAGAGCACAAGAAAAATTTATGTAAAGTGTCTGGTTAAATCACAATGAAGGAAACTATTATCGGACAATCTTGCTTGCAAGGACCACTTTAGAATTTTTAGGTTGTATATTGAGACAAAAATAATTGATTAACAGTTCATAACTTGATTTTGAAAAAGTTGATTAATTTTAAAATTGGGTTGGCTGGTTTTAACTTCGCATGCAAATCTGTTTGGATGTATAATTAAGTTCAAAGGCCAATATTTTTATTTTATATCCCAAGTTTTCCATGTGCGTCTTGGTAGGGATGTCTTCTGGCTCGATACATTCACGTTATTACATATACACGTGACGCCACCGGACCATGCATTAATTCCAACTAATCCCTATCGTGAGCTAGTAGTTATTATTCCATTTTCCGGGTATGTTAAGGGTCGGTGTGGTCAGATCGGGTGTTATAAGTGGGTTTCTAAACATCCCCGTAAGCTTGTTGGTGCTAGTTCATGTCAGATTAGTGTGATTTTATGTTTTACTCCGGTAAGCATGACATATATTTTTCAAAGGAGAAGTTTGTGTTCCTCTATGTTATATGGAAATGGATGTTTTGGGGTTTGTGTTGATCCTCAAGGTAGGTGGAAAGGACCTTTCAGGTTCCTCAAGCGAAGTTACCACAATTTCTATGGAATGCGGTTTTCGAAGGCAAAGCTTCGCCTGTGCATAGGCCTGTAAACGAACTGAAATTTTGGTGAATTGCTCATGAACATTCGGCGGGAAGTTCGTTTATTTAACAAATGAATGAACACGAACAACACATTTGTGCTCGTTTAATTAAACGAACGAACATGAACACATGTTCTGTTCATTCATTTATGTTTATGAACGTTCGTTTATGTTCGTGTATGCTTATTTATGTTCGTTTATGTATTAATAGAAAATAATTAAATATTATATAGATGAGTAACCTACTTAAAGGTTTTATATTTGTTAATTTTGTTCATTTAAGTGTTTTCATTTAAGTTTGTTTGTGTTTATTTACATTTGTTCATATATGTTCGTTTATCTTTATTCGGTTATGTTCGCTTAGATTTTAAACAAACGAATATAAACGGACAAAAATGTTCATTTTTTAAATAAACGAACATGAACATAAACATTTTTTCGATTAAGTGTTCGTGTCCATTTAAAGTTAAATGAACGAAAACGAACATGCCCTTATTCGTGTTTGTTCGATTCACTTACATTCTTTCATTCCTCACATAATGAACATACCGGTCTCAATCTCTAGGCTCCACCGATTTTATTTGTATTTGTATGTGTCGGTGAACCGTTCGTGAATAAATTCATTTTCTTAGTGAACGAACACAAACATAAAATCTCTTTCAGTAATTGTTCATGAACCGTTCGTGAAAACAATTTTTCCTTAACGAACAAACATGAACAAGGCCATGTTCGTGTTCGTTTGGTTCGTTTACAGCATGTGCATTCTTATAAAAAGGACTTTTCGACTTGCATAAAAAGGACTTTTCGTTCACATAATAAGGTGTAAAAATGTTCCATGATAATAAATATATAACTTTTATACACTAACGGTGGATCTTTTGTGAGTTATGGAAAAAATTAGTTTTAAACCTATAACAAGGTTTTACGTCGTCTAATCTCATATATGTGTTCCTCGTTACTTATAGTGTGTGAGATGATCATCAATTTCGTTCAAATCCGCCTATATCGTGATTTGATTTTTCTAGTAAATGACTGTCGTTAACTGCGAAGTTGTTCATCAGATGAAATTAATCTTCACTTCGCTTACATGCTAACTTTGCCTAACCTGGTAACCAACGATGTTAACAGGTGTTCGATTTTAATTTGCGAACTTTCTTAGTTTGATTCAAGCATGGTTGTTTTTGCTGGTGCTGGAGGTGCGGGTGGAGATGAAGTTGGTGGAAAAGATAGGAGGAAGTTTGTATCGGCTCATAACATGTTTGTGACACTTTTACCAGATCAACGGGTATTGATGATTTTCATGAAATGATAAACTTCTTACTGCATTCGAGAATATTCTATGCTATTTCACATACTTTCCCTATATCGGAACCAAAAATTGAAGACTTTTGGGAGATCGTGGAGTATGATTTCCGTGCTGAAACATCGGTCTTTCGAGCGACTATTGAAAATTAAGAGGTTGCCTTTTCAGCTGATAACATCCGAGTTGCTTGATGAGAACAATTGTGGAAGATGATGGTCTTACGAAGTACCCGTATTTGTTTAGAAATGGAGCGCGACATGCATAGGGTATTCATGTCCAATTGGAGATTCGCAAAGAAGAAATGGTTTTCTTTTGGGTTAATGGAAATTCCTAATGCACATTTTAATTGTGTAGGAAGGTAGGATCAATTGGTATGGGTGTGGCGATGAAATCGGCTATGGATGCATTGGTTTACAACAAGCCGTACAGTTTTAGTCGTACAATCTTTTATGCGATGGATAGTCAAAGGAGAGCCACAAGAAGAGAATGCTTCTTGTTATATCCGAGGTTTTACAAATTATTTTGAATCATGTTGCTCCTAATTTACCTCAACGTTGACCGATCAATTATGTCGACAGTATAACAAAGAGGATTTATGCACAATGTCATACTTTGAGTTCTCGGAGCAGACCTGAGTTGAGAGCGCAACCTACTGCACTCTTTGAGGCTATTTTTGATCTGTTTTATATGCCTCATCCGAATGATTGTTTTAGATGCTCCTGCTTCTGCTGTTGGTCCATAGGCAGAGATTGTACCACTGCAACAACAACCGGAACCGTTTGTTCCTCCGCAACATGAGCAGGTTTTACGGCATGAGGATGTTCTTCCACAAGAGGCTGAGAATATTAACTTGGATGTTTATTTTGGTGGTCAGGTGCTCTTGATCTTAATTTGGATATGCATGTTGCTTCGAAGGCTGTTCCTGAGCCTTCTACTCTTGTGTCTTCTAGGGCTACTGACTTCGATAGTTCCACTGAGCAGGTTGATGAGACTCGTCGTTACTTAGCCTTACAACAGAGAATTCAGGTTCTAAAAATAAAAGAAAAGAAAAGGTCTGCGGGTGAGGATGAGGATTCAGATTTTGGTTTTGGATAGTGATGAGGTAGATTCAGAGGCAGAACTGTACAAGTTGATTAGGCAATCCAAGAAACCTCATGTTGGAGAGGGATCAAGTTTTATTCCTACTACTACTGTGCCTCAGTCAATTGTTAGTGTGCTAGTTACTAATGTGTCATTTGGCTTGATTATAAGTGGTATTTCTATTGGCTTGATTATAAGTGGTATTTCTATGGTGGCTTCGGATGCACCGGTTATTGTGTCTATACCACATGGTTCATTGACACCTATTGAGATGGTTTCGTTGTTTGTTGATACAACGATGATGTTTGCATCTAGTGTGCATATGTCTTTACCACAGACATCTACACCGTTTCCAATTCCATCTACAGGTGTTGATTTTCCTATGCCATACGCTCAAAGTGCTCTGCAGGTTCACGTTACTTTTGATGCTACTCTATCCGATCGTGAAAGAATTGTTGAGTTGGAAAAGGTGGTTGTTGAGAAGTCTCAGATAAATTTACTTAAGAATCAAGCTATTCATAAGCTTATCTCTGAGAATCAGCTCCAGAAATCTCTCCTCGTTGCTCAAGGTAAGATTATTTATGCTCTTAAGAAGTTCTTAGCATCTCGGGGGGGGGGGGGGGAGTAGTTGCAGAGATGATGTGTTGAGAAGTAAGAGACGTGATGATGCTGACGATGATACCAATGCATTGAAAGGTGTAGGTGGTGAGATGCTAAGCACTTCACAAGTTCTTGGTACTCAAACTACAACTCAGGGAGTGGTAAGTCAACAGGGATCTGGTACTGGTGATGAAAAAACTGGTGATAAAATTGTGGTGGTTGATGAAAATATTGACTCTCTTCAATATTTAGATGACTTGATGTGATGTCAGATGATGGTGAGGAGTTAGAAGAAGGAGATCAGAGAAATCGGTGAGGAAATTGTTATTGATGACACCTTGGAAGAAGGTGAGATTGTTGTGGATGGGTAAAGCATGTTATATTGTCTCATGATCGTGAACAAGTTTGGGTTAACACCAATAGTGGTGAATCAGTGCAGTTGAAAAAAGTTTCTAGATTTGTTGAAGAAGAAAATTGGAAGGAGTGGTGTGCTAATTCGGAGTGGGAAGAGCAACCCAATTGGAAAGAGGGGTGTGCTAACTGGTTTGTGAGACAAAAGAAACCAGTTGTTCCACCCTCATTCTATAAGAGCTATAATATCAACGGGTTGAGTGAATCAAATAGGGGAATCATCAATTGGTTGTATGATGACAGGTTGAAGTTGTTTGTATTGAAATGATACATTTGGATTCAGTATTTTCATAGGTACTTGGGATCATTTAACACTTTACCTGAATGTGAGGTAAAGGATTTAGCAAGAATGAAACTGATCAATAGAGGAAAGGATAACTTTGCTAATTGGGTTAAGAATATTATATGGAATGAAGTTGTGAAAGAAAAGAAATTTATCCTGAGAGAGGAGTGAGATCTAACAGGAGACCATGGATGATGGTAAAATACAAACCCGTTAGATGTTTGAAGAAATTGCTGATGAAGCCAATGCCACAGAATGTCTTGAAAGCTATGAAGTTGTGGTATGTTAATAGTGAGACGACTAAGGCATTGATGGAAGATGAAGATGAGCAAGAGTTGCTGAGAGTGTATGATCCAATTCACTTGCTCAATCTTTCAAAAACTGATCTGCATGTACTCCATGACATAAAGATCTTTTATATGATTTCTTGGAAGACATAGGGAAAGAAGTATTTGAAGGCTGTCTCGGTTTGTGTGAGACTTGGAGTGCATGCTGGATTGTTTGCTTGAGAGAAGATGGCATGGTTTTATATTGCATATTGAAGAAAACAAGAAACGAATGGAGCTACTGCCAAGGGGGAGTCTGTTAGTACATTCTGGCGTGTCAATAGTCCATAGGTGTGAATTCCGAGCCCCGGTGCGGAAGCGTGAAAATTGTCGTTACTTTTCAACGGCGTGGAGCTCGGAACCAGGGTTAGGATCGAATCTTACTCAGATTCACTCTTGAATGATGATATCAGTTGGACGGATGAGGTGTATTGGGAGAGAGCCTGATTTGATTAACAATCAACAATAAAGTAGGATGAACAATTGTAATCAAAACACAAACAAGATAGAAACGGTAGTATGAAATATTAGTCGAATGATTCTCATTAAGATGAAACACTCATACATACATTCATACACACAATCAATTAAGAAATATCTCAGCCGCCACCAGGAGAGCTCATCCTGGCGGCGGAGACTCTCTCAAAGGGATAAAACCCTAAATCTCACACATACACAATACAGTCACTCATACTTGAGAAATGAATAAAATCTATTTATACTAGCCTAGCATGACTTGGTCTTCAAGCCATCCACCCTTGGTTGAGACCAAAAAATATTTTTCACCCAAAGATTAATTCGATGCGTCGGTCTAAACTATAAGTCCCAAAATCTCCCCTTTAGACCGATGCCATCGAATTTCTTTCATGATCACCTCATAACTCGTTATCTTTCATTGAAATTCTCCCCCTCATGTTAAGCTTCTCCCGTTGTTCATTTCGAATCATCACTCTTATATCACTTTTGGATATAGTTGTATGGGCATATGAACGAGGCTTTGAACTTCAAAGATCAACTTCAAGTAACAAGGTTATCACAAAAAGAAATAAACTCATTGTGATCATCAAATAATCTTTCATTCTTCAAATCTGTTTCTTCCCCTGTAAATCATCTTCAAACCATTCCCTGAATTAAAATAGAATTCAAGTCAACCATAACCCGTTCTTGACTGTTCAAGTGACTATTTCATAGGAGGTTGAACTCTACTGATCATCCTTTCAACTTGTTACTAGTGATGACTCTATCTTCTCATCCGTACTAGGAAATCTGAAAACTTACAAACGATGAAACATCTTTGAAAAACCTTGGATTATTAATCTTGATCAACTTTTCCTTAACTTGAGTCTTTTACTTGATTTGAAGCTAACCATTTGCAATGAAATTCAAAGATTTTACTCCCCCAATTTCGTTGCAATTGTCTTTAATAAATGTGTCTTCAAATCAAGTGTGGGTGAAACAATCTTGATCATCCTCATCAAGACTGTAAAAATCTCAAATGAACATATTCAAAAGTTGGTTGACACTAAAAGTGATTAAATCCGTAAGTTTGGTCAACACTTGTTCTTTTAAAGCTTTTGATGGAGTCGTGAAATTGGATGAGGTTTGAATTCCATAAGCTTGTTGATGATTGGAGAAAAATTACCAAAATACCCCTGGTATATATCTTCCGTAGAGAACAGCTTGGTCAAACGGTCAACGGTACCAAAAATCTCAAAAGTTTCTTCAAAACTTTGAAATGTTTCACAAACTCTGTTTCCTAGCACACAATGTGCTTGGGAGCACTTTTCCTAGCACAAAGTATACTCCGAGTACATTCCTAGCACAATTTTTTTTTTAATTTTTGCACTAGCATAAAGTGTACCCGGAAGCAAAGTGTACTCGGAAAGCAAAGTGTACTCGGAAGCAAAAACACTTGTGATTTTTCAATTTTTCACCGAGTACACAAAGTGTACCCGGAGGCAAAGTGTACTCGGAAGTACAAGTGTGCTCGGGAATACTTAGTGCTTTTTCATTTTCCACCAAGCATGCTCGGGAGCAAAAGTGTGCTCGGGAGCAAGGGTGTGCTCGGGAGTACTTGTGATTTTTCATTTTCTCACTTAACACCAAGCATGCTCAGGAGCAAAAGTGTGCTCGGGAGCCAGGGTGTGCTCGACACAAACTTGGGTTTTCTCTTCACAAGCATAATTGTTCAAGACAAAACAAAGTATGCTCGAAAAAGAGTCTGCTCGAATAAATAACAAAGTGTGCTCGAGACTTAAAGAAGATAGTTTTCTTGAGAAGACAAAGGATATGCTCTGGGTTTCACAAAGTGTGCTCGAATTTGATGTGCTCGAAATAACCTGTGCTCGAGCCAAAAAAAGATGTGCCTGGGCAAAACACCTCCTGTGCTCGAAGCAATACTTAGTCATTTTTCCATACTCGAGTCCAATCTTAATTTTTTCATAGTGTGCTCGAGACACCAAAACTTCATTTCTGCATCATCAGTCACTGATTTGCCCTTGCAGAACCTGCTCGAATATTCACTTTGAATCTGCTGCAGCAAACAATGATGAAATTGCCTTCAGTACATGTTCATTCTTGATTTGTACATTCTCCTTATCAGTTTGTACCATCGGCAATATTTTTCAACAAACATCTACTGTTTGTGCAGTACGAGCACACAAAACCCTAATTTTTCAAATCCAGAAACAAGTTTCGTAATCTGAAATTAATCACTATAGCCCTATCCAAGTCATCTCAAAATCAAAGAAACCTATCTTCATATCATAATCAACCTTTTCAGACCTAGAAATAATCAGATGAACAGTGTTGCCCCAAAACGAGCCAAATAACACTGTTACATCAGATCTGGACCGTTCTGACCAAATAAACATGAAATTGATGTTGAATCTCCAAACGAGTCATCAACCCACCCAAACATCAATCCATATACTTTTCTCCGAATCATCAAATAATTTCAAAACCCCCAAAAAATAATTTCAACGAACTTCATCGTTTAACGTCCATGGTGGATTCAAGAGCGATGAATCTGTTCAGCGATTAGTCTGAACGATTCGGTAACCCAGGCTTTGATACCAATTGTGAATTCCAAGCCCCTGTGCGGAAGCGTGAAAATTGTCGTTACTTTTCAACGGCGTGGAGCTCGGAACCAGGGTTAGGATCGAATCTTACTCAGATTCACTCTTGAATGATGATATCAGTTGGATGGATGAGGTGTATTGGGAGAGAGCCTGATTTGATTAACAATCAACAATAAAGTAGGATGAACAATTGTAATCAAAACACATACAAGATAGAAATGGTAGTATGAAATATTAGTCGAATGATTCTCATTAAGATGAAACACTCATACATACATTCATACATACAATCAATTAAGAAATATCTCAGCCGCCACTGGGAGAGCTCATCCTGGCGGT
The DNA here is from genome assembly GCF_021521415.1 of Bidens hawaiensis. Taxonomy (NCBI): domain Eukaryota; kingdom Viridiplantae; phylum Streptophyta; class Magnoliopsida; order Asterales; family Asteraceae; genus Bidens; species Bidens hawaiensis. The sequence goes on from NW_027491465.1 coordinate 1,103,576, forward strand.
GGAGACTCTCTCAAAGGGATAAAACCCTAAATCTCACACATACACAATACAGTCACTCATACTAGACAAATGAATAAAAACATCTATTTATACTAGCTTAGCATGACTTGGTCTTCAAGTCATCCACCCTTGGTTGAGACCAAAAAATATATTTTTCACCCAAATATTAACTCGATGCGTCGGTCTAAAATATAAGTCCCAAAAATAGGTTTTAAGTTTGTCTTATCTGTAATAAACAATATGTTTATTCGTGTTTTGTGTTTGAACGGGTTAGTTATAAGCGAAGTTGTGGGTTAAGTAAAGTTGTAATAACATTTCCTATTATATAACAGGAGAAGATATGTAGTATATAAACATATCTTCGACCTAGGGTTACAAGAGTTTTTTTATTTTTCCAGCCATGATAACTTGTGAAGTGATTGTACCACGTATTGAAAGATACTATTATATGATTCAATACAAGTAAATGAATAGTTTTACCTTTGTTTCTATTCTTCTTGTCTGTTTTAATACCCGTAATCAAATACTAAGGGCATTCCTTTAAGGCCCCGTTACCGGTGCCTCACGTTGGACGTTAGATTTACTCATAAACACCATTCTATTATCAGAGTTAATTAAAACTTTCACGGAATATTAAATCTTCAACCATAATATATTACACAACTTTCAAATATTGTCATAACAAACGTTCATAGTCGTTTAAACGTAAAAAATAGTCTCAAAACATCATAACATTTCCTTGAGATGCCAGTATCTTCAATTCCTTGCCATGTGTCTTCATCAAGCGAACTGCCTCAATCTACTAACCAGCGTGCATACTAAAAGTGAGCTACACTGAGTGAGTTCTAGTTAATCACATAACTTACTTTACATACACATTTACGTGCCCAAAGGTACGGATTACATACATAACTTGTGCATCATTCTTCCGTATGTAATCATAACTAACCTTACATTATAAAGAGCATTTCGCCCTACATACCTCGGATATTATTAGGGCCCGGTGCCCTACATCCTCGGATATTATTAGGGTCCGGTCTCCCTTCTTCCTCGGATATTAATAGAGTCTGGTACCCTCCGTCCTCAAATATTATTAGGGTCCGGTACCCTCCACCTTCGGATATTATTAGAGTCTGGTCTCCCTTTCTTTCCAACTATCATACCATACCTTTCAATATATGTAATTGTAAGTCTCATTCGTACATACAACATTCCTTCATCATATACAACAATCATATCACCAAACCATCACCTAGCAGTGCATGCAATATCCGAATATCGTTCACGCACCGACAAGCTTTTATTCACATTTAAGATATACATAAATAACATACAAATCATACATGGCATACACTTACCATTTAAGGTAAGTGTATTAACTATCACATCGAGTATGCACAAAGCCCCGAAAACATAACAAGGAATGGGACTAGAAACTCACCTGAATGCGGTTACGTTCACCGTTTACGGTTATTCCTTTGTTTAGCTGTGCGAGAATAACTATATAACAAGTACATGTATCAATTAACTATCACTACCCATATCGCGTTTCTAGTTTAACTATAACCCCCAACGAACGGGGGTCCGGGGGCAGCGCCCCTGGCAGCAGGGTTCTAGGGGCGGCAGCCCCTAGCAGGGTCTAAAGGGCAGAGCCCCTGGCTAGGAAACCCACCCTCTATTAAAGTAACTGTCTTAACATATTTTCCATTAGGATTTTAAGTTATTATTTAATTTTCTTACTTAAAAAGTTCGAGGGCTTCCTTGTAAATAGATCATTCTTATCTAAGTCCAGGGACCATTTGGTCGTTTTATTAAACTTCTAGTTCGTTACCCAGTTCTTAACCAATTGGGTTCATAACGAATGAACCCAGTCGTTACTTCATAACAAATCTGACTTCATGACGAATTGGCTACTTAACGAACCGGTCCTCTTAACGCATTGGATCTTATAACGAACTGGTCCTCATAACGAGTTGGACCTTATGACAAACTAGTCCTCATAACAAATTGGACCTTATGACGAACTAGTCCTCATAAAGAATTGGACCTTAACGAATGGGGCTAGTTCGTCATTCTTTCCTTAACGAATTTGATTACCAACTAAGGCTAGTTCGTCACTCTTTCTTTAACGAAATTAGGGCTAGTTTGTTAAACTTCCATTAAGGAATTAGGGTTAGGTCAGTGACATTCTCTAACATTCCCTACTGTTTTGGCGCCGCCTTTCCGGCGTCGCTGTTGCTGGAAAAACGGGATCTCGCCGGAAAACGAGATCTTGCTTGTTTCACCATCGTTTTTCATCTCGTTCAATCAAGATCTGAGCTAGGGTGACCCCTAAGCTCATATTTTGATCGGTTTATACCCAGTTCCATCCGGATCTCGTGACTTTAACGGTTTAGGGTGTCGGCTCGTCGTTTCGTGGCTAGATCTAGCGGGTTTGGATCCATACAATATCATACTATCATTACCTCGGGTCGGGATCGGTCCTTCTTGCTTATTTCGGCTAGAGGTAAGAGAGAATAAGAGAGAGAGCTTAAGTGTGTCTTTTGGGTGGTGTATGGAATGGATGAGAATTAAATAATTAATGATAATTATGGTATTTATATGGTTGGTCATGGGCTTAAGCCCATGGTCTTTTCCTCCTTTCCTTATTAACCCAAGTCCATTACTCATATTACTTAACCCAACATAAGCCCGAATCATAATATCTCATAATTTATTTTATTTATTGAAACGAGAAAACGGGATGTTACAATTCCGCACCCTTAGACTTTGTGTTATCTCCAGTAGCGATCCATTCCAGGAATCTACATGCTAAGTACATTAACAGGACCAAACAAGTTCATTTGAAGTAGTTTAAACAAAGAATCTATTGTATTAATTAATTTACGCTTGTGAGGTTTATGAATGTGTAATTCTTGAGAGCAGTCCACACACTTTCAGTAGTTATGAAATATTTGATTGGTAAGCCATGAACAATACTATTTTTAGCAAGACGATTCAGATTCTTGACATTTTCATGACCAAGACGACGATGCCAAAGCATTGCATTATGTTCCGAAACGTTTGAAAATAAACATGTAATTTCTTTGGGAACAATTTGATTCATGTTAATCACATATGCATTATCCTTTCTTTGTGACTTAACCAAAATCCATTCATCTAGGATAACAATGTGAGGTTTTAAAATTAGACATTCTTTTTCACTTTTTTTTGTAAATTGAGTTGAAAAACATTTGTCACATATCTGAGAAACACTTAATAGACTGTGTTTCAACTTGAGAACATGGTTCACATTATCAAACTTTAACACACCAAAGGAGTGATCTTTCCCTCCCCCCCCCCCCCCCCCCCCCGCCCCCAGCATAGGAAACCCACCCTCTATTAAAGTTTTGAATTTCACACAATTGAGAGATTCCTCATGTCATGTGCCTGGAACAGCCACTGTCAATGTACCAAAGTTTGATGATATTCCTAAATAGTTGTTCCTGCACAATATGACGTATTAATTAGTTTTGGGTACCCAGTCCATAGTCATGTTGGGTAAACCTGATTCATTTACACATGACACTTGTTTCCGTGTTTACATCCTCCATTTTATCAAATAATGACATAACGATTTATTGGGAGGTGAGGATGACTGAGCAACCACGAATTTGGGCAACCATCTATATTCAGGTTTAATTAAGAATTTTACAACTAACACATATGGGTGGTTTGACTTCTACTTTAGTCACTGAGGTCAGGTTTCATTTCGGTTCTTAAGCCGACTTCAAACTTGATTTTGGTGGCTTGGAGGTCGAAGTTTTCCTTTTATCGGGTCCTTTGATAGAAAATAACTTCTTCCTTTTCAAGACCTGACTAGCAGCTTCATTAACATCCAATTACCCTCAAACAAGTTTTCCTTGTTATGTTTTCTTGAGTTTCTTTCGGGAACACATTCCAAGACATACTCCTCCGACCTTATCCATAATAGGGAACATATGAACGGTAAGGATAGTTTCTAGCTATATGACCGGAGTGCCACAATTGAAACACGTTTGTTTATATATATAAAATCCATTGTGGTCGACCCCTGGTCTTGATAGCTTGCTTGAGCTCGTTTGTCTCATATTCACGTGTTCATTTTCACTACTACAAGAACAAGCACGTATTTTACTTTCCTTAACCAATTTAGTTGACACATATATACCTTTTTTTATTGGTTTAGAACTTTCCTGAAGGCAAGCCACTATTACTAACAAAAAGTAAAGGTTCATCCACACAAATGTTATTGCTCTTCAAAACAGAGCCCACACAAGCATCAGAAATTCCAGAAAAAGACATAGTTTTAAGTTATCAATGTTTAAAACAGAAATATCAGCTTCATCCTCTGTCCAGTCCTCAATTATTACCTCATCTACATGTGAAATTGATGCATTAGTTTCATCCACCCTTTTTAAAACAGGCTCAATTGGTTTGATTGAACCAGTTTCCACAGTTTCATTTACAATTTTCCTACCAAAATGTAAATGTGATTCCTTCTCCTCTTCCCCTTTAGTCAGAGGAAGCAATGTATAGTTATCACTGAAAGGCGGAAGAACTCTTTTATACCAAATACCTCACCCTTTTTATCTTTCCACTTGAGTTGTTTTTCTATCATGATTTCAAGTACATCACTAGACACGTCAAATTTCTTGAAACTAAAATCAACATTTTCAAATCTGGTTTTTAACATATCTAGTCCGGCAATTAATTTAGAAATTTTCTTTTTAGCATCTAGATAAATACAACATCTTTCACTTAAATCATTTTTAAGCTTAGCTATGTCTTTATGATGATCATCTACCTTCTCCTTGTATCTTTTCATTTCTCTTAAGGGTGATGTTTTCATGTTTAGTATCCTCCATCTCCCTAACTAAGTTGCTATTATCTATTCTACAAAGTTCTACATTTTCGATACAAGCCTGAGTACATAGTTTATAACTTACCTCTTTGGAGATGGGAGTGGAAGAGACCATGAATGCAATCTGGACATCCTTCACCAACTCTTCTACCTCATTCTCCTTTTCCTCGTCATAAACTTGAGGCAAGTTAGTAGTCTCATTCCCAAAATTCAAAGCATGAATCTGATCTTTCCAACCAAATGGCAGAACCACCATAGCCCTTTAACTAGTAGACTGATGTGCTAAAAGTAGTCAAATAATTATTAACTAAATTATGTTAAACTAGACACTAAATAATACTCTAGACTACTTAAAACTCGACTAAACTACTGACCGGAAAGTGAACCGATCGACTCTAGTATAGCTAAGTAAGTATGGATATCGAACCCACAAGACTCTTTAAATTACTTATATTAACTAATTAAACTCGACAAACCTACATGACTATTTATTTATATTTATTAAAAAGGGGGATTTTAATTTAATTAATATTAAACTAATAAAAACAACTAATTAAGAAAAGAAAAATAATAAAACACAAGAGAAATAAGTTTGAGTGATTCAAATGGTAATGAAAAACCACCTAGGATGAAATCCCCAAAGTTTCAGTTATCAAATAGTTCAAACATAATAGTTACGGAATTGGGATTGTAAAAGCAGAAACTTAAAAGCAAACCTGAACAGGACCTGACCCTTTTCAAGAAGACACTTGTGGGTTTTTAATAAGTTTTAAGACACACCAGTTTTATAAATTAAACTCTCTTACGGTTATCTAATTAATTATGAAAGAGTACCTTTATAGTGAAATCCAATCATATAGCACGGAAATCAAAGGTAATTTAATAAACTTAATTGACTATCTAGAAAATATTAATTAACCAAACCTAGACAGACTCCTTACGAAGAACTAAATCTAGAAATCTTAATCAACAAAGATCTGGCAATAACCTATCACCTTACAGCTTTCTAGGTTAGCAACACACTTTTATTTGTTTTACTAATATTATTATTCCTATGATCTTATTACAAATCAATCATAAACTAATCAAGAACACAAAGTAAACGACCTAACAAAATCCAATGATATGACAGACAATCACCAAGGATAATGTGGAATAATAAAACTAGAACAAGCAAAACCAAGTGCAAATACGCATCAATCAAATAAAATCAAATAGTTTACTGAATCATAAAACCATAACGAAAAATAATAATCCAACTAAAATCAAAACATTAACAAAGGTTCATCATAAGCCTAAGCAGACTATAATGTTTAGCCTATAATCTTAAAATTAAACAAAACACGAATAGAAATCATGGTGAACATCGGTTAAAAATTAGAAACCGAAAGATTAAAGATGATAAAACTCTTAATGTCTTCGATCTCTCTTGAATTAGCACTTCACTGGATGAATTCTAGCCCCAGAAGCTCCAAAATACACAATACTGACTTTAATTTTCGAACTTAGCAGCTTTTGGTTCGTCTCTTCCTTCGGTTAAGGTTAATGATGTTTTTATGGTGGTTAAGGCTCAAAAACCCGTCCACACATCAGAATCTTCTAGATAAGGGGCTCGTCGTGCTACGCGACGAGACAAAGGAGTTTGGCCGCGTTACGCGGCGACACAACATACCATGGTCGTGCTACGCGACGCGGATCCTTCTCCTGGCCGCGTGGCACGGCCAGGTCCATCTAGTCAGATTCTTTTGCCAATTCGACGGGTTCTTCTACTGGTTATTTCCGGTTCAACCCTGATTCGTCCTGGTTCTTAGTTTTAACTCGTCTAAGCTCCTTTTCGACTGTTTATCACACCCGATACCTACAAAACTTCATTTAGTTAGTGATATATCAATTCTAAACGAAAATGAATCATAAATCATCAAATACGGAATAAAATTTTCAAGGGAAAACATATATACATATTTGTATCTCAACTATCGCCACACTTACTCTTTTTTCGTCCCAGAAAAAGACTTATGCAATGGAATCAGAATTAGAAAATACGGTCTTAAAAACATATAAGTTATATTAAAGCTCAGATAAATGCAAAAACCGCGATCACTGATATCGTTGTCCACTTAAACCCATGCCTTAATCTTTACCGGAGCAAGTAAGATACAACAATTTCATAATTTATATGATCTAGTGCTTTCCACAATTAAAACTCGTATATTTTAATTTCCTATTGGAATAGACCACGCCAACTTGACTTAAACCTCAAAATTAGTAGAATTAAATTTTTTGTTGCTCTTTTTTATGAATAGTTAAGACGATCAATTGTATTGTTTATCCACATAAATTTAAACATCAAAGTTTACCAAAGCAACCATTAAATACGATTAAGGTATAATTAATTAATTAGCTAGTGTTCCCCACAACATGTGATGTGCTAAAAGTAGTCAAATAATTATTAACTAAAATTATGCTAATCTAGGCACTAAGTAATAATTCTAAACTCTTAACTTAACTAAAACTACTAACCGACAAGTGAACCGATCGACTCTATTTCAAATAAGTAAGTCCGGATATCGAACCCACAAGACTCTATAAATTACGTTAACTAATTATACTCGACAAACTGACATGACTACTTATATTTATATTTGTTTAAAGGGGGTTTCGAGTTAAATAATATTAAACTAATAAAATAACTAATTAAGAAAAGACAAGTAATAAAACAAAAGACAGATTACTTTGACAGATTCAGATGATGATAAAAAACCCACCTAGGCTTGAATCTGAACACGACCCCTGACCCTTCTCAAGAAGACACCTATGAGTTTCTAATAAGTTTTAAGACACACACGTTTAAATATTAAACTTCCTTGCGGTTATTTAATTAATTATGAAAGAGTAACTTTATAGTAAAATCCTACCTTATAACGCAAAAATCAAAGGTAATTTGATAAACTTAATTGACTGGCTAGACAATATTAATTAATAAAACCTAGACAGTCTCCTTACGAAGAACAAAATCTAGCAATCTTAATCAACAAATATCTAACAATAACCTATAACCTTACAGCTTTCTAGGTTAGCAGCATGCTTTTATTTATTTAACTAATATTATTCCTATGGTTTTATTGCAAATCAACCACAAACTAGTCAAAAAACAAAATAGATGACTTAACAAAATCCTATTATATTACAGACAATCAACAAGGATAATGTGGAATAACAAAATTCATCAAACAAAACCAAGCACACATATGCATCAATTAAATAAAATTAAACTGTTTACTAATTCATAAAACCATAACGAAAAGCAAGTCCCAATCAAAATCAAACACTAACAAAGGTTCATCAAAATCAAAATCCACTTTGGAAATGTAAATACCCAGATGATAAACTACATACAGACCCATAGTCTCCGGACCCGAGGCATCCCATCAATAAAAGAATTAAGGTTATAAAACCATACGCCAATGAAGTGTAAAACACTAAAACTAAACAGTTTAAGATTTATATCACCAGCTACTTGGCATACTCTAACGTTAAACCTACCCAAGCATCATATGATAATATATTCAAATTTAAAATTCATAATATTTTCACATTCATACCAAAAATTGAGGCTTGAGTATGACACGACCTTTCATTACTTATTTTCCACAGACAAACACTTTACCCACTGAAGATTATATCTATTCGCCCTTTCATTCTTAAGGTTGGGCCTACCGACACATCCCAAGTTAAGTGTGTTTTCTGTGATATTATCTCATATAATTAGTAGTTTGAAAAACCAATTTTCGATAATTATCATCATTTTCCATTTTAACGCAAAAAACTATATTCAATGGACATTTTTCAAAACTTTTTTCATATTTTTTATTATTATTATTATTTAAAGTTAAATTTAAACTGCGACTCAAAAATCATATTCCCACACTTAAATTTTGCATTATCCTCAATGCTAGGATAAGTGCGACTTAAAATAAAAATAAAAATAAAAATAAAAATAAAATGAATCACATGGCTGTTCGAGTAAAGTTTCCTCCACTTGGGTAGAACTCTAGTGCCCTCAAAGATTCTGAATCATGATTTGACCATTCATCAATCATGCTTTTCTTCTTACTAACTCCACGAACTTTCTCGCACTTCCTCTTACCACCACCACTTTCTCTATTACACTTCACTATCACTCGGGAACGCGAAACCTCTCGCTCCTCCTTCACACTTACTCTGACAGAACGGAAAATTGTTAAGACGTGGATCCATGCCCGAGATACATGAGTCTGTCAAGTAAACTGGAGAAATGGATCATTGAGACCGTCTTGACCGCTCGGATGTCTCATACATTTAGCCATATAAGTGGCACTATCATCGTCGGCTCAAAGAGTGATCTTTCCTTCAAAAACGTCAATGATTGCCCTAGCAATACCCAAAAACTGATGACCCATAATTATAGGAATTCTCTCATCAACCTCTATATCCAAAACAACAAAATCTGCGGGGGAAACCAAATTATCGACTTAACGAGCAAGTTCTCCACGACCCCCCTAGTTTACTTAATGGAACGATCGGCTAAAGACAATGTCATACATGTAGGGGGATACCTCTCCTAGGCCTAGCTTTTCATATAAAGAATACGGCATGAGGTTTATGCTAGATCCTAAATCTGCCAATGCTTGAGAAGTCGTGTCCCTTCCGAAAAGGCATGGAATGGTGAAAACGTCATGGTCGAGTAATTTCTCTGGTAACCTATTAAGAACTACCACAGAACACTCTTCGTTCAGTTGAATTGTCGAAAGCTTCTCTAACTTATCGTTTCTTATAAGAAGATTTTTTAAAAACTTGGCATATTTAGGCATATGCTGGAGGGCTTCAATGAATGAGTGGTTAATCTTCAACTGGCTAAACATATCAAGAAACTGCCCGTATTCCCTCGTATACTTTTAATTTTTAGGGCGAACAGGAACAGGACACGAGCATGATCAATAAGTGGTGATGGCCTAACCTCTCTCGGTTTCTTCTCTAAACTTCCTTCCACTATAGGCTCACTGATTGGTGCGAAACTCGCTGGAGCTAGTTTAGGTTGCACCCTCCCAGGCGCCTCCATCTCTATCTCCTCATCTACCAACTCATTTTCCCCATCTTTTTCAACCTCTCTACTATCTCTCTCCGTATCAAAAACCCTACCACTACTAGTGGAGATGGCTTTATTTGAGCAGCCGAATTAGTTTGAGGACTACCTTAATGATGACCTCGAGGTCTCTCCTCTAAACGATGAGCAACATCACCAACGGACCTCTGAATATCAAGAATGGCAGACTGATGTTTCCTCAAAAGCAAATCATGATTGGTTAAAGTTTTCTGTGTGGCCTGATCTCTAATAAGTTTGTTTCATCATCTTCTCTACTCTTCCCATTCCACCACTTAATTCTTGCACATACTCACAACTTTCCCATTAATCGAACTCTGAACAATCTGACCCGCATTATATTGATCTTTCCTTGGTTATAAGCAGCTTAGAAACCAGGTGATGTATCGGACGGACGCTAATTTGAATTACTTTAATTCAGGTTCTTTTAGTTGTTCCAATCCTTATTGTTGTTACTGTCATCAACAGACATTCTAAAGTACCATGACCACCCCTACATAACTCACATTCCCTTAGCCTTGAGTTGCTTCACCTCTCTAGTTAAATATTCCAAAGTAGCAGCCACACTAGTGTCCAGATTAACCTGGTGCACGCCTCGAGCAGTTGAAGGTGAACTACTGACAGGAATCGAATTCCCATGATGTGGACTTTGGGCACTTTCGAATTGAACAAAACTTTCAAACAAATCATTACACTATGTGACACTTATTCGATCCATTATATTTGCCCCCAAGGAAGTGTCAAAACGAGTATGCTTCTCATAATTTAGCCCATTGTAAAACTTCTCACCAAAAGCTGATGGTGTGAGACCATTTTTTGAACAACGAGATAATAGATTCTAAAAACGAGTATGCGTGAGACTATTGTAATTCAGTGTCGAATTACAATCCATCAGATTAGCCCACGCAGCAGTGTCAAAACGAGTATGCATCTCATAATTCAGCCCATTGTAAAACTTCTCGACAAGAGCCCATGGTGTGAGACCATTTTGTGAACAACGAGATAATAGATTCTGAAAACGCTCCCAAGAGAGATAATACAGCTAATTCGGCTCCATGCAAAAGTAGTTGATTTGATCACGAAGGTGAGATGCCTTAGTAGGTGGGAAGTATTTCTTGACGAATGCTGAATGAAGTGCCTCCTAATTAGTGAATGTGTCGGGTGGTTGCGCGTCGAGCCAAAGCTTTTCCCATCCTGCAAGAGAAAATGGAAATAAATGTAAGAATATAGTATCTTCAGTAGCACCTTCTAAATTAAAAGTCTTTAGAACACAGCTAAGCCGGTTAATATGTGCTAGTGCATCTTCGTCTTCACGCCCATGAAATTGGTTAGCTTGGGTGAGAGCATTCATGACGTATGATGGAATCTGCCATGAGTTCGGATTATCGATCTCGTGAATGATGATGGAAGAATGGTTTTTGGTGAAACCATCGAAAGCTTGCTTCGAAACAGTTCTGTTGATGTTGGCCATTTGAATGTTTGGTAAACTTCTCGGACTTGACATTGAGGAACTTTGCGGTGATGATTTTGGTGTAGAATCAGACTTCAACGGAGAAGGTCCAAACTTATCCAGTAGTGGTCCTTGCAAAAGAAAATGTGGCATATACCTGAAAAACGCAAAAGACTAAATGAGTAGACTCGAATATTTAAAAATAAAACAAAAATGAACTAAACTTAAATTAAACTCCTACGACTGAAACAAAATTAACAAAACAAATAGCACGTATGTCGCAAGTAAGTCTAATCAAATATAATAACGCAATCTTCAATAGTGCCCGGCAACGGCGCCAAAAACTTGATGTGCTAAAAGTAGTCAAATAATTATTAACTAAATTATGCTAAACTAGACACTAAGTAATACTCTAGACTCCTTAAAACTCGATATACTACTAACCGGCAAGTGAACCGATGGACTCTAGTATAGCTAAGTAAGTCCGGATATCGATGCCACGAGACTCTTTAACTTACGTATATTAACTAATTAGACTCGAAACACCAAAACGTGTATTTATTTATATTTATTAAAAGGGTGATTTTAATTTAATTAATATTAAACTAATAAAAACAACTAATTAAGAAAATACAAATAATAAAAAACAAAAGAAATAAGTTTAACTGATTCAGATGGTAATGAAAAACCACCTAGGCTGGAATCCCCAAAGTTTCAGTTATTATTAGTTATAGAATTGGAATCGTAAAATAGACACTTAAAAGAAAACCCTAATAGGACCCCTGGCCCTTCTCAGGAATACACCTACGAGTTTCTAATAAGTTTTAAGGAACACCAATTTTATAAATTAAACTCCCTTAAGGTTATCTAATTAATTATAAAAGAGTACCTTTATAGTGAAATCCTACCTTACAGCGCGAAAATCAAAGGTAATTTAATAAAACTTAATTGACTCGTTAGACAATATTAATTAATCAAACCTAGACGGACTCCTTATGAAGAACAAAATCTAGCAATCTTAATCAACAAAGATCTGACAATAACCTATCACCTTACAGATTACTAGGTTAGTAGCACACTTTTATTTGTTTGACTAATAATATTATTCATATGATATTATTTGAATTCAATCACAAACAAGTCAAAAACACATAGTAGATGACCTAACAAAATCTTATCATATGAAACAATCACCAAGGATAATGTGGAATAATTAAACTAGAACAAGCAAAACCAAGTGCAAGTACGTATCAATCAAATAAAATCAAATAGTTTACTGAATCATAAAACCATAACGAAAAATAATAATCCAACTAAAATCAAAACATTAACAAAGGTTCGTCATAATCCTAGGCAGTCTATAATGTTTAGCCTAGCATCTTAAAATCAAATAAAACACGAGTAGAAATAATGGTAAACATCAGATAAAAATTAGAAACTGAAAGATTCAATATGATAAAACCTGTAATGTCTTCGATCTCTCTTGAATTAGCACTTCACCGGATGAATTCTAGCCTCCATAGGCTCCAAAATACACAACACTGACTTTAGTTTTCGACCTTAGCAGCTTCTGGTTCGTCGCTTCCTAGGTTTAAGGTTAATGATGTTTATATAGTGATTAAGGCTCAAAAACCAGTCCATGAGTCAGAATCTTCTAGAAAAAGGGGCTCGTTGCGCTACGCGACGAGACAAAGGAGTTTGGCCGCGTTACGCGGCGACACTATATACCCTCGTTGTGCTACGCGACGAGGTTCCTTCTCCTGATCGCGTGACGCGGCCAGGTCCATCTAATTAGGTTCTTTTGCCGGTTCGACCGGTTCTTTTACTTGTTCATTCTGGTTCAACCCTGATTCGTCTTGGTTCCTCATTTTAACTTGTTTAAGCTCCTTTTCGACTATTTATCACTCCCGATACCTAAAAAACTTTATTTAGTTAGTGATATATCAATTCTAAGCATAAATGAATCATAAATCATCAAATACGGTATCAAATTATCGTAAGAAAACATATATAAATAAATATATATCATAAACCCAATTGCTCATGTATTCCCAATAGGCTCCATCGCCCTTTTTTGTTAACTTCCTTAGTTGGGTTTGTACATTCATGATCTAAGTGACCTGGCTCATGACAGCTATAGCATCTCATATTAGCCTTATTGAAACCCACCTTCTTGTCAAAAGGCACGTCAAGTTGTTCTTCCCAATTTCCTTCATGAAATTCTTAGCTTTGAACACAACCATCGTAATCTGCCAAAAGATATCCAGCTCTTCCACATCCGCAGAATGAATCTAATCAAGTTTTGCTATCAAGATTTGTGGGACTGTGTCTCTAGAAAGGAAGGTATTGTAACATTTCATAAACCCATCCATCAAGACAATGTTTTCTTTAGTTTCTTTGGAGATGGACGGAATCTGTGGTGGAGGCTTTGCGGAGTTTTAGGATTACTTAGATAGAGGAGTTGGTTATGGGTTTAGTTTAGATTGTTGATGAAAGGGTGGTGGTGCAGGTTGATTAAGAGAGGATCTGAACATGGCGAAACCATCTTGAGCAGCACATGCATTGTTAGTTGAAGTACCAAAACCAATTGTAATGTGGGAGCTGGCATGATTGATGGCACATTGCTTATCATCCATGTCACAACACAGTATATAAGCCATTACTTCAAAAAAGGTAAGTCTTGCTAGATCCTTTGTCTCCATGATCACAACAACATTCATATCCCAACTCTAAGAGTGTGAGTTCAACAGCTTCTTATTGACCTCTATGAGAGTTAGATAAATTTTTTCAACACTCATTTGAGTGACAAGGGTGACAAATATCTGAAGTGGAGCTTCCAACGACTTACCAAGGATATGATTGAACATATTAAACCTTTTGACGGAGCAGGTCTTTTTTGTTCTGCCTCATGTCTTCATTCCCTTCATAAACATCAATAAGCGCCTCCCATAGTGCTTTGGCAGAGTTCACCTCTCTAAAAACCTGAATGATGTCGGGTGACAAAGCCAAGGTAAGTGTAGATAGAACCCTTTCAACCTTGTCAAAGTCAGCATCAGTGTTCATCTCAATAGGTTTGGGAGCAATTGTCTTTCTTCATCATCCATCTCATTGGTGATGATTATGGGACCCTTAAGGACGCTTCGCCATGCTATAGCATCCTTCATCTTCGGGTATTTTCAAATCTAAACTTTCACTCATCAAACTCATCAGTAGTTAGTAGACGGGGAATGTGGGTAGTAGTTCCCATGACAGAGTCACACTCCATGTGTAAGTTGGTAGTAAAAATGTTAGTGCTCTTAGACTCCATTGGAAATAGAATCAGGTTGTCGAGAACAAAAACCAACAAAGGTCAACACCGAGAACTAAGAGTTAAAACTGAGAACAAAGGTCAACACTGAGAACTAAAAGTTAACACTGAGAACAAAGGTCAACACCGAGAACAAAGATCCTGACCAAAACCTCAAAAACATGACCGAGAACAAAATATTGTTGCCGAAAACCCTTAGTTTCCGAAAACCTTTGCTTGTTGATGACTCAAAATCCCAAAGACTTAGGGATTTTGAGATCTTTCAAAGTTTAAACGTGATCTTTTGATATCTCCGTCCAAAAAACTTCAGATGAACATGATGAATATTCTTCTTCGTGTTCTTCAATATTACTGGTTGTAAACAAGTCAAAAACCACAACAAAAACCTTTGATGATCACCTTCAAACATAATCTTGAATCCTTGATATCAAACCGAGCCTGGAAGTAGGTTCTAGAGGCTCTGATACCAGTTGTAATTCCCATGAAAGGATATTTCAATATGATACCAAGAAACATGTGATTAGATGGAAACTAACCACGTGGTGAAATTGAACAAGAACAATCAAAGCTTCAAAGCACACATATATTTAACATCGGGTACTTAACCCTTTAAAGAGAAACCGATTACAATGATGATAGCCAAAACATTTCTAACCCTAATAATGATTAACATAACTATATATAAGGCATACAAACCAATCGATTAAGTTCAATACTAATCCCAAGCCCACCAAAGTCATCTAGGTGATTTCGGTTATACAATTACAAACTACAAGCAAAGCATAAACCAACAAAATGTACCCCAACAGCTCCGATCGTGTGTACTTGATTTTGGTGGAAATTGGGATTCTCATACTCCGCTTGGTTCTCATACAACAATAGGTTTCATTCTAGTATGCCTCCATTTTAAGCTCTCTATAGTTATAAGTGTCATTCACCAATATTTTGGAACAAGATTGGTGAAGCTCAAATCACCGGTCCAGAGATGGTTTAAGACACTACTTATCGTGTCGATCAAATCCTCAACAATCTTCTCGACTCTAGATGTCGTCAAAAGAGTTATGCCGATAAATGGCGAAAGCCTCTCGAGGTCAACGTTGACAATCTTTTCCTTCTCAAAGTATCCCCTTGTAAGGGAGTAGTCCTTTTTGGAAAGAAGGGAAAGTAGCACCCCGCTTCGTAGGTCCATTGAAGATCCTCAAAAGGATTGGAAAAATGGATTATAGGCTTGAGTTAACACAAGAACTTACCGGTGTTCATCTGACCTTTCATGTCTCGAACCTCAAAAAGTGCTTAGCTAAGGGTAATCTTCACATACCCCTCGATGAAGTCCATATCAACGAGACAATGCAAATGGTTGAAAGACCTGTTGAAATCATGGATCGTAATGAGAAACGAACCAACAAATCCGCATCCGGTTAGTCAAATGTCACACCATGAGTTAGGGAATAGGCATGTGACCAATAGTTGGTACCGGTTTTGTAAATATATCAGAGTTTATTTTAGCGGAAGACTTTTTATTATTAAAATAAATTATATATATTTTGAAACCATTCTTATAAAATATTAATTCTTTTATTTGAAAAGCTTCTCGGGTAATAAATACCCAAGTATTTCTTTTATAAATCTTGTTTAATTTTACTTGTTATTTTAATAATTTAAACACTGAGCCATCTATACCTTGCGAACATCCACTTAATGAATGGCTCTAATCCTTAATACTGTATTTTCCTGAAATGTTAGAAAAATACGTCAGCTATATACTGGTGAACACGCTGACGCGAAAATAATTTTATTTACTCAATTACCCCTCAAAAATGTAACTTAGGTCTCGGCCCATTATGGCTTAGGAATAATTAAGTTGAAAACATAAATCAAATTATAACTTAAGCTCAACTTGAAACCGCTCAGCAAATACCATAGCGTTCGAGATTACTTAGCTACCATAGTATACACATGATTACCCACACTCGGACGTAACTTAGGTATGGCCCGTCATGGCGAAGGCATATAACCAGGTGTGGTGAGGTGTGTGTGCCCACCGACTTACCACATATGTAAAGATCCAGACAAAAGTACAGGATAGCCTGAAGGCAAGCGATTACTTTTGTTCATAACGTTTTAGAGATACGTGATCTCATGTAATCAATTTAATTGACTCAACTAAACTAGTTATAAATGTTAGGGGTGTATTCACCTTGTTGAGGATTCAGCTTCACTTCACTGATCTACGCTTCTTTCTTTGTGATCTCGGACCTATAGTACGAGTATAACTATTTGTTATTACTAGATCAATAATCTAGCTTTAGACCTTTAGTCTATTTTGTATAATCTTTACCTCGATTATATTTTCTTTTCGAACCTTTAGTTCAAAATATATTTTCTTTATTTAATAAGTTCGAACCTTTAGTTAGACTTGTTTATTTTTCTAAACACTACGTTTCTTCTTCTCGAAGAAACGTATAATTTATTTCATTTCATATTATTTAAGAATCTTAAATAATATTTTCATTATTAACAAAGAATTATTTTATATCAATATCTCTTTATTTATATTTTCTTTGTTTATTTTCGAGGTATCGAGTATACCCTCGACTAGGGTCTAAGCCTTTTTAATTTTATAATAATATTTTATTCAGGCAGAACCTCTTCCTTGTTTGGCTTATATTTTCCTAGACTCTCGGAAGCACTTTCATGCTTGCACGTTTATTGAGAAATTTTGATCAACACTTTCTTTCATGCACATCGAGGAGACGTACGGTAGTCGTCGAGTCGTGCACGTACTTCGAGGCGACACTTCGGTTCAGGGCATGAAATTTGAGGTAGATAGAGAAAATATTATCGGGTCATGGGCGAAAAAGCCGAGGTAGAGAGAGAGAGGATATTTTAGAGTAAGAAGTGATTTGGTGTTCGGGATGACAAAAATGAAGAACCATGCTCACTATTTATAGTCATCCCCGGTAGGACCGTCAATCACCACCATTCGCCACATGTCACTCTTGTGATGAGCATGCTATTTGGTGCTGACATGTGGAATGCTAAATTGATTAGTCACTAGCGACATTTCACTTCAAAAGGATACATGGCTTTAGATGTTGACATGTGTCCTTCCGTGTTGCCACCACATAACATGTGTCGTTTTATGACAATATGTCATAGGGCATGTGGCGCTCCCATATTTCTTTACTAAATGATTAACTAGTCCCTCAACTTCTTAAATTGACATTTTTAACCCAAAATAAATATGGGATTTTCTGAGATGTTACATCCTCCCCTCCTTGGAATGAATCTCGTCCTTGAGATTCGTTAAAATAGGTGAGGATATTTCTTTCTCATCTCAGATTGCAAATTCCCAAGTAAATTCTGGTCCACGACGAGAATTCCATCTTATTTTGACTAACTTTAGTTTTCGCCTTTTAAGGTTTTTAACTTTAAAATCTTCAACTTGTAGAGGTTGTTCTACAAGTTTCGTCAGCTACACACTTACGTAAATTAGAAACATGAAATACGTCGTGTATTCCTTTCATTTCGTCGGGCAAACGTAAGCGATAAGCTATAGTGCCTATTTTCTCAAGCACTTTGAATGGTCAAAAAAACGTGGACTTAACTTTCCTTTCTTATCAATGCGAACAAAGCCTTTCCAAGGACAAACTTTCAATAAGACCCTATCGCCTACATTGAATTCTAACGGATTACGACGGATATCAGCGTAACTCTTTTGTCGGTCTCGCGCCTTCTTAAGTCGCTCACGGATTTGTAATACTTTATCCGTCGTTTCTTGTAATACTTCAGGTCCATACATTCGGTTATCTCCCGTTTCAGACCAACACACGGGCGTTCGACATTTACGTTCGTATAACGCCTCATAAGGTGCGGCTTGAATGCTTGTGTGACAACTATTATTATATGAGAATTCCATTAGGGGAAGATGATCATCCCAACTTCCACTTAAGTCTATCACACATGCGCGGAGCATAACCTTGAGCGTTTGGATCGTTCTTTCACTTTGCCCATCCGTTGGGGATGATAAGCAGTGCTAAAGTTCAGTCGAGTCCCTAATGCTTATTGGAAAGTATCCCAAAAATGGGATGTAAATCGACTGTCTCGATCGGAGATTATGGATAGCGGCATACCATGTAGGGACACGATGTTGTTCACATAAATTTATGCTAATCTATCCATCGAGTACGAATCGTTAATTGAGGGGAAAATGGGCAGACTTTGTTAGTCTATCAATGATAACCCATCTTGCATTGTGTTGGCGTGTAGTCTTGGAAAGCTTCGTAATGCAGTCCATCGTTATCATTACCCACTTCCACATGGGGAGTTCGGGTTGTTTAGAGTATTCCCGAAGGTTTCTGGTGTTTGGCTTTAACTTGTAAACAAGTTAGACATTTCATTACGTACGAAGAGATATCCATTTTCATGTCGTTCCACCAATAATTCGATCTAAGGTTGTGGTATATTTTATCACTTTCTGAGTGCATCATGTACTTATGAGCTTTTATCATTATCTTTTCGCGTAGCTCTCCAATTATCGGTACCCAATTTCGGTTTTCGAGTCTAAGAATATCGTCATCTCCCTTGACTAACAATTCGATTGTGCCATAACATTTTTCTTCGGAGATTTGGTTTTTTTGTTGATTACTTACTCTTGAGGTTTCTTGGTTTTGCTTTGTTTATGTCTATTTAAAGTTTTAAAGTTCTAAAACTCCAATGTTATAATTCTACAGGTCTTCTCATTCTTCTGTTTATGGGTAACAAAAATCTTCAGACTCAATGGTTTTCTCTTAGCATTCTTTGAATCTACTGTCTTAAGTAGATATTCTAATGCTATACCATCTTATGTTACATCCACTCTTTATGTAATTATGCAATCCTCTTTGTAAATACATTTTCGTGATTTGATAGGGAATAGATAGTCTCTTTCTATGGCTATCTTGTTTGACTTTTTACTAATGCTTCCGAGTGTTGTAGTATATCTCTTTTGTTAGTTCTACATCTTTGGATGATATAGTAAGTTTATGGTTTAGAATATCATAAGTAATTGTAAATCGCTAATCATAGTGTCCAATTGTGTTTAATTATTTACCTTACCTTCAGTATTCTAAATAGTTACTAATGTTAACTAGATATTTTTCGGATTCAGTCTATCAAATCTCTTTTGCAGAAATTTTCATGACATCCTATCCTTCATGATTTTGATGGTTTCCTTTCATCGATTGTCCTTTTGATTCTTTCTTAGTTTCTATCTACATTAAATGATTATTTTCTTTATATTAATTTTTCTGTTCATGATAGATTATTTCATTTGTAGTTCTAAAAAATTTCTAAACTTGAATAAATAATAGCATTCTTGTGTAAAGACACGATCTATATGCTAATATTTTCTTTATATATATTAGGGACTTAAATATCCATTCATCGTTACAAAATCTCTCATTTAAAACGAGTTTGTAAACGGGTTACAAGAGTTAACATTCCTTTGACCTACTCTTGTCTTTGTTTGATTGTCTTGACATTTCTTCATGTATTCGTCATGAGTGTTCCAACGTTCTTCGTTTCATCTTTGCTCCTACTTGTTTTATTTTCCGAACATTCGTTCTTGAAATGTCCTTTTTCTCCACATATGAAACACGTAGCCGTTTTCCTTCTACAGTCATTCTCTGAATGACCTTTTCTCTTACAGAAAGTGCACATGACTATGTTGATTTGCTTCCAACATTTTCCTTGATGCCTTTTTCCAGAGTTTGCACAAAGGGTTTTATGAATTGAGGTGATCCTTTTTCTTTCTTGATTTTCTTCGCTTCTTTTCTTTTATCGATCTCTTTTTCCTCCGGCTTTATTGCATGTTTGGCTAACATCATAGCCTCGGAGGTTGTCTGTGGTATATGGAATTTTAATACCCTTCTCATCTCTTTTGGTAGCCCAGATATATATTTCATAATTTTGTCATACTCCAAATCATCCAATTGTGGAGTTACTTGACAATATTCTAAGAATTTAGCATTGTATTCCCTGAGATTGTTATCAACAACCTTCTGGTCCCATGGGAGGATTTGATTTTGTTTTATTTTGTTAATTGGGCCAAACATCTGTAAAATAAGATTTTTAAGTTCTTCCTAACTTAAATTGTACATTACTTCATTTCCTTTAACTTGAAGTAATATTCTCCACCACTCAAGAGCTTTATCTTTGAACATTTGTGAAGAAAACCAAATGGCTTGTTTATTTGTGCAAGTAATATTGCTCAAGATTGACTCTTGCTCCTTAAGCCATTTCAAAGTGGACATGGTATTTTCATTTCCTGGAATTTCTTAGGTTTATAGGCTTTGAAACTCTCAAAATTAAAATCCGGATGAAGTTTGGGTTTCTTGCTATTTAATTCGTTCTCATGACTAAAGTGGTTGCAAATTTCTTTTGAAGAATCAGACTTACTTTGAGTCCTTTTTCTTGATCCTAATTCAATAGGCATACCACTAATGGACTATGAGAGGGAAAGGTGAACGGGAACCGACCGAAAACCCGAACCTCCTGACCCCTTCATACTCGATTCATTAGGGTTGGGGATGGATGGAACCAATCAGAAGTGCAAATCGCGCAAGCGAAGCCTGGAAACGGACCGCAGCGCAACGACTAGGACTCGTGTCGGAGGACTTTTGAGCGTGAGCTACCACTCATGCAGCGGCAAGGACCCGCAACTCTCGAAGGGGCCACCAACCACCCGAATCACTGTAGCAAACCCTCCCTTTACTTTACTCAATGGATGGAGGTAGAGCCCTCCAACTCAAGCACGAAATCAATGTTGAGTCAACAATAATCCAAAGGGGAACCACCAAGCGGGATCGAGACCAGCCCCTTGTATATAGGGTTCCAAACCTGCGCTTCTTCAAATATCCCATAAGAGAAAGTGGAAAGAAAAGGGGCGCGCTAGCTGCAATCAAACTAAAGCGCTAACGAGCAAGAATGCCTATAGATAGCGCTTTAGTAATAAAATAGGGCTTTTTCAGGAATCGATTCTTTGATTGAATAGAAGAAGTGCTACTTAGTAGTAGAAACTCGGAGACACGGAGATGGGACTATTTCATACTTGCTAACTCCTAGGATGAGAAGTGGGTCCCTTGTTTTTGGCAGGAAGAGTTTCAGCCTTTGTTGCCCGTCTACTTAGTGAACTGGCAGGACGCGAAGATCAATTGATCAATACGAATCTCGAGAGTGGATGGTTGATCGCCGCCTCCTTGTCCTGGAGGCTCTCCGCCTAAGTATCTTCATTATCGGAGCCATAACTTCATTAATCAATTCCCGAACTTAGTTTCTATATTGGTCAATCATTTCTTTATTTCTAATGTTCCTCTCACTTCTAACTTCTTTGGAAGGGTTCTTTTTATATTTTCTTCTTTTGACATGCTACAATAATCCATAGATATGTTTAATATTCAATGGAATCAAAACATATCTTTTATTGCGCAAAATTTTCTACTACGAAATGGTTTAGCAAAATCTTTTTGCTACCAATTGGATGAATGAATCGTTTTATTCTTTGTATATTATTTATAATCCATGTTCACTTATTCATCATGAATGAGGATCTTTATTTATATCTTTTTAGGGTATTTTTCCCAACGAATTTTTTTTTCTCTACTAATTAGTTTATTTTACCATCAATCACCACCATTTACCACATGTCACTCTTGTGATGAGTCGTGCTATTTGGTGTTAACATGTGGCATGCTAACTTGATTAGTCACTAGCCACATGTCACTTTAAGAGGATACATGGCTTTAGATGTTGACATGTGTCCTTCCGTGTTGCCACCACGTGACATGTGTCATTTTATGGCAATGTCATAGGGCACGTATCGCTCCCATATTTCTTTACTAAATGATTAACTAGTCCTTCAACTTCTTAAATTGACATTTTTAACCCAAAATTAATATGGGATTTTCCGAGATGTTACATCAAAGTCCGTTGGGAATCATGGCGTGGTTTGGGAACGCGAAAATGCTATGAAAGATAAGTATTAGCATATCTTTGTCGCATTACTTCCCAATTTATCTGGACGAAATTTCTAAAAGTAGGGGATACTATGACATTTGTCATTTTCTATTCGATTTGTATTTGTTTTTGTCTTGAAAACCCTAGCCATTTTTTTTAGATCTTTTGATATTAATAAAATGATTGATTTTATGTTATGATCTTGTTTCACACTTGTCGTGTTGTTATGTTACCCTTACCGGTTCTTAACTCTCTTAATTTACGCCAAAGTTGGTTTTACACAAGTCCAGGGTCCAAAATCGTTGAAAATAAACTTTCTGGAAAACACCTCTCTTGGAGTCACACGACCAGGTACCCCTTTGTTGGCCGCATTACCTCACCAGGTAGCTGCAGCAGCAGATTTTGTTTTGTGGTTCGTTTTCACTTATTTAAGGCCCGAACTAGTGTTTTAACCATTCAAACCAACCAAGACTAATCCATAATTATTATAGAACCCTCCAAACAAGTTTTTATTTCTGGTTATAATTTATTTAAATAAAAAACCATTTAAACAAAAAAATCAAAGTGTACCGGTTTATCCACCGGACAAACGCATTATCCATTTCCTCAAACCCTGATCCTCCCCATAAATATCCCCTCAATCTCAGCTATTTCTCCTGCTCATCATCACCTTCTTATCCCGAATTGTTTGAACTTGCAAGTATTTTTTAGCTAGTTTTGCTTAAGTTTGACTTTAAAATTAATGAAACTGCATTTCAATCCATTTCGGGTATATATGTTTTTGATATTTTTAGTTGCTCTAAGTTATTTTATGTTAAGAAAACAATTTTCATCTATATATAAGGTTTTTAGACCTTCAAACACATATTTAATCATTTTAGGCCCGTTTGGTCGTTTTCGGGAAATTTACTCTCTTAACTTTCTTATATGAGTTTAGATCTGGAATTTTACTTTATTTTATTTCTATGGTTTTGGACATGTGGTAACCAGGAGTGTTCAAAACAATCAGTATCCGAATTATCCGATAATCCGTATCCGAACTATCCGAAACTTTGTATATCCGAAATTCATATATCCGAACCCCGGATATCCGAAAATTCGGATTCGGATAGCATTCTTGGATAGTTCGGATATCCAAACTATCCGAAATTTTTTAAATTTAATATTTTTTTAAAATTTTAATTTATATATCAACTTATATTAGATTAACCCTAGGTTTCTAAACATGCGTCGTTTTCAACTTCATCTTTCGTTTCTCTCTAGTCTTCAATATCCATCTTCGATTACTTCATAACTCCATGAGTACTATAAATCAACGACCTCTAGTGCCCACTCAATCAACCGTCGTCCGTCACCACCTCCAAATATTTGTTAGTTGTATTACAAATTGTTAGTTGTTTGCTTATATTACAGATTGTTAGATTTATACATTAAATTTGTTATTTGAGATGTTGTAAATTTTATTTTTAAACCTACTTTTTTTCAGGTTTTTGAATATCTGATTCACTATCATATCGGATATTCGAAATTTTGGATGTCCCAACTTCGGATATTCGAAATTTCATATTCGGATTTGGATAGTGAAATCCACTATCTGAAAGGTCAGGATATCCGAACTTCGGATATCCAAAACTTCGAATATCCGGTTTTGAACACCCCTAGTGGTAACCATCCTCAGTGTCATACCAAGTCAATGACCAAACCAAAACCGAACACTCGTTTAAACACTCTATTTAACTTTTGAGCAAACATATTGTTGAAACACTTTAGATTTGAGTTTTTATTTATTTTAGTTATTATACGGTTGATGTGGATGTTTATAGCATATATTGCCTTGAACCCAAGTTTCGGGTAAAAACCGAGTAAAACCGAACACTTGTCGTAACGAGTTAATCATTGTTCAAATCACTAAAGGCTCAAACTATCTTTTAGTTATGTTTTAATTTATATTACTCATATTGCTTAAGATCTCGGAAGTGTTGGAAAAATCTTGGCTTAAATCAAGTTTCAGGTAAAAAACCAAGTAAAAGTCAAACTCCTCGTCTAAACGAGCAGTCAACTTTCAAACCGCCAAAAAAATCTTTCCTAACACTTTTAACTTATGTCTCACTTTATATTGTTTATATTTCTAAGATTGTGGTATATTTGAACCAAACTTGGTTTAATACTATGATCGGGCTAATTTACACTCGCTTAAACACAAGTTTCGAACTTTAATTAATAAACTTATTAAACTTGTTTAAGCTACTGATTTTATTGAAGTCATTCATATATTTAAACATTTTGGTAAGTTGGATATGTATTTGTTACTTTATCAAGTCTCGAACAAACTAAACCGAACAAATCTCTAAAAGTCGGATCTTAATGCTTACATTAGCGGGATCGTGCACGCTTGCACTAAGCCAACTCCCATGTGTAAAATTTAACAAAATTTGACTAAAATTTTGCCGTCCGTCAGTGTCCACTCAACGAACTCCAGTATCCATCTTCGATTACTTCATGACTCCATGAGTACTATGAATCAACGACCTCCAGTGTCCACTCAATCAACCGTCGTCACCAACTTCACAGATTTGTTAGTTGTATTATAAATTGTTAGTTGTTTGCATGTATTATAGATTGTTAGATTTATACATTAAATTTGTTATTTGAGATGTTGTAAATTTTATTTTTAAACCTATTTTTTTTCAGGTTTTCAAATATCCGATTCATTATCCGATCGGATATTCGAAATTTTGGATGTCCCAACTTCGGATATTCGAAATTTCAGATTCGTATTTGATAGTGAAATCCACTATCTGAAAGGTCAGGATATCCGAACTTCGGATATCCAAAACTTCGAATATCCGGTTTTGAACACCCCTAGTGGTAACCATCCTCAGTGTCATACCAAGTCAATGACCAAACCAAAACTGAACACTTGTTTAAAAACTTATTAACTTTTGAGCAAACATAATGTATGAAACACTTTAGATTTGAGTTTTTATTTATTTTAGTTATTATACGGTTGATATGGATGTGTATAACAAATCTTGGCTTGAACCCAAGTTTCGTGTAAAACCAAGTAAAACCGAACACTTGGCGTAACGAGTTAATCATTGTCCAAATCACTAAAGGCTCAAACTATCTTTTAGTTATGTTTTAATTTATACTACTCATATTACTTAAGATTTCGGAAGTGTTGGAAAAATCTTGGCTTAAATCAAGTTACGGGTAAATAACCAAGTAAAATTCGAACTCCTCGTCTAAACGAGCAGTCACCTTTCAAACCACCAAAAAAATCTTTCCTAACTTTTTTAACTTATGTCTCACTTTATATTATTTATATTTCTAAGATTGTGGTATATTTGAACCAAACTTGGTTTAATACTATGATCGGGCTAATTTATACTCGCTTAAACACAAGTTTCGAACTTTAATTAATAAACTTTTTAACTTGTTTAAGCTACTGATTTTATTGAAGTCATTCATATATTTAAACATTTTGGTAAGTTGGATGTGGATTTGTTACTTTATCAAGTCTCGAACCAACTAAACCGAACAAATCTTTAAAAGTCGAATCTTAATGCTTACATTAGCGGGATCGTGCACGCTTGCACTAAACCAACTCCCCTGTGTAAAATTTAACAAAATTTGACTAAAATTAAACATCAAAGACCCGATTTCTTGTAAAACTGATTTTATTAAATTCTTACTTTATTTAAGCGCAATTTGTAAATTATAACTTAAACTCCCGAAAACCCCAGCCTTGTTTTTATGAACTATTATACCATTTATATTCCATCTTCAAGACTCAATATTAACTCAAGATCTTTCAATCTAAGACACGCACGTTCCGTCGCGCTCGCTCTTTTGAAGATTTTATTGTAAGTTTTTCTTCATCGACGTCACTTTATCCAAGTGAGTAATTTCATCCCCGTGTTCTCTTTTATACTTTGGGGGTAGCTTGCATAATTACTCAAACAAAAATTATTTAAGACATGGATCCTCAAATCGCAAACTCTATTTATGTGTTACTTAGAATAATTGCATGATTGTGTGTTAATGCCTCATATGGTTTATTGCTAAATGTTTATTCCTTTTGTTGGTTGGCCTCATCCGTATCCTCAATTAGAATGATCATACGCCTCTCCTTGTAATCTGGTAGTTTTACCTATTAGAAAGGAGCCTCATTTATTTATTATTTATATAACTCAATTTTTGCTATTATTTACGGTTTCGCATATGAGTTGTCTATTTGTGCCTCATATTATATACAAAATCATTGAATTTCTCACCAACATATGTGTCGAAAATATATATATTATGCAATATTACAGGTAATTGGTTTATTGAAGAATGGAAGACATTAGTTTATTTTGGGCCGTTAGGTTATTAGTAAAATGAACTATATATTTCCTTGTATTTTGACGTATTTGTATGAACAATATGTGTTATATTTGATGTTAAATGAAATGAATGAGTTGCTTAAATATTGTCATATAATATTATCGTGTGCATTGAAACAATCATAGTCGTGCCCTAGCATGTTTAGCCGCTTTGGTCGGAGTTTCACACTGCATGACTAAATGATATCGAATCTGCATCTGAGTCGACTAAGCAAAGCATAAATAGACACATGTTATCTTTAAGAAGTATCAATTATAATCAAATAGTCGTACCGTTCGGACTATTTAATTAGATCGAATGAAACTGTGATGGTTTTAAGTTTATAGACAAACACAACATATTATTTCTTCCTTGTATCGAAAACTAAAATCTGATTAGGGAAAATTAAAGAATTTTATTTGAAAAGTTAGTAAACTGATGAGGTTTATTAAGAATCTAACATATTTTGGAATATACCGGGTTTAAGATTAAGAATCACGCCAACAAACCATTCAAACAAACGAGTCACATAATCGTTTCACACAAGTTTTAAATCGAAATCAAAGAAAATAAAAACTCTAGTGTGGAAACAATATTCGTTTAGCTATATGGTGACTAAGGTGTTATTTATTTATTCAGAAGTAAAATGTATGTAGTCTGTGGAACACATCGGTAGCAGAAGAGGTGGATCAAACCTCTGCAATCCACAAGAAGAAAACTGTTTGTTTTTTAATGTTTGTAGACTACTAAAATAAACTGAAAATTTTAAATAAGCTGAAATTTAAATAAAAAACTCATTTAACATCGAATTTTAAATAATAGTCAAACAACACTAAAATATATTCATAAAACCACAATCACATTTTTTTAAATCATTTGTTCCGTACTTGCATTAAATGCTCAACAATTTCGTCTCGTAACCGCGTCATATATTTCTGTTAGTGCACGATTTGTTGTCCGTAGCTGATCGAATAGGCTAGGGGTAGTTTAGCATTATGCTATCATGTAATGTGGCCCATTCGCTATGAATTGTATAGCGAATAGAGTTCATTCGTTAGACTAAGCAGCTCATTCGTTAACTTAGGATATCATACGCTATGGGTGTGGCGTATGAGGCTCATTCGTTACTAGAGAGGGCCCATTCGCTATGGAATCTAGCGAATGAGAAGCCATTGGTTAGCATGCCCCCCCCCAATTCGTTAGTGATGTTAGCGAATGGGGGCTTGGGCCTATAAATAACTTGATCATGCTCATTTGTGCTAAGAATATTTGGCCTATTGTCACACCCTCAAAAACCACTAACGGAGTTTTACCGTCAGAGGGTGTGAACTAACAGGATCAGAATCATTAGTTATAATCAAACCATAAAACAAAGTTTCAAAACCATGAAAACGTTTACGAGTAATTAAATGCGGAAGCGCAAACCATAGAAAACAATATTGCGTCACGCAGGACGACTTAAAACCCAATGATAACAGTTTAAAATTTAGTTTGCACAATTAAAAGTGTTTCAAGCAATGCATGTTCCTAAACCGCGCGCCCGCCTCGGCTACCTGAGAATAACATACTAAAAGTGTCAACACAAGGTTGGTGAGTTCACAAGTTTATATAAAATAAAGCGTTTAGCGTTTGCGTTCAGCGTTTTGCGTTACAGCGTTACCAGATAGTGTTACGTCAATTATATATCTATAGGTAGCTAGCCTATAAAACAAGTATCACTAAGTGTTCGACACCGAAGCTGACTGTTTATCATTTGCCTTGCCACCAGGTCATCCAGACCATGGTATGTGTTTAGCCAAGATTACACCCGCTCGACCTCCAGTCGAGTTTAGCGTTGGGTGGGGTTTGTCAAACCCAGTAGTACAACTCAACGGTGACTCGCTATTATCCAAATATTAACCGGTTCGATGTTATGAAGGACTTTAGTTAACGCGTTTGCCACTTAGTCTTTACAAGTGATATATAATCTATATTAACAAAATCTTAAATGCGTTTCGGAGTATGTTATTGTCACACCCTCAAAATCCACTAACGGAGTTTTACCGTCAGAGGGTGTGAACTAACAGGATCGGAATCATCAGTTATAATCAAACCATAAAACAAAGTTTCAAAACCATGAAAACATTTACGAGAAATTAAGTGCGGAAGCGTAAAAACCATTAACCAAAAGTTGCGTCACGCAGAACGACTTAAAACCAATGATAACCGTTAAAAATAAGTTTGCATAACAAAAGCGTTTTCAAGCAATGCATGTTCCTAAGCCGCGCGCCCGCCTCGGCTACCTAAGAATAACATACTAAAAGTGTCAACACAAGGTTGGTGAGTTCACAAGTTTAAATAAAAATAAAGCGATTAGCGTTTGCGTTCAGCGTGTTGCGTTAAGCGTTTTGCGTTACAGCGTTTTGCGTTACAGCGTTTTGCGTTACCAGATAGTGTTATGTCAATTATATATCTATAGGTAGCTAGCCTATAAAGCAAGTATTACTAAGTGTTCGACACCGAAGCTGACTGTTTATCAATTTGCCTTGCCACCAGGTCATCCAGACCATGGTGTGTGTTGAGCCAAGATTACACCCGCTCGACATCCAGTCGAGTTTAGCGTTGGGTGGGGTTTGTCAAACCCAGTAATACTACTCAACAGTGACTCGCTATTATCCAAATATTAACCAGTTCGATGTTATGAAGGACTTTAGTTTACGCGTTTGCCACTTAGTCTTTACAAGTGATATATAATCTATATTAACAAAATCTTAAATGCGTGTCGGAGTATGTTATCTCCCCCAAGTGAAAAGCGTTTGAAAACAGTTTAAAATGGGGAAAGTGAAACTCACTGTTTGCGAAGAAATTCCCAAATTAAATCACCAAGATGCGCGTCACAGAAAAACTCTCTCTAGCGTTCTAAAACAACAAAGAGATTTTTCTAAGTGTCGGAATATTATCGAGTCTCTAGACCCGGCACATAATACCTATGCACATAACATGTTTCGTGTTTCGTTTGTGAATCGTGTGTGACTTTAACAAGTGTGTTTGTGATACGTTACATGTGTAAGCAATTATTTGCGTATCATGTATTCATAAAGTACATCACTAGCAATTACTCCCCATAAGGGCAATTTGGTCAAATCATGACAATCAATTAGCAATTATTCCCCGCTAGGGCAATTTGGTCAAAACATAACAATTATATAGCAAGTATCATGTTTCATGCATTTTCACAAAATTCAGCAGCTAGTTTCACCGAGACAGAAATTCTACTTGAAAGATTGTACTATTCCACCGATCATAGCATCTCAATTAATTTACCAAAAATCATCACAGAAGCATATATGTCTTAGGTTTCCTATTTTATTATGTTTTTATTCCACATAGTTTTCTCACAATCATCAAATCATTACAGCAAACTCATAACAGTCAAATTCATGCGCAACAGAATGTTATTTGAAGTTCCCGTTAAACGAAAAATCCAATAAATGCAAGACCACTTGGGTTAGGTTCCTAACTCAATAAGTCAACTTCCAGAAGTGGAACCAACCCAATTGGTCTCGTAGTCCATGAGATATAACATTTACAAAACAACCTAACAGCAGGTCTAACAGCTCAGCTTTGCACAACGTTTTTGTAAAATCATAAAAGTTAACTTCTACTTGTCCAAAAATTACAAGTTTATATTCTTTAGAAACTAGACTCAACCTAGTTTACTGTAGTATCAATAATATCAACCAATTTTCACATTAACACTTCGTTACAGTCACTTAAACATCAATAACACATTCTGTCCAGAAACTGTTTGCATCCAATCTCAACATATTAACTATCTATGAACTATCATGCATTCATATAACACTCTAGACTCCATAAACACCATCCATTCACATCAATTACACATTACATACATGATTAGGGTTTTTGTTTGAACTCAAATCAAAGACACAACAATTAACATGTAACAATATTCAATCTAGTTATCAAATCATCATTCAATCAACAACAAACATATTAGTTATATGCACACATGAAATCGGCAGCTAGGGTTTGTAGTTAACCCATTAAACATCAAAATCAAGTAATAAGGATGTATAGGATAATCGATTATACCTTCCTAGCACCTAATTCTTCAATCAAAAGCTTGAATTGATGTTGTATGTTTGTGTGAAGGTGACGGCAGCCAAGGGTTCACAAGGAAGGAGAGGCCGATCGGGATTCTTGTGAGGAAAGAAAATAAGTTAGGGTTAATTGTTAATGATGTATTTATAATAATCTATGTTACACTCTGGCCCCTCCACTTCTAAGTATTACTCTTCCTAGCTTAAACTACTTGTTTACATCTTGAGTTAACTTTTATAACCATGTTATCACATAACACAAAAGTCTAACACATAATTATCACATAATTACTGTTTTGACGTTTTTCGTTTATTCATCAATCGTTTGCGTCAACTCGTTAGCGTTTCGGTGCAATCCCGAAAGACTACACATGTAGTAAGTGTTAAGCGTCGTTTAAACCCTAGTTTAAATGTAATGAAGTGTGCGTTATAGATTTAGTGATCTTAAGTTTGAATTGACGGAGTTGAGTTAACGGAGTTAACCTGAAATTGACGATTGTCACATCATTCCCATGTTAAAGAATTTTCGTCCCGAAAATTTGAGTCAAGTCGTGATGAGTGTCTGAAAAGTAAGAAAAATTTCAGTTTGTCATATCATCCCCTAGTAGAAAGAAATTTCGTCCCGAAATTTACTTCATACCTCCGGTGATTTCTGACGGTTTGCCGAGTTTCGCGGTTTTCTGTTTTTGGTTAGCCCTTCAAAAAGGTAAGGATACTTTTTCGTCATTTGATCCTCGCGTTCCCACGTGAACTCCGGTCCACGTCTCGAGTTCCAACGAACCTTAACGATTGGAATTTTGCTGTGCTTGAGCGTTTTGGTTTCCCAATCCAAAACCTCGACTGGTTCCTCAATGAAGCGTAACTGTTCATCAACTTGTAGTTCATCCAAAGGGACTACTTGGGTTTCATCAGATAGGCATTTCTTCAAATTGGATACGTGGAATACATTGTGTACGCCACTGAGTTCCGTTGGTAGGTCCAGTCGGTACGCCACCGGACCAATGCGCTCAGTTATTCGGTAAGGACCAACATACCGTGGGTTGAGTTTGTTTCGCTTACCAAAGCAAACCACACCTTTCCAAGGTGAGACTTTGAGTAACACTCGATCATTCACTTGAAATTCGAGAGGTTTTCGGCGCTTGTCGGCGTAACTCTTTTGGCGATCTCGTGCTGCTGCCATGCGATTTCGGATTTGAACTATCTTTTCCGAAGTTTCGAGTACTAGTTCTGGACCAGTGATTTGGCTGTCACCCACCCTTGCCCAGCAGAGTGGTGATCGACACTTCCCTCCGTACAGCGCTTCAAACGGCGCTGCTTTAATACTTGCGTGGTAGCTGTTGTTATACGAAAACTCTACCAAAGGTAAGTGAGGTTCCCAACTTTTTCCGAAATCCAACACGCAGGCACGCAACATATCCTCCAGGGTCTGAATAGTTCGTTCACTTTGCCCATCCGTCTGAGGATGGTATGCTGTGCTCATATCAAGACGGGTGCCTAGTGCGCTTTGCAACGACTTCCAAAAGTGCGAAGTGAAACGTGAATCTCGATCAGAAATGATTGAGACAGGCACTCCGTGTCTAGACACTACTTCCTTCATGTAGACGCGAGTCAGTCTTTCCATTTTGTCCGATTCCTTAATCGCTAAGAAGTGTGCAGACTTGGTCAACCGGTTAACGATAACCCAGATGGTATCGCATCCCGTCGGTGTCTTAGGTAAACCCGTGATAAAATCCATGGAAATGTGTTCCCATTTCCACATTGGGAGTTCCAGTTGTTGCAGTAGACCAGATGGTTTCTGGTATTCTATTTTGACTCTGGCACAAGTCAAGCACTTGCTCACGTAGGTGGCAATGTCAGCTTTCATGTTCGGTCACCAGTAAAGTGCCTTTAAATCATGATACATTTTATCTGAGCCAGGGTGGATAGAATATCGGGACTTGTGAGCTTCGTCCATCACTAGAGTTCTCAACTCTCCGTACCGTGGAACCCAAATCCGGTTCTCAAAATATCGGACCCCGTCCGATCTGGTTTCAAGTTGCTTGTTCATGCCTCGCATGAGTTCTGATGGAAGATTATCATCTTTCAAAGCTTCGAGTTGCGCATCGCGAATCTGATCGGGTAAGCTTGCATGAATCGTGAGTTGCAATGCTCGCACTCGTCTGGGTTTATCTGTTTCTTTTCTGCTGAGAGCGTCGGCCACTACATTGGCCTTGCCAGGGTGGTACTTGATGGCACAATCATAATCTTTGAGCAGCTCGACCCAACGACGCTGTCGCATGTTCAGCTCCTTCTGATCGTAGATATGCTGGAGACTCTTGTGGTCGGTGTAAATGGTAAACTTGGTACCGTACAAGTAATGCCTCCATATCTTAAGAGCAAACACCACAGCTCCAAGTTCCAAATCATGGGTCGTGTAGTTCTTCTCGTGAACCCGTAGTTGTCGAGAGGCATAAGCTATAAACTTCTCGAGTTGCATCAGTACACAACCGAGGCCTTGTATCGATGCGTCACAGTGTACCTCGAAGTTTTCCGTTCCCTCGGGGAGGGCTAGAATAGGGGCGCTACAGAGTTTGGTTTTCAATAGTTGAAAAGCGGATTCTTGCGCGTCACCCCAATTGTACTTAGTGCCTTTGTGAGTCAAAGCGGTGAGGGGTTGAGCAATCTTTGAAAATCCCTCGATGAAACGCCGGTAGTAGCCGGCCAGTCCTAGGAATTGCCGCACCTCAGTCGGGGTCTTAGGTGCTTCCCAGTTTTTGATGGCCTCTACCATACCGGGATCGACATGGATACCATTCTCGTTGATCACATGTCCTAAAAAGTGAACCTCGCGAAGCCAAAACTCACATTTTGAGAGTTTAGCATACAGTTGTTCCTTCTTTAGTAATTTCAGAATTACCCATAAATGCTCTTCGTGGTCAGCCTCGTTCTTGGAGTAGACGAGAATATCATCAATGAAAACAATCACAAACTTGTCGAGATACGCCTTGCATACTCGATTCATGAGATCCATAAATACGGCTGGTGCGTTGGTTTGGCCAAAAGGCATAACCGAAAACTCGTAGTGACCATACCGTGTTCTGAAAGCCGTCTTAGAGATATCTTCTTCGCGCACTCTTAGTTGGTGGTAACCGGATCGCAGATCGATCTTCGAGTAGTAACTCGATCCTTGAAGCTGGTCAAACAAATCATCAATTCGGGGTAAAGGATAACGGTTCTTGACCGTCACCTTGTTCAACTCCCGGTAGTCGATACACATGCGGAAAGTCCCATCCTTCTTCTGACAAACAAGACAGGGGCTCCCCATGGTGATGAGCTAGGTCGGATAAAACCCTTATCCAACAAATCTTGCAACTGAGTGGACAACTCCTGAAGCTCCGCCGGTGCGAGCCGATACGGGGCTCGTGCTATGGGTGCTGCACCGGGTGTCAACTCGATTTGGAATTCGACTTGACGAATAGGAAGGAGTCCAGGCAAATCCTCAGGGAAGACTTCCGGAAAATCTCGCACAATCGGTATATCCTCAATTCGTTTCTCCTCCGCGGGTTTCTCAACGATCTGCGCCAAAATTGTCGGATGACCCTTTCGTAGGTACTTCTGCGCCTTCATGAGGGTAATGACGCTGGTGGTCATGCCGCTTCTCTCACCGCGGACCGAAATGATCTCGCCGGAAGGGGTAGTAATGTGAACTATCTTTTCGTGACATATAATCTCTGTTCGGTTCTCAGATAACCAGTCCATGCCGACCACGACATCGAAACTACTAAGCGTAAAAGGAATAAGGCCGATATCAAAGACATGACCCGACAGTTTTAACTTACATCCCGCAAGTACATGTGTCGTTACTATAGTCTTACCGTCAGCTAATTCAACAGGAAACTTAGCATCTAACGGAGTTGGAGTTAAGTCTAAGAGTTGGCTAAAGGCTTTCGACATAAAACTCCTATCAGCTCCAGTGTCAAACAATACAGAAGCAAAACAATCGTTTACAGGGAACTTACCAGTCACCACGTGCGGATAATTGCGGGCTTGACCCGACCCGATCACAAAAGCTCTTCCTTTGCCATTGCTTCCACCACTACCGCCACTTCCATTACCTCCATTGTTGTCATTCTGTTTCAGCTTGGGACAATCTTTCCTGAAATGACCTTCCTGCCCACATTCAAAACATCCCTTCGTCGTCATAGGTGGCTTAGGAGCACCCTTTTCCGCAAGGTCTCCTCTACATTCCTTCGCCTGGTGACCCATCTTCCCGCATCTCTGACACTTGACACGGTCACACTGGCCAACATGATGATAGTTGCACCTATTGCACTTCGGATATTTCCCAGCATATCCGCTCGAACCCTGCCCGCTACCGTAGTTATTATTGTTGTGATTCTGATTGTTAAAGCTCTGAGTGAATTCGGGCTTACGGTAGTGTTGTTGCTGTGGGAGGTTCGAGGACGCGGATCTGGTGTTGTCAAACTTCCTCTTTCCGCTGCTCGGGTTGCTGTTGCTGTTGTTGTCATTACTTGGGTTGTCATGGCCTTTAGTGGTCGAACCCCTAGGTGGTAACGCACCTTGGGTTACAGCTTGATCCGTCAGTTTGTGAGCTAAACGGATCGCTTGTTGGATCGTGGCTGGTCTGGAAGACGTCACCAAGCCCTGAATCTGCGGTGCTAACCCAACAATATACATTTCAATCCTCTTGCTCGGCGGATCCACCATCCGCGGACACATCACAGCCAATTCGTGAGAACGGTTAGTGTAGGCTTCGATTTCTGATCCCACCATCTTCAGTGACCAAAATTCTGACTCTAACTTTGAAATTTCTTCTCTCGGACAATACTCCTCTCGCATCATGTTTTTGAACTCCTCCCAGTTCATCGCATTAGCCAGTTACAATCCAAGGATCTGCACATTCGAATTCCACCAAGTGAGGGCTGAATCCTCAAGTGTTCCAGCAGCGAATTTGACCCTACTGGCAGGGGGACAATTACACATCTCAAATGCCGACTCGGCCTTCTCAGCCCAACGCAGGAAGCCTATAGCTCCCTCAGTGCCCTTAAACGTACTGGGCTTGCAGTCAAGGTAGTTCTTGAAGGTACACGTTCTGCTTGAACCTCCAGCTTGGTTCTGAACATGTGCGGCTAAAGCGGCCGCTGCATGGTCGTTCAGCAGAGTTTGGAGTTCAGCTGCAGTCAGGTTGATGTTACCACGTCCTTGTCCAGCGTTTCTTCCAGCCATTTTCTAGAATCACATTATAAAATGTTAGACATGAATTTTTCTTTCATATACAACACACCATACATGTAATAAAAAGATAGGTAAGTAAGAAATAAGAAACAACATCACATCACAACCATATATTAATCTAATTAATAATTCATGATTAAAACCATTGTATTCGCTACAAAGTATTTCCAATCAATCCTTAAAATCATAGAAAATAATAGTTCGGATGGAGACAACCCCTCCATCTAGGTGTCATCATCACTAGATGTCATCATCTGAGGACACCTCCGAGTGTGCCTCCTCCTCAGCCGGTTCTTCCTCCGGTTCTTCTTCAGGTTCCTCCTCGGGATCTTCCTCGGGATCCTCCTCAGGCTCCTCTTCGGGGTCTTCTTCAGGTTCCTCTTCAGGCTCTGCCTCAGGCTCGGCCTCAGGCTCTGCCTCAGGTTCAGCTGCGTTCTGAGCAAGTTGCATTTGTAAGACATCGCAACGCTCTAGAGCTATCTCGGTTCGGGTCCTTGCTACTTGGAGTTGCTCTTGCAAGTCTATCATCTCGGCTTGCATCTTTCTCATAATCTTCATCTGTTGATCACTAGCCTCTTTCATTTCCTTCATTGCCGATGCCATGCGAGCAATCTCCTCCTTAGTCTCGGTTCCGTCTTTTAACAGTCCGGAAACGTTCGCTCTCGTATAGCGCATGTAACCCACATCACGCTCCAAACATGAAACAACAGCTGCGAGAACTCGCTCTACAGGTTCGGTTATGGGTGGTAGGGTTTGGGATAAGCAGGGTGGTTCAGGTGAGGTAACGGGGGAACTTGTTCGCGATAGACCATACGTCTGATCATGTTAGGGTACCAATCCCAGCTAACGTCGTTTTCGTATATGCCTCCGGATAGGCTGTACCTCTTCGGTGCGGGAGCTTCGAGTTCCGGGACTACTCGAGGTGGCGATGCGGTAGGTAACTGCGGTTCCTTCCCGTGAGCATGCGTCATCGAATCGGATGATGATGAGGGTGGCGTCGACATTCCTACAGGTAAGCCGTGTATACGCGCGCGTATGAGTGAAAGGGGTAAAGAGATAAGATTACAAGACTACACAAACCTATGCAGTGCGTATCATTATAACTAATGGGTCGTCGCGGTTATAGTCTAGTATGCATGCAGCTTCTAGTTCGCTATAACCAATGGCTCTGATACCAATCTGTCACACCCTCAAAATCCACTAACGGAGTTTTACCGTCAGAGGGTGTGAACTAACAGGATCGGAATCATCAGTTATAATCAAACCATAAAACAAAGTTTCAAAACCATGAAAACATTTACGAGTAATTAAGTGCGGAAGCGTAGAAACCATTAACCAAAAGTTGCGTCACGCAGGACGACTTAAAACCAATGATAACCGTTAAAAATAAGTTTGCATAACAAAAGCGTTTTCAAGCAATGCATGTTCCTAAGCCGTGCGCCCGCCTCAGCTACCTAAGAATAACATACTAAAAGTGTCAACACAAGGTTGGTGAGTTCACAAGTTTAAATAAAAATAAAGCGATTAGCGTTTGCGTTCAGCGTGTTGCGTTAAGCGTTTTGCGTTACAGCGTTTTGCGTTACCAGATAGTGTTATGTCAATTATATATCTATAGGTAGCTAGCCTATAAAACAAGTATTACTAAGTGTTCGACACCGAAGCTGACTGTTTATCAATTTGCCTTGCCACCAGGTCATCCAGACCATGGTATGTGTTTAGCCAAGATTACACCCGCTCGACATCCAGTCGAGTTTAGCGTTGGGTGGGGTTTGTCAAACCCAGTAGTACTACTCAACAGTGACTCGCTATTATCCAAATATTAACCGGTTCGATGTTATGAAGGACTTTAGTTTACGCGTTTGCCACTTAGTCTTT
This sequence comes from Bidens hawaiensis, assembly GCF_021521415.1. NCBI lineage: Eukaryota > Viridiplantae > Streptophyta > Magnoliopsida > Asterales > Asteraceae > Bidens > Bidens hawaiensis. Next base: position 1,141,931 of record NW_027491465.1, read on the forward strand.
ACAAGTGATATATAATCTATATTAACAAAATCTTAAATGCGTGTCGGAGTATGTTATCTCCCCCAAGTGAAAAGCGTTTGAAAACAGTTTAAAATGGGGAAAGTGAAACTCACTGTTTGCGAAGAAATTCCCAAATAAAATCACCAAGATGCGCGTCACAGAAAAACTCTCTCTAGCGTTCTAAAACAACAAAGAGATTTTTCTAAGTGTCGGAATATTATCGAGTCTCTAGACCCGGCACATAATACCTATGCACATAACATGTTTCGTGTTTCGTTTGTGAATCGTGTGTGACTTTAACAAGTGTGTTTGTGATACGTTACATGTGTAAGCAATTATTTGCGTATCATGTATTCATAAAGTACATCACTAGCAATTACTCCCCGTAAGAGCAATTTGGTCAAATCATGACAATCAATTAGCAATTATTCCCCGCAGGGGCAATTTGGTCAAAACATAACAATTATATAGCAAGTATCATGTTTCATTCATTTTCACAAAATTCAGCAGCTAGTTTCGCCGAGACAGAAATTCTACTTGAAAGATTGTACTATTCCACCGATCATAGCATCTCAATTAATTTACCAAAAATCATCACAGAAACACATATGTCTTAGGTTTCCAGAACATATTTTTCTATGTTTTTATTCTACATAGTTTTCTCACAATCATCAAATCATTACAGCAAACTCATAACAGTCAAATTCATGCGCACTGAATGTTATTTGAAGTTCCCATTAAACGAAAAATCCAATAAATGCAAGACCACTTGGGTTAGGTTCCTAACTCAATAAGTCAACTTCCAGAAGTGGAACCAACCCAATTGGTCTCGTAGTCCATGAGATATAACATTTACAAAACAACCTAACAGCAGGTCTAACAGCTCAGCTTTGCACAACGTTTTTGTAAAATCATAAAAGTTAACTTCTACTTGTCCAAAAATTACAAGTATATATTCTTTAGAAACTAGACTCAACCTAGTTTACTGTAGTATCAATAATCTCAACCAATTTTTACATTAACACTTCGTTACAGTCACTTAAACATCAATAACACATTCTGTCCAGAAACTTTTTGCATCCAATCTCAACATATTAACTATCTATGAACTATCATGCATTCATATAACACTCTAGACTCCATAAACACCATCCATGCACATAAATTACACATTACATACATGATTAGGGTTTTTGTTTGAACACAAATCAAAGACACAACAATTAACATGTAACAATATTCAATCTAGTTATCAAATCATCATTCAATCAACAACAAACATATTAGTTATATGCACACATGAAATCGGCATCTAGGGTTTGTAGTTAACCCATTAAACATCAAAATCAAGTAATAAGGATGTATAGGATAATCGATTATACCTTCCTAGCACCTAATTCTTCAATCAAAAGCTTGAATTGATGTTGTATGTGTGTGTGAAGGTGACGGCAGCCAAGGGTTCACAAGGAAGGAGAGGCCGATCGGGATTCTTGTGAGGAAAGAAAATAAGTTAGTGTTAATTGTTAATGATGTATTTATAATAATCTATGTTACACTCTGGCCCCTTCACTTCTAAGTATTACTTTTCCTAGCTTAAACTAACTTGTTTACATCTTGAGTTAACGTTTATAACCATGTTATCACATAACACATAAGTCTAACACATAATTATCACATAATTACTGTTTTGACGTTTTTCGTTTATTCATCAATCGTTTGCGTCAACTCGTTTGCGTTTCGGTGCAATCCCGAAAGACTACACATGTAGTAAGTGTTAAGCGTCATTTAAACCCTAGTTTAAATGTAATGAAGTGTGCGTTATAGATTTAGTGATCTTAAGTTTGAATTGACGGAGTTAAGTTAACGGAGTTAACCTGAAATTGACGATAGTCACAGTTATCTCCCCCAAGTGAAAAGCGTTTAAAAATTATAAAAAGGGGAAAGTGAAACTCACTGTTTGCGAAGAAATTCCCAAATTAAATCACCAAGATGCGCGTCACAGAAAAACTCTCTCTAGCGTTCTAAAACAACAAAGAAATTTTTCTAAGTGTCGGAATATTATCGAGTCTCTAGACTCGGCACATAATACCTATGCACATAACATGTTTCGTGTTTCGTTTGTGAATCGTGTGTGACTTTAACAAATGTATTTGTGATACGTTACATGTGTAAGCAATTATATACGTGTCATGTATTCATAAAATACATAACTAGCAATTATTCCCCATGAGGGCAATTTGGTCAAATCATGACAATCAATTAGCAATAATTCCCCGCAAGGGCAATTTGGTCAAAACATAAAAATTATATAGCAAGTATCATGTTTCATGCATTTTCACACAATTCAGCAGCTAGTTTCACCGAGTAGAAATTCTACTTGAAAGATTGTACTATTCCACCGATCATAGCATCTCAATTAATTTTCCAAAAATCATCACAAAAGCACATATGTCTTAGGTTTCCAGAACATATTTTATTATATTTTTATTCCTCATAGGTTTCTCACAATCATCAAATCATTACAGCAAACTCATAACAGTCAAATTCACGCGCAACAGAATGTTATTTGAAATTCCCGTTAAACAAAAAATCCAATAAATGCAAGACCACTTGGGTTAGGTTCCTAACTCAATGAGTCAACTTCCAGAAGTGGAACCAACCCAATTGGTCTCGTAGTTCATGAGATATAACATTTACAAAACAACCTAACAGCAGGTCTAACAGCTCAGCTTTGCACAACGTTTTTGTAAAATCATAAAAGTTAACCTTTACTTGTCCAAAAATTACAAATTTATATTCTTTAGAAACTAGACTCAACCTAGTTTACAATATTATCAATAATCTCAACCAATTTTCACATTTACACTTTGTTGCAGTCAATTAAACATCAATAACACAATCTGTCCAGAAACTGTTTGCATCCAAACTCAACATATTAACTATCTATGGACCATCATGCATTCATATAACACTCTAGACTCCATAAACACTATCCATGCACATCAATTACACATTACATACATGGTTAGGGTTTTTGTTTGAACTCAAATTAAAGACACAACAATCAACATGTAACAATATCAATTCTAGTTATCAAATCATCATCAATACATCATCCAATCAAACAAAATCATATGAACACGAAACCATATAAAAATCGGCCCTTTAGGGTTTTCAATTAACCCAACAAAACATCAAAATCAAGTATAAAGGATGCATAGGATAATCGATTATACCTTCCTAGCACCTAATTCTTCAATCAAAAGCTTGAAATCCTAGTTGTATGTGTGTGTATAGGTGACGGCAGCCAAGGAGAGCCAAGGGGGGTTCCGATCGGGATTGTGGGAGAAGAAAGAATAATAAGTTAGGGTTTAGTATTATTATTATTTATAAAAATCTATGTTACACTTTGGCCCCTCCACTTCTAAGTATTACTTATCTAGCTTAACTAACTTCTTTACATCTTGAGTTAGTGTTTATAACGATGTTATCACACAACACATAAGTCTAACACATAATTATCACATAATTACTGTTTTGACGTTTTTCGTTTATTCACCGATCGTTTGCGTCAACTCGTTAGCGTTTCGGTGCAATTCCCGAAAGACTACACATGTAGTAAGTGTTAAGCGTCATTTAAACCCTAGTTTAAATGTAATGAGGTGTGCGTTATAGATTCAATGATCTTAAGTTTGAATTGAAGGAGTTGAGTTAACGGAGTTAACCTGAAATTGACGATTGTCACATCATTCCCATGTTAAAGAATTTTCGTCCCGAAAATTTGAGTCAAGTCGTGATGAGTGTCTGAAAAAGTAAGAAAAATTTTCAGTTTGTCATATCATCCCCTAGTAGAAAGAAATTTCGTCCCGAAATTTAATTCATACCTCCAGTGATTTCTGACGGTTTGCCGGGTTTCGCGGTTTTCTGTGTTTGGTCAGCCCTTCAAAAAGGTGAGGATACTTTTTCATCATTTGATCCTCGCGTTCCCACGTGAACTCCAGTCCACGCCTCGAGTTCCAACGACCCTTAACGATTGGAATTTTGCTGTGCTTGAGCGTTTTGGTTTCCCAATCCAAAACCTCGACTGGTTTCTCGATGAAGCGTAACTGTTCATCAACTTGCAGTTCCTCCAAAGGGACTACTTGGGTTTCATCAGATAGGCATTTCTTCAAATTGGACACGTGGAATACATTGTGTACGCCACTGAGTTCCGTTGGTAGGTCCAGTCGGTACGCCACCGGACCAATGCGCTCAGTTATCCGGTAAGCCCCTGTCTTATTTGTCAGAAAGAAGGACGGGACTTTCCGCATGTGTATCGACTACCGGGAGTTGAACAATGTGAGGGGTTGAGCAATCTTGACCGTCACCTTGTTCAACTCCCGGTAGTCGATACACATGCGGAAAGTCCCGTCCTTCTTTCTGACAAATAAGACAGGGGCTCCCCACGGCGATGAGCTAGGTCGGATAAAACCCTTATCCAACAAATCTTGCAACTGAGTGGACAACTCTTGAAGCTCCGCCGGTACGAGCCGATACGGGGCTCGTGCTATGGGTGCTGCACCGTGTGTCAACTCGATTTGGAATTCGACTTGTCGTATAGGAGGGAGTCCAGGAAAATCCTCCAGGAATACTTCCGGAAAATCTCGCACAACAGGTATATCTTCAATTCGCTTCTCCTCCGCGGGTTTCTCAACAATCTGCGCCAAAACTGCCGGATGACCCTTTCGTAGATACTTCTGCGCCTTCATAAGGGTAATGACGCTGGTGGTCATGCCGCTTCTCTCACCTCGGACCGAAATGATCTCGCCGGAAGGGGTAGTAATGTGAACTATCTTGTCGTGACATATAATCTCCGCTCGGTTCTCGGATAACCAGTCCATGCCGACCACGACATCGAAACTACTAAGCGTAAAAGGAATAAGGTCGATATCAAAGACATGACCTGAGAGTTTTAACTTACACCCCGCAAGTACATGAGTCGTTACTATAGTCTTACCGTCAGCTAATTCAACAGGAAACTTAGCATCTAACAGAGTTGGAGTTAAGTCTAAGAGTTGGCTAAAGGCTTTTGACACAAAACTCCTATCAGCCCCAGTGTCAAACAATACAGAAGCAAAACAATCGTTTACAGGGAACTTACCAGTCATCACGTGCGGATCATTGCGGGCTTGACCCGACCCAATCACAAAAGCTCTTCCTTTGCCATTGCTTCCACCACTACCGCCACTTCCATTACCTCCGTTGTTGTCGTTCTGTTTCAACTTGGGACAATCTTTCCTGAAATGACCTTCCTGCCCACATTCAAAACATCCCTTCGTCGTCATAGGTGGCTTAGGGGCACCCTTTGCCGCAAGGTCTCCTCTACATTCCTTCGCCTGGTGACCCATCTTTCCGCATCTCTGACACTTGACACGGTCACACGGGCCAACATGATGATAGTTGCACCTATTGCACTTCGAATATTTCCCAGCATATCCGCTCGAACCCTGCCCGCTACCGTTGTTATTGTTGTTGTGATTCTGATTGTTGAAGCTTCGAGTGAATTCGGGCTTGCGGTAGTGTTGTTGCTGTGGGAGGTTCGAGGACGAGGATCTGGTGTTGTCAAACTTCCTCTTTCCGCTGCTCGGTTGCAGTTGCTGTTGTTGTCACTACTCGGGTTGTCACGGGCTTTAGTGTTTGAACCCCTAGGTGGTAGCGCACCTTGGGTCACAGCTTGATCCGTTAGTTTGTGAGCTAACCGAATCGCTTGCTGAATCGTGGCTGGTCTGGAAGACGTCACCATGCCCTGAATTTGCGGTGCTAACCCATCAATGTACATTTCAATCCTCTTACTCGGCGGATCTACCAACCGCGGACACATCACCGCTAACTCGTGAGAACGGGTAGTGTAGGCTTCGATTTCTGAGCCCACCATCTTCAGTGACCAAAATTCTGACTCTAACTTCGAAATCTCCTCTCTCGGACAGTACTCCTCTCGCATCATGTTTTTGAACTCCTCTCAGTTAATCGCGTTAGCCAGTTCCAATCCAAGGATCTGCACGTTCGAATTCCACCAAGTGAGGGCAGAATCCTCAAGTGTTCCAGCAGCGAATTTGACCCTACTGGCAGGGGGACAATTACACATCTCAAATGCCGACTCGGCCTTCTCTTCCCAACGCAGGAAGCCTATAGCTCCCTCGGTGCCCTTAAACGTACTGGGCTTGCACTCAAGGTAATTCTTGAAGGTACACGTTCCGCTTGGACCTCCAGCTTGGTTCTGAACATGTGCGGCTAGAGCGGCCGCCGCATGGTCGTTCAGCAGAGTTTGGAGTTCTGCTGCAGTCAAGTTGATGTTACCACGTCCGTGTCCAGCGTTTCTTCCAGCCATTTCCTAGAATCACAGTATAAAATGTTAAACATGAATTTTTCTTTCATATACAACACACCATACATGTAATAAAAAGATAGGTAAGAAAGTAATAAGAAACAACATCACATCACAACCATATATTAATTTAATTAATAATTCATGATTAAAACCATTGTATTCGCTACAAAGTACTTCCAATCAATCCTTAAAATCATAGAAAATAATAGTTCGGATGGAGACAACCCCTCCATCTAGGTGTCATCATCACTAGATGTCATCATCTGAGGACACCTCCGAGTGTGCCTCCTCCTCAGCCGGTTCTTCCTACGGTTCTCCTTCGGGTTCCTCCTCGGGATCTTCCTCGGGATCCTCCTCAGGCTCCTCTTCGGGTTCTTCTGCAAGTTCCTCTTCAGGCTCTGCCTCAGGCTCGGCCTCAGGCTCTGCCTCAGGTTCGGCTGCGTTCTGAGCAAGTTGCATTTGTAAGACATCGCAATGCTCTAAAGCTATCTCGGTTCGGGTCCTTGCTTCTTGGAGTTGCTCTTGCAAGTCTATCATCTCGGCTTGCATCTTCCTCATAATCTTCATCTGTTGATCACTAGCCTCTTGCATTTCCTTCATTTCCGCTGCCATACGGGCAATCTCTTCCTTAGTCTCGGTTCCGTCTTTTAACAGTCCGGAAACGTTCGCTCTCGTATAGCGCATGTAACCCACGTCACGCTCAAAGCATGAAACAACAGCTGCGAGAACTCGCTCTACAGGTTCGGTTATGGGTGGTAGGGTGTTGGGATAAGTAGGGTGGTTCGGGTGAGGTAACGGGGGAACTTGTTCGCGATAGACCATACGTCTGATCATGTTAGGGTACCATTCCCAGCTAACGTCGTTTTCGTATATGCCTCCGGATAAGCAGTACCTCTTCGGTGCGGGAGCTTCGAGTTCCGGGACTACACGGGGTGGCGATGCGGTAGGTAACTGTGGTTCCTTCCCGTGAGCATGAGTCATCGGATCAGATGATGATGAGGGTGGCGTCGACATCCCTACAGGTAATCCGTGTATGCGCGTGCGTATGAGTGAAAGAAGTAAAGAGATAAGATAACAAAGACTACACAAATTTATGCAGTGCGTATCATTATAACTAATGGGTCGCCGCGGTTATAGTCTAGTATGCATGCAGCTTCTAGTTCGATATAACCAATGGCTCTGATACCAATCTGTCACACCCTCAAAAACCACTAACGGAGTTTTACCGTCAGAGGGTGTGAACTAACAGGATCGGAATCATTAGTTATAATCAAACCATAAAACAAAGTTTCAAAACCATGAAAACGTTTACGAGTAATTAAATGCGGAAGCGTAAACCATAGAAAACAATGTTGCGTCACACAGGACGACTTAAAACCCAATGATAACAGTTTAAAATTTAGTTTGCACAATTAAAAGTGTTTCAAGCAATGCATGTTCCTAAACCGCGCGCCCGCCTCGACTACCTGAGAATAACATACTAAAAGTGTCAACACAAGGTTGGTGAGTTCACAAGTTTATATAAAATAAAGCGTTTAGCGTTTGCGTTCAGCGTTTTGCGTTACAGCGTTTTGCGTTACAGCGTTACCAGATAGTGTTACGTCAATTATATATCTATAGGTAGCTTGCCTATAAAACAAGTATCACTAAGTGTTCGACACCAAAGCTGACAGTTTATCATTTGCCTTGCCACCAGGTCATCCAGACCATGGTATGTGTTTAGCCAAGATTACACCCGCTCGACCTCCAGTCGAGTTTAGCATTGTGTGGGGTTTGTCAAACCCAGTAGTACTACTCAACGGTGACTTGCTATTATCCAAATATTAACCGGTTCGATGTTATGAAGGACTTTAGTTAACGCGTTTGCCACTTAGTCTTTACAAGTGATATATAATCTATATTAACAAAATCTTAAATGCGTTTTCGGAGTATGTTATCTAACCAAAGTAAAAAGCGTTTAAAAATTATAAAAAGGGGAAAGTGAAACTCACTGTTTGCGAAGAAATTCCCAAATTAAATCACCAAGATGCGCGTCACAGAAAAACTCTCTCTAGCGTTCTAAAACAACAAAGAGATTTTTCTAAGTGTCGGAATATTATCGAGTCTCTAGACCCGGCACATAATACCTATGCACATAACATGTTTCGTTTTTCGTTTGTGAATCGTGTGTGACTTTAACAAATGTATTTGTGATACGTTACATGTGTAAGCAATTATATACGTGTCATGTATTCATAAAGTACATAACTAGCAATTATTCCCCATGAGGGCAATTTGGTCAAATCATGACAATCAATTAGCAATTATTCCCCGCAAGGGCAATTTGGTCAAAATATAAAAATTATATAGCAAGTATCATGTATCATGCATTTTCACACAATTCAGCAGCTAGTTTCACCGAGACAGAAATTCTACTTGAAAGATTGTACTATTCCACCGATCATAGCATCTCAATTAATTTTCTAAAAATCATCACAAAAGCACATATGTCTTAGGTTTCCAGAACATATTTTATTATATTTTTATTCCACATAGGTTTCTCACAATCATCAAATCATTACAGCAAACTCATAACAGTCAAATTCACGCGCAACAGAATGTTATTTGAAATTTCCGTTAAACGAAAAATCCAATAAATTCAAGACTACTTGGGTTAGGTTCCTAACTCAATGAGTCAACTTCTAGAAGTGGAACCAACCCAATTGGTCTCGTAGTTCATGAGATATAACATTTACAAAACAACCTAACAGCAGGTCTAACAGCTCAGCTTTGCACAACGTTTTTGTAAACTCATAAAAGTTAACCTTTACTTGTCCAAAAATTACAAATTTATATTCTTTAGAAACTAGACTCAACCTAGTTTACAATAGTATCAATAATCTCAACCAATTTTCACATTTACACTTTGTTGCAGTCAATTAAACATCAATAACACAATCTGTCCAGAAACTGTTTGCATCCAAACTCAACATATTAACTATCTATGGACCATCATGCATTCATATAACACTCTAGACTCCATAAACACTATCCATGCACATCAATTACACATTACATACATGGTTAGGGTTTTTGTTTGAACTCAAATTAAAGACACAACAATCAACATGTAACAATATCAATTCTAGTTATCAAATCATCATCAATACATCATCCAATCAAACAAAATCATATGAACACAAAACCATATAAAAATCGGCCATTTAGGGTTTTCAATTAACCCAACAAACATCAAAATCAAGTATAAAGGATGCATAGGATAATCGATTATACCTTCCTAGCACCTAATTCTTCAATCAAAAGCTTGAAATCCTAGTTGTATGTGTGTGTATAGGTGACGGCAGCCAAGGAGAGCCAAGGGGGGTTCCGATCGGGATTGTGGGAGAAGAAAGAATAATAAGTTAGGGTTTAGTATTATTATTATTTATAAAAATCTATGTTACACTTTGGCCCCTCCACTTCTAAGTATTAATTATCTAGCTTAACTAACTTCTTTACATCTTGAGTTAGTGTTTATAACGATGTTATCACACAACACATAAGTCTAACACATAATTATCACATAATTACTGTTTTGACGTTTTTCGTTTATTCACCGATCGTTTGCGTCAACTCGTTTGCGTTTCGGTGCAATTCCCGAAAGACTACACATGTAGTAAGTGTTAACCGTCATTTAAACCCTAGTTTAAATGTAATGAGGTGTGCGTTATAGATTCAATGATCTTAAGTTTGAATTGACGGAGTTGAGTTAACGGAGTTAACCTGAAATTGACGATTGTCACATCATTCCCATGTTAAAGAATTTTCGTCCCGAAAATTTGAGTCAATTCGTGATGAGTGTCTGAAAAAGTAAGAAAAATTTTCAGTTTGTCATACCTATTTATTCAACGAGTAACGTTATGCTGCCGAAATCTCTCTTGAATGATAGACCGCCTTGAGGTGCACATCGAGGCGAATCGAGCTTAACCGTATGCATGTATGCATGTGTGAATCTATAACCATTCGGTTAATATCAATATACGAACTATCATTTGGCTTGATATCGTTTCTATGTATTTATCGTCTCGTTTCATCTATTGTACGTGTCATGCTATGCGATTGGATTTTTCTAGAGGCTATAACGTTTCCTCAATTTCCGATCTGATGCAGTGCCATGTGCTTCAACCTCGTCTTCATCAGCATCAACATGCACGTGAGTATTTCCGAACAACACATTGGGTTAATCGTATTTTGTAAACAAATCATTGCTCAAACCCTCTTTCCTAATAAAATTATGTAGCGCGAAACATGCAATGGTAATGTTCCTTTGTGTTTCCAACGGAAATGGTGTCATGCTCTTCAATATATGGAATCGTGCTTTCAAAACACCAAAAGCAAGCCCAATGACGTTACAAAGTTTTTCATGTGCATGGTTAAATTTTTCTTTATTGGTGAATGTACGTCTCCAACGAAATTTTTCAAGCCAATACCTCGTATTATGATATAGAGTCAACTTAAAACTTAAGGGACTAAAATTACAAAAAGTCTATACTTAATTGTAGCAATTGGTTTTACTTTTTATATATGTTCTTTATTTTTCATCTGTTTATTATTTATGAACAAAATCAAATCAAATCAAATCAGATCGTATACTTAATAATTTTTTATTACAGTATTTATTATTTTTCCAAATTTTTTTTTTATTTTCCATTACTATATGATACCTATTTTATATTACTAGTTGGTGACTAGTTTATTCTAGTTAGAAACTCTCCACTAAGACCAGTCTTATTCTTATCTTATAGTGATGGCAGCGCAACTATAGCGTGTTGTGCAGGCTATCCACGTACCAATCTTATTTTTGAATCCAGTTGTAATAAAATTAATTATTTTAGTATCAATAGAAAATTACTTGTTTATTAAACATAATTTTCCTTCCGTTTTAAAATTCGTATAAAAATTGACCATTTTAACCTTGTTTTAAACATGTTACTGTGAATTATCTATAGATATATATAGGGGATGGATCATGCAATAAGTCAAATTATAGCGTAAAGTACGGGAAATCAATCAAGACCATTGATTATGTGTAATCAATGGATTTGAAAAGTTATGACAAACTTGTAATTATGATGATTATTAATCTATCAATATTTTAATGAAGAAGGGTAGTTTAGTATTTGTTTTTTAGAATTTTCAAAATAAAACTTAAGTCATTAATAACCTTAATTTGTTATTATTACTAACTAAATGAAAGTTAACCTATAAATTTTTTTAATTTCAGTTTTTTAGTTAATGTTATTGATTAAACTAATGTCAAACAAATATAATTGTAATCAAATACTATAATATCTTCAATCATATTTTTTAAAATACGTTAAATATTATATATTGCCTACACAACTTTATATATTATATACACATGTATATTAATCTATTGTATAGGTGGACTCACGAATGCGTATGTGAAAATTTTACAACTGTAGGCTAGATTTGTTATTTATTATATTTAGTATAATATGAAAAAATAAAAAAAAATTTGTACTGTGTAGGGTTTATATATGTACTATTTAAGTGGTATCACGAATATGTATGTGAAACTTTTACAAGTATAGGTTATTATTATTATTAGTTATTTATTATATATAGTTTAATGTAGTAAAAAAAAGTTTATTTCCTACTGTGTAAGTTCGCATATGTACTGTGTAATTGATATTTCGAATTATGTATGTGTAATTTTTATCGTGTGTAGGTTCATTTGTGTATCGTGTAGGTTTATATACGTAGTGTGTATCTAGTATTTCGAATTGTGTATGTGTAATGTGTAGGTTCATACATTACTGTGTAGGTTTATATATGTATTGTATATGTGGTATTTCTAATGGTGTATGTATAGATTTTACCGTGTGTAGTTTCATTTATGTATTGTATAGGCTCGTATATGTATTATGTAGGTGGTATTTCAAATTGTGTATGTGTAATTTTATTCATGTGTAAGTTCATTTACGTACTGTGTAATTTGCTGCGCTATTGAATTTACGAACTATTATCTGGATAAATGTATGAAATTCAAATTATGAAGGAAAAAAATAATATTGATAAATCAACAAGATTGAATTTGATAAAATATCAAAAAAAATAATAATAATATAGGTTTATTTAGCTATATTTTTTAAAATATGAAGACAACTTATCTGTAACTTCTCCATGCATTATGACCTACCAAATATGAAAAAATGCATCTTTTACTATAACACTCTTGCCATTAAAAAAATGATGAAATAAAAGAAAAAATATGATTGGTTGGATTAATTTCTCGCACTTCTCGCAATAAGAAACATTTCTGAAATGAACCTAATCATATATATATATATATATATATATATATATATATATATGTATTTGATCATTTCAGAAGTAATTTTACAGCGAGAAGTGAATGTGTAACTCCATTAATCCATAATCTCACTCCCTTTCTTATTGTGTAGGTGCGTATGTACATGTGTAGGTACGTATTTTTGTATATGTGTATGTATGTTTGTGTGTGTGCAGGTATGTAGGTTTGAATGTGGCTCGGTATGTTTGTATGTGTGTAGGTAGGTTTGAATGTGTGTAGGTACGCCTGTATATGTTTGTAGGTAGGTTTGAATGTGTGTAGCTAAGACATAAATACAACCAACCTACATACATGTAGGTAACATCATAAGAAAAGGAGTGAAATTAGAGTTTAATGGAGTTACACTTTCACTTCTCGCACTTCTCGCTGTAATATCACTTCTACCAAATATATATATATATATAGATAAAGGATCCAATACAATAATCCATTATCGTACAATAGGTACGCGAGTGTCTGGAACGTCGATTTGTGGAAACACGCGGTGACAAGATTGTAATATTTGTTCAATCCGATTTCGTCCCTAATTAAATCCTTCGCTCATCAACTACGATCATACATCGACTCATAAATTGCAGACCAAGATCATAAACATAATCAAATTTAATGTGAAAATGGAATGTAACATCCCAAAAATCTCAAATAATAATATTTTATATTATTCCTTATAATAATCAAGTTTACTTGATTTGGCAAAGAAATAATAAAATATTAAGGGAAGATAAGTAGGCTAATTAAAGGGAGTTAATCATGGACTAAAAGGAAAGATGGGCCTTAGGTCCATGGGATTAAGGGAGTATAAATACCCCCTTAAACCCTAAATCTTTTCATTTCCATCCATTCTTATCCATATTAAACCTTAAAAACACACACTCAAGCCATATATACCTTCCTTAGTCGTCGCTCATTATCCAAACCATAAACCGATCATAGTAATCATAGATCTTCGATCATACAAGTGAGCTAACAAGTCCAAGATCGAGTCCCAAGCTAGCCGTGACCCTAATAACGTCTAAAGGTATGTTCTTTACGATTAAAGGTTACATTTTTATGAACGTTTTGCCATGAAACTTGACCCTAGAGAAGATCGGACCTAGATGTTTCATAAAAATACAAACTTGATGACTAAAATGGACTTAGCAAGCTCAAGATTATGAACGGTTCACCAAGTGAACCCTAGATATAGCCTAGAATGTTTTAAATCTATAAAGGTCTAAGCTTTATGCCTAAAACGGGATAGATCATGAAGCTGTGATAGTAATGGGTGTAAAACGGGTATGAATGACGATGATAAAGGGTTAAAAGTTCATGATTTGAACCATGGAACAAGTAATCTGGGCAAGGTGGAAACATAAGATAGAAAAAATGAGCTAAATTTGGTGTTCTCGGCCCAATTTAGGAATCCTTAGTCAAACCATGTGGTTCTCGGTCAAACATGCAGTCACCCAGAGTTCTCGATCAGAGTTATCGGTGACCATGTGTTCTCGGCCGAAAACACGAGTTCTCGGTTAAGTATGGATCTCGGCCAAATATGTGTTCTCGGTCAACACATGTTCTCTGCCAAAGAGTTCTCGGCTGACCCAGATACTATAATGGGCAGTTGGGCCTGACTTAGCTCAGTCCACAAGCTTAAGCCCATGTTCTGTTTAAAACAAACGAGCCCATTATCTTAAGTAAAATAATAAGCCCAACTTAGAAAATGATTTAAAATGTTAATGGAAAATGATTTAACCCCAGCCAGGGGCTCTGCCCCTTGGACCCCGCTAGGGGCTGCCGCCCCTAGAACCATGCTGCCAGGGGCGCTGCCCCCGGAACCCGGTTCGTTGACGGAAATAATTAAACTAGAAACACGATATGGGTAGTGACAGTTAAATTGATACGTGTAATTGTTATACAGTTAGTCGTGCACAGCTCAAGAAAGGGATAACCATAAACGGTGAACGTAACCGCATTCAGGTGAGTTTCTATCCCCATTCCTTGTTATATTTCTGGGGCTGTGTGCATACTCGATGTGATTAGTTAATACACTTACCTTAAGTGGTAAGTGTATGCCTATTATGATATATGTGTATGTTATAAAAGAATGCTTGATGGTACATGAACGATCTTCGGATATTGCATGTACTGTCAGGAGATAGTTAGATGATGTGATTGTTTATATGTATGTTGTATGTATGAAGTATGTACGTTATAGAACACGAGAATGAAAAAAAGTATGTAAAATATATAAATGAAAAGGAAAGTATGATATGAAGGAATTGACGGTAAAGGGTGGCAGACCCTACTAATATCTGTGAAGAAGCTGGCAGACCCTAATAATATCTGTGAAGAAGGGTGGCAGACCCTAATAATTTCTGTGAGGTTATAGGGCGAAAGGCTCTTTAAGGGTGGCAGACCCTAATAATATATGTGAGGTTATAGGGCGAAAAGCTCTTTAAGGGTGGCAGACCCTAATAATATCTGCGAGGTTATATGGTGAAAGGCTCTTTAAAATGTATAAGTATGTATGTAAAGAAAGATAAAATATGAAGTTTGAAAGAAAGAAAGTATGAAAGTAAAAATGAAAGTATATACTTACGCATGTATGAAAGAAAGTAAAGAAGGACAAGTATGTAATATAAGAACGTATTGTATGTTGATTGTATTAACTAGAACTCACTCAGCTTAGCTGACTTTTAGTATGCACGCAGGTGAGTAGAATGAGGCAGTTAGCTTGAGAATGACACATGGCAAGGTTGGACGAAGCTGGCATCTGAGGATTTTGCTATGATGTTTTATTTCTATAATTTAAGTTATGTTTAAAAGACAAAAATATGGATGTTTGTAATGAATGGTTCAAGTTTTATTATTTCCGCGAAAGTTTTTAATTACTCTGATATTTAGAACTGCGTTTATGAGTAAATTCAACGTCCAAATGTGATGTACCGGTAACGGGGCCTTACATGGAACGGTGTTCTCCGTCCTTGTTCTAGTTCATGGAGTCGGACTAATTGAAGATTGAGAATTGGACTAATCAAGCAATTGAACATAACGAACAATAATGAAAGTTCAATTTTGTTTTAGAGTAATTCATCTAAAACCTAATTTTAACATATCTGAGCCATTGAACGTTTAAACGTTCAAAGGTTTATTTAGTATAAAAAGTTTAGAAGTTCAAAACTTCGAAACTTTTAGAACACCTAAAACTTCTAATTTTTGAACGTATTAGTTGAACGTATTAATTTAGTGGCATTTTTCTGGTTTTGATTGTTGACTATGTTCGTTTAATCGTGTTGAATGTTTAAAGATTTGGCTTGAACGTTTAAAGGTTTGTGTTTTGGGGTGTTTAAATAAGAACTTCAAATGTTTAGAAGTTCTGAACATCTAAACTTTTTGTTCTGGACTTTTAATTTCGTTCAAAACGTTTAAAGTTTGTGCAGAACGTTTAAACATGAACCTTTAATCAGAGTTCAATTAAATGTATTATTCTTCTATTTCATAATCGACTCATGATTCTAAAGCCTCTTACACATCAATTCAATTGATTAAATCATCATTTTTTTTTATCAATTTGAAGATCATTAATATTCAACAACGTTTTATTTCAATTTTGGTTGTTGACTTTTGAGATTTCATACTTTAAGTTGTAATTAGAGTTTGAAATTGGATGAGATAGAGCGGCGAGTTCCGAATTTGGATCAGAGTCGATTTGTAATCGACGAATTTGATCGCGAACTACTGTTGGGTTATTTACAAAACTGTCACCGCGTGTTTTTAATCTAACGCTCAGGAAGGTCGCGTACGTAATGTACGATAAGCCATTATTGTACGTTAATCCACCCCTATATATATATATATATATATATTTAAGTTTTGATATATAAGTAGTGTTAGAACTAAATACAAACAGCTATATAATGTAGGATTAACTATTTTCATTATTTGCTTTTAATTAAAGTGTCCCAAACGATTTTAAAAGTGTTAGATTTTTTGTCAAGTAGAAAACAAGCATAACATAAAATACAGTGAAAAATTCATAAAAGGCTTCTATGTGGAACAAGGATTCATCGACCATCATTTTGAGTGGGGGTTGGACAATGGAAAGGTGTTTACATTCTATTTGCTTCTTTTGAGTATTGATCCTGTTTGTAGTATTGTTGGAAGGTTCAGTTGTCTGAAAACGTGTTTGAACCACCTTTGTACTTATCATGTGCATACATTAAAAAAAAAGGAAACAAAAAACATTATGAATTTTTCAAAACTCTTTTTAAAGTTTGTGTGTTTATGTGTTATAGAGCATCTGATACTCATTCTTTGTAAGTTATTTACATTAAACATTTTCAAGAGTGACACTACTAAACAAGCCGATGGTCCATCACAAGAAACATGTAAATTTAGATAGTCTGCTTCTGCGGCAATGTATTATTACATTAACAATAAATGTTACCCAATAACAATACTAATCCACCATTAGCTACAACACATATTCATAATTAATCACCACGACATGAGGATCAACTTTGGTTCTTTGGTTTACATTACTGACTTGTACTCAAGTGCCTCTTTTGGCTTCCCCAAAAGCGATAAAATAGACGAACAAATATGTTTCGAAGAAAGCCCGGCTTCTTCAAGTTGATCTTGTGGGGCCCCATGATCAATATATCTATCAGGAAGAGTCATTGCTCTAAGCTGAAAATAATCAAATCAAATCCCACGATCACTATTAGTTTACAGTAAATGATTTGTTATTTCTTTTAACAAATGAATTTTGGACACAACATTACCTTAAGTTTTCCGTCTAGAAGACCATTTAAGCTGAGAAAGTGGGCCACATGTGATCCAAAGCCACCAATCGAGCCTTCCTCTACGGTAAGTAAGATTTCATGTTCGTTGGCTAACCGTTTGATCAGTTCTGTATCTAACGGTTTGCAAAATCGA
Organism: Bidens hawaiensis; assembly: GCF_021521415.1. Taxonomy (NCBI): domain Eukaryota; kingdom Viridiplantae; phylum Streptophyta; class Magnoliopsida; order Asterales; family Asteraceae; genus Bidens; species Bidens hawaiensis. Next base: position 1,159,591 of record NW_027491465.1, read on the forward strand.
GCATCGGCTACTGTTGCAGACACGTTATGGGCTTGAAGCAAGCTAGCCGCACCTAGACATTGCTGAACTATGGAACCATATCCCAATATTGCAACCCTAGTCCCTTCAAGTAAGATTCTTCCCTTACCAACCTGGTCAAAGTCAAAACATTTCAAAGTCAAGTTTCTAAAACTTCAAAGCATTTTAACATCAAAATCGATTAGACGCACGTGTAAATAACAATAACAAATGTAGGTAAAAAACATTTTTTTTAAAACGTATAATGATTTGGTGTTGCATTTTATGTCAGAAACAAGCTTGTGTTGACTGAAAAAGTCAAAGTCAAGAACAAACCTCAATGGGGACTCCTTTGTTATTAAGGGGAAGCTCTACTCCAATGCCATTGCCTCTTGGGAACCGAAAGCAACTAGGGCGGTCATCGATGGCTGCAGCGGTTGCAACCATGTGCATGAGCTCGGCTTCATCAGATGGAGCCATGACCACCATGTTGGGAAGGCACGCCATGTAGGTTATATCGAATGCTCCACAGTGTGTCGGTCCGTCTGCCCCAACTAAACCGGCTCTATCCATCGCGAACCGAACGGGTATTTTTTGAAGATCAACATCATGCACCACCTGATATTTGTCAAACCCGGTTATCAATAGAGGTACGCATGAAACCAAAACAACCAAACCCAGCCCGAAACCGACGGTTTAGTTATATGTTTTATTTCAAAGCCTGATATTCCGCATCGATTTCGGCATTGCATGTATCGCTCGAAACCAAAATAGCTGAACCGAGCAGCAGCAAAAACCAAAACCCTTAAAAACCGGAAAAAAACTTCTTTGCTAGTAAATTTAAGGTTTATGATTATGAATGTTAATTTATAATATAAAATAAATGGTGTAGCCAAAAAAATTTAGTCCAAAATGTGTAATAACCATTAATTAATAAAAAAAATTATATGGCTCAAAGTTTTACGCTCAAATTCATTTTTTTTTTTTCATTTTTCTTTTTGGCTTTAAATTCAGGCCCAAATGGCAAAACCGAACCATTGTGGAAACCGAAGCCGAACGGTTTTCATAGACAAATACCCAGGTTCATAATCTGTTTATCATTAGTTAACAAAAATTCTTAGCCTCAAAGTTTCAAGCCCACATTCATCTTTTTGGGTTATTGTTTTCCGAAAATTTTCAAGCCTGTGTACCAAAACCGAAACCGAAACCAAACACAACCAATAAAAAAATTCGAAACCGAATGATTTTAAAAAACCATTAAAAAAACAGTATTTTATGGTTGTTGGTTCAGTTTGGGCTGAAATCTGACCTATGCACACCCCTAGTTATCATTTATTTAATAGTTACCGATTAATAGTTATAAGAAACACAGTGCTTACTTGATCGTAGCCTCGTTGTAAAAATGAGGAATAGATGGCACAGAAGGGCTTAAGGCCTTCGGTTGCCAAACCGGCTGCAAAAGTAACCGCGTGCTGCTCGGCGATACCCACATCAAAACAACGGTCCGGGAACTTCTTCTGGAAGTAGTTGAGTCCGGTGCCGCCTCCCATTGCAGCATGTATGGCTACAATCTTATTATCTACCTCAGCTTCTTTTATAAGTGCTTCTGCAAAGTACTGAGTGTACGAGAGTGTAGGGGTTTTTGTCTTGAACTGCTTTCCCGTTGGAACATCAAACTTCACAACTCCTGAATATAAAACAAACTTAAATTTTATTTATTAAAGTCCTAAACTAAGTTTTGTATGTTAAAAGTCCTAATAATGATGAAGTGACATTTATGCAAAAAAGAAAAATAATAATAACTGTTTACCATCTTATTAATTTTGACCAATTTGTTAAAAGGTCATTATTTAGAAAAAGTTAGAACTTTAATACAGTATATATGAAAACTAGGTTGGCGGGTTTTTTATCATTTAAAATAAAAGGTATGTGGTTTTTTTTATGGTATCGATCAACCGATTATTTTTTGAAAAAACTTGGTTTATTAAAATATAAGATAAAATGGGATATTTAGCAAAAAGTACCTGTACACCACCTTATGTTGACCAATTTGTTTACATGTCATTATCTTAGAAATATTAAAATTGGTGCATTGTAGAGAAGTTTAGGAACTTTAATATGTAAAATTAGTTTGGTAACATTTTCTTGTATTTTTTTAGAAGTTGAGGCAATTTTATACACCAAAATTAGGTTGGGGCCTGGGGGGTTTCTTTCTTAAAAAATAAGATGCTGTTTTTTTATGACTTTAACCTATTGTTGAAAAAAATGGATTATAATAAAAAATAATATAACTTGTGTAAATATGTAAAAAACAACCAACAAAACATTTGTATATTGAAGTCATATTAACACTGAGAACGTGACACTTTAAATTTTAGTATGCCATCTTATTTTGACCAATTTATCAATAACTCATTATTTGAAAACATTTAAAATTTGGTGCATTTAACAGTAGCCGTGCCACTTACCATGCATTCTGTCAGCAGCTGCCTCAGCAGGAGGGTACCCCTTCCCTTTCTCGGTCACAATATGAATCAAAACGGGCCCCGGAGCAGGCATCGACTTCACTTTCTCGAAAATAGTCACTAAATCTTCAATGTTGTGCCCGTCAACCGGACCAATGTAGTATAACCCGAGCTCCTCGAATAAAGTCGACCCACTAGCACTAATCATTCCCCTCGCGTATTCGTCCACCTTTGCAGCCACTTCATGTGCTTGCGGCCCCATCTGTTTCGTAATTGTCTATACACATTGCAAAATGACATATTAATAGATGTATACAAAATATTATTGATTATAGTAATGTGTTACCACAAGGAGCATCCGTGTAATAAACTCTATTCATATATATATATATATATATATATGATTACCTTTGCAGCTTCACGAAGCTTCCGGAACTTGTTGCTGGCTTGCAATTTGGCTAGCGCGCTACTGAGAGCCCCGACGGGGGTTGCTGGACCGTCCAGAGTGGCGGTCGGTAATGAAACTTGTTTGTTATCGTTTAACACGACGATTAGATTGGAGTCGAGGAAGCCGGCGTTATTCATGGCCTCGTATGCTTGTCCGGCGGTCATGGCGCCGTCTCCGATCACCGATATCACATTGTTGCTCTTCCCTAATAAATCTCTCCCAACAGCCATGCCTGTCAAGAACTATATGATCAGTAATGGGACAAAGATGCTTGTACTTTTGTGGCCCTACAATCGGCCCAGTTTTAAGTTTCCACCAATTCATTGTCTATTTGTCTTCGCTATATAAGTAATATTCTTTTAGTAAAATTATTAATTTCCATGAAATGTTTGAAGATAAAAATAAAGAGCTAGAGAAAATTACAAATTTGGTGGGTTGGATTTTTTTTATCCGACCAATGAATAAAGCCTAGCTACCTGGGTAAACCAAATAACAAAAGGCGACCATATACGTAGACAACGTTGGATAGCTCAAACCCACCATATAATGTTTCGAAGAATACCCACTGTCAGAAAGCTCACTACGATAAAACCCGACTGTAATCGGATTCGAATTCGAGGCCGTGTTGTCTCTTGTCTAATGCTTCACTTCCATCCGTGGTAGTATATCATTTGTCGATATTATCGTATATGTATTAAAGTGCATTTAATATAAAGATATATTTTAAAAATGAATAAACTTTTAACACCTAAAGGATATTGTCAAATAAAAGTTGCTCACGTTGTACTTTGTGAATTTAATATACTTTCTCAGTAACATTTATTAGAAAAGCACACACCTTATATTGTTATTAATTATAAAACATGTTATCTGTTTAACATGTTAGTTTCTTCCTTAAAAAAAAAAGATTTCCCATAAAAAAATGAGGAAATAACAAGACAAAATACCTAGCTGGTATAGAATCATTAAACTTAAAGATTCTCCTTCAACTATATTGTCTCTTTACTCAAATATAATATCATTTTTCACTATGATCACGACAATACACAAATAGTTCCTCTGCTTTGACCGACGTGAGACCTTTTCGTTCTAGTGCATGCTTAAGTCATTTAGTTTCAATTTATAATACGCGTATCTTTTAGAGAGAAAGCGTATTTTAGAAAGAAATGAGTACCATAATGTTTTTATTTACCTTATTTTAATCACACACCATATAGGATTATTATTATTTTTATTATTATTATTATTATTGTTTTTTTTATTATTATTATTATTATTATTATTATTATTATTATTTCATTTCCTTAATATTGCTCATACATATGTATTTTAGAGCTGATGGTGTTTCTGGAATCTACTTTTTTATCCAGTTGGATAGAGGTACGGTGTGCCTACATCCCACTCTTCTCAGATCCTACTTATAGCTTTGCTGTTGGTGGGACTTCACGGGATACGATTGATTGATTGTATGTTTTGGTGGTGGGCTTTTAGTTTTGAAAGTGAAGATCGGGATTCAAAGCCTGCCTGATATGTCAATTATGGGTGAGCAATTTAACCGTCATAACCGTTAACCGAACCATAACCGCCGTAACCGAACCAATTTTAACCGATAACCGTCATAACCGGTGGGTCGGTTTTAATGAATTTTTGAAAAGCGCCAAATGCGGGTCGATTTTGGTTAAAGATACTTCCAAACCCGCCATAACCGAACAGACCCTTTTATTTAACCAACAATATGTTTGGGATTTATTTTCAACAAACATATTGTCGGATTATACCATTCTGATGTGTTCAGTTCAACTTTGTTATCAAATTTACTTAAATTTCAATGTTAGATTATAAAATGTTTTTTTTTTAATATTTGATATTGATATTTTGGATTATATGTTTTTTTGAATTATCTCAAGCCATTTTTTCTAATATTTGGTTTCAAACTTTTAGGCCCAACTATATTGTTTTGGTTACGGTTAACCGACCCATAACCGACTCGCTTAAACCTTCAAAACCGATTTACCAAAACCGCCATAACGGATCGGTTATGATTATGGTATCCATTAACCGACATATCGGTTATGGTTATGGATTTGACCAAAACCGGCTCAAACCGACCCATACACACCCCTAACGTCAATAGACTTTATAATTGAGGTAATATAAGCGTTAAAAAAAGATATATTCATTAAAGGATATAAAGCAGTCTATTTACATGGATACAATAGTAAAATAATCTTTGTTTTAACACACGTTTATCTAAAACTTGAAGAAAAATTAATGCAAGATACCGAATTTATTACAAAGCCAATTAAAGATAAGATATAGTCAAACCAAAAATATTTATTTATTTATGTAAAACAAGATTACCTAGGCCAGCAGAGATGCTTGTAGAACTATGCCCTGCACCAAAAGCATCATGAACACTTTCATCTCTTTTGGGAAAACCAGCTAACCCTGATGTTTTTCTCATGGTGTGCATCCTTGACCTTCTTCCAGTCAAAATCTTATGTGGGTATGCCTGTTTTCACCACCCAGACCCAAATTAACTCAAACCCCTAATTTCACATTTTCAAATTACCAATAGTATTATTGTTTTATTCATGTTATCCGTATCGATACCATTCAGTTTCAATATTTTTAACTGTACCAGTATCGAACAAAGAATACAGTTTCACTTGTTTTCGGAATCAATATTTTTCATTTCGGTCCGGTAGGGTCTTAATCATGAATTAATTAATTATAACTTGTTCACCTGGTGACCAACATCCCAAATGATCCTGTCATCTGGTGTGTTGAAAACATGGTGTAACGCCACCGCTAATTCCACCACTCCTAAGCTTGAACTCAAATGCCCGCCTGTGAAATCGATCAGAGGGTGCGTGAGTCAGCCGTTCAATCAAGTAAACAAAAAACAAAAAAAACTCACCTGTATTTGCAACTGAGTATACAATATCAACTCTAAGCTCTGCTGCCAACTGTTGAAGATCCTAAACCAAAAAAAGAAAAAGAAAAAACCAAGCGTACAAGAAATCATGCATAGCGTACAAGGAGGGGTAGAATAGAAGCAGTAACAGACTAAGTGGTCACGTGGTTGGCACCTGTGTAGAAAGGTTTTTCATGTGCACCGGGAAATTAATGGTGTCCAGTAATGGCGTGGCCGGTTTCTCGCCGGAGAAGTCAATCTTCCAGCCCTTTTTAAGTGTGATCTTCGCATCTTCCGAATCCGGTCTCGATGCCGACGCTCTTACTCGGAACTGTAAAATAAAACCCCGATCAAACAACATTTTATGTATATTCCAAATTTGATTACAAAAAAAATCACCTGCTGTTGTTGTTTTCTGGTGAGTGGTGGAACTGTGATGCATGGATGACAAGTGACACGCAGGTTCGTACAACAACCTGAAGCTACAGCCATGGATGATCTATCTATCTAGAGAGAGAGAGAGAGAGATTTTGGGGAAGAGGGAGTTACTATGAAGATGGAAGAGAGGACAAAATTTATAATCAACGAGAGTTGGGTGGAGAAATGAATGTTTTACATATAATAATAATAATATATGCCACCTCTTTTTAAAGTTTCAAAATTCCATATTAGTGTAATAAAGAACAACTCTTTCTGCTAAATTAACAATTTTTGACGAATGATCTTGTGGTGGAATACAAAAAGCATTTACAGTTAGTTTCTTATCCTCATTTTTGTAATTATATTAAAATTACTATACTTTTTTTCTTTTTAATTAAATATTTTAATGCATCGTCGGTGTTCGCTATCATGTCGTCGGCGACGAGATAACAAAGGGACAAAGTTGGAAACTTGAATTATTAAGGATAATTTTGGAAACACATTCTTTAAATGGGCTACTATGGGAATTTTCCCTTATTAAATTGTGTCTCGTACTCGATCTTAAACTCGTCAGGTATTAGATGTACCATTAGTTTATTAAAAGTTGCTCGAACGATGGCATTCGTAAGTAAATTTCTTAAATGGTTTTTACGTGTTTGTAGTACCTAAAAAATTAGTAATACAAAAACTAACGTCATTGAATTAATATATTTTTTAATAGCAAAGGACAAAGAAAAATTAAAAGAAAAATTTTAAAAAGAAATGTTTACGGGCATGTATCTTAGGGGTGTACATGGGTCGGTTTAGACGGTTTTGAGCCAAACTTATAACCATAACCGATATGTCGGTTAACAGATAGCCATAACCGACCCATTACGGTGTTTTTGGTTTATCGGTTTTGTTGGTTATAGTGAGTCGGTTATTGGTCAGTTAACAATAACCAAAACAATGTAATTGGGCTTAAAAGTTTGGTACTATTATTACAAAAACGACATGACATAATCAAACAAAGTATATTATCCATAATATTAATACCAAATATTCAAAAACAGAATGACATTATATAATCCAACATAAAAATCAACTTAATTTGATAACAAATGTTGAACCAAAAACATCAAAATGATATAACTCAACATGTTTGGTGGAAGTTAATCCCAAACATATTGTTGGTTAAATAATTGGGTCGGTTCGGTTATAGCCGTTTTGGAATTATCTTTATCCAAAACGACATGTATTTGACGGTTTTTAAAAAGTCATTTAACTGACCCACCGGCTATGTCGGTTATCGGTTAAAATCAGTTCGGTTATGTAGGTTATGGTTCAGTTTAACGACTATGGAGTTTAAGTGCTCACCCCTAATGTATCTTATGGGTAACTGGAGGCGGGTATCACCTAATACATAGTCGTCGCATCTTTGCTAAAATGTTTAAAACTAATTCCATATCTAGTGTCATAAATGAATTCATGTCTTGAATGTTTCATTTATAGGCTCATTTCCTAATGGGTCAAGCTAAACGTACCCTCCCTGATTGCTTGTCATACCCCCATTGGAAAAAGCAACTTTCATATTACCCTTTGAAATTATATAATTACCAAATTAGCATAAAATTAAGGATTTAATATTATTTTTTTTACAAGTTGTGTTTTTTTTTATTTCGGGTTTAGGTTTAGGGTTTAGGGTTCGGGTTTAGGGTTTAAGTTTTCGGGTTTCGGGTTTAACGTTTAGGGTTTCGGGTTCAAGTTTAGCGTTTAGGGTTTAAGGTTTCGGGTTTAGGGTTCGGGTTTAGGGTTTAGGGGTCGGGTTTCGGGTTTCAGGTTTTCGGGTTTCAGGTTTAGCGTTTCGGGTTCGGGTTTAGGGTTTTGGTTTTCGGGTTTCAGGTTTAGCGTTTCGGGTTTAGGTTTTAGGGTTCGGGTTTAGGGTTTAGGTTTTCGGGTTTCGGGTTTCGAGTTTAGGTTTTAGGGTTCGGGCTTAGGGTTTATGGTTTATTTTGTAAAAGATAAAGATGTAAAATAAGATATTAAAATATATATACTATAAAAATTAAAAAAAATAGATATTATAAATATTTACAATATTAATTCAAAAAAAAAATTAATAGTAATACTTTATACTTTTAATTTGATATATGTAGTGGAGATTATTAAGTGAAAAAAATGTTGTATGGACTAATATATATATAAATAATGTTAAGAGGTAATAGTAATTAATCTAATAAGTTTAGGGGGGGTGTATATTTAGTAAAAGTGGTGTAAGGGGGATACGTTTAACAGCACCCTTTCCTAATTTGTATATAATATGTGTGCTCTCGATAAAGGTTATCTACTTATCTCATAACAAAAAATATATTATTTAACATATAATAATATTTATCGTCTGTTCCTCATCCCTGACTTTATAACTACATTACATTATATTGTCCCCCTATTTAATTGAATAAATTTTTATATCTTTGTAAGTACAGTTCTCCCTCCTCTAACCAAAACAAAATTCAATATATATTAAAAATAAATTTTGTATGGCCCCGTTATCGGTGCCTCACATTTGGACGTTAGATTTACTCATAAACGCAGTTCTAAATATCAGAGTTAATTAAAAACTTTTGCGGAAATAATGAAACTTAAATCATTCGATGCAAACATCCATATTTTGTCTTTAGAACATAACTTAAATTAAAGAAAATAAAACAGCATAGCAAAATCCTTAGATGCCAGCTTCATCCAACTCTGCCATGTGTCCTCCTCAAACTAACTGCCTCATTCTACTCACCTGCATGCATATTAAAAGTCAGTTACGCTGAGTGAGTTCTAGTTACTACAATCAACATACAATACGTTCTTATATTACATACTTGTCCTTATTTACTTTCTTTCATACATACGTAAGTATATACTTTCATTCTCACTTTCACACTTTCTCTCTTTCATACTTCATATTTTATCTTTCTTTACATACATACTTATACATTTTAAAGAGCCTTTCGCTCTATAACCTCACAGATATTATTAGGGTATGCCACCCTTAAAGAGCTTTTCTCCCTATAACCTCACAGAAATTATTAGGGTCTGCCACCCTTCTTCACAGATATTATTCGGGTCTGCTACCCTTTACCATCAATTCCTTCATATCATACTTTCCTTTTCATTTATATATTTTATATACTTTCTTTCATTCTCATATTCTATAACGTACATACTTCATACATACAACATATATATAAACAATCACATCATCTAACTATCTCCTAACAGTACATGCAATATCCGAAGATCGTTCATGTACCGTCAAGCATTCTTTTATAACATACACATATATCATAATAGGCATACACTTACCACTTAAGGTAAGTGTATTAACTAATCACATCGAGTATGCACACAACCCCGAAAACATAACAAGGAATGAGGCTAGAAACTCACCTGAATGCAGTTACGTTCACCATTTATGGTTATCCCTTTCTTGAGTTGTGCACGACTAACTGGATAACAATTACACGTATCAGTTTAACTGTCACTACCCATATCGTGTTTCTAGTTTAATTATTTCCGTCAACGAACCGGGTTCCGGGGGCAGCGCCCCTGGCAGCAGGGTTCTAGGGGCGGCAGCCCCTAGCGGGGTCCAAGGGGCAGAGCCCCTGGCTGGGGTTAAGCTACCAGGTCAGCTTGGAAAAATTTTATTTTCATTAACTGTCTTAACACATTTTCCATTAATATTTTAAATTATTTTCTAAGTTGGGCTCATTTGCTAAGCCTAAGATAATAGTCCAGTTTGCTTTATATTAGATATGGGCTTAACATTTATGAATTTAGTCAATTCAGGCCCAACTGGTCACCATCAGGGCCCAACTGGACTCTGGCCCAAGGCCCAACAGAGAACTGTGTGGCCGAGAACCCAGGACAGAGAACCATGAAGACCGAGAACTCTCATGCTTGACCGAGATCGTTAACCGAGAACCCGTGTTTTCGGCCGAGAATCCTGACGAGAACACATGGTCACCGAGAACTCTGACCGAGAACTCTTGGTGTCTGCCTGTTGACCGAGAACCATAAGGTTGACCAAGGACTCCCAAATTTGGCCGAAAACCCCCAGCTCAGCTCAGTTTTCTATTTTATGTTCCCACCTTGCCCAGCTAACTTATTCAATGGTTCAAATCATGAACTTTTAATCCCTTATTATCATCATTCATAACCGTTTTACACTCATTACTATCACGGCTTCAAGATCTATCCCGTTTTAGGCATAAAACTTAGACCTTATAAAACGTTCTAGGCTAGATCTAGGGTTCATCTATGAGCCGTATATTTCCATGGGTCCATTAAGTTCATTTTAATCACAAAGTTTGTATTTTTATGAAACATCTTGGTCCCATCTACTCTAGGGTAAAGTTTCATGGCAAATCGTTCATAAAAATGTAACCTTTAATCGTAGGGAACATACCTTTTGATGTCCTAGATTACGGCTAGCTTAGTTATGAGATTTGATCTTCTATTTAGCTTGTATATAGCTTGCACACCAACGATCTATCAATAAAAGACTTGATTTTGATCCGGGATGCTTATTCTTGCTTGCGGCCGAAAATGGAAAGGTTGTGTGTGTTATGGAGGTGTAGAGAGAATAAGATGGATAAGATGGATGGAAATGGAAAGATTTAGGTTTTAAGGGGTATTATACTCCCATAAGCCCATGGACCTAAGGCCCATCTTTTCTTTTTAGTCCATGATTAATCCATCTAATTAGCCTTTGTCTTTCCCTCTTTATTATTGTTTTATTTACTAACCCAAGTAAACTTGTCCACCATAAGAGATAATATATAAAATATTATTTATTGAAATTTTGGGATGTTACAAATTAGTCAAACAACTTAATCCAAATATTATAAAAAATCATTATATTTTCTCTCTCCTCCAATTATAACCACTTCTTATAATTTGCAAATTTCTCACAAAAAATTAGGGGATGAGTTGGGAATTCTCTAAGGGGGACGTTAGGTGTTTCATGTGACTCTGGTTCGATTCTTGCTCCCATCATTTATTTGCAGCGGCACCGGGTGATAATGAGAGACTAGGCGAGTGTTCACAGGTGTTGGCCTTAAGTGAGGGTTTTTCTTGGATCGAAAGACGAGTGTATACCAACATGGTGAATTTAATTGGTAGCTAATTTGAAAGATCCGTTGGTCATATATAAAAAATATCAAAAAATTTTAGATTTTATGTTATTTATTCTATTTTATTATATTTTGTTTATCAAGATATGAAGTTTGTTAGGATATAATGTTAAAAGTATCAAACCTTTGTTGGGAAACTAGGATCTAAAAAATATGAAACATTTCCCATCTATGCATGGTATTAAGCTAATTTTGTTATTTTGGTGTAAGAATTATGTTGGATGAAAATATCAAGTTGGGTGTGTTATTTTTTGGACTTAAATATCTTAGTAAAAAGGGTAAACTTATTTGAAGTACAAAGACTTTTTAGGGATGGTATTAGGTTGGGTTTAAAAATGGTATTAGTAATTCTAGTTTTGTATATGATTATTAAGTTGTGTCTCGTACTCGGTCTCAAACTCGTCAGGCATCGGATGTAGCATTAGTTTATTAAAGTTGCTCGATCGATGGCGTTCATAAGTATATTTCTTATTGTTTAATGGTTTTTACATATTTGTAATACCTAAAAAACTAGAAATACAAAAACTAAAGTCATTGAATTAATATATATTTTTATTAGCCAAGGACAAAGAAAAATTAAAAAAAATGTTACGGGCATGTATCTTATGGGTAGCTAGGGGCGGGTATCACCTAATACATACTCGTCGCATCCTTGCTAAATAGTTTAAAACAATTTCCATATCCAGTGTCATACATGAACTCATGTCTTGAATGTTTCATTTATAGGCTCATTTCCTAATTTGCATATAATATATGTGTTCTCGATAAAGGTTATCTACTTATCTCATAACATGGTAACTGATTAACAACTACGAGCACTAGTGAGATTAATCGCGACATATCGGCGACAACTTGTCCCATCATTAGACAGTGTGATCCGTTGTAACTACTTAACAAGAAGTACGAGTACTAGTAACTTGTGGTTAGTGATAGTTGATCATTACTTGTAACCAAGTTTATATAAGGGTTTTCTCAATGATGTAATTGAATATAATGTAATTGAATGTGTACTGACAATTATAACCGCCAACTAATATATTCTTTCATAACAGAAACCGGGGCCGGCCATAGTGTATAGAAGGGTAGTCGATGGCTACGGGCCCGACACCCTACTAGGCCCGATTTTTTTTTTAAATTATATGTATTTTTAAGAAAAACAGTATGTATAATCAATGTTTCAATACAATTACATTACCAATAGCTTGATATAGTAGGAATTGACACTATCAAGAGTGTGCTTCCTAGTTCCTACTCAACATTTCTCATGGTTTGAAAGAGAATGATTATTTTCTGAATGAAGATTTGACAGCACTTGAATTTCTACAAAAGATCGAAGCTAAAGAATATGATCTTAAGTGTCAAAAATCTTCCAAAGAAAATCAAGATCCAGCTTTCTATGGTGGAAGTATGCCTCTCAGTTCAACAATCTCACCAATCACTGCTTTTCTTACTCATGCCGCAAGTGAAAAAGAATCTGCTATATTTAATGATCCAAAAGTTTGTTTCTACTCTGCTGGTAATTCAGGTGGTTCTGGAAGTTCTACTAGTACTAATCCATTTGCTACACCACCTAGTGTGAATATGAAGGAAGCTGAGCAAAACTTTGCTTTTCTGACGGCATTTATGTCCTTATATGAAAACTTGGTGAGTAGTAAAATTGCCACAAGTGAGTTAACTGATGAGGATTATGATCAGATAGATCCGAATGATCTAGAGATCATGGATTTGAAATGGAATATGGCCATGATTGTTCGTAAAGTTAAAAGATTCATGCAGAGAACTGGAAAAGATCTTCCAGCGTTAAACAAGAAGTTGGGTTTTGACAAATTAAAGGTGAAGTGTTATAATTGTCAAGAATTCGGGCATTTCGCGAAGGAATGTGACAAACCAAGAAAAGAATACACTGGACCTCGTGGTCAAAGTCAAAATGCTTCTTCACCACGGGGAAGTGATGCTGAAAAGAAACCATCTTCTTCAACACCACAAGCAATGTTAGCAGACGGGACTGATTGGTCACAACGGCTACTATGCAATGATGTTCAAGCAAATTTAGCTATGTTTGGGTTACATGAAGATTGTAAGATACTACTGGTAGTGTGGTGTCTTTAGATAATGATTTTGGATCTGATTCTGACGACTCCTGCGACAAGCCTTCTGAATCAATGTTTGCTTGCATTGCTAAGATCAATGAGGTTAGTAATTCTATTTCTTCTACTTCATTTGTTAAAGCATCATGTGTTGACTGTGAATCTAGCAACTCTAAGTTAGAAGCTTTGAAATGTCAAAATGATAATCTTATAAGAGAAATTGCTTCTCTTAAGGACACTTATCGACAATCTCTTGAGTCTCAAATGAAATCTCGAGAAAAGATTGAAGCATTGTCGACAAGTAATCATGATCTCAAAGCCGAGTTATCTGTGAAAATTACCATTAATGACCAAAAGTTTCAGGAAATCTTGAAACATCGTTCTAAAATAACTGAGCTTGAGAATGAGGTTCTTGAGTTGAAGAACAAGTTGGGTAAATTTCGAAATTCTTCATTTTTATTGAATGAAATTATTGAAGTTTCTGGAAAACAAAAAGATTCTAAGAAAGGTATTGGTTTTGTTGAAATTCCACCACCTTTTCATAATGATTATAAAATTAATTCTTTTGCAAGAAAAGAAGAGGATTTGATTCAAAAAGAATCTGTGATTTCTGAAAAACCTAAAATGACTAAACCTGAAATTGTTAAACCCCAAGTTGCTCCTCAAAAATCTCATATCCAAAGCAAAAAGGTGTTTGTTGAACACAATGACGAGGTCATTATCGAGGATGTGTTTGAACCAGAGATTATACACAAGAATACGAACATCCCTAGTTCTAATCATATTCTGTGCGAACCTCACGAAGTTGAGGAAGCAGTGTATGGTTCACACAAACCTCAAGAGAAAAAGGAAAATTCAAAGAAAGTGAATTCTATGAAGGCAAAGAAGTCAGTTAAACCGAATATTTCTGATGAGGATCTAATGCGTTTCATTAATCCTTCTAATTCTAAGCCATCTGCTGCTAGAGTTTTTAAGTTAAAGGGAATGGACACAATGTTCACTGAAAAAGACATTCCAATAATTATTATCAAACCTGAACTTATTGAGAGTGTTTTTGTCAATAAAACTTCAAAAATTCAAGAACATGAACGTGTGTATGCTCAAACGAAAACATCAGTTCAGTGTGATCCATTGACTAAGGCAAAACAATTTTTAAAACAAGCTAAGAAGATTAATTTTGTTAAGTCAACTAGAACAGATACACTAAAAAGTTTTTCAAACAGTTCTAATTTAGATTTTTATTTAAAGAAGAAATCTGAATTATCTGATGAGTTTGCTAAGAGCATGACTAAAAATGTGAGTCATCATCAATCATCTGCATCATTTATTACAATTTCTTCTAAACATCATCATGTAGACATGCTAACGTGTTTTTTATGCGGTCAACAAGGTCATGTTGTGAGAAATTGCAGTCAACAGAACTATCAGAATCTTCATCCTTTTCTCAAGGACAAATCTAAGCCAATTCCAGTGGTTAAGGAGATTCTAAAACGACTGGTGTCGTTTGCTGATGATACTCATATTTTATTCTCTGATGTGAATCCTCGGAAGGTATTTCAGATCAATGAGACACACGGTCAAGTGAAACCAAAATTCATTCCAACTGAACCTATATGTCAAAATAGAAATTCAAACATTGTTCAAGCAGCGTACTTAAGACGAAAGTCTAAGAAGCCTGTAACTTATTCACAAGTGGCTGAACAACAATTGAAAACTGTTAAAGTTAATGATCAAAGAGAAAACCAAAAGGTTCCCAAGACTGAGGCCTGGGCTGCCTTTTTGAACTAATCACTTTTGTTTATGTGTAGGGTTCATCCAAGACCATTTCTGGTGAAAACTGGATCATGGATAGCGGATGTTCTCGTCATATCACCGGAAATCTCGACCTATTAACCAACGTAAGAAATATTCAAGGAGGTTATGTAGCGTTTGCTGGGAATTCTGGGGGCATGATCACACAAGAGGGTGAAGTTTCAAATGGTCACATTACGTTTGAGAAAGTAAATTATTGTGACAAGGTTGATCATAACTTATTGAGTGTATCGCAGATTTGTGATAAAAAGTACACTACAATATTTACTGACAAAGAGTGTCTTATCTTTAAACCGGGTTTTATTATTCCCGAGGACATGGTTGTCATGTGATCACCACGATCAAATGATATTTATGTCTTAAACATGAGTTCTAAGATATCAACATCGATCGAAACATGTTTTGTCTCGAAAGCAACCGAGAAAGACTCGATTCTATGGCATAGAAGAATGAGTCACATTCATGTTAGAAAGATGAATTATTTAATGGCAGATAATTTAGTTGAGGGTGTCTTGTTAAAGAACTTTAAGTTATCTGATCATTGTGTTGCATGCAAGAAGGGCAAACAAAAGAAGAAGACACATCCTTCTAAGTTATTGAATTCCATTAATACTCCTCTTGAACGACTTCATATGGATTTGTTTGGTCCAGTGAATCGTGCGAGTATTTCTAGAGACTGGTATTGTCTTGTAGTGACAGATGATTATTCAAGATATTCATGGGTGTTATTTATGAGTTCAAAAGATCAAACACCTGTTTTGGTACAAAACCTTATTACTAAGATTGAATCACTGTACAAACAAAAGATGAGGAGAATCCGAAGTGATAATGGTACTGAATTCAAAAACACTATTTTGGATTTCTTTTGTATTCAAAAGGGAATTCACTGAGAATATAGTGCACCTTATGTACCACAACAAAACGGTGTTGCTGAAAGGAAAAATAGAACTCTGATTGAAGCTGCACGTACAATGCTTGCTGAGTCAAAGCTTCCTATTCAATTTTGGAATGAAGCAGACAGCTTGTTATACACTTAATCGGGTTCTAACAGTAAAACGACTCAAGAAGACAAGCTATGAAATCTTAAATAACAGAAAACCTAATTTAAAGTACCTGGAACCATTTGGGTGTCCATGTACAATGTTGAAAAAGGAATCGGGTAAATTTGATGAAAAGGCTATCGAAGGATATTTCTTGGGATATGCGTCTCCAAAGAAAAGAGTATTTAATTTTACATCTGGCTGTGTTGAAGAATGGTACCATGTGGACTGTCAAATGTACACAACTCCTCCTCAAGGGAAAGGTCGAGACTGGATGTTTGACTACGATAGTTTATTCAATTCTTTTATTCCTTCGGCTGAACACATCGATGAAGATCTGGTTAGAGCATACTTTGAAGAACACTTGAACATTCCAAGCTCTTCAAGTTCTAATGTAGTTGAAGTTCAACCAGATGCTACAACTGAAGAATCTCAAGTTGTTCCTCCAATTGTTATTGACTGTGCTTCTACTTCTTCCGATGATGATCAAGCTGAGATTCAAGTTATTGATCTTGATAGTGATAATGCTTCATCTCCCGAGTTGGGTGAACATTACACTAATTTATTTGATAATGTTGTTGTTCCTGAAAATCCTACTCTTCGGATTCATGGATATCATCCACAGGACAATATCATTGGAGAACTTGATGTAGGCGTTCGTACACGTCATCAAGTTGCTTCGTCAAGCGACAATAACGTATTGTGTACTTATACTAATCTACACTCTTCGGGAATTGTGAATATTGCTAAATTTAATTGCTTTCTATCTCAAGTTGAGCCAACGATAGCTCGTAAGGCACTTGAAGATCCTTCTTGGGTAGAAGCTACGCAAGAGGAATTACAGCAATTTGCACGATTGGGTGTTTGGGATTTAATAGACAAGCCTGCTAGTCAAGAAAGCTATTCCGACTAAGTTGGTATTTAAATGTAAAAAGGACGATCGAGGGGTGATTGTCAGAAACAAAGCACGTCTAGTGGTGCAAGGTTTTCATCAGCAAGAGGGTATTGATTATACTGAGGTATATGCTCCAGTTGCTAGATTAGAGTCGATTCGAATCTTCCTGGCTTATGCTGCTTACAAGAATATCAAGGTCTATCAAATGGATGTTAAAAGTGCTTTTCTCAATGGTGAACTACATGAGGAAGTATTTGTTCAACAACCACCTGGTTTTGAAGATCTTGATTATCCAGACAGTGTTTACCGTTTAAACAAGGCCCTGTATGGTTTACATCAAGCCCCGAGAGCTTGGTATGGCACACTCGCCGACCATCTGACGGATAATGGATTCAAACGAGGAACTGTTGATTGCACTTTATTTCATAAAACTGTTGGTGATGATCTTCTTCTAGTCCAGATTTATGTTGATGATATTATTTTTGGGTCTACAAATGACACTTTATGTAAGGAGTTCGAGAAGTCCATGCAAACAAAGTTCGAAATGAGCTCGATGGGAGAGATGAATTTCTTTTTAGGGCTGCAGGTTCATCAGTCTGATAAGGGAATCTTCATTCATCAGACTAAATATGTGAACGACGTCTTGAGCCGATTCAAGATAACTGCTGGAAAAATCCCTTCAACTCCTCTTCCAGTGGGTCACAATTTATCACGGATGAATTGGAGGATACCGTTGATCCGACCCTTTATCGTGCTATGATTGGTTCTCTAATGTATTTAACTGCTTCTCGACCCGACATAATGTTTGCTGTTTGTGTGTGTGCTAGGTATCAAGCTAGTCCCCGAGTGACTCACTTGGCAGCGGTCAAGCGTATTTTGCAATATGTACGGGGAAATCCTGACATCGGGTTATGGTACCCCAAAGATAATACTTTCGATTTTACCGCCTATTCAGACTCAGATTATGGAGGATGCAAGATCAACTTCAAATCAACGACTGCAGGATGTCAATTCTTAAGAAACCGGCTTGTTTCCTGGCAGTGTAAGAAGCAGACAACGGTCTCTACTTCAACCGCCGAAGCTGAATATGTTGCAGCCTCGAGTTGCTGTTCCCAGGTTTGTGGATACAACAACATCTTCGCGACTACGGTTTGAAGTTTCTTACTACTCCCATCTTGATTGATAATTCTGCGGCTATAAGTATCACCAAGAATCCCGTACAACATTCTAAAACGAAACATATCGAGATTCGATATCCTTTTATACGGGATTGTTATGAAAAAAAATTAATTGATCTTGAGAAAGTGCACACAGATTTTCAAAAAGCCGATCTATTTACTAAAGCGTTTGATAAAACATGTTTTACTTTTTTGCTTGGTTTAAATGGATTGAAGACCCTTGCTGAGATCCTAAAATTAGGATAATTATCTTTTATTTGCTTTATAGATTTAGTCTTAATTTTTTTTTATGTTTTAGGTTTTAGGGGGTGTAAAATACAAAAATAATGTGTTTTCGTTTGTATTGATAAAATCCAAAAACATTAAAAAAAATTCAAAATTCAAAAAATATTGTGATTTCTGTTCTTTAATTGTCTTTTCCTTTAAAATTTTGAAAAATCAAAAACATTTTAAAAACATTTGAAAAACCAAAAAGAATGTGATTTATGTTTTTGTACAGAAAAATCCGAAAATCCAAAAAGATTGTGAAGTTTATTTTGTTTATAAGAAAATTGAAAAAAGACAAAAATATTGTGTGTTAAAGTTTGTACAGAGAAAAACCAAAAATTTTTTTGAATTTTTGATGTTTTAGATTATTTTCTCGCTGAAAATTACGTTGGTTATTTAAGTTTGTGAAGCATGCTTGCATGTCTTGGTCCTATGATTCACTTGTGAATTGAAGGTTAGCCATTTATTTATTAACATTAAGTTAACTGGGGCGATTAAATTTATCTTTATTTTGTTTTTATGCTCCTCAAATTTTGAGTTTTTGAAGTAAAAAGAGAAAATGATAGTACATTGATTATTTTGACTCCAAGTTCAGCAAAAAGTAAGCTTAAAAGACTGCGTGCTTAATTGCATTGGTGCATTGGTAGGTCTTAAAACAACCCAGTAGAGTAAAGTATGTGACATAAACATAAAGAAACGCCAAATTGAAAGGGGTGTTAGTCTCTAGCAAAAGTCTTGGTGAGGATGGCAGAAATGTAATAACCAGTCATACTAAAGCCTTATATTTGTTGATCACCCAAAAATCAAATAAAGCAAATAACAAGCGTTAAGATTCTGGACACTGTGAGTCTTTATGCGGCTTAACCATCTGGGTATTCATATGCATGAATATTTCACTCGCTTTCTAGAGCAAACCCAAAGTCATTAAACTTGATCACCGCTGTACCTCGTACAATTTAAATTACTGACTTGATCAAAATCCGCTGTTAGTCATACAATTGTTCCTCCCTTGTGTGCTTCTTAATACCATTAAGAAAAGGACCCCAGGGATACAATGTAAGTAAGCCAACAGATGGACTCGTGCATACTCACTCACAGTAAAGGAAACTTGATGCATTGCTCAAAATTTCTACAATTGGTATCAAAATTTTGATCAACAATATAATGGTTTAAGTCAAGTTGGGGTGATTTGGCAAAAATCAAATTAAGCTTGAACTAAGATTAGAGGCTGATAACTTCTGATATTCTGTGCTTTAATTGAACTATTTAATCATATCACAAAAATACTTGAATGTGTGTTATTAGATTTATGTGGACAACAATACCAATGACCGACTTATCTCCAGTCATAATATCGCTGAAATATAAAACTGCGATGGAAGGGCAATTTGATCAATATGATTCTCTGCTCAAACTCGACAAAATTACAAAAATATGTATTGCTTTTGATTAAATCTTTGAAAAATACAAAAAGATTGTCTATTTTTTAATAGTTCGGATATTCTTCTGTAAATACATTCTTTAATTCTTTAAATTTTTACAAAAATTCCAAAAATATTTTCGTCTTCTTTATACAAAATACTTAAATAAATTTTTAAGTTAAGTTTCGGAAATCTGAAACAATTTTAACGTATTAGGTTGTCGGGATATAAGGGTTTCTCGATAATTTAACTTATTGATTTAATTGAATTATTTATTTATTTCATTAATTTATTCATTTATTTATTTAATTTAAAATTAAATAAAAAGGTTTAATTCGCTAAACTCCCATTAGTTATTTATGGATAACGAACTAGGTGATTCCTTAGCGAACTAGCATCTGGTTAGCTAACCTAATTTGCTTCCGCACTCTGTAACGAATCATCCCTTCGTTATACATATTTAACGAATCATGACACGAATCATGTCTTGATTCGCTATCTTTAATTTAACGAATCACATTTTGATTCGCTAACATAAGGTAACGAATTGAGTTAACAAATGGGCTAATTCGCTAAATTTAAGTTAAACGAATCGTCTGATTCGTGCAAGTTGTGCCTAGGGTTTCATGTTTCGCTATATAAGACAAGAAAAACGAATAGTATTCTACTGTTCGTCTTCTTTCTTAATCTTTCAGAAACTATTCAAATTCTCTCTGATATTTTCGATCTTTAAGTTTGAACATTTCAAAGATCAATTTGAGTGTCTAAGGTATAAATGTTCTTGGCGATATCATTTTCGTCAAAAATGACAATGAATTAATTGTTGAATTATATGATTTTAGGGGTTTAAGGGTTTGAACCTTTGAAACTCTTTTGTGTATAATTTATGTTCTTAAATTGTCTGATTTTGATATAATTATGATCGGAATCACTTTCCGATACCCTTGGTGGACTCTAATCAATATTTGATTATTGTTTGCTGGGTTAATTATTGTTATGTGTTCTTGATATTCACTGTTGGTTCGTTTGATGATTAACACAATTGGGTAATGAGTCTCAATCTCATTCACCTATATTAACGAGTGTGTTTCCGAGCTTAACAAGATGATTATCGTGATAGTTCAACGATGATTATGGCCGAATTGAATCTGGGTTAAGATGTTGACTATTATTGTTCTTGAAAATTTTGACCTTGAATTTGTGAAGTCAAAGAAAAAGTCTTAATTTTGACCATTCGTTAGTTTTAGCGAATTGGAACTGTTTCGTGTCCAATTCGTTAAGATTTTACACGAACTAGCTTAGCGAATAAGACGTCACACGAATCAGTGTTTGATTCGCTTAAAATATAACGAACTAGAGTTTAGTTCGTTAACTTAATTAGTGATTTGCTAGGTCTAGTTCGTTAAGTTATTTACTTGATAGCGAATCGCCTGATTCGTTATCTTTGTATAACGAATCAGTGTGATTGTTAACGAATGACATTTAAAAAAAAATATATATTTTTAAACTAATTAATTAGTTTACTAAATTTAATATTCAATTAATTTAATTAAAGATTATAAATCGTCTAATACGAGTAACTAGATTAATTACACATATTTTTTTGGATATACTGTGTGTTATCTATTCTTATGTACGGTTTTTTATTTATACAGTAAATCATGCCTGAACAAGAACAACCACAGGAACAACCTCGTCAAGAACAACCACAAGGACAACCACCACGACAAGCTCACCAAGTCGAAATGATTCTATTACCGTTCGATAAGAAACACAACATCTGTGCTTATGTCAATCATGATGTGGCTGATTTAAGGATGTTCGGAGCTATGTTGAATTTCTTACGCCGTTCGAAGATACATTATGCAATCACTGCTAAACCTAAGGTGTATCTTAGTATAATCAGGCAGTTCTGGAACACGGCAGTATATGTTGAGGAAAGTAATTGGGTTCAAGCTACAATTAATCAGCTTTCGATCACAATTGATGTTGAGGTCATTCGTCGGGTACTTCAATTTGACGATAATGATGATTACCCGAGTGAATTTGACAGGACGCTGGTTAGGGAGCTATTCACAATATTAAATTATGGGGGTGATATTCGTCGATCAATGTTGAACAAGAATGGGTTGTGTCCACCTTATAAGTATTTGCTGCATGTCTTGCTTCATTGCTTGAGTGGACGTCGCGGTGGTTTCGATGAATGTAGACTGAGCTTACAATCGGCATTTGTTGCTTTAATCCTGAACAAGCCATTCAACTATTCAAAACTCATCTTTGATCATTTGAAAGAGCAAGTTCAGCAAACTCTACCGTCAAAGAAGTTCTTGATGTATCCACGCTTTCTACAATTAATTATTCAAGATCTGATACCGGATTTGGTGATTGATCGATCATTGGTGAACGATGTTCTTGATATGGAACATATGAAAGCTGAAACGGTGCATCGGATGTTGATTTATCGAAAGGATAAGCCACAGGACAAAAGGATGATTGGTCATATAATCAATCCAGATTATGTATGTCCTCCTAATGAGCGCTGGATCCATGATGACTCGGATTCCGAGCGTGAAGGGGGAGAAGGTGGGAACAATGATGGTGGGGATGATGATGGTAACAATGGTGATGGTGATGATTGAGCTGGTGAGCGAGCTCTGAAAGAACAACAAGATGCAGTCGATGCTGCTCTAGCTGCCACCATGAAAGCTTAGCAAGAAAGAAAACGAAAGGGTAAGGCTGTAGCTACTGGTGAGCTACCAAAGAAGCCCCGTGTGTCTTTTGGGGCTGGTGTAATTATTGGTGCACCACCACCTCGTCAATCAACTACTCAAAGCTCGGCGGTGCCGCTAACTACTAGCACTCCGATGCTTACTTTGACCACGACGATGGTGTCACATGAGAGGCTCGGTTTAATTCCTCAAATGGTGTTGACCGAAATACCGAGGCCTCCTGCTGTGCTATCAACTGTTTCCTCCACCACTACAATGGGACCTTCTCCTCTGCCAACAACTACTTTTCCTCCGCCTCTGCCTAGTGATGTCTCTTTCATGAGAATGACTCGGCCTCAGGGACATATTCAACCAGTTCATCCATCTGTATACAATTTGTCACCTGGACGTCAAACTGAAATGCTGCTTAATCTGTTACACTTAGATGAAAATCAAATGGCAGCTGACCGACTCAATCAAGAACGACTCATGGAGAATCAACGAAAAATGATGAGTTACATTTCGTTCTGTCAGAAGGAGACCAAGTCATTGCGTGCGATTGTTGAGTCTCAGGGGGTGAAATTAAAAGAACAAGATGAGTTAATTTTACAATTAACTTGTAAAGAAGATGCCCTCAAGAAACTCAAAAATGATGATGATGATCCTGACGAGTCTGATGCAGGAGGTGAGCCTGATGCAGGAGGTGAGCCTAAACAATCGCATGGTTCATCCTCTGGTGCTGATGTTAGTGGCGCTGATGATTCGAACAAGCAGATGATTTCATTTCAAGATCCAACAACTGCCAAACCAATAGAAATGATTGAGGCTAACACGGTGATATTTATTGATGAATTGGGGATGGTTAGAAGTGTGGTGAACAGAGATGAGATACAGATCGGTGAGTTTGTGATTAGATCTTTGACAAGGGAGCAGATCTCGATTCTACTTGGGCTAAATGACGATCAGCTGACTGCATTAGAGACTGAGCCCGATGTCGAAGTGATCAATGAGAATGAAATGGAAGATGATCCGTTATTTATGGATACGGATTTTATTTATGAGAACGAGGAGATTGAGATGGAGGATGTTACAGCTGAAGAGTACCCGGACTTGTATCAACATGCAAATATTGATCAAGGTGCTCCAGTATTTCATGAAGACGTAATTAAAGAGACTGAGGATGATTTGGAGAAGATTTTGCAGCGAACGGTTCCTTCACTCAAAGAAGTGACTGATGATGACATTGAAAGATGGTTCAAATGCCAGAAAGTGGGTAAGATCATCAGTGCTTTTCGGTATGTAGATAAAGAAAGAAAGGATACCGCTGCTGCTTGGATTGAGGCAAATCAGATGACTACCTTCAAGACTGTTTCTAAGGTACATGGTGATATTGTCTCCTGGCTCTATGATTTAGACCTTAAGGTATGTATTGTTAAACGGGAATAAGGTGTGCAATATTACGAGAGGATAATGGATATTCTAACACTACCGCGTTGGGATGTACGCACCCTCGCGAGATGTCTATTTATCAATCATGGGGGTAACCGAACTGCTGAGTGGTTTCATCAACACTTACTGTTCGAGGTCAATCATGGCTTCAAATTCTTCAAGCCCCAGGTCCCAAGACGTAAACGTACTGATGAGATTGATCCAAGGACCGGCTGAAAGAAACTTGTCTTGAAAGTGAAGCCACCAAAGACAATGAAAAGGGTTCCTGTGAAGACTATGCCTCAAGATATTTATCTGTCTTTCAACCGTTGGTACTATGACAATCGTACTGGCGAGGCCGTTATTGTTCGTGGTCGAGGACTACAGACTGAGCTCATCAAGATAATTGATCCGATGTGGTTGGTTAATTTATCAGAGACAGACAATGACGTGCTACACAGGAAGCAGATTTTGTTTGAACGCCAAGAAGATTACGACCTGGCTATGCAATTCCAACGTGTTGTTCGTGTATGCCATGAACATGGGATTCATAGTTGCAGAGATTGGCAGACAAAGCGTTTCAAATAAGTTAAAGACAAAGAGCTCAAGACGAGAGGGTGTCTGTTAGTGCACGGTTTTGCGTCTAGAGTCTTTGTAATTATCCTTAATGTTTATTTGATATTTAAATGTAATATTTAATGTTTATTTATCTAATTCGTAATGTTTGAGTCTAGTTCGCTAGGAATGTTAGTGAACTAAGACTAGTTCGTTAAGGTTAAGTCTAGTTCGCTAGGAATGTTAGCGAACTAGGACATTATAATGTATTCCCTCCTGATTCGTTAGGGGATGTTAACGAATCAGGGGGTGGTTCGTTAAGTTAATTTATTTAACAAAGGGGATGCTGGTTCGCTAGGGGATGTTAGCGAACCAGATCATCTTCTATAAATAGTTAACCACTGTTCACTTGTAAAAAAAAGAAGTTTTGAGATAAATAACATTATTCAGAAAGATTTAAAGTATTCTCTCTCTCTCTCTCAAGCTTCACGTTAAACTTATTGATAATATATACTACATACCAATAACAATCGAGCTAAGGTATTAAAGAGTTAGATCCGTATGATTAATATTAACGTATATATCTAGACCCGATCTAAACATTAGTTATTGATTAGAACGAGTGAAAACGGGATCAAACAATAAGAAGGTTAAAGTGATGACAAGTGACAATGGTACTAAGTTCAAGAATGGAATTATGCAAGAATTTTGTGCAGAAAAGGGAATACTTCAACAATTCTCAGCTCCTACAACTCCTGAACAAAATGGTGTTGCAGAAAGAAGAAATAGAACTATAATTGAAGCTGTAAGAACCATGTTAGTAGATGCTAACTTGCCTGTTACTTTTTCGGCTGAAGCCATAAATACAGCCTGCTATGTTCAAAACAGGGTGCTTGTCAACAAAAGGCATAACAAAACTACATATGAAATATTCCACAACAGAAAGCCTTATATCAAGTTTTTCAAGCCCTTTGGATGCAAATGTTTTCTTCTGAACACAAGGGATTATTTGAACAAGTTTCAAACAAAATCTCTAGATTGTTTCTTTGTTGGATATTCTACAAACTCAAAGGAATACAGAGATGTGAAAGACCATCTGAGTGTCATAGAATCATCTGATATCATCTTTAATGAGAATCAATTCAACACAGTTGATGGTGTAGCATGGTTGTTTGATCATAAAAAGTTGATAAGGTCTTTCAAGATTTACCCTGAAGACTTTGATGATTCATTCTACAAGACCAGTGTAATTGAAGAAAAAAGGAAGGAACCACTGGACTTAGAAAAATTGTAGAAAAAGGTTGCTAGAAAAGAAAAGGTATACACTTTTGTGAAGAACTCCTCAAGTGATAGTATTGATCAAGAAAACAATCACAGGTCTGAAAATGATCATGCAGAGGTTAATCAAGACAATCAAGAAGTAGAGAATGATCAGGTTCAGACTAAAGAGAATCCAAGCAACCAAACCATTGAAGAAGATGTAACTACTGCAAGATTTCAGCATTTGTTTGAAAGCTTGAATATTGGAAACAATTGTGCATCCACTTCAGGACAACATAATGATGAAGCACCGGAATTTCATGATGCAGAGACTGATTTGATCATTGAAGAACCAGAATTCAATGAGCTAAATCTTGACACAACTGTGTCTACAGATATGATTGTTCAAACTCCTTATGTAGAAAAGAATCATCCTTATGAAAACATCATTGTAGATTTACATAAAAGAGTCACAAGAAGTCATTCAGAAATTGCTAACATCTGTTTTATTCCTGCTTTCTATCCCAAATAGAGCCTAAGAACATTGCTCAAGCACTAAAAGACAATAGTTGGGTAGAAGCAATGCAGGAAGAACTGGCACAATTCAGAGATCTACATGTGTGGGATCTTGTTGATAGACCAATTGACAGATATGCAATAGGAACCAAATGGGTTTTCAGAAACAAGGGGGATGAGAGGGGTTTGGTGATTAAGAATAAAGCTAGGCTTGTGGCACTGGGATGCCTTCAAGAGGAAGGAATAGACTTTGAAAAAGTTTTTGCTCCTGTGGCAAGACTTGAAGCTATCAGGATTTTTCTTGCATACGCTGCCTCAAAGAACATTAGAGTATTCCAGCTTGATGTAAAGTCTTCATTTCTAAATGGAAAGATTGATGAAGAGGTGTATGTTGCTCAACCTCCAGGTTTTGAGGATCCTATGTATCCAAACAGGGTGTATAAGCTAAACAAATCCCTTTATGGATTGCATTAGGCTCCTAGGGCATGGTATGATGAGCTGTCAAATCATCTTATTGAAAAAGGTTTTCAGAGGGGAGCCATTCACAAGACACTCTTCTACAAAAGAAAGGGATCATACTTGTTGCTGTTACAAGTCTATGTTGATGATATCATCTTTGGTTCAACCAATGAACAAATGTGTTTGGAGTTTGAAGGGGTGATGAATTCCAAATATAGCATGAGCTCTATGGGAGAAATGAACTTCTTTCTGGGATTGCAAGTTCAGCAAAAAGATGAGGGGATTTTCATTCACCAAACTAAATATGTGCAGGACATCTTGAACAAGTTCAACTGTCATGAATACAAAACTGCTTCAACTCCAATGGACACCAAAGAAAAGATGACTGCAGATGAAAAGGGGGAGCCTGTAGATGAACATGAATATAGAGCCAAAATTGGATCTCTGATGTACCTGACTGCTACAAGACCTAACATTATGTTTGCTGTGTGTGTCTGTGCAAGATTCCAATCAAGTCCAAAAGTCTCCCACATGAATGCTGTTAAAAGAATATTCAGATATTTGAAGGGAAGACCAGATTTGGGGATTTGGTATCCAAAGAATCAATCATTTGATCTAACTGCATACACAGACAGTGATTATGATGGCCGCAACATGAGCAGGAAGTTAACCTCAGGAGGATGTCAATTCTTGGGAGAAAGACTAGTGTCATGGCAATGCAAGAAGCAAACAACTGTCTCAATCTCAACTGCAGAAGCTGAATATGTTGCTGCATCTGCCTACTGTGCACAAGTTCTATGGATTCAGAACCAAATGGTGGATTATGGTTTGAATTTTTTGAATACCCCTATTTTCATTGATAATACTGCTGCATACTTTACTGTAAAGAATCCAGTCCAACACTCAAAGACTAAGCATACTGAAATCAGACATCACTTCATTAGAGACTGCAATGAAAAAGGTTTGATTGAAATACAGAGAGTTGACACAAGTGACAACTTGGCTGACCTATTCACCAAGCCACTTGACAGAACAAGATTCAACTTTCTTCTGAAAGCTCTGGGTATGATCAACTCAGATGAGGTCTGATTGAGGATGTGTGCTTAGTGTGTGTCTCAATGTGCTAATTGACTATTCTTGCTTGAGGTCACATACTTTGAATGTTGAATAAATATGTTATGAATATGTTACTTGCTTGATGTTACCTGTTTTGTGCTTAACTAATTATCTGTGCTATGTATGTGTCATTGATGCTATGAATGTTAGAAATGTCTGCTTGTTCTGATGATGTTAAGAATGATTAAGATTTGGATATGTTACAACTGTTTATGTCAAATTATGTCTTTATGTCAAATTTAAAGGTTTCAAATGAATTTTCAAATGAATTTTGTGCATAATCACAAATTTTGATCAAAACATGAGCAAGTTGTTAATAGTGAAGAGACATGATAATACTATTGAGTTCAAGCTTTAAAGAAGCTAAATAGAAGGATTTTTCAATGAAAAGTCTCAGGTAGTTATCTTTGCTGAAAATTATGTCATTTGCCCAGTTGGAAGGACATACACTTGTGTATGTTTGGTCCTGCAATCTGAAAAGATTAAAAGGATAGCCATTAACTAGAAAACTGAAAGCATTTGGGGCAATTATAACTTGTTTTCTATTCCTTCTCTTAAAACTATGTCAATAGCTCTGACTTTGAAAGGACATATATTCACAATGTATGTTTGGTCCTGTTGACTACTTGTGGTCAAACAGAATAACCATTTACCAGCCAATTAAGAGACATTGGGGTGATTGAATATTAAACTAAATCAAGTGGGAAATGATAGTACATTGACTACTTAGCCAATCATATGGATTTATTAGGCTAAAAGGACTCTTGGTAGAGTCATTAACATGTATGGTTGCTTTCTCATGATATGTAAAATCTAAGGTGATATAAACATAAAGAATATGCTAAGATTTATGTGGAGTTACATTGTTGTCTATGCATGTTCCAAGATAAATATTTTCATATGATAGGCAGAAAAGTGATTATACAGTCATACACAAGCCTGTTGTTCTTTGGTTACCCAAAACGAAACTTTTAAAGAATGACAAAGAACAATTGTGAACTACTTTAATTTCAAAATTTTGTCAACCAAAAGTTGATACTTGTTCACAAATTTTTATTAAGGAAATACAAACATGAGGGTTAATTCCAGAACTACAAGGGTGGAGGCAATCATATAAGTCTTTTAAACATCCTGAATGAAAGGCCTGTAAGTCCGATTTGCGTGGCATGTAAGTCCAACGTTCAACCTCACATATGTTTGTAGATTTGAAAAGAAATATCTTATAAATTTTCAAAAATATGTTCTGTCATTAAAAGTTTTTAACAAAAACCAGGGGGTCAAAGTCAAATTGAGGTGATCTGGAGATAACCAAATAAGCCTTGAGGATAGATAAGGAGCATCAGAACACAATATGTGTTATCCATTAAATTTTCTGCAACTTAATTGAAAATTAATCATATCACCAAAGAAATGAAAATCATGTTAAGTCTAGACCTGCTGTTGACCTGTCTTTGTAGTCATAATAATGCTGTGAATGAAGTATTGAGAAAGCTATTTAGTCAATATGATCCCATTCCTAAGATCTTTTCAGTTTACAAAAGAAATTGTTTTGAATTGAAACATAACTGAAATTTGATCTCTAAATGAACCATTTGCTCTTAAACTATGATCTGTAATGATACATAACTTAGAAATGTCTCTGACAAGAAGTGGTTTAAGCCAAACAATGTTGCATTTTGCCTTTAATAGGTTGAATATGTAAGTTCGGGTAAGGTTTGATGTTCTCAAATCTTTCCGGGCACAAAAACAGTTGAATATGGTTGAATATGTATTTTCGGGTAAGGTTTGATGTTTTATAACCTTTCCGAGTACACTTAGATACTTTTATCTAAGTTTACTATTTTCGGGCATGTTTTGAAGTATTTGATATTTTTCGGGTAGAGTTACTAAATTAGTCACTTTCCGGGCAAGCCTGATTGCTTATAATTGAAAACGTATTTTCGGGTAAGGTTTGATGCTTTATAACCTTTCCTGGAACACTTAGGTACTTTTATCTAAGTTTGTCTTTTTCGGGTATGATTTGATGATTTGAATTTTCTCGGGTAGACTATCCTATTTAGTTTAGTTCCCAAGCATACCTGATGTGTGAATATGTTGATCCTAGGAAGCTTTGTGCTAACATAGGATTGTCGGGCAAGCTCTTTGAAATCTTAGACTATGGTACACTTAGGTGTTTTATATTTAATTTCATTTCGGGCATGCTATGTATTATTTGTGATTATAATTTCTTTGAAATTACAAGTGTTTTCGGGCAGACTTTGTCTTCCGGGCACACTTTATATTTCGGGTACACTATTGTTCCCCCAATAAACTTGGTAATTTCAAAATTTGACTTTCCGAGTACACTGTCTGCAAGATATCATTTCGGGCACACTTTTTACTCTATGAAAATTGTTCGGGTATAATTTGTAAAGAAGGTTGTTCGGGCATACTATCTTATGAAGGTTGCTCGGGCACACTGTTCATCCAAGTGTGTTTGTGTTTGATTGAATGTGTTTCTGATTTTGATAGGATTTATGTTAGATTGATTTACTTGATTTATATTTGAGAAATTTATTTGGGTATCTTAATTGATTCCTAGAAAGAATGCTTATTTGATATTTTATACTTGATTATTTAACTTGTGATTAAGTTCTCAAGAAATCAGGTATTTCGGGTAAGCTTTCTTCATATTTAATTGATTTTAAATCATCTAGCTTGACCAGGCAATGTTTGTGAGTAACAAGGAATCGGGTAAACCTTATAAGATTAAAAGAAAATGTTATCAAGCAAGGTTTAATATTTTATTGGGTAAGCTTTGTGTAAGTGGAAGTATACCGAGTAGACTTTTCAAAGGTTTACTTTTCCGAGTAAGGTTTGCTAAGAATAAAATAATAAAGAGTTATATGTTTTAAAATTGTTTTAAAATATCAAGTGGATAATGTTACTACTTGACAGCTAATAATTCACAAAATGACAAAAAGCATTTAAAACTCACTTTCAAAAGGTATATAAGAGGGAGTTAAGCAAAATTTTCAACATTACATTTCCCTCTCTCTCTCCTTCCACTGCAATTGCTTACTCGCAAAGAAACCCAAACCGACCTATCACATTCATTCTTAATCCAAACCCTAATTTGAATTAGCCCTCTAATTCCGACTCGGTAAGCATTAATAATGTGTTTTCCGATCACGATTAGACTATTATGGGCTTTGATTGTGTATTTGATTACTAATATTTTGTTTATGTGTTTAGGTTATAAACTTGTCGAAGAACAGGTTCTTGATGCTTTTTCTCTCTTTCTTCTTCATTTTTATACCTTGAAATTACTTAAAGTACTGAACTTTATGACTAATTTCACTTTGAATGTTTTTGATTGTGTTGTTCAGATATGGCAGAAGAAGAACATCCCAAGTACTTCTTTGAAAATAAGCATAACATGTGTGCACTTTTGCAAGTCACACCTGACAACGAGCCGGTGGCGAGAATGATTACTTGGATGGCTCGATCGAATGTCAGCTTTGCTTTCACTGAGTGTCCTGTCATCTACAGAAATCATTCACTGGATTTCTGGAGATCTGCAGAACTTGTTGAAGATATCAATGGAAAGAGCATCGAAGCAACTGTTGCAAGACGAAATACACATAACTGAAAGGATGATAAGAAGATGCTTGCAGTTAAATGATGGTGACCATAATCCAATAAACTTCAATACGGCACACCTGATGAAAATATTTGAAGAAACGATGGGTTATCAGGGAACAGTCCATGATGGACAATTTCATAAGGGAATGTTCCCTATGTTGTATAGATTTCTTATTCACCATGTGATATAGGGATTTGCTCCACGAAAAGGATCATGGACTCTGATGAGTAGTGATCTAGCAAATGCCACTGTGGGGATTATATATGATTTGCCATTCAATTTCTCAAAAATGATTTTTGATGGATTGGTATCAAACTTGAAGAAGCCTGAGGTAGATAGATTTCTGTAGTACCAAAGATTCCTACAGATAATCTTCAACCGTGAATTACAAAATCTACCTACTATTGGCATTACACACCTACTGCAGAATCCTGACACTTACAAAAGAATCAGAAATCTGGTTGTGGCCAATAGATTTGACTCAAACATTCCGTTTGAGATCTTGCCATGGTTATTGGACCATGACTTGAATGTGATGCCAGTGCCTGAGTTGAGCTCAGAGGAGGAAGGAGGGGTAGATAATGATGAGGATGATGATAATGGTTCTGATGATGGAGATGATAATGTTGATGATGGAGATGTAGGAGGAGAATGAGTAGCTATGAATGTTGATGCACCTGATCAGGGGGAGCAACTTGAGGAACAAGAACAACCTATTCCACCACCACCACAATCACCATCACACATTGATCAACCAATTATACCCTCACCACCACAAACTCCACCACATCAAACCACTCAATCCCCACCACAAACCCTAACCATAAGCCAACCTGATACATCAACACATATATCCCCACCTCATACCCAAACACCACCAACATCTAGCCCAATTCGTTCTGATCCATTTATTCCAAGCCCACCTCATACACAATCACCACCACAATCCATTTTCCAAACCCACACCACAACCCCACAATATGAAAAATTTTCTACATCACCACCTACAACACCACCCACTGACACATACTTGTTGACATTGTTAAAAGAAAATGCTGAACTGAAAAGAAGGAATGAGGAGGTGACAATGGAGAATGTTATGTTAATTGACAAGTTGTATGAGCTGAAATGAGAATTAAATCCCTGGAACAGGAGGTTGAGAAGACCTCAGCTGCCCCAAAACAGGGGAAGAATGAAATAATACCAACTGACTCTAGTGTGAATGTTGAAACTGTAACTAAAACAGGTGTAGAGACTGTAGACAGTTTGAAACTAATTATGAATGCATATGATGATAGAGAGGAGAGTAGTGAGGAGAGGAGAGCTGAAGATGATGAGTATGAAGGTTATAGATCAGATGTTGGAGAACAAGAGTATGATTTTAATGACGAATTAGTGAATGTGGAAAGGGATGAGGAGAATGAAGAGACAGAGGATGGAGTTGAAAAGACTAATGTTGAAGAGAATGTTGAGACAGTGGATGAGAGTGAAAAGATAAATGATGAAGAAATAGTGACTACCACTGATATGGTCATTGATGTGCTGAAAGAAACTCAAACTTATGAAGTTATTCAAGGGATGACTGCTACTGATGAGCCAATCATTACTGAAGGTGAATAGCCTGAAAGCTCCAAGAGGGTAGAGTATGACCCTGAATTAGAAGCACTTGAGAAATAGATTGATGACTATAGACAATTTGATGATGATGAGGAAGTAGTGCCTAAAAGGATAGATAAAGGCAAAGAAAAAGTCACAGAAGAAGAGCATGTTAAGGCCTATACAGAAAAAGATGTTTTGTTTACAGAAGATGCTGTAGCAGCTGCTGCTGCTTTAAGGGAACAAGAAAATATTTTAAGAGAAACAAGGGACAGAGAGATACTGGCCCAAACCATGGATCATGTAGAGTTGGCAGAGTAGGAAAACTTGATCAACCAAACCAAGTTTACAAAAAGAAGTTATTGAAGAAGTGGCTGATCAAGAGGTGATTGAAGCCTTGATTAAGTTAAAAGAGCAAGAGGAAGCTGACAATTCCTTTGCTATAGTGGTTATCATGTTTCAAACTCAAAGTTAACAAGAAACAAAGTCAAATGAGACTGCTGAACCAATCAATCTGAGCACTGATATGAGGGTTGAATAGGAAATTGATGAGTCCATGGCCTCAATGGCTGCAAAGAAATGGGCTCAACAGATTAAAGACGACATTAAACAAAATCCTGATGGTATGTGGATGATCCCAAGTATGGAAAGAAGTACTCAAGAAAAAGGGATATACCAGAAACATTTATGCCAGCTGAAGGTACTAAGTCTGCAAAGAAAGGAAGATGGGATGACAAGAACAAGTACTTTGTTGAAACTCCAGATGAAGATGCAAGTCCAATCAGGGCAATTCCACTACAGACACTGCAACCAGATCAAAGAATTCCAGGTGTTCCAAATGTTCCTAATGTGCCCAATAGAACTGAACCAAATACAGAGCATCCACCCTCTGATGAACCCAAGGTTGATGCTGTAAATGACTTAACTGAAGAGGAGGATGAATTTGAGAATTCGGATGATGATGATAATCCTGATGATGATCAAGGAAAGAGTGTCAAGACTGCAAATTTTGAGACTCCACAAGTAGTAATGACTGATGAGTAGAGAAAAACATTGAGAAGAGTTTGTTGAATGCTAAAATGAACAATCCTTTGATTAAGAAACTAAGGGCACTTAGTGTGAACTTTGAAGGTGTGGCTCATATGAATGATAGTGAGCTGAATCAGAGGCTTGAGAAAGAAAATGAAAAGGTCAAAAGAGCCATGCAACAAAAGAATAAAGATGCTCAGAAACACAGAGAATATCTGAGAAGGCATGGATACTCTGAAAAAGATTTGAGTCATTTCAATCATGATAAACTCCAAGACCTTTACAACAGTGAAAGAGAAAAAGTGATTGAGAAATGTGTAAAGGAGAATGAGAGGATTGAAAAGATGGAAACTTTGAAAGAGAAGTTTGGAGGTATGCGTGGATACCTGCTGGAGAAAGGTTTGAAGCCTGAAATAGTTGAGAACTGATCTAGAGAATCAGTGTTGGACCAATAAAGCAAACTGAAAAGAAAAGAAAAACTGAAGAGGGTCCAAACCGAGAGCTCAGCTAAACAATCTGAAACATCTGTTGAGCCTTCAATAAAGAAAAGAAAGATAATGACTCTGGGGGAGAAACAGAGAATTCAGGGTGAAAAGGAAAAGTCAAAGGAGGTACCTGTTGTTGAAACCACTACTCCACAAGAAGCCAAACTTGAACCTGAAGATGAATCCATTGTTCCTTGGGAGAATGAAGAAATGATTAATATTCTGAGGAGAATAATGATTAATCAAAAGGGAATGGATGAAACTTCTTTTGATGCCTTGGAAAAGCAAGACTTAAAAGAACTTTTCTCTATCCAAAAGGCAGAGTGGGAGAAAGTTCTAAGGGAAGGAGAAAACCCTAGAAGCTTTGTGGATGGAAAATTTGTACCCGCTGGTCTATCCAACAGACCTGGTATGCCAAAAATGTTGCTCACTCTAAAAGAACAAGCTGGATATGATATAGTTGAACTAGCTAGGCAATCTACATCAACACTTTCAACTTAAGGCCTGGAAAATTAAAGAAGTCTATTCCATTCAGGCCTCCAATCTCAAGAAGACATTCACAAGGTGGAAGAGGTGAATCAAGTAGATCTGCACTACAAAGAACAACAAGACCACAATCAGATGTGGATCTTCCAAGAAAACTCTATTATGATTCTGTATCTGAATGCTTAAGAGTGATTATGGAAAGCAGAAAGCTGAGAGAGATAGTTGTGAGAAGTGACTTTTATGAATATACTCAAGAACAACTAGAAAGAATGGCCACACTTGACCTGTATGATTATAGAGACAGAAACAAGATGGCAGGTAGGCAAATGAATGATCTCTCAAAGTTTTTGAAGAAAGAAGCTGACCAGGGATTCCGGTTTTTAAAAGAAAAGAGAAGTTGGAGAATGATTAAACTTCACAGATCAAAAAGGTCAGAGAAGTTGATAAATATGGACAAAGATGAACTATACTACCAAATAAATGTCAGAGACAAGAATCCAGTGTCAAACCTGAATGCATGCTTAAGCCTTGGAAGAAGAATGACACGCCCCAACTACACAGTCCAAAGAAATGGTATCATTACTGAAGTTAAATACAAAGAAAATGATGACCATTACTTGCTGAAAAACTCTGATGGAAAAGTACTGGGGATAATAAAAAAGGATGAAGACTTGAATTGCTTGCATAATGAAGATCTAATGGATATAAGCGACTTAGTCATACCAGAAGGTCATACTCATTACCGAGCCCTTGATATCTTTAAAATGAGAGCTGCATCATTGATAACAAACAAAAGACAAGCTGCCTACAATGAAAGAAGGAGACAAGATTCATACAGTAGGATTTGATTTGTAATATCGTTTGACAACTTTTGAATATGTAACTGTTTATGTAATTTGATTATGTAACCTTGACTTTAATTTGATGTGTATTTTAATCCTGTGTAAGTAACTATATATGTGTTTTGGGTCAGCTGAGGTGTTCCAATCTCGGGGGAGATTGTTGAGTCAAGAAATTGACCTAAGGGGGAGATTGTTAAGTCAAAGACTTGTTCTATGGAACATATGGAAGATTGGAATCTTCTCAACCTCCTCAGAACTTGCTAAGTATGGATCCGGGCACACCTTAACTTCCGTGCAAGCTTTTACTTAGCCGGGTATGATATTTTGTCTATCGGGCAGGGTTATCTTCTTGAAGTCTTCTTTAGTGGAAATCCGGGTAGGGTTTGCAAAATTAGTGTATTACCGGGCAAGGTTCAGTAGTTTATGCAAGTCCGGGCATGGTGGACTGTATCA
This sequence comes from Bidens hawaiensis, assembly GCF_021521415.1. NCBI lineage: Eukaryota > Viridiplantae > Streptophyta > Magnoliopsida > Asterales > Asteraceae > Bidens > Bidens hawaiensis. Next base: position 1,196,261 of record NW_027491465.1, read on the forward strand.
AGCAGGTTTGTTCTTCATAGCCAAGTAAAGTTCACTTCCGAGTAAGCTTTAGGATAACTAAGCTCATGAAGCTAAGTAATTGGAAGACCGGGCAAGGTATTCATTAATAATTATGGTCCAAGTAGGCTTGATGATTTAATGATATATCTCAAGTATGATCGGGCAAGGTTCAACTCAAGCAAGGAACAGTGCTACCAAGCACACTTTGCTAATATGCTATTCTCTAGCAAAGGGTTGAAGGGATCATTGAAGAACAAGGTTGCTCGTAAGGGTTTGTCGGGCAAAGTCTGACAAAGTCAAGAAGATTGATGTCTACTTGGTAAAATACTCTTCAAGTAAAGTCTACCCGGAAACTGATTCCAAGCACACTTCTATATTACCAAGTCCTAAAGGATGGCAGAGAATACTCGGAAAGACAAGATTGATGCAAGCCTACCCGGAAGACTTGTTTTACACTTAGGATTATTTCTGAATATGTAACTTGAATATGTCTTATCATTTAGGGTTTCTAGAAGGAATGACAGCTGTCATAGGGTGGCAGGCCTATAAATAGAATGTTTTAGGGCACGCCGCCTAAGGCAGACAGACACATTAATTGAGAGAGAATATTGTGTGTGACAGTTGTCTTAATATAGTACGGATAAAACCTTCCTTCAAGAAACCCTAACTTGATTATCCACTTTGTATGATTTATATTATATAAATGGAAATCTTTTGAGTGAATCTTGTTTATGTTGGTTACCTTTGAATACTGATTAAACAACCATATGTTTGTTATTGATTCCGCCTTTAACAAACGGTAAACTTTCTAAATATAGCAATCCGTCATTAAATCTCCTGTCGGCACATTTATTTGTGTGAGTTATGACTTGATTTGAGTAAGATCCAGCTGAAATCGAGGACCTGAAAAAGAGAGAATAGTAGACTGTGAAGAGTGAGAAAAAGATTATGGTTGCTGATGAAAAAGTGAAGAAGAATGTGGTGAACCAAGTGAAAAGGAACAATACTCACCGCAAACCTGAAGTTGGGATGAAAAGGAATACACAACCAATAAGGATTGTTCCAAGAAATGATTCCAAGTCAGTTAAGTCTGATGATTCTAATAAGTCACCAAGAGAAGGAAATAAGAGTAAGAAGGTTGTGTTCTCAAGAAAGAAATCAAGAGAATTAAATGGAGATGAAAAGTTTCTGCTGAATCATGGTTTTTAACCACATGGTTTCCTTTGGAAACCAAGAAGTTAAACTGTTACAGCAAATGTTAAGAAAGACTATGTGATTGAGGAGTGCAAAAGTATCATCACATATGTGGGAAGTACAAGTACTTCTAGATATTAATCAGATGAGTCTGATACACATGAAGTTGTTTATGAAGATCCTAAACCAATTCCAAACTCAAATGCAACAACTGTTGATGTCGCTAATGATTTGCAAGTTAATTCAGCTTGTACTTCATTATCTAACTGATCATCTTCTTTAATATGTGCAGGAACATTCCACACCAGTTATTGAAGTATGGTATATGGATAGTGGATGTTCTAGGCACATGACATGTGACAAGAGGTCCCTAGTGAACTATGGAGAAAAATTTGAAGGACCAGCTGCTTTTGGAAGTGATGAGAATGGTGGAAAGATTGTAGGAAAGGGAATACTAACTAATGGAAAGTCACTTTTGATAATGTGTTTTATGTTGAAGGATTGTAGTATAACCTTTTGAGCATCTCACAAATGTGTGATAAAGGTTATAAGGTTGGGTTTGATGACACTCATTGCTTTATTCTCAAACCTGATTATGTGATTCCTCCAGATATGATTATGATGATGGCTCCAAGAAATAGGAATTTGTATGAATTGAATATGAAAGATGCCATTTCAAGGGGTGGTACTTGTTTTGTGTCAAAGGCCACTGAAAATGAAACTAGATTGTGACATAGAAAGCTTTGTCATGTCAATCTAAAGAACATGAACAAGCTTGTGAAAGGTGAGCATGTAATTGGTTTACCCACAAGAGAGTTCAAACTTGATGACAAATGCGTTTCTTGTCAAAAGGGTATGCAACACAAGTCATCTCACAAAACAAAGATCATAAACACAATTGATCAAGTGCTTGAAATGCTTCATATGGATCTTTTTGGTCCTGTGAGTGTACCAAGTATTGGCAAAAAGAGATATTGATTAGTGATCATTGATGATTTTTCAAGATTTACTTAGGTATATTGTATACTGATGTGATTGTGCAATCCTTATATGTTGAAAGAAATCATCCACCTGGTTTTTATCCTAAATAGAACCCAAGAACATTTTTCAAGCCTTGAAAGATAATTGTTGGGTAGAAGCAATGCAAGAGGAGTTGTCTCAATTCAGAGATCTGCAAGTGTGGGAACTTGAAGATAAGCCAAGAAACAACTATGCCATTGGAACCAAGTGGGTTTTCAGGAACAAAAGGGATGAAAGGGGGATTGTGATTAAGAACGAAGCAAGACTTGTTGCATTGGGATGCTTACCTGAAGAAGGGATTGAATTTGAGGAAGTCTTTGCTCCAGTTGCAAGACTTGAAGCAATAAGAATTTTCTTAGCTTATGCTGCCTCAAAGAACATAAGAGTATTCCAATTGGATGTCAAATCTGCATTTTTGAATGGAAAAATAGAAGAGGAGGTGTATGTGACTCAACCACCAGGATTTGAGGACCCTGATTATCCTAACAGAGTGTATAAGTTAAATAAATCTTTGTATGGACTACATCAAGCTCCAATATCTTGGTATGATGAGTTATCAAACCATCTGCTTGTAAATGGTTTCCAAAGGACCTTCTTCTACAAGAAAAGAGGAAAATTTTTGCTCCTTTTACAAGTCTATGTTGATGATATTATTTTTGGTTCAAAAATGAACAAATGTGTCTAAAGTTTGAAGAAGTGATGAAGTCCAAGTACAACATGAGCTCTATGGGAGAAATAAACTTCTTTCTTGGACTACAAGTTCAACAAAAGGCTGATGGTATTTTCATATGCCAATCAAAGTATGTACAGGATATATTGAATAAGTTCAAGTGTCAAGACCTCAAAACTGCTTCAACTCCAATGGACACAAGTGAAAAGATGATTGCAGATGAAAAGGGGGAACCTGTAGATGAATATGAATACAAATCAAAAATTGGATCTCTAATGTATCTGACTGCTTCAAGGCCAGACATCATGTTTGTTGTGTGTGTTTGTGCAAGATTCCAATCAAGTCCAAAGATGTCTCACATGACTGCTGTCAAGAGAACTTTTAGATACTTGAAAGGGAAACCAGATTTGGGGATATGGTACCCAAAGAACCTTTGATCTACTTGCTTATACTGACAGTGATTATGATGGCTGTAATATTAGTAGAAAGTCCACTTCTGGAGGTTGTCATTTTTTGGGAGACAGGCTGGTGTCATGGCAGTGCAAGAAACAAACTACAGTGTCAATCTCAACTGCTGAAGCTGAGTATATTGATGCATCTACCTGCTGTGCACATGTTCTCTGGATTCAGAACCAATTGTTGGATTATGGTTAAAATATCTTGAACACTCCTATTTTAATTGATAATAATGCTGCAATGTTTATTGTTAAGAATCCAGTTCATCATTCCAGGACCGAGCACACTGAAATCAGACATCATTTCATTAGGGATTGTAGTGAAAAAGGCCTGATTGAAATGAAAAGAGTTGAAATAAGTGATAATTTGGCTGACCTATTTACCAAGCCACTTGATAAAACCATATTCCACTTTCTTCTGAAAGCCCTGGGAATGATCAACTTTAATGAAGTCTGATTGATGATGTGTGCTTCATGTGCAAATTGACTATTTTTTTAAGTCTTGATGAATGTTTGTTTGCTTGATGTGTGAAACTGTGATTAATATTTGCTGATATGTGATTTGAATGACTATTTGTGTAACTTAGGTGTTTTTGATACTTAAGATAATTATCAGTGAATGTGTGATGTTAGGATAAGTATTTGATTTTATCTGAATATGTGTGTACTTATCTGATATCTTGATTATGTGAATTATCTTATATGATGATGTTATTAGGATATGTTAGACTATGCATCTTGTGAAGTCTCTTTTTTGATGATGACATTTATATTGAGATTTGAATATACTTCATATGTTTTTGTCAAAATGTGTTTTTGTGACAAAATTGATTGCTCAAATGAACATTCTTAAGAAAATTTTTATCAAAACTTTTGACAAAAACAGAGCAAGTTGATTATAGTGTAGAGACATGATAAGATTATTCAGTTCAAGCTTTATAGAAGCTTAAAAGGTTTTTAAGTGAAAATTGATCCATCCTTATGGGAAATAATAGTACGTTGGTTATTTATGCTAATATTATGGATTTAATAGGCTAAAAAGACAATTAGTATAGTCATTAATATGTATGGTTTCTTTCCATGATGTGTAAAATCGGAGGTGATATAAACATAATGAAAAATGCTAATCTTAACGTGGAGATACATTGTTGTCTTTGCATGACTCAATATACATCTCTCCGGATGATAGGCATAAAAGTAACTACCCAGTCATACACAAGCACGTTGGTATTTGGTCATCAAAATGATTCATTATATATATATATATATATATATATATATATATATATATATATATATATATATATATATATATATATATATATATATATATGACAAAGAACAAATGTGAACTATGTTTATTTTTGTCAACCAAAAGTTGAAAATGTTCACAAATTTTATGAAAATGCAAACATGAGGGATTAAACTAGAACTACAGGGGTGGAGGCAATAATATAAGTCCTTTAAACATACCGAATGAAAGGCCTGTAAGTCCGACTTGTGTGGCATGTAAGTCCAACGTTCAACCTCACATATGTTTGAAGTTTTAAAAAGAAATATCTAAAATATTTAACAGTTCTGTCATAAAAGATTTTGACCAAATGTCAAGGGGGTTTAAGTCAAATTGGGGTGATCTGGGGAAAGCCAAATAAGCTTTGAGAAGAGATATAAGACATCATAGCACAATCAGTGTTGTCCATTTCTGAATTATGCAAATTAAATGAACCATAATGCATATAACCAATATGAAATGAAACATGCTAAGTCTAGACCTGCTGTTAACTTGTCTGATATGTCACAATAATGCTGAGAATGAAGTAATGAGAAGCAACTTAACCAATATGATCCCATGTTGAGATCTTTTCAAAAGAAATGAAAGAAAAAATAACTGAAATTTGATTTTCTTAATGCATCATTTGCTCTTAAACATTGAGTTTTAATGAAAAATCTTTAAGAAATTTGGTTTAAGGCAAAAAGCATTGCATTTTACCATGTCAAGGTCTGAATATGTACTTTTGGGTAAGGTTTGATGATTTTCAACCTTATCGGGTAAACTTAGATAATTTTGTTTAAGTGAATCCACTTCGAGCAAGCTTTGATGTTTTTAAACTATTATAGCAAACTTAGTTGTTTTATAGGATGTTTGACTCATTTAAGCAAGCTTTACATATTGAATATGATTGAATATGAAATTCCTAACAAGCTTTGATATTCTTAGACAATTCTAGCAAACTTTGTTGTTTTGTTTAACTATTTGAGATATCCGGGAAAGCTTGATCATTATGTGTGCTTAAATGATTCATTCATATATTTTCGAGCATACTTTTATATCTTAGGATAGACAAGTCTTCTCTAGCATATTTTGCACTTCTGAATTATTTTCGGGCACACTTTAGTATTAAATGAACTGGAATGAATATTTATTAACTTACATATGAATTCGGGTAAGGTTTGTGATATTTTCAGATATCCGAGCAAGGTTGACTATTAGAAATATTTCTAAGTTATTATTTATGGGTTTCTTTATTGATTCCCAGCAAAGTTTCCTATTTGATGATTTATGCTTGATTATATGTCTTGTGATTTATTTCTCGAGCAATCTTGTATTTCGAGTAAGCTTCCTTCATTTTATTCACTTAGGTTTATTTTTCACTTTATTATATCTGTACAAATTTTGGAACGAGCAAGCTTTGTAAAATACTATTTACCTAGTAAACTTTGTGAATAACCTTTTCCGAGCAAGGTTTGCAAAATATGCTTTATCGAGCAAGGTTTTAAATGAGAAGATATTTAATGAGATATTATTACTGCTTGACAGCTTTTATTCACAAAAAGAAAAAAATGCATTTAAAACCCACTTTCAAAAGGTATATAAGAGGGACGTAGTGAAAATTTTCATTCTTCACTTCTCTCTCCAAACACTAAACTGCAAAACCTCTTTTGCTCTCGTTCCAGAATATCAATCGCTTTATAATTTTTCCATACCCTAATTTGTCAGCCCACTTAATCCAACTCGGTAAGCTTCAATTGAATGTTTTCCGATGATGATTATGTGCATTTACGCTTAAATTTCTGATTTAATCTGACATCTCTGTTTTCTGTGTAGGTTAAAAATTTGTCGAAACACAGGTTCTTAAAGAGAATTTCTCTTTATTTCTTCAAATTTTGACTCAAAATATTTCAAAGTAATGATCTTTATGACTAACCCCTACTTTGAATTCGTTTTTGTTTGTGTTTACACAGATATGGCGGACGAACCGACATATCCGTTCGAGAAGAAGCACAATATGTGCGCTCTTTTACAAGTGACTCCTGACAATCAGGATGTAGCTTTGATGATTAGATGGTTACTGTTATCTAATATGCGGTTTTCTCTAACTGAGTGCCCTGTGATATATAGAAATCATCACTTGGATTTCTTGCACTCAGTTCGACTTTTTGATAATGCTGGTGGAAGGCGGTTGGAGGCCACCGTTGTTCGCCAAGAAATTGTCATCACAGAACAACTCATCAGAGAGAGTTTACAATTAAAGGACAGTGTTGAAAATCCAATCCATTTTTCAGCAAACCGCTAGCTGACTATCTTTACAGATACAATCGGCTATCAGGGAGATGTGTTTGAAGGCCAGTTCAAGAAGGGCATGTTCCCCAACCTTTATAGGTTTCTAATTCATCACATTATTCAGGGATATGCTGCCCGAAAATGCTCATGGATTTTAATGAGTAGAGACTTGGCGAATGCAACAATGGCTGTCATGTTTAGACATCCATTCATTTATTTCAAGATGATATTTGATGGACTTGCATCAAACTTGAGGAAGCCCAACAGGGAGAAATTCTTGATCTACCCAAGATTTCTTCAGATTATCTTTAACCAAGAGCTACAAGATCTACCTACCATTGGTACCACACATCTTTTGCAAGATCCAAATACATACACGAGGATTACAAGATTGGCTTCCACTAGCCACTTCAATCCTAATGTTGATTTTGACATTGTCTCTTGGTTGTTAAATACTGATTTGGCTATTATGCTAGCTCCAAAGTCACCACATGTGACATCTGAGGAGGAAGAGAGTGAGGATGAGGAGGATGATGATTCTGATGATAATGATGATAGAGGTGCAGATGATGATGATGATCAGGGTGATAGAGATATTGGAATTGTTGTAGGAAATGTGGCTGATGATGAGCTAATTGATGCACAAGCACCGGGGGAGATACAAAACCAACCCTTACCTACACCACCAGCCTCACCACATAGCCCACCCCAAAAACACATCCAATCCCCACCACAACACCAAACACCATCCCCACCAATATCACCTACACTAACCCAAAGCCCACCTCAAACCATTAACCAACCCCTAACCCAAACCCAAACCCTAATCCAAGACCAAAACCAAGATATACACGTACCATACATCCCACAACAAATCCCAGCCCACCTACTTAACCTTCCAGAAACACCATTCCAATCCCCAACTCTATCCCAAACCTTAGACCAACCCAACCAACATACATTTAAAATTATCCACAAACTTCCCTTCACCACAAAATATAAACCCTTTACCCTCAACAAATGAAAACATCATTGAAAGCCCAAGCCCACCCACTGAACCAACTCAACCCCAAACCAATATAACTGATCCTTTCTCTGAACCACCAACCCAAACCCCTTCCCCTGGTGCTTATCTATTTAAGAGAAACTTGGATATGATAGTTGAAAATGTTGACCTGAGAGGAAGGAATGCTGAATTGGTGCAAGAAAATAATGATCTGAAGGCTCATTTGGCACAAGCTTTAAACCGAATTCAAGCCCTGGAGGTTGAGGTTGAGAAGATCTCTGCTATACCAAAACAGGGGGAGAATATTCCTTTTGCCACTGATGCTGCTGCTGTTGTTATGGAGGAGGTTGAGAACGTGGAAGTGAATGATGAAGAAGATAGTTTGAAGACTTTACAGTCTATATGGTGAGAGTGATGAGGATGACGACGAGGATAGTGAAGTGAGAGGAGTTGATGATGATGGATATGAAGGTGACAATTCAGATGTTGGTGAACAAGATTATGATGAAGATGATACAATAACAAAGAAGACGGTGAATAAGGAGAGGGAGAATGAAGTGGATAAGGAGACTAATGTTAAAGAAAATGTGTAGACGGATAATATTTTGACTAATGAGGCCATAGCAACTGATGCTATTGGCACTAAAATTTTGACTGATGTATTTGTTGAAAAAGGTGGAGAGACTGAGGATGTAATTCTAACTGAAGAAAATGATAATACTGAAACTTCCAATAAGGTCCGTGAGGATGATGAAGAGATGAGGAACCTGATGGATGAAATTGAAAACTTTCCCAGTGAACCAGAAATGCTGAGGGGATCAGATGAGGAAAGGAGAAGGGCTAAAGGAAAATCTGTGGTTAATACTGAAGATGATTCACCTGCTGAAACTCATGACAAATCAGATGATGATGATGATGATGATGATGATGATGATATGTCTGAAAGGGATGAATTGGCAGAACAAGCTGCCAAGAGGCATGTTGATACACTGTTTGAAACACTGGAAAGGGAGAGGATTGCTAGATCCTTAACCACTGAAGAATTTGTTGAACATGAAACTTTATTTGAACATGCTCATATTGCCAAAACTTTGAATCAGGAAGGATTAGTCGTGCAAGAGGTTATTGAGGTTTTGATCAAAATGATGCAAGTTGAAGAGATCGATAACACCTTGGCTCTTATGATGTATAATTCAATCAAGCCCAACCTGAGGCTGAAACTCCAACCACTGCTAAATACATTGAAGAAGAGTCAAACAAGCAGATGGTGAATGATGAAGTTGGAGAGTCAATGACAAAAATTGCCTCTAAAATATGGGTTGAATATGCTGAGAAAGTGGTTGAGGAAGAGGAGAAGAAAAGGGATGATGATGACTATAAATATGGAAAGAAATACACAAGAAAACAATGCCGATTTGATGGTAGAGATCATAGTGATGATGAAGTTGAGAAAAAAAGGGCTAAAAAGGCTGATGAACATGAATATACTGTCGAAAAAGGATCATGAAAGCCCTGTGATGGCTATTCCTTTACAGGTTGTTATGCCTTCAATTAAGCCTAATATGAATAAACCAAGGATTGAGGCATTGGAAGAATCAACTAAAGAAGATGATGGTACTGAAGATGATTATGATGTTGATAATATTGCTGTTAATGATGATACTGTTGACTCCCCACACAATGACATGACAGATGAACAAACGGAGAATATACAACAAATGTTGGATAATGCAAGGAGAAACCATCCTTTGATTATGAGCTTGATTAAGCATGGGTATAGATTAGAAACTTTGGCTCCAAAGACATATGAGGAGTTGCAAACATTGGTTGATAAGGAGGCTAATGAAATAAAGAGAAGAATGGAGAAGAAGAACCGTGATTTTAACAAATACATAACTTATCTAATAATGCATGGTCTCTCTGATAAAGAGTTGAGTAAAATGAAATTTGCTCAATTAGAAGAACATTATATGGAAAATGTGGAAATAATAGAGAGAGAGAGAGAGGAAAAGGAGAGAGTGAGAAGGGAAGCAAATCAGAAAGAAAAGATTGATGAACTGATGAAAAGATTTGGAGGCAAATGCAAGAACTTGATTGAAAAAGGCATGGCAATTGAAATGGTTGATAGTCTGTCAAAAGCATAAGTTGAATCCTACTTTAGGAAGTTATCAAAGAAAGATGATACGGACAAATCTTCAAAGAGGCCAAGAGTTGTTACTGTAGCACCGCGTCTTAAACCCTATAAAATATTAGCTAAATATACTTACTTATAATGTATAGGGACCAAAAATTAAAAATCAGATAACTTCATCCATCGTGATACGCGATGGGATAGGCTTTAAGCCCATCGTGTAGCGCGACGGACTTGCACAACAACCCAGAAATGGGCGGCGCAACGGTACGCTACAACCCAAATTAGCAAGGTCATCGCGTATCGCGATGACCATGCTGAGTCACTAGACACGTGTCCAAACACGTGGCACGATATCACAGGCCACGTGTCACATTCTGATGAGGCGGCGTCAAATTGCGGCATCGCAATATGCGACGGGGTTGAGAAAGCCCATCGCGTATCGCGATGGTTCCAAAAATTCGCCTATAAAAGGGGTGAACGGGTTTGAATCCAAATTCATCCCATCACACCTCAATTTACACACACTTAGCATAGGAAGGCATTCTCGGTTGCCGTAATGAGTCGACGTGTCATTTTCTCGAAGTTTGTGCAAGTAACGAAGTTATAATCAAGTTAGCAATCATACAATCGAGTAGAGCGAGATCCTACCTTTTCTTATTATCAATCTAAGTATCTGACATAAGGTAGGAGTTATGTTTAAGTTATTTGAATTATAGCTTAGACAATCAATCAAGGCTATGGCCTTAAACCTTGAAAGTATTTCGTAAACATTCACATTCACAAAAGGGTTTTCATAAACGTTACTTCATAATAAAGTAATGTTAACAAAAGATATATTTTGATGCGCATGTAGTAACTGTAAGGGTGATAACATTTGTAGTAAGTTTCTTGCCTAAGGAAAAGTAATTCGTACAAATCCCAATCAATCGAGGGACCCGTTTACTTACCTGGAGAAACTTACCAACGTGTTATAACCTATAAGACAAAGCATGCTACATCAAACGTCACATAAAAACCAAGGGTTTTCATTCACAATCAAAGATAAATGATTTCAAGGTTAAGCTTAGCAATCATAGCTTAATCAAAAGATCATTCAGATATTTATACAAACCTATTATCTATAGGTTAAATATCACCCACAATCAATCAATCAGTCAAGGTTTCCAACACCGAAGGTACAGGTGAATACGTTAATCTTCTCAATCAATCAAAACATATTTATACTTGATAAGATGAACGGGTGTTTATCTTAAGAGTCAGTCAACGTTTATATGAGATTATAAAAACGTTATAATACAATATAGAAAATAAAAGCAACTCAGACCAAGTACACATGTTTCTGGATCCAAACATAACTGTTCAGGCTAATCAGTCAAAGGCCAGGTGGCCGCGGGCTAACGGTCATAACTAGTTCTCCTTGAAGAGGCTACCATGGCTTGGGGGAAACATTTGTATGTGTGTAGGATAGTGGTACAAAGCCCAGAAGTAGACTTACTTCTGCTGAGTGTACAGAAAACTATAATTGTATTGTAATGTCATTCAAATGTTTTATAGAGTCATACGTGTTCACCAGTATATAGCTGACGTATTTTTTCTACCCATTGCAGGTAATTAAATATAAGTAGCATTAGTAAGGATTGGAGTCTTAATGAAGATAGAAGCGCGTACAAGATGGCTCCATTTTTTATAACTAAAATCCTTGTAATATGAAACATATATTTTGTAAACTAATACTTATGTATTTAATTCCCAAGTAAATTATTAATGTAAATTAATATTATACTCAAACCTAAAGTCTTCCTCTAAAATTAACCCATAACTCTGATATATTTACAAAACAGGGACCAACTTGTGGTCACACACCTAGGCCCTAAATCAGGGTGTGGCAGGTTGGTATCAGAGCCATCGGTTTCAATGAATTAGGTATTTAAAGATTAGTACCTAAGCTTTAACCATAAAATTATTATTGTTATTCGTAGGGATAAGATAGGATTGGTAAACTTCCTATCCCTAAATATTAATTAAGTGCAAATTTCTTACGTTAACTATCTTGGTCATAGATGCCAAGTTGCAATCCGATCAAAACCGACATTCAACTACGAACCATCCGATATGGAAAGTAGTAATAGTTATTAATCTAGCTTTTTCAATCACAGTCAACCGATCATTCCGATGTTACCATATGGGAGCCAACCCGTGTATCTCCCAGGAAGTCAACAATGCCCAATCGAAATTTCCGACAACACTGCTGACAATATTCCTTAGCACCACCCATCTGAAATTCCCACTTACCATCCTTCCGAGGAGCAGGAAGTGCAGAGTAAGATCAAACAGGAGACTGAATCAGAATCTTCTAGCTGGATGAATTGTCACTCTGATCAAACGAGATGGAAATTCGGATCACCACCTTTGAACTATCAATACCAGATCCCACCGACTACCGCAGAACCAAGTCTTAAACCAAGGATGAGAGTCATCTTTCCATACAAAAAGAGATTAGTTCAATCACCAATAAAAAATCCTTATGAATCGGAGGAAGAACCCGAGGAAGAGGAGGATCCCGAGGAAGAAAATGAGGAGAACGAGAATCCTTATTTTCCTACGTATGTTGGACCAATACCTTCCATATCACAACAAGCTAAAGAGATCCGTCAATAGGCAAACCTGATCAAGGAATCTAACAATTAATATCCCCATGAGGAAATGAATGCATACGTTGCAAATCCACACCTCTATTCACGAGAAAATGCTTATCTCTTCCCAGCTGCATCCGCACCAACGGGACTCGCCGAATTCAGTAATGGATGGGTTAAGGAATGAGAAAGTGGACAAAAAGAGAATAGGAAAGAAAATAGTTAAGAAATGTGACAAGATGAAGAATCTTGTTAAAAAGTGGATTAGGGATTAGGAATCGTTGTTACGTACTGCTGTTAACTGTTATGTTTTCTTTGTAAGATAAATAATGTATTATAAAGAAAGTCTGTCTTTTCTCTGAATTTTGTTTTATTCATGTAATAGCATGTCTAAAGCCAACAGTAATCAAGAGATACAAATAAATAATAAAGGAAAGATCCTTAAAGAAAACATAATCAACAATACAGAAAAGACTGTAGCGAGAACATTCAAGCGATACCAAAAGACTATGTGCTTGGTATTCGCGATCTAATTAAAGAAGCTGTAACACCACTCTATGAATTAATGAAAAATGATTCAAGCCGAACCGCTTCCCAATCTAATAAGAGGGGGAGTAGGAGCAAAAGTGAAACTGCTAACTCTAAAAGAGAATCAAAAAGAGAAACTGAAAAGGAAGAAAGAAGAAAGAAAGTGAGAAAAAGAAATAAGCAAGTGATGAAAGTTTGACTGCTGAAAATGACCTCCGTGATAAAACTAAGAAGTTAAAAATACATGAGGGTTGTGATTTCAAAGTGTTCAAGGTTTATAATCCCAAAGAGTTCCATGGATATAAGGGAATGATAGTTATCCTCCGATGGTTGGAGGAAATGGAGTCAATTGTGCTTATTAGTAGAGGTACGGAAAGTGAGAAGGTGCAATATACCTCCCAGATGTTCAAGGGAGAGGCATTAGAATGGTGGAATACCATGTTTGGAATTAAGGGTAGAGAAAGCTTATACAATCTGGACTGGGCAATGTTTAAACCCATGATACTAAAGAAGTTTTGCCCAATTAACGAAATGGATCAAATTCAAACTAAGCTGTGGAACCATAAGGTTGCGGGAACAAATCTCAAGGAATATAACACCAAATTTCTTGAGTACTCTAGAATTGTACCTCATTTGGTCACTCCTAAAATCAACAAAGTGACACTTTATATTTATGGATTACCAATTGAAATTCGTGATTTAGTTCGTTCGCACATGCCGTCCACGATGAAATCTGCTATGGAGTTGGCCGGGTATTTGATGGATGGGATGATAAGAAATCGGATGAAAAGAAGAAGGATGATAGCAAGACGCCAGTTGGAGGAAAAATTAGGAATGTTGAGAAAAAGAGGGAAGGGGTATTTGTGTATACTCGCCCTGTTTGTAAAACATGTGGTAGAAGACACTTCGGAAGATGTCAACGACCTCTAAATACTATTGTGTGTAATTTCTGTTAAAGATTGGGTCATGTTGAAGCTGACTGTAAGAAGAAGGCAGTGGTATGTTTCGATTATGGTGAAAAGGGGCATTTCAGTACAGAGTGTCCAAAGAGGAAGCCGATGACAACAGTGGCTGGTGCAAGTGGCAGCGGTGCCAAGACCGATGCCAAGAAAGGAAATGCAAGGGTCTTCATGCTGGATACGCAGAAGGCAGCTGACATACCAGACGTGATCACCGATACGTTTCCTATTAAAAATGTTTATGCTAGGGTTTTATTTGACTCATGTGCAAACCAAAGTTTCATAGATTATAAATTCTGTAGTCTATTGAATGAACCCTTAATTAAACTAGATTAACATTATGAAGTCGAGACTGCTAATGGAAATGTGAGTAGAATAACTGAAGCCTTAAATAATGCCACAATTTCATTAGCCAATCACATCATACCTATACGACTGTTACCTATGACGTTAGCAGGTTTTGATGTAGTTCTGGGTATGGACTGGTTATCCTCTAATCAAGCCCATATCTTATTTAATGATAGAGCCATTGACATTCGAACGTCTAACAATAAAACCATTCGTATCACTGGAGACAAAGAAGCGGGAAAAATAGGAATTATTTCAAAGTTAAAAGCAAGTAGTTGCTTAGGTAAAGGATGCCTTGCATTCATGGCCTATCTAACTAAGGAACCCGAACCAAAGAAAATGGAAGAAGTGCCAATCGTGTTCGAATTTTAAGATGTATTTCCAGCCGAGTTATCAGGAGCCCTGCCAGATAGAGAGTTAGAATTTAGGATCAACCTCATGCCAGAAAATTCACCAATACCTAAGTCTCCTTATACTAGCACCCAAAGAAATGAAAGAACTAAAAAAGCAGTTAGATAAGCTTTAGGAAAAAGGGTTTATACGACCAAGTTCGTTGCCATGGGGAGCTCCAATTTTGTTTGTAAAGAAGAAGGACGGATCGATTAGGATGTGTATAAATTATAGAGAACTGAATAAAGTCACGATTAAAAACAAGTATCCACTTTCAAGAATTGATGATTTGTTTGATCAGCTCCAAGGAGCAAGTTGTTTTTCAAAGATTGATCTTAGATCGGGTTACCATCAGTTGAAAGTACAAGAAGAAGATATACCAAAGACAACCTTCAGAACCCGATACGGACATTATGAGTTCACAGTGATGCCTTTCGGACTCAGTAATGCTCCGACAGCTTTCATGGACATGATGAATTGTATTTGCAAGCCATATCTCGACATGTTTGTTATTGTTTTCATTGATGATATTCTTGTTTACTCCAAATCCAAAGACGATCATCAAGTTCACCTCAAAATCATTCTTGAAACCTTAAGAAACGAGAAATTGTACCCCAAATTCTCCAAATGTGAATTCTGGTTGTCCGAAGTTCAATTTCTTGGTCATGTTATAAATAAAAAGGGTATTCAAGTAGACCCAGCAAAGATAGAAGCCATTACCAAGTGGGAGAAACCCAAGACACCGACTCAAGTCAGAAGTTTCCTAGGCTTAGCCGGATATTACTGAAGATTTATTCAAGACTTCTCCCGAATTGCCGTTCCATTAACTTCACTCACAAGAAAGACAATTAAATTTGAATGGGGACCAAAGCAAGAAGAAGCATTCGAAACACTCAAACAAAAGTTAACCAATGCACCTATTCTGGCCTTGCCAGGCAGACTAGAAAACTTTACCATTTACTATGATGCTTCGCACACGGGAATGGGATGTTCTTTAGTGCAAGGAAAGAAAGTAATTGCTTATGCTTCGAGACAATTAAAGGTTCATGAAAAGAACTACACCACACGAGACCTTGAATTAGGTGCTATAATTTTCGCGTTGAAGTTATGGCGACATTATTTTTATGGTGTTAAGTTCATCATATACACTGATCACAAAAGTTTAAAGAATATACTTGATCAAAAAGAGTTAAACATGAGGCAAAGGCGATGATTATGAGATCATATAGCATGAAGGAAAGGCGAATGTTGTGGCTGACGCCTTAAGTAGAAAAGAACATGAGAAACTAAAGAGAGTTCGCGCTATGAGATTAGAACTTAAAGTAGATTTAGCCAGTCAAATAAAAGAAGCTCAGAAGTTGGCACTGAAAGAAGGAAACATTAAAGCCGAAAAAGAGAACGGTACCATCGATCAGCTGATCAAAGGAAGTGATGAGATACTTAGACTCGGTACAAGAATATGGGTACCAATGGTTGGAAGTTTAAGAGATAAGATTCTAGAAGAAGCACACAAGTCAAAGTATATGATGCATCCGGGAAGTGACAAGATATATCACAATCTAAAAAATGATTATTGGTGGATAGGTATAAAGAAAGATATTGCTTTATATGTAGCTAAATGCCTGACGTGTTCAAAAGTGAAAGCTGAACATCAAAAACCGTTAGGATTATTACAACAAACCGAAATACAGATATGGAAATGTGATATGATAACTATGGATTTCATCATGAAGTTACCCAAGACTTCTAGCAAGAATGATGCAATTTGGGTTATTGTAGATAGACTTACCAAGTCTGCCCATTTTATTCCAATTCAAGAGACGTTTAGTATGGATAAGTTAGCACACTTATATGTCGAAAACATAGTATCCTTACATGGTGTGCCGCTATCCATCATTTCTGATCGAGATAGTCGTTTCACTTCAAACTTTTGGTCAAGTTTTCAAAAGGCAATGGGGACTCGATTAAACTTAAGCACTGTATGCCATCCCCAAACTGATGGCCAAAGTGAACGTACAATACAAACTTTAGAAGATATGCTTCACGCCTGTGTCATTGACTTATGAGGAAGTTGGGACACTCATCTTGCTTTAATGGAATTCTCGTACAGCAACAGTTATCATACGAGTATTCAAATGGCACCATTTGAAGCATTGTATGGGCGTAAGTGTAGAACACCTGTATGTTGGTCTGAAACAGGAGATAGTCAGTTGTCAGGACCCGAAATTGTTCAAAGAACCACTGATCAAGTTATACAAATCCGTGAACGATTGAAAGCAGCAAGAGATAGACAAAAGAGCAATGCGGAAGTTCATCGCAAGCCATTGGAGTTTAAAGAAGGCGATAAAGTATTATTGAAAATATCGCCTTGGAAAGGTGTAGTAAGATTCGAAAAGAAAGGGAAACTAAGTGCACACTTTGTTGGACCATTCACAATACTTGATAGAATCGGACTAGTTGCTTACCGTCTAGAGTTACCCGACGAAACAAAAGGTATTCACGATGTGTTTCACGTATACAATCTACGCAAATGTTTAGCCGACGAAACTCTTGCTATGCCATTAAAAGATGTGAAGATCAGTGAGAAGCATAAGTTTGTAGAACAACCAATTCAAATAGAAGATAGCATGATCAAGTTCGTCAAGCATAAGCGTCTCAAGCTCGTAAAATTCAAATGGGATTCAAGACGAGGACCCGAGTATACGTGGGAGTTCGAGTCAGAAATGAAGAAAAAGTATCCATATCTATTCCAATAAATCTCGAGGACGATATTATTCAAAAGGTTGGAGGATGTAACACCGCGTCTTAAACCCTATAAAATATTAGCTAAGTATACAAACTTATAAAGTATAGGCACCAAAAGTAAAAATAAGAAAACTTCATCCATCGCGATAAGCGATGGGATAGGCTTTAAGCCCATCGCGTAGCGCGACGGACTTGCACAACAACCCAGAAATCGGCGGCGTAGCGATACACTACAGCCCAAATCATCAAGGTAATAGCGTATCGCGATAACCATGTTGAGTCACTAGACACGTGTCAACACGTGGCACGATATGACAGGCCACATGTCACATTATGATGAGGCGGCGTCAAATTGCGGCGTCGCGATACGCGACGGGGTTGAGAAAGCCCACCGCGTATCGCGATGGGTCCAGAAATTCGCCTATAAAAGGGGTGAACGGGTTTGAAGCCAAATTCATCCCATCACACCTCAATTTACACACACTTAGCATAATCAAGTTAGCAATCATACAATCGAGTAGAGCGAGATCCTTCCTTTTCTTATTATCAATCTATGTATCCGACATAAGGTAGGAGTTATGTTTAAGTTATTTGAATTATAGCTTAGACAATCAATCAAGGCTATGGCCTTTAACCTTGAAAGTATTTTGTAAACATTCACATTCATAAACGGGTTTTCATAAACATTACTTCATAATAAAGTAATGTTAACCAAATATATATTTTAACAGGCATGTAGTAACAAAAAGGGTGATAACATTTGTAGTAAGTTTTTTGCCTAAGGAAAAGTAATTCGTACAAATCCCAATCAACCGAGGGACCCGTTTACTTACCTGGAGAAACTTACCAATGTGTTATAACCTATAAGCCAAAGCATGCTACATTAAACATCACATAAAAACAAGGGTTTTCATTCACAATCAAAGATAAACGAGGTTAAGCTTAGAAATCATAGCTTAATCAAAAGATCATTCAGATATTTATACAAACCTATTATGTATAGGTTAAATATCACCCACAATCAATCAATCAGTCAAGGTTTCCAACACCGACGGTACAGGTGAATACGTTAACCTTTTCAATCAATCAAAACATATTTATACTCGATAAGATGAATAAGTGTTTATCTTAAAGAGTCAGTCAACGTTTATATGAGATTATAAAAACGTTATAATACAATATAGAAAATAAAAGCAACTCAAACCAAGTACACATGTGTCTGGATCCATACAGAACTGTTCAGGCTAATCAGTCAAAGGCCAGGTGGCCGCGGGCTAACGGTCATAACTAGTTCTCCTTGAAGAGGCTACCATGGCTTGGGGTAAACATTTGTATGTGTGTAGGATAGAGGTACAAAGCCCAGAAGTAGACTTACTTCTGCTGAGTGTACAGAAAACTATCATTGTATTGTAATGTCATTAAGATGTTTTATAGAGTCATACGTGTTCACCAACAAATAGCTGACGTATTTTTCCAACCCATTGCAGGTAATTAAACATAAGTAGCATTAACAAGGATTGGAGTCTTAATGAAGATAGAATTGCGTACAAGATGGCTCCGTTTTTGATAACTAAAATCCTTGTAATATGAAACATATATTTTGTAAACTAATACTTGGGTATTTAATTCCCAAGTAAATTTTCAATGTAAATTAATATTATACTCTAACCTAAAGTCTTCCGCTAAAATTAACCCATAACTCTGATATATTTACAAAACAAGTACCAACTTGTGGTCACACACCTAGGCCCTAAATCGGGGTGTGACAGTTATTTTCGCTGTGAAAGAAAGGGCTGAGAAGAAAAAGAAGTGGGAGGATGAACAGCTTAATTTGCTTGAAAGATTAATGGAGGCAAAAGGGAGTTTGAATGTGATCCAGGGGATGAATAGAAGTGAAAGGTTAGTCCTATATCAGTCTGAACTAAAGAAAATTAATCAAGAAAAGGCTGAATCTTCAAAGGCTGCCAAAGTCCTTACTGTTGTGGAAGTGAAGCCTGAACTAGTTGAATACAGGGATCCATGAGATGATGAGAACAATATCAAGACCCTAAAGGAATGGAAGAAAATGTATTTGATCTCCTGGGGAAAGCTCAACTGAAACAATTATTTAATGAAGAGAAGGATGAAAGGGAAAGACTTGAGGCAAAAACAGAGAAATCCAAGAAACTTTGATGTTGGACCAAGGGGTGTAAGATTTATCCCTGCTGGTCAACATGGAAATGAGAGAGTGATGGGTATAATTGCTAGACTGGCCAAAGAAGGAGGTGAGAACTTTCTGGATTTGATGTCCATGCCAGTGGAAATGGTAATTTCTATGTTTATGAAGAAATTTGGGGAAATGAGGGCCACTAAACCTAAAAAGGCAATTCCTTCTAGGCCCTCAGTCTCAATAGTCCAAATCCCCACTACAAGAACTGCACACCAAAGATAAGATAGGCCACCATCTGATGTGGAGCTACCTCAAAGGCACCTTTGACTCTGTGTCTGAAACTTTGAAAGTGATCATGAAGAGTGGAGAGTTGAAGGAAATCATCTTCATGGATGATTTTGCTAATTTAAAAAAGGGAACAACTGGAGGAGTTGGAAACTCTAGACCTGTATGATTATCATGACAGGAATAGAATTGCATGAAGACAAAAGAAAGAACTATCAATACATATCAAGAAGGAGGCCAGGACATGATTCCCTATTATGAGTAAGAAGAGGAAGAGGGAACTATCTGAGTATGAGAAAACCAGAAGGGCCAAGAGGATGAGGGATATTATATGAGACTGACTATATTTCAAAGGTGAAGAACAAAGAACCTCTGGCTAATATGGCAGTGTGTATAAGAATGAGAAGGCAAATGACAAGGCCGAATCTTTAAGTCCAGAGATATGGTAGGATTGATCGTATTGACTATAAAGAACAAGATGATTCATATATTCTCAGAAACTCTGATGGACTTGCCTTGGGCATTATTAAAGAAGATGAATACTTGACATTCCTGCATGATGATGATTTGGGAGATATTATGGGGTCGAATTTGCCTGAAAACCACCCTCATCACCAGGAATTATTTTTGTTTAAAGAAAGAGCAGGAAACGTGAAGTTGGCAAGAAGACAAGCAGCCTCAAGCTCAAGAAGATAAGACTATGTTTTTAGCGTAGGTTTTTCTTCATAATGTCCACTGGACAGAATTTTATCTTTGTAATACACATTTGATTATGTAATGTAATTTGACTTTAAAATTTGATGTGTATTTTTCACTAAGTGTATGTAACCATAGAAGTGTTTTGGTACAGCTGAGGTTGTTCCAATCTATGGGGAGATTGTTGGGATGAGAAAAGTGCTAAATGAAGATTGGAAACTTCTCAACCTCTCAATAAACTGCTAAGTATGGAATCCGAGCAAGCTCAGACCTCCCAGAAAGGTTTTACTTAGCCTAGCAAGGTATTTTGCCTTTCGGGCAAGGTTATCTTCTTGAAGTCTTCTTAAGTGTCAATCCGAGCAAGGTTCACTTCGTCTACCAAGGTCGTTCTTCAAGCCAAGCAAGGTTTGTTTCCCAACAAACTCTTGGCTAAACCAAGCTAAAGAAACCAAGTACTTTGGAAGACATAGCAAGGTTTATTATTAATAAACAGTGGTCCTAGCAAGCTTGAAGAAAGTTGATAAGGAAATATCTTAAGGACTTTTTATAGCAAAGTTCAACTCCGAGCAAGCTACAGTACTACCAGCAAAGTCAACAGTGTTACCAGCACACTTTGGTTTGTTCAATAAGTTATTTATTAACAAAGATTTGAAGTGATTTCTGAAGAACAAGTTTGCTCGTAGGACCATATCAAGCAAAGTTTGCTATGGTCAAGAAAATTGAAGTCTCCTAGGTAAATATTTTCTACGAAAAATATTCTAAGTAAAGTCTACCCGGAGAAGTCTAAAGCTCCAAAGCTTACCCAAAGACCTGTTTTACAATTAGAATCTTTTGTAATATGTTTTTCTGATTATTTATCATTAATTAGGGTTTCTAGAAGGAATGGCAGCTGTCAGGGCACACCTATAAATTGAATAATTTAGGGCACACCTGACAGACACTAGCGAGAGAGAGAGAGAGAGAGGACAAACCTGATATTATTCCTGATATTGAGTGTGACAGCTATTCTTTAATACGTATGGACAAAACATTCCTTTCTGAAACCCTGATTGATTTTCGTTTGTATTGATCTTTCTATTAATGGAATTACAGCTTGTGTTTGTTACCTTAGTATTTATCAAGCAACATTTATTGTGTTATTGTTACCGCCATTAATACAATATTGTTCTTACCCTAAATAGTAAGTCGTTAACCTTCTTGTCAACACTTAATCGTG
The DNA here is from genome assembly GCF_021521415.1 of Bidens hawaiensis. Classification (NCBI taxonomy): domain Eukaryota; kingdom Viridiplantae; phylum Streptophyta; class Magnoliopsida; order Asterales; family Asteraceae; genus Bidens; species Bidens hawaiensis. Next base: position 1,218,251 of record NW_027491465.1, read on the forward strand.
TGAGTTACGACAGTGGTATTGTGATCAATAGATATATATACGGGACCGAAAAACGGCACATGGGACTTTTCATTAGCTAGACATTTCCTCAAGTGAGAAAGATGAAAGGTAGTGTGAATCCCTTCTAACTCTTCAGGCAAATCCAGCCTGTTAGATACATCACCCACACGATCGATGATCTTAAACAATCTAATGTAGCTTGGACTTAACTTTCCTCTCTTCCTGGAACGAATAATTCCCTTCCAAGGCGAGACCTTGAGTATCACATTTTCACCAACGTTAAACTCGATCGGTCGTCGCCGCTTATCAGCATATGACTTTTGACGATCTTGAGCCACTTTCATTCTTTCCTTGATCTGATTAAACCTTGAAGAGGTTTCTTGCACCACTTCCAAACTCCCAATCTCTTTCTGACCAATCTCTCCCCAACATACGGGGGTTCTACAACGTCTACCATACAAAATCTCAAATGGAGACATACCAATACTCGAATGGTAGCTGTTGTTATAATAGAATTATGTAAGATGCAGATGATCGTCCTAAATTTCTCCAAAATCCAAGACATAAGCACGTAGAATATCCTCAAGGGTTTGGATAGTCCTTTATGACTGCCCTTCTGTTTGAGGATGATACGCCGTACTGATGCTCCCCATAGCTTCATGGAACTTCTTCCAGAATCATGAAGTAAAATGAATATCTTTATTGGACACGATCGACAACGGCACTCCATGCTTAGCCAAGACCTCTTTTATGAACACATTTGCTAATGTTTCTGATGAGATAGCCTCACGTATATGTAGAAAGTGAGCACCTTTCGCTAAGCGGTCCACTATCACCCAAATGGTATCATGATGTTTAGATGTAAGTGGTGGCTTAGTTATGAAATCAATGGTGGTGTGTTTCCGTTTCCATTTCCATTATGGTATTTCTAACGGCTGCATCTTTTCATAAGGCTTCTGGTGCTCTGCTTTGACTTGCAAGCAAATCAAACATTTACTAACATAATCTACTACATCATTCTTCATACTTGGCCACAAGTACTCTCTATTCAGGTCTTGATACATCTTGGTGGATCCTGGATGAATCGAGTAACTCAACTTGTGAGCTTCATCTAAGATTCGACCTCTAAGATTTCCATGGTGTGGATACGACCAAACCTAGTCTTAACACCATGAGTGTTGTCCATCAGATCGTCTTGCTGTCCTAAGATTCTTTCCTTCTTTATTAGCCCTTCGTCTAAAAGCACTTCAAACTGTACTTTGATGATCTCTTAAGAGATCTTAGTTAATGATCAACTTGTAAGACTTCACTGTTGCAATGACTTCTTCATTTTTACGGCTTAGGGCATCGGCAACCACATTAGCCTTACTAGGATAGTATTTGATATCACAGTCGTAGTCCTTTATCAACTCTAGTCATCTTCTCTGTCTCATGTTCAACTCTTTCTATTCGAAGAAGTACTTTAAACTCTTATGGTCTGTGTAGATAGTACACTTAGTACCATATAAGTAGTGTCTCCAAGTTTTTAGAGCATGCACTACTGCTGCTAGCTCTAAATCATGCGTAGGGTAGATACTCTCATGAACCTTCAACTTTTTGGACGCATAAGCTGTAACCTTTCCTCGTTGCAACAACACACAACCTAACCCACGTTGCGAAGCATCAGTACAAACAACCAAATCCTCATCACCGTCATGTAGAGCAAGGATTGGAGCTTGCGTGAGTATTTTTTTAGTTCCTGAAAAGACTCCTCCTGAAACTTACCCCAATTAAACACTACAGACTTCCGGGTCATCCCGGTCAACGATGCAGCTATCTTGGAAAATCCTTTGATGAATCTTCTATAATAGCCAGCCAACCCTAAGAAGCTGCGTATATCAGTCGGTTTCTGTGGAGTCTTCAATTTGTTATCGCCTCAATCCTGGCTGGGTCCACCGTAATACTTTCAGGATTGATTACGTGACCTAGAAACTTTACCTCACCCAACCAGAACGCGCACTTCGAAAACTTAGCATACAATTCCTATAAGATCTCCAATACTCCCCTTAGATGTTCAGCATGATTAGACCCGCTCTTCAAATAAATCAATATATCATCAATGAAAACGATAACTGATTTATCCAACATCGGCCGACATACCCTATTCATCATGTCCTTAAATGCTGCGGGAGAATTCGTTAGACAGAGCGACATCACGAGAAACTCGTAGTGTCCATGCCGCGTCCGAAACGCTGTATTAGGGATGTCTGCCTCTTTCACCTTCAGCTGATGATAGCTTGACCTAAGGTCTATTCGTGAGAACCAAATCGAACTTTGTAGTCGACCAAATAGATCATCAATACGTGGTATTACCTTAGTAATTTATTTTTTTAGTTAATTTATTTAGTTAAATTGTTACAATTATTGCTTTACATGACTTACATTTTGCAAGGTGCACACGCTAGACATTCGTCTTACAACACTTTTATTAGTTACATTCATTTTACATGTGAATTTGCAGGATTCAAGCATCAAGGCGACAAGAATAAGATGCATTTCATCAAGAAGATTTTTTGTATTTTTTTCTTTTTGTTAGGCTACGTAATTTCCATAACGCAATGAATGAAAGTTTTACAAATTATACTTGTTTGGTGATATGGTAATTTTTACTAGTTACATATGTTGAAAAGTTATGTGTTGAAATGTTTAAGAGATGATCTTAACAAGATGAAGAGGGAGTTTAGAAAAGATGAAGAGAATATTGAGAGGAAAAAGAAAAAACATAATAATATGAAAAGAGAAAAGTTAGAGATAAAAAATATAGATAGAGAAGACAAAATGTAAACACACATTTGATTATATAAAGGTAGAGAGAGAGAAAAAAAATATTTACGTCCCGATTTACGTTTGTTACATTAATGGTGTTATTAAATGAATTCACTATTTTACATTTGTAAAGTATGTAAAAGGTGTAAAGTTGTAAAAAAACGCTTGAATGTAAAGGAGCTACGACTGTGACCGGAATTTTAGAAGCCCAAGACGCGTTATTTTTACTGTCTGATGTTAACTTTAGTGGTAGTAGAGATCTTTGGATATGGGATGATAATCACAGCGATGGATTCTCTATGGTTAATGTTAAAGCAGCGATGAAGAAAAATATTTATGATCAACCGGTTCAAAGAATGTGGTGGGAAAATTGGATTCCGATAAAAGTCAACATTCTTTTTTGGAGGATTGAAAAGGAGAGAGTACCTACATGTTCGGAATTGGTTAAAAGAGGCATCCCGTTATCGTCTACTACATGCTCTTTATGCAGTTCCGAGGAAGAAACGGTCAGCCATGTTTTCGTCAATTGCAGGTTCTCTTTTGAAGTTTGGTGCAAGGTTTGGAGTTGGTGCCGTTTACTGCCTACTAATAGTCGCTCGGTTGAAGAAATGATTGCTTGGCAGAATACTTTCCAGACGTCCGAAAGAGGAAAGAAGATAGTTCGGTGTATTTTTATGATTACTTGCTGGGCGATTTGGAAGGAGCGTAATAAGGTGGTTTTTGATAAGTCCGTTCCTAAAGTGGTTGAGGTTATGGCTACAGTTAAGTCGCTATCGTTTATTTGGATAAAATATAGATCGAACTGTACTAGGATTGACTGGAATGGTTGGATGAGATACCCCTTGTATATGTTGTAATTGGTTGTTGTGAGTGGCCCCCTTCTTGTGGCTTGCTTGTTTTTTAATGAAGTTAACTTTCAAAAAGAAAAAGATATGTAAACATATGAAATGTTTGTTTTTTCTTAATGTAAAAATATGTAGATGATGTTAAAGTTGAAACATATGTAAAACACGTATAATTACATAAAGATGGAGTGAGAAAACGATTTACGTTATTTACATTCCAATTTGCGTTTCTAACATTTACGTGCGGAAATAATATAAAACCGAAGAGAGAAAATGAAGCACACATCCTGAGATTTGCTTTTTATAACACGACATGCTGATTTTTGGAGAGCAAGCATTTTTGTGTTCCAATTATAACTTTTTCTATTTTCTTTAATTTTAAAAATGGTCAAACTTGTGAGCCCATGAACATTATTTTGGTCTCAACCATTGAATCATTTAATTGAATCAATAAATGAATGGTTTGAGATAGAGTTTTAGTGGTTCACTAGTTAGTGGAAGGGTTTCACGTTAACTATTATATATATATATATATATATATATATATATATATATATATATATATATATGTGTGTGTGTGTGTGTGCGTGCGTGCGTGCGTGCGTGTGTTTGAGTTCATTGATGAACTCTAAAAAATTGGGAAACTAGAGAACTAAATCTTCTACCATCCATCTAATCTTAAGGCGTATCTTTTGTGTTCTTTGATCATCTACATCTTACATGACTTTATCAAACTAAAAAATCCTTAAAACTAACTCCCCCCCCCCCCCCCAAGCTAAAAAAGCCCCCCCCCCCCCCCCCCTCCTCCCAGGCTAAAAAAACCTAAACACTAACCCGCAAAACCTGAACCCCCTTAAAGCTAAATTAAACCCAAAATAACTAAACCCGAAGGCTAAAGTGAGATTTTTTTTGAAGGGGTGATACTAGATAAACATTTTATTTTTTTTATTTGTTGGTTGTATAAGTTTTTTTTAAGTATTTTGTTGATTTTTTGAGATGTTTTTTTCCTTTACAAAAATGATGTAATGTAGGTGATCTAGGGTGTACCATAAGGATTTGGGGAAATGATCAAAGGGGTTGCGAAGGGGTTCCTCATTTCAACACTTTTTTGAAGTTCACTTTGAAACTACCTCTCTCTCTCTCTCTCTCTATATATATATATATATACACACACACACTAGCTTTTATCCACCGTATGACGGGTTGTTTTATATTATTTATTTCTAATATCTATATATATTTTTTGTATTTTAGTTTTATTTATTGTTAGGAAGTTAATAATATATTTAAGCTTTAATGATGAAAGAGTTTCACAAAATGAGATGTTATAACTTGGTTTAAAAGCTATATAGGTTTGGTGAGACTCATGAACTGCTAATTATTTTTTTTACTATAAATTATTTCTTAATTTAATTATATATAATATCTTAAAAAAAGATATTAATTTTTAGCATATCCCTATTTTATAGAATTTTCATATCAATATTTTGTGAGATTAATTAATTTTTAATTTAATGAGATGTTATAACCCGTTTAATGGCTATCTGGGTTTGTGTGACCCATACCCGTGAATTCGGGTCAAATGCATGAAAATAATCAATTTACAAATAATACAATCTGGTGGCTTGAGTGAACGTATAGAGCAACCCGAGATCTATTAAAGGATTCATATATCTATATCTATATATATATTTAAGTGGAATTCCTTTGAGAACCACTTTGAGTTTTATGAACTCGAAAGAACTCAGCTTAACATTTTTTTAATTATTGTTTTTACATATATGTAATATGTGGGTTACATGTACGTAAAAAAATTAAAATTTTTGTACACATCGAATCGACTTTAACATAAGTGTAACTAAGGTTTACTGTAGTGTAATTCTCACACATCTTTATTTTCTCCTAATTCATTTTTAATAAGATTTAATCTCATCCACATATTCTATACCCATTTAATTTGTGTGCTCCATATTGAGTTCTTAAATTTCTTACAACTCATCAAGTTCTCAATATATTTAACAATTACACACACACACACACATATATATGTATATATACATATATATAGGCAAAAGATCCAATACAATAATACCTTAACGTACAATAGGTACGCAGATCTCTTTTTTCACGAATCGATCCGTGAAATCACATCCCAACATCTCGGAATCATCAAGAAATACCCAATTAATCATCGATTCATTGAAAAAAACAGGTTTGGATCGTTAATCGATCAATTTTTTACTTTTTATTTTCATGAAACCCGTTTTTGAGTGTTTAGGGTTGGCTGAGTGTTTTAGGTTTCCGACTGAGCATTTTTTGAGCGTTTTAGTATTTTTGCCTTATTTTTTGCCTTTAAGCGTCTCGCGTACCTATCGTACGTTAAGGCAATATTGTACAGTATCTCGACCCTATATATATATATATATATATATATATATATTCAAAAGATAACTCCAAAATATGGGGAACTAAGAAACGCCCTTCCCAACTGTT